>NC_067476.1:120356269-120986269 GCF_947179515.1 Apodemus sylvaticus
AGCCAGCTCTGGGGTCTACCTATCTTGTCTCCACATTCCTTTACCTCCCACAGTGCTGAGGTCACAGACATTGAGACACACCCAACTTTTTATATGGGATCCTAAATCAGGAACTCATGGCTTCATAGCAAGCATTTTAGCCTCTGATCTGTCTCATCAGCCACTCAACTGTTTTCAGATGATGCTTTGTTATGTTGCTAATGATAGTCAAGAATTTGGGAAGTGAATATTCTAAAAAAAAAAAAAATTCCCTTTCCTACCCTTTAAATTGCTTGATGTTTTGTGTAGGCACTAATAGGCCCATGATAATATTTAAGAATCTTTGAGAAGAAGTGCTCATTTTGCCATAATCCAGATATAGGTGTCATCATTTTGATTCTATGTGCTTTGCAGCAAATGATTGTTAAGCTATTAGGCAGATTGAAATGAGTAAGATTTTGTCTTTATTTTTTTAGAATTCTTCAGAGAAATAACATGTGCTCTTTTTCTTACTCAGATGACACCATTTAGTATTGTCACAGTGGCTTTAGGAAGAGTAGTCCTAAGATGATTCCAGTAAGAGAAGTAAGAAAGTGTTTTGTGAGCAGAGGTACATCATCTAACTGACACACACTTGTGAGACATGAGACCTGGGACATCTCAGTATGTAACATTATTAACTATTGTTTTATACTTTATGCAATGAAATACTATAAGCAGATGACATGCTCAACACAGGTGGAACACTAAATTCACATGTCCAATAAACAAATAGAATAAATATGGAAGATACTATGTGGCAATAAGCAAGACTTTAGACTTAGAAATAAATGAGATCAAATGAAATGAACTATACTTTTGCACAGTGAGTTCCACTTCCAAAGGGGGCATCTCTCTGAAACTTCCAAATGATTGTAAAGCCAAGGTTGCCCGTTGTTGAAAACATTAGATTTATTTGGGTGGCCTTGTAAACTCAACTCAGCTTTTCCAATCCTTCTACTTCAAACAATTTAATTTTGCTGAAAGTATATGTCTTCTACAGTTTTCAATCTCTCCAAAGAAAATAAAGTTCATGTTTGAACTTTCTAGATGCATGAGTAAGCAATTTATGGTCTCTGGATTAGGAAAATTAATGTACTAAATATTTGAATTGAGGATTTTTTTTTTTTTTTTTTTACCGAATTATGCTGTGGTTGAGTTCTCTTTAGGAAACAACTTGTTTTTTCTGCTGCCTCACTGGCCAATTAGTCTTTCATGAGAACAAAGCTTTCTACACTTGGGTTTCCTGTGTGAGAATAAAATGAAGGCTTAATAAATGCACTGTCTCTTGATCTGCCAATTCATGTCTAGAATTAATTCTGCTTTCAATTTTCCATGTAACTAAAGTAGACTTGCTAATGTCATCTGCAACTTGTCCTTTCAGATCTGAAGAGAACCTTTGCTCTAACATTGTCCAGGCTTGTGATTTTTACAGTGAGCAAACTACAGTATAGAAATGCTAACTGAACATCACACAGGGACTCTTGGTCTTCTTAAATAAAAAGTTCCCAAGTAGTAGAATATAAGGATGCTCAAATCTCCAGCCTGTGCATCCCCTCTGTGTTCACTGCTCTGATCAGTAGTTAACAGTTAAGCACCAAAGGAAGCTGTGTGCCTTTTAAAGTATCTGGTCGATTCCTCAGCTCCTTTGCCTGCTTCAGTCAATGGATTAATTGCAGCAGGAAGTAGGCAAGAACCAGAGAACATAGGTCTCTCATCTACTAAATATGCAGATTATTAATTTTTCATGGTCATTCTTGGAAAAAAATTTTTTAGCTGAAAAGCTTTTGTGTGTGTGTGTGTGTGTGTGTGTGTGTTACTTAAGTAATAGCTTCTTTGGCCTAGTATCTTTGGCCTAGTTTTATGTTTGTTTTCAAACAATTATAAGGAGAGATAGAGAGAGAGAGAGAGAGAGAGAGAGAGAGAGAGAGAGAGAGAGAGAGAGAGAATGTGATTAATTCCTTATAATCTACTCCAGACTTAATTGCTGAGGACTTAATGATCTTATGATCCTGTTTAATTTCTCTTTTCTCTTTTTTTTTCCTTAAAAATATAAAGGCACATTCCTGACATTATTTCTTTCCACCCTTACATTCCTCAATACACATCTCTAATATATATGCCTAGTGCTATTATCACATCTAAAATTAGAATTGCAAGGTCATTAATATTCAGTTAGTATTGAAATATCCCTGATTGTGTCAAGGAATATTGTTACAATTACCTTTTCTTCATTGTTAATATGTGTAGTTTTAATTTCAGGGCTCCATCACACATTGGATACTTAAGAGAGAAAAACAATGAAGTAGTCAACTTACTTAGCAAGAAGGGTTTTCCCAAATTCTCACAGCTGTATTCTGGACCACGTTCAGTGCGACAAGCCTTGCGCTGTGTTCCCACAGCTGGTTAGTGTTTTGAATTCCAGCCCCATGAACTCATCCCAGGCCACTAGAACTAATGCTTAGCACCCAGCCTAAAGCTGATTATTTCTGATGACAGAGTAATGGAGAAAACTCTGGCATTGTCCACCCCTTCAAAATGCACTGTCATCTGCCTTTGTCTTCATCTCTGCTGGGAGAAAGTGGTTCTGATGATTTTGGATGAATTTAACCTGTGATAGAAACATGAATTACATCTTCCAAGAGTATTTTGTTAAAGACCAACAACATAAGCGGCTATGCTGTCTTTTCTTAGTTTGCATTGATTGATAATTGGTTTATTTAGTAAAAATAAGAATGGGTTCTGGGAAGATGAGCTGGCAGATGAGTGTGTGGATGCTTTAGAAAAGGGACAGATACACATTGAAAGCTAGTGCATGAACTAGCTGGTGCTTGTACCCATGAAACTTTATATTTTACTTAGACACTATGACCCTGGACTCACCCTCAACTCACAGAAAAAGTTGTGTTCGGTTTTGGAAGGTTGCTAGAGTGGTAATCTAGGCAGCAGTTGCTGGCAGGAACTTAATATCTATGGTAGAGAAATGCTTCATAAAAAGGCTGACATTTGGACTGTAAACTGAATGAGTGCGGGCACAGGTATGATCATGTTTCAACAGAAGTTTGCAAGGACAGAATGATATAGGATGGTGAAGGTTGTATATAGGTTATAGAAGTCTACGGGTGAGGATTGGGCCTGGGGACCTTTGTTTATGGAAGAGAGCTTGCTATTTCAGAATTTGGAGCATAGATGGCATATATTCAGCAGTCGCATGAGCTACTCAATGTAGCAGAGATTCTCATTAGGTTATCAGGGTCCCTGGAAGAGTTTTTAGCAACCCAGGCTGTTGTCTCTCTAAGGACTTCTGATTCAGAAGATCTTGAGTAGGGTCTGAGATTCTCCAGTTCTAACATGTTCCAGGTGGATGCCCAAAGGACATAACACATTGAAAGCACTGCTTAAAGAGGAACAGCTCCAGGAGGGCATGGTCTCTGTCCATC
This sequence comes from Apodemus sylvaticus, assembly GCF_947179515.1. Lineage (NCBI taxonomy): Eukaryota > Metazoa > Chordata > Mammalia > Rodentia > Muridae > Apodemus > Apodemus sylvaticus. The sequence continues at coordinate 120,359,728 of NC_067476.1, forward strand.
CTTGACAGTTAGCTCAGAGAAGAGATTTCTAAGTGGAGCAGTTTATAAAGCTGATGCATTATTCCGATTGGTACCTGCTTTTCCTCTTCTTTAGAATGAATATGACCCTCAATATTGATCCTTAAAGAGGTAGGAGAGGCAGGAGAATATCTCAAGAGCATCAAATATCTTTATTATGTAGCTCCCTGTGGGTTCCCAGATGATTTTCTTATAGGGACCAGAGGTTGTTGCATCCATTGCCAGGGCTGCAAAGCAGGAGCTCTTTCCTTTTTCTTAAGGTAGGAGAGAAGTACATCCTCTCAAACTGGGGCTCTTTGAAAAGGCACTTAATCTTCTCAGACATTTACACAAGAGTAAAACAAGTTAACAGAGGTCAGCAGCACCACTGATCTTCTACCAGGAAACATTCAGACCGTTAGGAAACACGGGTGAGCAGATGTTTACGGACCGTGTAATTGATATGATGCCTTGCCTTGTCTCTCAGTCCTTAGGAACATATTTCCTGTTCAAGGCAGTGGAAAGTGAAAATATTAGTTGCTGTTTGACCAAAGGAACAAGTGTCTTCCAAAGGAACACATGATCTATTAGCAGTCCAGCCGAGCCTTCCCGTGGGAAATCAGGCATTTTACTTTGTTTTATAGTTAATTTCTTTCTTACGGCAGGTTCCCAGACACATCAAATGCCTTACATTGGAGGCTAAAGTCAAGATTTATAGTCCAAGTTCATGTAATTTAATGTCAAACAACTCTGATAACATAAGGGCTGAAAGTCAACCCTTTTCTCATGGGCTCTCATAAAAAAGTCATTTTAGCCAAATTGAGTTTGAAAAGCAGGCGTGTCTTCCTGATTTGATGGATGCTCCCTACCCATGAGCCCCGGGGAAGAAGCTGATTACTCTCTTTCGCTACTGTATCAATGGAATATGAAAAGGGACTGAGTGGTATTTAGTTGGTATTACTGTTGGATAATCCCATAGTGGATTTTATTGCCTTTTCCTCTCTGGACTTCAAAGGAGGAAAGGAACCCAAGTATTTTCACCTTTTATGGTGCATTGATTTTAAACATCCAACTCTCAGTTCCTCTGTTTGTCCTTTATCTGTCCAAGATCGTTCTGTCACCTGTGTCACATGTTAGGATGGTCTACCAAACTAGATTGAAACTACAACTTGTGCAAGGAATTAACTGTAAAGGAGATGTTTTCCTTGGATCTTCTCTACAGGTCCATAGATTTTTAGACTATGAGGTGAGGGGATGTTTGGGATCATTAAAACACACTCTCAATTTACAACTAAAGTGAGAATAAAGTAAGAAACTTCGTGACACTCCACCTGAGATTAAGAATGAGGGACTAGAGATTTTTTTGACAGTTATCCAAGGGCTTTTAATCAACTATGGGGTAAGTAGAGAATGATTGGAGAGTGTTTTTTATCTCCTGATGCTTTCCAGATTATAATATAATTGGTCACTTAACATAAAGAATATGAATATTATACCCACCAAATAATCCTGAAATTTAAGAACAATACCATAATCTCTTGGAAAGAGACCTTTACTGAGTTGAAGTTGGTCAATTGGAGAAGAACTGACATGTGCTTTCTGGATAGGATTGAAAAATAACAACAACAAAAATGACAAAGAAGCTGAGAATTGCTTTAGGTTACACAGGACACCAAAACTGGGGTCCTTTTTGGAAGATTTATTTTTTACCTGGAATATAGCACAGTGCAATTTTTCTCAGCTTAAAATACCCAAAAATAGAGGAGAGAAGTAAATAAAAAATAGCAAACCACAGATAATCATTCTGAACCCATTTTCTCTTTCTCTTTCTCTGTCTTCATATCTCTGTCTGTCTGTCTGTGTCTCTCAGTCTCTGTCTCTGTCTGTGTCTATCTATCTATCTATCTATCTATCTATCTATCTATCTATCTATCTATCTATTTTCTTTCTTTCTTTCTTTCTTTCTTTCTTTCTTTCTTTCTATCCATCCATCCATCTATCTACCACTTTCTCCCTCTTTCTTATATGCCTTGGACTCAAAGCAAGCCAAAATACAACAAACTTGCACTTCACAGGGTGAAATTTTCATCCTGGGCCAGGTAGCTTAGAGTTAAACAAGGAAAGTCAAAACTGAGCTTGGGGCTGTACAGCCAATAAGCTCGTTGTGATTGAAAAGGCAGGGCAATAGCTCTAATGATAATCAGATAACTTTAGGCAAATAAATTCCATCAGGAACTCAGGTTTATTTCTCAGAATAAGAGAGATGTTTACTGCAGCTCTATACCTTCTCACAGCCCTGAAACCAGTGGCAGAAAGGAAATGTGAACACTTCTGCCTTTGTGAGGTCTAGTCTCTAACTGTAGATTAGCTCCTTGTTCTAAAGTTTGGTCCTATCACCCAAATACCTTGACACTCTAGGCAAGCCTAAACATCCTATTTCAGATTCTGTATCCTTAAACTGAAAGAATAATAGCTACCTCACAAAAATTCTGAGTGATGGACCACTATTACAGTCAAGGGAGGAAGCAGAAACAAGTATCCAATATCAAGCTTTATCCACAGGCATTTTAATTATTGATGTATCATGATTTGTGATAATGCAAAAAAAAAAAAAAAAAAAAAAAAACCACCCCAAACTTGGTCGAGGTCAGGAAGTACTTACTCACTTTGGTAATTGTGTAAATAAAAATTTGACACAAATCTTATTGAAGTATTACCATGAACTCAGTAGAAGACCTAAAGCATAAAGCTTGATATGTCGTGAATTGTGTAGGGTGAAGGCAAGCCAACAAGCAAATCTAGCCAGAGACAGGCAGGGCTTAATATTTGATTGGCCAGATATAGGTACTGTATCAGTTGGAACTGCTGTGTTGGCCATTAGCACCTAATTTTAGTTTTACTTGATTCAAAATGCTAATTTAAGTTATAGTGCTTACAGCATTTTTTACACTCGCTTCTAGTGCTCACTGGTTGCATCTCTGTATGTACTCTATGTATGTAGGCATGCATGTGTATACTGTATGTTTAGTATATATGTGCATGCATGAACATGTGTGCACTTGTGCATTCATGTATGCGAGAGCATGTTGTATGTATGCTTATGTGTTGTGTATCTGTTTGTTGTGCATTTATGTAATACACATATGGATTTTTGTGGGTATGCATTTTGTGTGTGAGAGAGAGAGAGACAGAGAGAGAGAGAATATTTGAATATTTTCATGTGTAAGTTTCATTTTCAGGAAGGATTTCACTATAAGAATATACCTAAATTTCATGATTTTATGTTTCTGCAGATATCTGGACTGTTTCCAGTTTGGTCTATTAGGACTATGACTAGTGATTCATGAATGTTTTTTTTTTCTTTTTTCAGAGACTTCTTCCAGAGGGAGACATACAGAGACAGAGAGACAGAATTTCCATGTTTAGATCAGGCTTGCCACCATCTAGTGATATTCTTACCCCTACCTTGGAGTTTGGGAATGAATGGGATGGCCCTGTATGCTCCCTTTGCTGTCCTCCCTTTTGATCAGTCATTCTCTCTTATTCACCAAGGTATTGTGCTCTATGGAAGTCAAGCACAGGAAGGCAGCTGCTGCTCTAACTGATGCAAAAAGAAGAAATGCACCAGAGGCAGGATACAGGAAAAATTGGGGGTGGATGCTGGAAACAGACAGTTGAGACAATGCTGGGCAAGATGGCACCTTCCTGGGAATTAGGAGGGGATATGGGGAAAAGCAAGAAACATTCTGTTTAGTAAGCTTCTATTAACTTTTATTCTTTTATTAGCTTTCTGCATATGCTCCAAATATCACAGGATGTAATGAAATTTATGTTCTAAGTGGATTAAATAAATGGAATTGTCAGAAACTGCCAAGAATCCTATAAGGTCATATGGCAAAGAAGAAAATATGGAAGCTATGCAACAGGAGGGGGAAATAAGGATGGGAATCCAAATGAAAGCACTGTCACACACCAGTGAGTACTGGAGAGGAAACACAGAGACTAACGTCTAGTCTTTATATATCCGTAGAACTGTGTAGAAGGCCTGATTTGGTTAGCACTCATGCATTCTCATTTATCACTGAGATAGAGACATTGACTCCCAAATACATCGTTGGTGGTTCCTATGCCAAAAGTATTTGCAGCATCTGAGAGCTCCTTAGGAATTCAGGATCCAAGACACATCTCTGAATCTATGTCATCAGACTCTCTAGGGACAGGAGCCAGATATCTATGTTTAAAGAAGCCTTCCCAGTAAACATTTGTCTTTCTGCTGTGGGAGAAACACTAATGTGCTCCAATAATTTTCAAACTTTAATATACACCTGAATCAGAGGGCTTATTAAAACTAGAACCCTGAAGCTGATATTTCTGGTTCACAGATCACATTTGGAAAAGCAAACTGCTGAAATAAACACTGAAGACTTTTCTGATTTAGAAAAACAAGAAAGGTACAATATTAAAGAGAATAAAGAAGCAAAGGAAATCTCACAATGCGATCACATTTATGTGGATGGTTGGGTTCATAAGGCATAGCTTGGGAGCAATCAATGTGTTCTCAAGAGAAGCAAAACTCAAATACCTCAAGTTCTCTGTTTAGGATTTAAAAAGAAAGCTGTTCTAGGAAGATGTGCATATGGACTCTGGTCCTGCTTAAGATTTCCCACAGCACAATGCTGTAATAGTCTCTCCCCAAATCCTGGATTCTTGTGACTTTCCACATGTGTAAGTCCTGTTAGTTTTTAAGAATTTGTTTACAGACAAATTAGACAGACAAGGACAGACACACACACAGACGCATACAAGTGTGTGCATGCATGGGTGTGCAAGCACACACACACAACACACACACACACACACACACACACACACACAGAGAGAGAGAGAGAGAGAGAGAGAGAGAGAGAGAGAGAGAGAGAGAGAGAGAGAGAGAAGGATTCTCAGGCTGCAAAGCAGAGCAGATTCCTGAGCCAGTGGAGGTCACACACATGTCTTGGCTCCAGCCTAGCTTGAAGCCCTGAGGAATCCCAGCCTACACCACATTTAAATAAGGCAAACCCCAGACTTTTATAGTTCAAGCTATGGGAAGTGGCAGGAAGCTCCTGGCAGACAAATCCCAGGCTTGAAGCTTGACTTGGGAATTTAAGTGTGGCACAAACTGACCAGAAAATTGTCATAGTATGAGAAGTCTTGTCTGGTGTGTGTGTGTCTCTCTTAAATGCATGCATGTATGTGTGTACCTCAATGCAAATTGATAAAGGTCTATGTTCCAAGACTCTGCACTAGAAGAGCAAGAGATGAATGGGAAAGAAGAAAGGATCATGAACTCACTTTTCCTTAATAATGATTACAAAACTATATATTAATATTTGAGTATTTTAGAAAACTTTCTTTTTTGAAGCTTTATATATTTTTAGACTTTCTTTTTTTTTTATTGAATATCATCTTCATTTACATTGTCAATGGTAAAACCTTTCCCAATTTTCACCCTCCCCAAAGAGCCCTAACCCCTCCTCCCACCACCTGCCTCCACGTATATGCCCCTCCACCCGACACACTCCCACCTCCTCCACCCTCGGTTTCCCTTTGTTGGGGCCTCTATTGTGTTTTTACCTGACCAAGGACCATTCCTCTCACTGATACCCAACAAGGCCTTCCTCTGCCACATTTTTGGCTGGAACCATGTGTACCTTTGGTTCAGTCCCTGGGAGTCTTTGGGTGTCTGGGTGGCCGAAATCATTGTTTTTCCCATGGGGCTGTAAACGCTGACTTTCTTACAGTCTCGAGAGTGGTGTTCTATGGGTAACTTTACTTTTTTAGATGAGAAAATAGGTTGCAGTGTGCTTAAGTAACTGGCACAGTCACATAGCAATGTTAAAAATTTGTAACACACCAGAGGAGTAGCTCTAAAGCCAGGATGCTCTGCAGGATTTTAGGCCTACTGATTGAATCAAAGACTTGATGCTAAGTAACTTTGTGTTATTTAGTAGAGAATTAGATAGTACTGGCCATTCTCTCCTAATATTGAAACTGACTACATGACTCTGTAGTTTAATCCGAAAATTGGCACCAAGCCTTTCTTTTTCCAGTACATCCCTTACAATAGGGTCTTAGCAACAATAAGTGAGTGATGTTGTCTCCCTCACTGTCCTTGTAATCAACTTTGGTCTTTCCACTTACTTCACCAATGAAAATAAAGTCTGGCTTCATGAGTTTTCTGCTATCTCAAGATCCTCTAGCCCCCCTCCATGCCTCAATGAACCTCAGTAAGGTTATTTTCCAGATCTTAAGAAATATGTGAAAAGTTACTTTTATTGTTCCAATGTACAGTTGCCAATAGAATGAGACCCTTCTAGCTTTTTGCAATCTTGCAAAGAATAAGCATACCAAGGGTAGTTGATCTTGGCCCAGATCAACTGGACTGCCTAGATGATAGCTCATTGCCTTGATGCTTTAAATAGGAAGTGTGGAGGGGGGGCTTCTTTTTGTTAACATTTTTATTGTTTTAGTTTTGTTTTGTTTTTAATTTGGAGGTTTCTTGCTGGTCTTACTTCTATGAGTGACCAAGACAAGGGAAAAAGAAGGAAACTATGCAGAGGTTATTTCTGCAATATGTCAATGAAAAAGAAAGATAACCATAAAGTCACTACTGTGACTAGGGGCTGGCAGCATGGAATACAGGGAGCTGTTGAGTGGGTTTGTCATTAAAAAATACAGAGTCCTCACAAACTGCATGGTTAGAGGAAAAATACAGGACTCTACCAAATTGTGTGTCTTGTAGGAACTTGTTCTATGTCAACACAAGAGGCATAGGCAAATCCAAAATGGTTTGGGAAGGTCAAAACCACCAGGGATAGAGGAAAGAAGACCATCCAGGAGGTTGGGGTGAGGGCTGAAGTCAAGGGGTGGTTCTCTGCTTGCTGGGATCCTTCTAGTCCATGTACTTCCACCTCCAGGCTATAGCACCCAAGAGGAGGACTGGTGCATCCAGATGCTCTCGAGAGGAGCTGGCTGGAAGCTGCTCACTAAGACTTGTGCTCCAGGAGGATGATAGTGTGATATTTAGTTTTTTCCAGGATATAGCAGTTCTTGAACTCTGTTTAGTAATTCCTTATAATTCATGTTTGATCTCTGTTGGCTTCTTCTTGATGGTACCCTTAGTGCTGACATAGACCATTTCCTTCTTCAGAAGTACATTCTTAGGTGCCCGGAAGATGAGTAGCAGGCCCTCCTACTAGCTGTCCTTGGTCCATTAGTTTGCATCAAAGAGAACTTTGCAGCACTCCAGGTATCCAACATCTTTTTTAATGCTTATGGTTGTCTTGCCTGCATTTTTGTCTATATACTGCTTGCCTGCTTGGTATCTGAAGAGATCAGAAAAGGATTCCAGAACCCCTGAAACTGGAGGTGCAACTGGTTTTGGGTCACTTGTGGGAACTGAGTTAAAGTCCTATAAAGTTACAAGTCCTTTAGAAGTCCAGCTGTTAACTGCTGTGCCATCTCTCCAGCCCTGTCTGGCAGCATTTTACAAAAGTTGTGTAGGAGTCATCTACAGTTTTCTCTGGGTCACTTATCAGGATCTCAGTGGTATCCTATAGGGTAGTGTTTTTATCCTTATTCATGCAGATGAATACTACCTTCTTGCATTTCTTCATTTCTGCTATTGATGACTTTTGAAGTTTCATGCTATTGAATACCCTGATGACATCATCAGGGCCAGCCATACCAGAGGTCAGGTTTCTGGAAGCAGAAGGGAGACAGGGAAAGCCACCGAAGAACTGGGCTGCCATAGCTACCAGGTGATTTCTTAAGTAGCATGGAGTAATTGATACACTAAATGATTCCAAGAAAATGAGTTAAAATAATCAGTTTTCTGATGAAGCAGGGCAGGTGAAACCACCCTACAAACATTTAATAAGCCCATTATCTTCAACCTGTTCTGTTTAGTTTTGTTGACAATGTGGATATGCATTTTTTCCTGTTATAGAGGTTTGCTAAAAAAAAAAAAAAAAAAAACAACAACAACAACAACAACAAAAAAAACCTGCCTTCCCTGAAAACCACTGTGTGAACATAGCAGTATTTCACTGTGCTGTATCTTGTCTCTACTTCTCCTGGTTTTCCAGTCACGTGGTGCGCTCTTTCCTTGTGTCTGCCTACTCACGGATATTTGGTAATCCACCAATGTCTACTTGTGGTTTGCCTCTTTGAAGCCTTAATTAGTGGCGTCTTGAATCTTGACTACTTCAGGAGTAGCCAATGAGTGACTTTCCAAAGCATATACCCAGTGGGTGTGAAAAACGCTCACTCATTAAATTTGAGGAACACAGAGATCTTTATGTAAACATCCAAGAAGATAGCACATCATTTTGAATCTCATTCTCACTTTAGTGAGCAGATAAATGATTGGGGGATGACAGATAGGTTGATTTCAACTGATGATGAACTTTCTTTGACCATTAATAACACTAGCTTAAATTCTGGGCAGAAGGCATGCTAATCTGTTAACTGTGGTGTAGGTTTCTTAACTGCAGTCAGTTCTGCCTCCTCGAAAGTGAAAAAAAAGCAGATCTGAGCTGTGTTGGTAACTGCTTCACTGAAGCCCTCTGAATGTGCCACATGTGTGTGGTTTAGCTGGCGACCGTGGTGTCTGTATGTATGTGGTCATAGATTTGTTAAAACCTCTTGTCTGCCAGGGCAAGACCACTAGTTCCATTTTAATTCTACGTTAACCTCAGCCTGGAGCCAATCCATGCTGCTCAAACATAAATGCTGATACTTGAGCCAAGCGTCTTTTTTGGCCCTACGATTTGTTGTTTTTCTTTTTCCTTCTTTCTCTCCCCTCCCCCCTAGGGAGTTTGGACACTTGTTAACAATCCAAAATAAGCACTTATACAGGACACAATGATTACATAATTCTTCATGGATTCTGATATCTTCACTGTGTTGTAAACTGTGCCACGGTGTCATTAAAACCCTCAAATTAGAGAACAATTGCTAAATGACATGGTTGTAGGTAAAGCATCAAGTTTTACTGTCATGATCATTTTGATTCTTTTGGGAAATGGAGACTCAACATTTTAAGTGAATTTCTCTTTCTAAAATGTGGATTTATACAGGCTCTTGTTTGTTGTATAATGCAACATGTTTCCTGAGTATTTTCCCAGGCTAACTATGCAAATGTAAGGTGACATGTGAGAGATAATGAACTATGTTTTTTTATTTAGTGGTTTTTCTCGAAGGAAAACAAGAAATAAAGCTGTTAAACTTTTCAGACCTGTTTAATTGGTATCATGCCCTTAGCAATGACAGGGTTCTCATCCTCCATTTCTAAATCTGGATTTAAGTCCCCTAATTCTTAAGCAATCTAAGCAATTGTGAGTTTCACAAAGAGTTGGAAAAGAATTTTGCCCTAAAAATATTTCATGGCAGAATTCATGGTGGTCTCTGATCATTAGTTCAGTAGTAGAGCAACTTGACCTTTATTTATGTCAAATACTGTATGTTTGTAGTTAGAATATATGGCTGTTTTCTAAGACTGCTTATTCTTTAGAAAACTGGCTTGGTGACTTATTGTAGTTACAATTGGTGACATTACCAGAGGTTTCTTCCTCTGTTACTAAGCAAGTCAACATAGTATCATAAAAAAGTTCTCCTGGTGATTGGGAGAAAAGGACAGTTACCTGCTTACAACATTGGTATTGTTATGGGTGATATTAGAAGAGAGCTGAGACTGTTAGTCACTACACCCAATTGCTTAGTTTTGCTGAGAGAACTCAGTGGCAGAGTAGAAGGAATACACAGTAGAACTTATCAGATAGTTGGGCACTCCAACTTCATCCATATTTGTCTATTATGCTGGGGGTTGGGTTGAAACGTTACTCAGCTGCCGTGTGACTTTTGTCCCCGCCCCCCATCGGTAAGATAGAGAGAATGAGAACATATTTTTGTAATGGGTTGTTCTAATGACTAGTTTAGGCAAATAATTCCTAGTGCTTGATATGACCTCTTTGCTTTCCTACCTCCATCCTGACTTTCAGCATCCACTGTAAAATATGGTACAGTAACTCCTGAACACAGCACACTAGTGCCATGCTTCTCACAGCCTGTTATAGCTGAAACTTTTTAGCGGAGTCTTTCTGCAACCTCTCCAACCACACAGAAATCAATATATAATTTTTAGACATGTTACACATTGGTCTGCTTCATGGTACTCACTGGTATGGTCCACAGCGCCACAGTTCTGTTCTCAAATCACACAACAAGCTCCTACTATTGTTTCAATGCACAGCCAAGTCATCACTTCCATTCAACTTTTGCCTCAATTTAAACATCTCTTCCACAGTCTCCAACAGCCTTCATTTACCCTCCTAACTAAGGAAAGTCTTGACTTTCTCCCTAGCATTCTCTGCCTTCATAACTGCCGTCACTCTGATTCACCTCAACTTCTTTCCACTTTAATGGCTGTGTGATTCTTGCAATCATTATAGGGTTTTCTTTCCCCCCTAAACAAAGTTATTTTGTTTAAAAGCATCACATTTGGGTAGTCATGTTCAGCTTGCGCTGACAAAGCATGTGCACACTGAGATTACTGAACTTTGCTGATAAGACAAAGCCTAGGATCTCAAGCCAACTATTTCATTTAATAGATGAAGGAAATAAAGCCAAGAGAAAATGATAGGCTTGACAAAGTCAACATAACTTGGCAATACAGAGAAAAATAGACCCAGATTGTCTGGTTTCCAGTTCTGTGGCCTTCCAAGATGACTGTAGACTTGGTATGGAATAGTTGACTCAGAAAATGGCATCTATTTCCCTTCTGCTGAAGTTCTTGGTGTTCTTTCAGGGAGTCACACTTGTTCAATTATCAGTTCTTCTGGTTCAGTGGAGAAAGGATTACTCCTAAACCAAGGGTGGATATGTGGTACTATAGAGGTAAATGAGCATATTCTACTAGTCTACACTGTTCAGTGTGTGGCAGACATGAGAGTCAGTTTGTTGCCGGGAGATGCAATTCTAGAAAATTTACTGTAATTATAAAGAAGGTTCTCTGGAATTGTTAGCCATAAAATGGGTCTTAACTTTGATACTCTGGAAGTCTCCAAGTCCGGGATGGACTTACATTTAGAAGGTATAATGAACAGAGTTGTTTCCCTGATATCTTTCTCAATGCATTTGTTATTTGTATATTTGAAGGCTACTGATTTTTATGCATTAGTTTTGTAGCCTGCTATTTTTTGCATGTATTTATTAGCTGTGGGACTATCGGGTGATGTCGTATTTTATGTATAGAATCATTTCTTCTGTGAATAAATACTGCAGATAACTAACCTCTTTGACTTCTTTTCTGTATGTGTCCACTTTATCTTCTTCACTTGTCTTATTGCCTTAGCCAAGACTTCAAGTATTACATTAAACAGGCGCAAGGGTAATGGACATCCTTGTCTTGTTCCTGATTTTACTGGAAATTTTTTGAATTTTTCTCCATTTAGTAGTATACTGGCTCTAGACTAGACATACCATGTTGCGATATGCCCCTGTATCCCTAAATCCTCTAGTACTTTTGTTGTGAAAGGGTATTAGATTTTGCCAAAGGCTTTTCTGTCTCTAAGGTGGTGATCATGTGGTTTCTGGTCTGGAGTCCATTTGTGTGACTGATGTCACTTCTTGAGTTATGTCTATTGAACCATATCTGCATCTCTGGGAGGAAACAAACTTGACATTGGCTGGATAATCTCAGATTTAGTCTACAAGTATTTTCATCAGATTTTTTTTCATATGTTCATTAGATAGGCTAGTAATTTTCTTATTGTGGGGTTTTTGTCTGGTCTTGATACCAGGATAATGCTGGCTTCATAGAATTTAGATATACTGATGTAAATTTTTCTTCAAAGTTGTGGTAAAATTCTCTGCTATATCCAAATGATTCTTGGCTTGTTTTTCATTAGGAAAGTTTTAATTATTTCTTTTATCTTATTGGTCATTATAGGTCTATTTAAATTATTTACTTCAATTTAATTTAGATAGTGTATATTATACATATTTATAATTTTAGAGGTCGTATATATATATACATATATATGTATATATATATATCAATTTTGTTTAGAAATTTTCATTTAGTAGAATATGTTTTTTGAGGTATATACCCATTTGATTCTCTGAACGTTCACAGTATTTGTTGTATTAGTACTATTTTACTTATAATTTTATTACCATTGGTTATTTTTCTTTCTTTATTTTGGTTAATTAGTTGGCTTATCAATCTTTTTAAAGAAACAACTTTTCATTTCTTTGATCTCTTGTATTCTTTTTTCATTAACTTCAGCCTCGATTATGAGTCTCTTTACTCATTTACTATTTTGGTACTTTTCCATTTCTTTGCTCTCCCCCACCAAGGTTTTTGAGTGCATTGTGCAGTTGTGAATCTGAGATGGCCACATTTTTTTGAAGTAGGTACTTAGTACTAAGTGCTTCATAACACGTATTTTTGGTTTTCATTATCATTCTATTGTAAGAATTCTGTAAATTTCTTTCTTGCCTTCTCTCATGAAACTGTTTTCATTGATTTCTGTCTTCTTTTCAGTCTGTGGGTTTAATGTGCTTTCTGCCAGTTGTATATCCAGCTTTGTGCATTTGTGGCCAGATGAAACCCAGGACATTACTTCAGTTTTCCTATATTTGTTGGGATTTTCTTTGTGCTCTAGTATATGGTCAACTGTGGAGAAAGTGTCATGAGATGGCTAGAAGAGAGTGTATCACAGCATTAATTCATATTCTTATACCTTTGAGTTCACTGAATGTATTTATAATTAGTTGCTTTTGGAATACTTGCCTTGAGTACCAGCTAGGTTGTTTTTCTCAGGGTTCATTTACAATGGTGGTATATCATTTTGGTTACTCAAGGTCATTTTTGGTTTTCATGACAGAATGCAGATAGATGAAGTCAGGCTGGTGTTCCTTAGCATGGATATCTGGTTTATCATTGTTGAGTGAGTGTTTTGATATTTGTTTAATGTTACTTCAATTTGTCAGGTTTGTGACCCAGCTGAATGATATATAAGGTTCAGTTTTGGGGAAATCTTGTGTTGCTACACCAATGAGATATAGAAGTAGTCCCAGCTATGCTATGGTTAACTGCAACTTTTGATCCCAGGATGAGACACAAAAACACAACCTCCCAGCTATAAACTCTGTTCATTTCCAGGAAGGAAGGTAATTTGACAGCAGAGTATACAAGAAGAAATACGTTTGAAGGCAGGCTTGAGCAATGCGAAAAGCTGATGGTTCTTAATCCTTGTACATTGTGAGCACCTGGGAAACCTCAAAATGCTCCAACTTATGCTCGTCCTAGACAAATCAAATCAGAGAGTCAGAATTAAAGTTGAAGTAGTTCATTCCCTTGTCAGTTATGAAGTTGAAGACTGAGTAGGCACTAGTCAGTCACAATGGAAGGATGGGGAGCACAGAATTAGTGTCAAAATAAAAAGGCTTTAGAATAGCTTTAGAATGTGCTTTCTGCCAGTTGTATATCCAGCTTTGTGCATTTGTGGCCAGATGAAACCCAGGATATTACTTCAGTTTTCCTATATTTGTTGGGATTTTCTTTGTACCCGAATATATATGGTCAACTGTGGAGAAAGTGTCATGAGATTAGAATAGAAAGTGGATACAATGAGTTAAAGAAAGAATACTGTCTGAGATTAAAAATGTGAAGGAATAAATGCATTTTGAGTCCTTATGTATAGTCTCCTCACTTTCACTTTCTCCATAATAAGAATCACAATTGATAGCATCAAAAGGAATAATTTAGTTTTCTTAACTTTGGCCTGGCTTTGCGATTCTCTGTCCGCATAGAAGACCGAAGACTATAGGGTGGTAGTATTAAGTCTGAATTCCACAAAGCCTCGTATAATTCTGCTCCTTCTTGCTTAGCTAACCCAATGGAAGATGAGAGGCATCTGCGTCCCAGTTTCTCCTATTGCTTTAGCCATCTGCCAGACATGTTCTAGCCCCAGATCTACCCAGCTAACTGGAGGCATCACAGACAGGTGATGGAGCTCAGCCAGTATCAGAAGAAACAGACCTAGATCAAATCTAGATTGCTCACCTGCAGCAGCCCAAGCTAAATAAACAGTTATTGTTTTAAGCCACTAGACTTTGGGGTGGCTTGTTAGCCAGAAATGACTAACTGATATAATTAGGTTTAGAAAACTTTGAAATAATTTCATACAATGTATTTTGTGAGTCACATGAGTCCTTCTGAACAATAAGGCCTGTGAGAACAATGCTAACTAAAAATAACCTACTTTTTTTTCTGTTATAGCATTTAGCCCTTCTTCTTTTTCTATAATTATAATTAATAAATTTCCTTAGTTCAAATCTAAGACAAGCAGGCTTCTGGGTATTGAAAGCTGTCTGTATTGATAGATATAAAATCATTTAAAAGCAGTCTTTGTTTAATTTTATTTGTATTTATCAAAAGTGAAATTTTGAGTAAGAGGCTCTAATATATTTTTTGTAGGTTCTAATATAGGCTTTTAGTATATGTGCATACAATCATGCTTTCCTAATCTAGGGCTACAGATATCTTACTTAAGGTTTGTTAGACAGGGCATATGAAGAAATTCATACCTCTTTTATTTATTTCACATGTGTATGTATATACATGTGTATATGCGTGGGTTTGTGCAAATACATGTAGATCATAATGCATTTGTTTCTATTACCACCTTTGATAAGCTCTATGGGAGAAGAACATGCATAAACCACTTGATCTCATGAAATGTCTCTAACACATCTTCTAATGTGTGGGGTTTTCTCTTAGGGTCCTAAGACTCAGTGCTTTCCCATCTGATCCTTTCCGTCTGAGTAAGGCTGCTGAGTAACTTGTTGGACATGTGTCAGGACACATGACAAGCATGATAAATGTGCTCACAACTGCTGTTAGATGATGGGGGCAGAATTCATTGTATATTAACTAAAGTTGAGTACATAACCATCTTCACAGCCATTTATATCAGAATCTCCAAGTGTACAATCAGTTGGTATGTGGTACTTAGCACCAAAATCCCAAGGTTGGGAAATGGAAATTAAAAAACAAGAACTTAACTTCTTTTTGATTTTAAAACCAGTCATTTGCTAAGTTCTTGAAACATCTAGTTTCTGTAAATTTAAAAAAAAAAGGCTTTGCTGAGCACCACATTGTTTTCCTGACTGCTGGGTAGTGGTTCTGTCTGTCCACTCTGCCAGCATTATTCTCCATTCTCCCTACAGAGGAGACCAAGGAGCCCCCTGGCTGTGGACCATTAACTCATCCTTGGGAGTAGTTCACAGGCTCATGAAGGAGCCAGGGTCCTATTGTAGCACTGAATCAGGGTTTGGAGAACCAACTCTCATGGTCTTTTCTCTCTTCACCTAGTTATCTTGAGAAAGCCAATGAAAGCCCGTCTTTCAAAGAGAACAAGGAATTTAGAGGCAACCATTTTAATGCTCCCTGCTCCCCTGTAACTATTGTTTGTAGCAGGAACTAGGCAGTGATAGGAGACAGCATCATTGCCTTTATTATTTCCACTTCAAAAGCTGTAAGATATCAGAAAACAGGAGCTCTGATGTTGTTCTTCCTTTCTTCATCTCTGCCCGTGCCTTGGTCCTTAATGTCACAGATTATAACCAGGTAATATTTTCAATTGAATGTTAATTGTGAAATAATTTAGAGTTACTTCCATTTAGCATAGCTGCAATGAAAAACATTTCTATAGGCTTTAGTTTGGGGAAGGGAGTACTCATATGGACTTTGAATATATTACGTGACACACTGGCTTTTAATGATTTTTATCAACTTCATGAAGCTGTCCCTACAGATTCAATGAAGCAATTATATGATTATCCAGAGCATATGCTTTCCTTTTAAGAGAAGAATGCTTCCTTCTTGGGAAAAAAATTTCTGGTCAACTTTGGGAAGGCTTCGGCAATGATTGATGGGTTTCAATTGACCCATTTGTTATTTGTTTAGACAAAATGAGTTTTCTATCGATTGGATGTCTCCTGTGATTGAATTAATCTTTGGAGTGGAATGGAAGGAAGGGAAAAGAGAAGTGATGAGAAGTGTATCTCTTTTCCCTGTGAAGGCTCAGGAAGGGGGCTTTTTATACCACAGAGTCCTCTGTCATTCTGTTTCTACAGATGGTGCACCACCCCCTGACATCCCTGTGATCAGATATACATTTTCTGGTTTGAGATGCTTACAATGAGAGTAACTCATGCAGGGAGCTAACTTGTGTTATGTGATGTTGCGCTCCACTGTGCTGATGTAATGTCTTTGTGGTAAGTTATTGTAGCTTTAATTTGCATTGCTTATGACATTTATATTCTAAGATTCACAAATATTGACACATACAACCTAGGCACCATTCTCTCTGTGTTCTTACCTTATATTTGACCTACAATATACATGCAGAAAAATAAACTGTTATCTTTGACAAACTGAATAACCTCATGACCAGCATCTATATTATAGGGGTTTCCTCAGCTATGGAAACTCTCCAGTACCCTTTCTAATTTGAAATTAACCTGACTCTAGTCTTCTGACATCATGCCTCAGTTTTAACTTTTGGTCCCAGAGTGCTCTTTCTGTATGTGTAGCTTCCTGTGGTCATGTGGGATTCGTTAGTACTTTCAGAATTGATGAGGTCCTCGTCAGTACTGTAGAGTAGTCTATTTTATTCATGTGCAGTGCTCTCTTCTTCATTTCCCCCTTCATGTGCATTTGGGAAACTTGTGATTCATGAATAATATTACCGGGAACATTCTAATACCTGCCTAATAGTGAACACATGTGTACCACATGCTTCCCCTGGGGATATATGCCTAGGTGTGAAAATGCCAAGTAATTGGTGTCCATTTTTAAAATGGATAGTATTAGAGTCAAAAGGCAGAATGGCCTGAATTATAAAATCAGATTACTGTTTTGGCACCTGGTGCTATGGAGGAGAAGTGAATATTGTCATGGCAATGCACCCTATGTCCTGAGAGTTCACACTGCCAGTTCCTGTGTCTGAATGGCAGGATGTTGAAAGTGTGCTGCTGGGGTCAAGTTCTACTCAGTTTCTCTCAGCCTAGTGTTCTTGCCACATAAAGCCTTCTGGCCTAACCCTTGAGAGTGTTACGGGAAGTGGCCTCAGCTCCCTTTGTGTTCTCTTCCAGCCTAGGTTGCTCATCTGTCCCTGTGCCCATGTGAGGTCATAAACTGACAGTTGTCAAGATGAATCATGACGCGTTTTCAGACATACAGGAAGACCAAGTTCGTGACTAATCAACAAATCCTCTGGACACATGATGAGGCACCAAGAGCCATTTAATCTAGGCAAGTTCAGGCCTGAGACGCACCTCTGGGCTGGAGGGCAAAGCAAGCATTGGCAGAACAGTTGTGCTATTTGATTTGCTGATTTGGGAGATATGCCATATATTTCTCTCTCCCCCCTGTGTATTTGCTCTAAAACGCATATTGGTTTAGTTATGGCCTTTGGTGTTTGTCTGCCTGCTTATGAGTGTGCTCAGAATCCAGGTAGTGTGAGAATAAACTGAACCTCAAGAAAACTATGAGCCCCAGGCTAATTCCAAGAGCCTTAAGCATGACCTTCTCCCTGTCTTTCACTATCTGCTGACTCCTCCCACCTCTCTGTACAGATGTTACTGGATGAAAATGACAGAACTTGTCAGCGATCAAGAGAATGGAGACATAAAGAGGGACAGTGTGCTTCTTGGGGTGGTAGATATTGATATCCACATAAATGTTCTTTTCACCTTAAGCTTCTTAGGAAACGACTCTCAAGGAATCCCAAGCCAATCCCCTAAAACAATTCTTTAGAATCATGTGTATGTATGTACTAGGCAGTTGACCAGCAGCATATATTTGTAATCACCTATGTGTCATTGGGTTCATTCCATTGCTGTGGAAATGGCCTTCACCTGCAAAGAGTGTATCTGATAAGTAGGTATTTCCTCTGTGTGTGCTGCATGGCATTTTAAGTTCCTGGAATTGGCTTTCCCTTTTGAAACATCCTTCAGATTGCATAATTTGCTCAAAGAAAAGAAGAGATGGGGCACAAACCAGTTGCAAGGGTCTGGACCATTTCATTCTCACCTACTGAAAGCACCACGTTTGTTGTAGAAAAACTTTCAGAATGGCCTCTATTAAGCCAGGACAGTTTGATTTAACTTGTTTTTAATTGTAACTGGTTATTTTTCCTGGCATGAAGCCATCTAGAACCTCATTTATGTATGTTTTTCCAGATAATCTCCATCCACATTAATAGTTTTCTAAGTGATATTCAGAATATTGAAGTGGGCATTCCTTTCCTCTTTCTTGACATAATTTAGTATGAAGGTTGGAAGGGATTCTCTTGGTGGATTGTGGGGAAGGGGGTTCAAGTCCTTGCTACAGATCTATCAACTCTTTCCAGAGCTCACAGTTTGCTATAGAACTAGAGGCTCCAACAGTGATATTCCGTATCTGTATATTCAAAATGGATCTTTCTGACACTTAAGAAAGAAGACCAGTATAAGCTTTATATATTATGTGATAGATAGGTATAATACACCCAACTAGGTATAATGTCAGAGCTAGCTAACTTGAACACATTATATAAGCATATAGTAAAGCCTGATTGTTAGCCTATTGTACTCTATAGTGCTGAATATCTTATGTAATATGTTGTCTATGTTTATGTATGTTTTTCCAGATAATCTTCATCCACATTAATAATTTTCTAAGTGATATTCGGAATATTGAAGTGGGCATTCCTTTCCTCTTTCTTGACATAATTTAGTATGAAGGTTGGAAGGAATTCTCTTGGTGGAGTTGCACTGAGAGTATAAAGACAGAGCAGTTGTATAGGCATTCTTTCCCATTATCATGCAAATGAAAATGCCACAGCATGTTGGAGATTGTAATTAATTCTTTGTATCAAGAAGGGCTCCTCGCCATCTCTGATGGGAGAAGAGTTAGTCTAAAGGATGAATGAGTTAGTAGTGAAAGAAACCAGCAGAATTTGTCTCTTTTATAATGGTAAGACCTTCTCTCAGGGGCTAGGCAGACTTCTAGTGAGTAAGGACATTGACATTGTAAACAGTAGGGATTCGGTTTGAACTCCAGCAACCTCATATGAAACAATGCATGGCTGTATGTCCCTGTAACCTCAGCAACTGGTGAAAGGCAAAGGTATATCCCAAGAGTTTGCTGGTCAGCCAGTCAAGCCAAAATAGTGAGCTTGTCTCAGTGAGATGCTTTCCAATAAGACAGAAGGCTATAGAGGAAGACACCAACATTGTGCTCTGGTCTCTTTGTGGCTTCATAAGCCACATACATTTGCAGACTTTCATGCATCACACAAAAATTGCATGGGTGTTAGTGTGTGTGTGTGTGTGTGCGCACACACACACACACATAAACACAGCTATGCCCACATGAGCATGTATATACATACACACACACAGTTCTTAAATTTTTTTCTTTCAGACTCAAAGCTGTTGTGGGACTGGTACCAGAAATTTGTGTTTTAATAAGCCTTCCAGGTAGGAATGAAAGAGGCTATGGGACAGATTCCAATTTGTATTACTTTTACCAGTCTTAAATATTAAAACCGTAAACATTGAAATTATACAGTTATTTTTTCCTCGCCGTTTGCCTCCCCCGCCCTCTTTTTGTGGTGGTGGCAATTTGTACTGCAAGGAAGATGACAGGAATAAAATAAACACACAAAATATCAACTGGAACTCTCTTAAACCAGCCCCTTTTCTCCAGGCAGGCAGGCAGAGGAGCTGCTGTGTGAAGTATATTGAATATCTATCCATTCACCTTGTATACACAAAAAAAGATGACTAAGTCTTTAATCATAGGTCTGTGGCTTTCATGCCTTCTCCTTTGACTTTTACTGTTGATTGTCTGAATAAAGTTTCTTGCTGTCTTTTTTTTCCCCTGCATTTTTGGGTTGTTTTCCTCTATTGTACCCATCCGTTTTGGAGGCATAGTTTCTTCACAACAGTGTTTTCCCCTTCCCTTCTGATTCTTTCTGGAAACTTCTCTCAGGGTGCTTCATTGCCTTTATTATGAGCCTTTCACTTATAACAACACAAAGTTCCTGTTACAATAGAAGAAGATAGGATTCAAAGAAAACTCCTCCAGCCCTGTGATAACCTAACGATGAGAGCTCTGGCACAGCTTGAATCCTGCAGGGCAAGTGTGAGATGGAAGGGCTCATGATCTGTAGGCTTCACTGATGAGTGAGGTAGAAGAAGTCAGGAGAAATCACAGGTATTTTAGGTTGAAGGAATTAGTTTTATCTGAAATAGCCACTCTGTAATGCAATAACAAACATAAATACCCAAACTTGGGTCTTGATCTACATTATAAAGAGAAAACCATATAAGATTTTGAATACTCTTCAGAAAAGGATCGCACATCAGTCAGCCAGGACTGGTTTCATACCAAAACTTATTTTCTCTCCATAACTTTTCCTTCTGCTGTTTTCAGAGCCATAAGCCTTGTGGTGTGTGAGGCTGGAGGACCAGAGCCCTCTGTCCTTAGTCACAACTCATTATCCATATCTAGATGTCTTTACAGGGGCCCATCCTTAACTAGGCAATTATATTGTGTGATTTTAGAAGTCAGTAGCTACTCAGGGGAAAAGTCTCTACCCACTGCATTTAGTTGGTCCTTTTTCTACCCACCAGACAGAATGAGCGTTTTATTAGGATGAAGGACAAAATGGTTTATCAGTGCCAATTGATAGGCTCCACACTCTGCTTGCAGATTCACTAGACTATCACCTAGTTATTTATCTTTCATTGAATCCCTTTTGGTTTTAAAATCCCCTCATTCATTCTCTCTCCCGTTTCCTCTCCCTCTTCTTCCTTTTCCTCCCTCTTTCTCCCTCTTCCTCCCGC
The DNA here is from genome assembly GCF_947179515.1 of Apodemus sylvaticus. Lineage (NCBI taxonomy): Eukaryota > Metazoa > Chordata > Mammalia > Rodentia > Muridae > Apodemus > Apodemus sylvaticus. The sequence continues at coordinate 120,380,671 of NC_067476.1, forward strand.
TATCTCCCTCTCCTTCTTCTCTCTCCCTCTTCCTCTCCTCTCTCCCTCCCCCCTCTCACACACACAAATAGCAGGCTCATCAGTTTGATGAGTAAAGTGATGTGTATTATTTCTCAAATGCGTGGCATTTTTATCAGTCTAGAATGTTTCCTGTTGTCCCCTTTCACTCCCCCACATCTCTGTCCTAAAAAACCACAGATCTGATCTCCATCACTGTAGCTTAACCTCGCCTGTCTTAAACTTTCACACAAATGCAATCATATAACACATACTTTTATGTCTGGTTTCCTTCACTCAATATAATATAAACATCCAAACGTATGCCCTGAGCTAACATTTTCTTTGAAAGCAGAAACCATGGGAGAATTTCAAGCTCTTTTAGGGAAGGAAAGCAAGAGCCAAGGCTTTGTGACTCCTTTTGGTGCTTTTCTCCTTTACATCATTGTGTAGTATTTTACTGTATGAGTATTCCCAATTATTTGATGATTATTTGGGCTATCTATAGTCTGTAGCTATTATAAATTAAGATTCCATAAGTATTTAAGTACATGTCTTATGTGTTTACATGCATATATATTTTTATTTCTTTTGAGTAAAAGAATATTTAGGATAGTACTACTTGCTCACATTTGACTTTGAAACCAAGGGTTAATTTGTTTTGAGGGTAGTGTTCACAAAACTATATGAACATTCTAGCTGCACCCCATCCTTATAAAGAATGAGATCTCACAACAAAATATATTGGAAATCTTCCACACTTTTAAACAAAATCATTATATGGCTGGGTATTTTGTCTGCATGCAGATCTGTGCACCATGTGTATGTGAGTGTTTGCTGCCCAGCCAGGCCAGAAGAGAATGATCAGTCCCCTGGAACTGGAGTTACAAATGGTTGTGAACTGCCATATGGGTGCTTAGCATCAAAGCTATGTTGCTGGAAGAGCAGTCAGTGTTGCTGCTGTTGCTGCTGCTGCTGCTGCTGCTGTTGTTGCTGTTGTGCTGCTGTTGCTGTTGCTGTTGTTGCTGCTGCTGTTGCTGTTGTTGCTGCTGCTGTTGTTGTTGCTGCTGCTGCTGCTGTTGCTGTTGTTGTTGTTGCTGCTGCTGCTGCTGTTGCTGTTGTTGCTGCTGCTGCTGCTGTTGCTGTTGTTGTTGCTGCTGCTGTTGCTATTGTTGCTGCTGCTGCTGTTGCTGTTGTTGCTGCTGCTGTTGCTGTTGTTGCTGCTGCTGCTCTTGCTGTTGTTGTTGCTGCTGCTGCTGCTGTTTTTGTCATTGTTGTTCTCCTCTTCTTCCTTCTCCTCTTCTTCTCTTTCTTTTCCTCCCTTTTCATTTTGTAGAAAATAGATTTCACATAATAAAACTGCTTATGATTTCCTTTACCTCTACTCATCCCAGTTTGTACCCATATTTCCCTCACAGCTCAATTCATACTCTTATCTTTCATTAGAAAATAAGCAGGCTTTAAAGGGGTAATATGATATGATATAATTATATTATGGCAACTTATCGTGCTCCAGTGTCCACAGGGTTGGTTTGCCAGTAATTCTAACATTGATTTATCAATGTAGCATGTGAGGTCAAGTTGTAGAAGTATACCCAGTAAGATATGTAAGCAATCATGAGTTAATTCCCAAGGGCCACTTATTACTGGCTGTGAACAAGTTATGAAATTAAGTGGTTACTCTATTTTCTTCTTTAAGTTTTAATATCCATGAACATTTAAATGTTTTTAATCAAGGCATAAACCAAAAGAAGGAGGAGAAGCCTCTTATGGTGATTATATAACAGACTACCACCATCTTGGTGGCTATATATTCTGTCACAGTTCTCCAGGCCAAAAGTCCAAAATCTGGTTCCTCAACCAAGATCAAGGTTTCTGTGGTGGTTGGCATAGAGAGTGGCACTATTAGGAGGTGTGGCCTTGTTGTTTGAGGGTGGGCTTTGAGACCCTTCTAGCTGCCTGGAGAGTAGTTTTCTCTTGTTTGCCTTCAGAACAAGATGTAGAAATCTCAGCTCCTCCAGTACCATGCTTACCTGGATACTGCCATGATGATAATGGACTAAACCTGTAAGCTAGCCCCAATTAAATGCTGTCCTTTATAAGAGTTGCTTTAGTCAAGACAGTGTCTGATGGCCATGCTGCCTGACAAGGCACTACTAAAAAAGCTATTATTTTCTTCTTCTACAGAGTGGATGATCATGCAACTGAAAATAACTTTTCCTCTAACATTTAGATAAGTAAAAATGTAAGAATATAATGTAGATGTTATTCAACTAATATTTTCTCTCTATGAAAACATTTCCCTTTTCTTAAAGTTGAATGACAATCAGGTTATAAGTAAGTATTTAAACAAGTTTTTTTAATCTATTTGTTCTTCCCTTGATAGAGAGGAGTTATGCTCTTATTTTGTCTGTTAACACTGGGTCATGGAGGGTACTCAATCTTATTGTAGCTGATATTTCCTGGCTGTGGCTATCTCTCTCCTATTTCTATATGTCCAGTTTTCATTTTTGACTCTTTCACTTAGCCAATCCAGTGCTTCTGTTTATGTTGGTTGCTAAAATTTGTTCCTGGAGAGATACATAAACATCTATTCCTTCCCTTAGCTCCTAATAACACATTGATATATGATTCCAATAAAGTTTATCTGGAGGAACCAATGAGCTTATTTACAAAGCAATGGATGAGGGATTATAGGATCATAGGTGATTTTAAAGTCATCACATTGGAATGGGTGAACCCAGCAGGGATGGTGCTTCTCAATAGAGGCCATGACTGCTCAGTGCTTTTTTTCCATAGTATTGAGTGTCTAAGAACAAGGGTTTGTTTGGGCTGTGGAGAATTTGACTTGCAGGTGAGATGCAGAAGATTATACAACAAGGAAAAAGATATGCACCCCTAGAATGAACCATAGCCTAAAGTTCATGTTAATGGAAAACAGCTTTGATTCTGACATATATCCTCTACTCCCAAACCCAAGCCCATTGGCAATTAGGGAGAACTGCATTCAATTGGTTTGGAACAGGAGCTGAATACACAGGTGTGAGTTCAATGATCTTCTCTGCCCTCTCCTTCTGAGAGGAAAAGAAGTCAGCAGGCCCAGCTGTGATGATCCTTTGAGAGTAGGCCCAGTAGAACTCCCAAAGATGGTGGCTAAGAGGATTGTCATGTAAAACAAGGTCTCATCTGGGTAATCTGGGGATCATCTCCTTATCTCAAAAAACACTTAATTATACTACATGAAAAAGACTTTTATTTCAAATACACTAACATTTCAGGTTCTAAGGATTAAGCACTCATATCTTGGTGGCAGATCAGGGTGGGGATTTTTCAGCCTACCTTAGGAATTTAGCTTAAAGCTGTTTGTTACTAAATCAAGGTTCTTGACCTCTTCTGAGAAAGTGGGGTGGAGGATACTGAGAATAGAATAAAAAGAAAATGCTCAGATTTTATCAGCAGTTTCTGCAGGTTCCTATGATCCTCCGCAATCCATCTGTAAATATGATGGATTAAACACTCTGATATAGTAAACAATCCCTAACCTGGGAACACTGGACCAACTAATTTGTTCATGTTTTCTTCTTTCCTCCCACTTTCTTCTGGATTCCCAACATAAAGCATGTTTCCCTTCTACTCTGTTTGTTTGATCAAGTGTCTTGCATTGGCCAATAGACAAAAGGCAGAAGTGGCATCACATCCATTTGATACTGAGGACTTCATGGCCTGACATCCTTGTTCTGATTCTCTTGTGGCTCCTCTCTGTCTATCATGGAAAGGACTTATACCAGGAACTTATCATTTTTCTTTCTCATCAGCCTGGAGGGAAGTCTGTGGAACAAACTTAAAGCTGGAGGTCTAGAAAGGCCAGACAACTCCTATTGAAGCAAGTTTACTTGAATGTTTATGAGCATGAAATAATTGTTGATAGTTGTGCATGAGTGAGATTTGGGACAAGTTTGTCAAGTTGCAGTGACACAAGAGCTGACGAATGCATTGCATTGTATTTGAATATACCTGCTTTGCAGCTCTAGGAAGTTTTATCAGACAATGTTTAGAGATACCTTCAAGTGCCCATTGTTTTGTTCTTCTAAAGTCCTGGACCACCCGTGAATATTCGAGCTCCCCATTTCTTTTTTTTTTTTTTTTTGATGGTCCTATGATATGATTCTAGAGGGTTTTCTAAACCAGTTTCACTAGACCTCACAAAAATATAAAATCATAATGCCCAACATCAAATTACTTATAAATTCAAAAATGAAAATAGGTTAAAAAAAAAAAAACAGTTCCTTCTATAATTTAAAAGGGAACCCTAACCTCATGACAGCCAGAGAAAGAGGAAGTGAGGAATGCCTGGAATTTCTTCCCTAGAATCTGGGAGAAACATTCTTTTCTAATATTTAGCTATTGCTGATTTCATGAACTTACTAAAATACCGTAGAATAAAGGACCAGAGAAGCCGTCGGTTCAAATCCCAAGAACAACAGTTGTAAAACATGTGACAATCATGCTGTTCTCTGCCACTGGACGGACACTATGGACAAAGCTTTGTTTTCATTCAGTGTACGTATTTGTAGAAATCTGTGCTAGACACATGTATCAAATGGTAAAACCAGAAAGTAAATGTCAAAAGACTCACTGTGCCTTCTCCAAACTTCCATTAACTGTCCTGATTTACTTAACATAGACTTCTGCACTCACTTTCCTTATTGGGATCAGTGATAGCAAGTTATAGCTGCAGTCTGCATCTAGAGAAATGTGTATTACTACTTGGTGTGAATTTTTCCTTAAATGAGATTATTTTGATTGAATGCTGGAAAAAAAAAGGAAAAAGTATTTACAAGTTTGTAGTTGTCTTAAATATCTTTTCTGGATCATGTTGTAGAGTTTCTTCTTAATATTAAAAATTGTGTATGTCAGGGAATAAAGAGAACTCTTAATATAAAGACAAGTCTAACACTGAGATGGTACTGATAGCCTTCTGAACAGAAAATCAGTGAGTTAGAGATGGCTGTATTTCTTCTTTATGAGGTGGCTGGTAGAACAGTGTGACTATTACATCCAGTAACCCTTACCTGTAGCAGTGAAGGTCTGAACGTTGTTCATCTGGATATATTTAAGGTCATTAAAATGTAACAGATACAAAAGTGGTTCTGTCTCATCCATTTAAGGTTTCCAGCATGAATTATTACTTTCTATGGTAAACTTAAAGCCAGGCCTGTTTTGTGTTAATGCTAAATGAAAGTGGGAACGTGAAGCTGGGAAAGATACTAAAGTTCACTGCTGTAGGAAAAGTGAAAAGGAAAGCGGGATGACCTTCCACTTACTGAAGGGCTACCAGCGCTGCCTTTGATGATGAGATTGTCCAATTACTATGGCTGTGAAAGATGCTCTGCAGCCACTGCATTGCAATTTCCCCTGCCCTGAATACTGTAGTGCACTTCCTGCCTTACTGAAGCAAGATAAATTAGGTCCCAAGTCTCCATGGGAAGGATGCAGTTCATTCCCCATAATTCCACACTTGTATTCCTCCACAGCAAAAGTGTCTGAAAGACATTTTACTTACAGATCCCGGTCTCAAACATTAGAGCTCAAATTCTTAGGCTTTTGTTACTTTTCTCCTCCTCACTCTGTCCCCCCTCAGTGTGAGAAGCTAAAAATGCTACATTGCTTCATTTCATTTAAGGTGATAGTGACTCAGCAGTACTCTTCTTTATTCAAGATGCTAGGAATTAACTTCAAGAACATAACAATTACATGTAATTTACATGTACTACCAAATGAATATAATATCATCTTGTTATCAGGAAAAAACAAAAACAAACAAAACAAAACAAAAACAATCAATCCCAAACAAACCCACTCCCACCCCCCCCAAAAAAATCCCCAAATCAAACAAAACCAAATGCTTGGTAAAGTTTTTCAGTGGGGTCACAGATCTTACCTCTTTTCTGTTGAATACACATGCCAAGTAGAGCCTCAAGAGATGGGCTTTCCATAGAATATTTGTGTGTTTGTATCTAACATGCTCAGTTCAAGGTTAGTGAGGTTAACTAATCTGGATAACTCAGCTCTGGTGTGGTGGAATCATGTCTTAATCAGATTTGATCAGGTGTGCTCATTTTTCCCAGTCTAAATTATAGACCAGCTAGCATCACCGTTGTTTCCCACTAACATGAGTATTAGTCTTTGCTTCTTTTTCAGGCTACCTGTCTTTGTCCTTGGTCATAGACATCTGCATCCCACCTGCAGGATAAGCTTTACTCCACAGCCAGAAGCACTCTGGTTCTTAGGGGCTCCGTACCTTGGAAAAGCACTGAGCAGTCAGGACTTCTATTGCTCCTTTCTAGAAAATCAGTGTCTCCATTGCAATTTAGCTTAAATCTTTGTCTCATTTTCCATTTGCATTTCTCTCCCATACTACCTTACGCTTAAATCTCTGTCTTAGCTGCCTAGTACCAATGCTTGAAATGCTAAGACCCTACTCTCTGCTCATTAATGTAAGAGCCAGTTCCCTACTTTCAGAGGCTTCACATAAGTCACTAATTATGAACAAAGAGCCAGACAAAATAAAGGCAGTAACATATTAGGGAATTTATGCTCACAAGAATCAAAAACTCAAATGGCCTAATCCTTCCCCAAATTGGGACAAATATTTTTATATTATCATTTATATAGTTGATATGCATTATAATTATTACTTTATGAATTTATAAACTATTAAAATATAATTAATATAATTGTTATGTATTAATTTATTAATATGCTAATTAATTATAATAAAATGCTATGGAGGTAATATTTCAAACATGAAAATTCAAGGATGTTGTCTGGGATGGGGCTGAGGAAGAAAGAAACTGAAAGTTGGCAGACAGCTCTTTCTTTCTGCAGCTCATGGTATCTGACTTTATTAGGGGCAATTCCTTCCTCCTTCCTGCTTCATGGGTAGATATCATATCCAATGACTGCCAATCTTTGAATAAATTCTTAATATTCTTAGTTGACTCTAAGCATTGTACACCAGAGTCCTGCATAAAACCCTACACTGCATATTAAAAATTGTCACATCTTTATTTAAGGGGTAAGAAATCTGAGCTTTGATAAACTTAGCATCTTGCGCAGATCTTTAAACAAGTAAATGACAGAGCCAGAACTAAATTCTAGGTCTACCTGGCTTACTATCCACGTTTCTTGACCCTTGATCTTCTGAACACCTCAGTTAAACTCTCGAGTTTGTCAGAACTGCAGTCAATTGCTTTGATGGCTAAGATCCTTTGAAAGCATCCTTAGTTTTTTTTTCACCAGCAAGTTGAGTTGTTGTCTATAAATCAGCCACATTCAAAGATTTTATTGTTATCTCATGCACTTACTCTATATGTCCCAACAGGTACCAACTCATCATTTGTATCTCACTGGTAGTTAGCCCATTGCTTGATATTTCTGAATACTATTCCGGTCCTAATCGAGACAGGCCTTAGGGACTTCTTGAATCTACCATCACAGTCCCAGAGGAATAGAGGTGTTATACTCACATGCAGATAATTCAAAGAACAGAGGATTCTAAGTGCTGTGTAGAGTTGGTCAGAATTTTAACCACATAGAATTTTACCCTTTACCTTTAAATAAAAATTATATTCTTTACTCATTATTTAATCAGTGATCCAAATTTCTCTTACTTTGTTTACTTTCCTCATAATAAATCTCACTTTATAAAAACTGAATTCTCATTAATAATGCTGCCAGTGAAAAGTCTGTTTATTTATGTGTAATATAAGTCACAGATGCTAGTAGACACTTGGCTGAATTTATGATGCAAAAGAGGAAATGTGTCCCAAAGATTCAGAGGCATAGATGCTTAATTCAAAGGGTTAAGCTAATAGGTGGCAGAGATGAACTGAGTTTCCTGTTTTACCAGGATCTCCAGTTCAATATGATTTCACAGCAGATTTTTTAGTCTAAATGCTCATGTAGTTTTCTGTGTTCTTAATCCCAACAACATATTTTGCTAAACTGAATATGAGCATTCAGTGTTTAGAACATAGTAGGTGTTCAGGAATTATGTGCTGAATGAATGCACCAAGAACAGGAACCTTCCAGATAAACCCAATCAGATTCTCCATCCTTTTGCTTTAAGTCTGTATTGTGCAATGTTATCCTCAATTCAACCCTAAATCCATTTTCCCAGAAGCAGTGAGTGGTTTTCTACAAGCATGCTATTTCTGGGATCTTGTTTGGCTCCAGCTTTTTTTTTTTTTTTTTAAGAGCCTCAACTTTCTAGATTTGAGTAGCAGCTGCTTTTTTTTGAATGATACTTAGTACTACACATGCTTTTTCTGCCTGTTTCTTCCCGCGCCCCCCCCCCCCCCGCCCCCAATCTCAGAGGGATTGACATTAAGGACTGTGATTAATGGAAGTTGAGTATTTCCCTTGCCCTTTTCCACACTTTTGTGAGCATCTTTCTTTAGAACCATCCATCTCCATCTATGTCTTGCTTTCTTATGGGTTCCCCTCCTACAATGCAAATCTCATTAGCAAGACCTCTTTTCATGATTTTGCTTGGTTGCCTATTAATTTATTATCTAACCTTCTTTCTACATATTTCAAAATATTCATCATTATTTGTGCTTCTTTGTGGAAGGGAACTAATCCATCAATTGTCTTTTATAAACAAAGTGGAACTCTGGGACTATCTATATATCTTCTATATTACTTCATAGGTTTTTTTTTTTAACTATTTGTAAAGCCAAGTTGCTAAGTGCTATAAAATAGTTTGCATAGAGTTATCACCGTGGCTGGATTATTTTTTTTTTATTCGATATAATTTATTTACATTTCAAATGATTTCCCCTCTTCTAGCCCCCCCACTCCCCGAAAGTCCCGCAAGCCCCCTTCTCTTCCCCTGTCCTCCCACCCACCCCTTCCCACTTCCCCGTTCTGGTTTTGCCGAATATTGTTTCACTGAGTCTTTCCAGAACCAGGGGTCACTCCTCCTTTCTTCTTGTACCTCATTTGATGTGTGGATTATGTTTTGGGTATTCCAGCTTTCTAGGTTAATATCCACTTATTAGTGAGTGCATACCATGATTCACCTTTTGAGTCTGGGTTACCTCACTTAGTATGATATTCTCTAGCTCCATCCATTTGCCTAAGAATTTCATGAATTCATTGTTTCTAATGGCTGAATAGTACTCCATTGTGTAGATATACCACATTTTTTGCATCCACTCTTCTGTTGAGGGATACCTGGGTTCTTTCCAGCATCTGGCAATTACAAATAGGGCTGCTATGAACATAGTAGAACATGTATCCTTATTACATGGTGGGGAGTCTTCTGGGTATATGCCCAGGAGTGGTATAGCAGGATCTTCTGGAAGTAAGGTGCCCAGTTTTCGGAGGAACCGCCAGACTGATTTCCAGAGTGGTTGTACCAATTTGCAATCCCACCAGCAGTGGAGGAGTGTTCCTCTTTCTCCACACCCTCTCCAACACCTGCTGTCTCCTGAATTTTTAATCTTAGCCATTCTGACTGGTGTAAGATGAAATCTTAGGGTTGTTTTGATTTGCATTTCCCTAATGACTAATGAAGTTGAGCATTTTTTAAGATGCTTCTCCGCCATCCGAAGTTCTTCAGGTGAGAATTCTTTGTTTAACTCTGTACCCCATTTTTTAATAGGGTTGTTTGGTTTTCTGGAGTCTAACTTCTTGAGTTCTTTATATATATTGGATATTAGCCCTCTATCTGATGTAGGATTGGTGAAGATCTTTTCCCAATTTGTTGGTTGCCGATTTGTCCTCTTGATGGTGTCCTTTGCCTTACAGAAACTTTGTAATTTTATGAGGTCCCATTTGTCAATTCTTGCTCTTAGAGCATACGCTATTGGTGTTCTGTTCAGAAACTTTCTCCCTGTACCGATGTCCTCAAGGGTCTTCCCCAATTTCTTTTCTATTAGCTTCAGAGTGTCTGGCTTTATGTGGAGGTCCTTGATCCATTTGGATTTGAGCTTAGTACAAGGAGACAAGGATGGATCAATTCGCATTCTTCTGCATGCTGACCTCCAGTTGAACCAGCACCATTTGTTGAAAAGGCTATCTTTTTTCCATTGGATGTTTTCAGCCTCTTTGTCGAGGATCAAGTGGCCATAGGTGTGTGGGTTCATTTCTGGATCTTCAATCCTGTTCCATTGATCCTCCTGCCTGTCACTGTACCAATACCATGCAGTTTTTAACACTATTGCTCTGTAGTATTGCTTGAGGTCAGGGATACTGATTCCCCCAGATTTCCTTTTGTTGCTGAGAATAGTTTTAGCTATCCTGGGTTTTTTGTTGTTCCAGATGAATTTGATAATTGCTCTTTCTAACTCTGTGAAGAATTGAGTTGGGATTTTGATGGGTATTGCATTGAATCTGTATAGTGCTTTAGGCAAAATGGCCATTTTAACTATATTGATTCTACCGATCCATGAGCATGGGAGGTTTTCCCATTTTTTGAGGTCTTCTTCCATTTCCTTCTTCAGAGTCTTGAAGTTCTTGTCATACAGATCTTTCACATGTTTGGTAAGAGTCACCCCAAGATACTTTATACTGTTTGTGGCTATTGTGAAGGGGGTCATTTCCCTAATTTCTTTCTCAGCCTGCTTATCCTTTGAGTATAGGAAGGCCACTGATTTGCTTGAGTTGACTTTATAACCTGCCACTTTGCTGAAGTTGTTTATCAGCTGTAGGAGCTCTCTAGTGGAGTTCTTTGGGTCACTTAGGTAGACGATCATGTCGTCTGCAAATAATGATAGTTTGACTTCTTCCTTTCCAATTTGTATCCCTTTGACCTCCTTATGTTGTCGAATTGCCCGAGCTAGTACCTCAAGTACAATATTGAAAAGATAAGGAGAAAGGGGGCAGCCTTGTCTGGTCCCTGATTTCAGTGGGATTGCTTCAAGTTTCTCTCCATTTAGTTTGATGCTGGCTACCGGTTTGCTGTATATTGCTTTTACTATGTTTAGGTATGGGCCTTGAATTCCTGTTCTCTCCAAGACTTTAAGCATGAAGGGATGCTGAATTTTGTCAAATGCTTTTTCAGCATCCAATGAAATGACCATGTGGTTTTGTTCTTTGAGTTTGTTTATGTAGTGGATTGTATTGATGGATTTCCGTATATTGAACCAACCCTGCATTCCCGGGATAAAGCCTACTTGATCATGGTGGATGATCGTTTTGATGTGTTCTTGGATTCGGTTGGCAAGAATTTTATTGAGTATTTTTGCATCGATGTTCATAAGGGAAATTGGTCTGAAGTTCTCTTTCTTTGTTGGATCTTTGTGTGGCTTTGGTATCAGCGTAATTGTGGCTTTGTAGAAGGAATTGGGTAGTGTTCCTTCTGTTTCTATTTTGTGGAATAGTTTGAAGAGTATTGGTGTTAACTCTTCTTTGAAGGTCTGGTAGAATTCTGCACTGAAGCCATCTGGTCCTGTGCTTTTTTTGGTTGGAAGACTTTCTATGACTCCTTCTATTTCTTTAGGCATTATGGGACTGTTTAGATGGTCTAGTTGGTCCTGATTTAATTTTGGTATTTGGTATCTGTCAAGGAAATTGTCCATTTCCTCCAGATTCTCCAGTTGTGTTGAGTATAGGCTCTTGTAGTAGGATCTGATGATTTTTTGGATTTCCTCAGTTTCCGTTGTTATATCTCCCTTTTCATTTCTAAGTTTGTTAATTTGGATACTTTCTCTGTGCCCTTTGGTCATTCTGGCTAAGGGTTTATCTATCTTGTTGATTTTCTCAAAGAACCAGCTCCTGGTATTGTTGATTTTTTGTATGGTTCTCTTTGTTTCTACTTGATTGATTTCGGCCCTGAGTTTGATGATTTCCTGCCTTCTACTCCTCCTGGGCGAAATAGCTTCTTTTTGTTCCAGGGCTTTCAGGTGTGTCATTAAGCTGGTAATGTATGCTCTCTCCATTTTCTTTTTGGAGGCACTCAGGGCTATGAGTTTTCCTCTTAGCACTGCTTTCATTGTGTCCCATAGATTTGGGTATGTTGTGTTTTCATTTTCATTGTGTTCTAAAAAGTCTTTAATTTCTTTCTTTATTTCTTCCTTGACCAAGGTATCATTGAGTAGAGTATTGTTCAGTTTCCACGTGTATGTGGGCTTTCTGTTGTTTCTGTTGCTATTGAAGACCACTTTTACTCCATAGTGATCAGATAGGAGGCATGGGATTAGTTCGATCTTCTTATATTTGTTGAGGTCTGTCTTGTGACCAATTATATGGTCGATTTTGGAGAAGGTACCATGAGGTGCTGAGAAAAAGGTATATTCTTTTGTTTTAGGATAGAATGTTCTATATATATCTGTTAAATCTAATTGGTCCAAAGCTTCAATTAGTTTCATTGTGTCCCTGTTTAGTTTCTGTTTTCCTGATCGGTCCATTGAGGAAAGTGCAGTGTTGAAGTCACCCACAATTATTGTGTTAGGTGCAATGTGTGCTTTGAGTTTTAATAAAGTTTCTTTTACGAAAGAGGGTGCCCTTGCATTTGGGGCATAGATGTTTAGGATTGACAGTTCTTCTTTTTGTATTTTTCCTTTGACCAGCAAGAAGTGTCCCTCAGGGTCTCTTTTGATGACTTTGGGTTGAAAGTCAATTTTATCTGATATTAAAATGGCTACTCCAGCTTGTTTCCTGAGACCATTTGCTTGTAAAATTGTCTTCCAGCCTTTTACTCTAAGGTAGTGTTTGTCTTTGACCCTGAGGTGTGTTTCCTGTAAGCAGCAAAATGTAGGGTCCTGTTTACGTATCCATTCAGTTAGTCTGTGTCTTTTTATTGGGGCATTAAGTCCATTGATGTTAAGAGATATTAAGGAATAGTGATTGTTACTTCCTATCATTTTTGACGTTATTTTTTAAATTTGAATGCTTAACTTCTTTTGGGTTTGATGAAAGGTTACTATCTTGCTTTTTCCAGGGTGAAGTTTCCCTCCTTGTATTGGTGTTGTCCTCCTATTATCCTTTTTAGGGCCGGGTTTGTGGATAGATATTGGGTAAACTTGGTTTTGTCATGAAATATCTTAGTTTCTCCATCTATGGTGATTGAGAGTTTTGCTGGATATAGTAGTTTTGGTTGGCATTTGTGTTCTCTTAGAGTCTGCATGAGATCTGCCCAGGACCTTCTAGCCTTCATAGTCTCAGGTGAAAAGTCTGCTGTGATTCTGATAGGTCTTCCTTTATATGTTACTTGGCCTTTTTCTCTTACTGCCTTTAGTATTCTTTCTTTGTTTAGAACATTTGGTGTTTTGATTATTATGTGACGGGAAGTATTTCTGTTCTGGTCCAGTCTGTTTGGAGTTCTGTAGGCTTCTTGTATATTCATGGGCATCTCTCTCTTTAGGTTAGGGAAGTTTTCTTCCATAATTTTATTGAAGATATTTGCTGGCCCTTTAAGTTGTAAATCTTCACTTTCATCTATGCCTATAATCCTTAGGTTTGGTCTTCTCATTGTGTCCTGGATTTCCTGGATATTTTGGGTTACAAGCTTTTTGCATTTTGCATTTTCTTTAACTGTTGAGTCCATGGTTTCTATGGAATCTTCAGCATCTGAGATTCTTTCTTCTATCTCTTGTATTCTGTTGTTGATATTTGTATCTCTGTCCCCTGATTTCTTCCCAAGGCTTTCTATCTCCAAAGTTGTCTCCCTTTGAGTTTTCTTAGTTGTTTCTACTTCTGATTTTAGATCCTGGATGGTTTTGCTTAGCTCCTTCACTTGCATGTTTGTGTTTTCCTGTAATTCTTTAAGAGATTTTTGTGTTTCCTCTTTCATGAGCTCAGCCTGTTGACCAAAGTTCTCCTGTATTTCTTTAAGAGATTTTTGTGTTTTGTCTTTCATGACCTCAGCCTGTTGAGCAAAGTTCTCCTGTATTTCTTTAAGTGTTTTTTGCATTTCCTCCTTGTTGGCTTTTGTATTCTCCTGGATTTCTTTCAATGATTTTTGTGTTTCCCTTGCAAGGGCTTCTAACTTTTGATCCATTTTCTCCTGAATTTCTTTATGTATGACCTTCATGTGCTCCTGTACCAGCATCATGACCAGTGATTTTAAATCCAAATCTTGTTTTACTGGTGTGATGGGGTATCCAGGACATGTTGGTAGAGGAGAATTGGGTTCAGATGTTGCCATATTGCCTTGATTTCTGTTAGTGACGTTCCTGCGTTTGCCTTTTGCCATCTAGATCTCACTGGTGTTAGTTTATCTTGTCAGTGCTGGACTCACCAGTGCAAGCTGCCCCTTCCCAGTTGGCCTCTGGTGCACAGCTTACCTCCTGCACTGCTTGTAGACAGTGTGCTGCTGCCCAGGCTGTTCTGATCCCAAAGCAGGCACCCGAAGGCTCCCGCTGGGGCCCGCTGGATTCACTGGAGCACACTGACTTCTCCCAGCTGGCCGCCCGGAAGCCCAGCTAGCCACTTGCAGGACTTGGAGATGTAATGCTGCCGCCCAGACTGATCTGGATCCGGAAGCGGAGAGAGTAGAGCTAGGGGCTTCTGCCTGAGGCCTTGCCCCAGATTGTGTCTGTGGAGCAGATGGAGCCCGTGTGCACTCCCAGGGAGTGCCGACCGTGTATGCTACTGTGACCTCCCCTGTGTTCAGCTCACTCAGCTGGGCAGCCGATCTGCCAACCGGGCTGTCGCACACAAGGTTAGCCTGGCCGCCCAGTCCCTGAGTCCAGGCAAAAGCCTGGGAGGCCAAGGTCCGAGCAAAGTTCCCCTGGGGCTATGACTGATAATTGGGTTTGCCAGGTGACTAGGATGGCGGGCGTGCGCGCCCGCGCTCCCTGAAAGCGCCGGGAGAGTCTGCTTTGCTAACAATCACCTGGGCGGGTTGACTCACAGATGGCCCACCAAGCCGCCCAGTTCTTGGGGTCAGTCCTGTGCCTTTTGGGGCCTGGACCCCCGCTTTGTTAGCCTTAGGCTATGCCTGTTACAGGTCTGCCCGCCTGAGCTCTCTGTCGTCCTGCAGGCAAAATGGCGGCAGTGCGCTCGCAGGCCTGGGCAAAAAACCTCCTGGTTGGGTTGGCACCCCGATGGCCCCCCGACCCGCCCAGGGCCTGGGTGCAGGCCAACGCCCGTCGGGCTCAGACCACCGCGGTGTTGGCCTCGGATTATGTTTGTGTACCTCAGTCTGTCCGATTCCTGGAGTATGGATCCAAGATGGATGCTCCTCTCCTGACTGGTGGGAGGCCGAGTTCTGAAGTGGCCTCCGTGCAGGAAAGGCGCCGCACAACTGCAGCTGCTTGCTGCCCGGCTGGTCAGCGAAGGTCAGTGGTCGTGGGCGCAGGGCCTAACTGGTCCCTGTGACGCCTTGGTTCCACTGCTGATGGCCCTTCAGCTGGAGCAGCCACTGCTGCCGCTGCCGCCGCCGCCGCCGCCCGGATTATTTAAAGCTCATATTCTTCAACCTCTGTGTCTGCTGGCATTGAAGATATATAATGTCTTATTGTCTTGTTTGTCATTTTGTTAGTGACAATAGCTTCACCATTTTTGCTCATGTATTTGAGAAGCAGCTAAGTGGGAAGACGGAATTGAAGCAGCTAAAATGAGCCAGGGCAGTGGAAAAGAGAAAGGTCAAATTTCTAATTTCCTTCCAACTTCCAACAAAGCCATCAATACCACTCAAAACAGTGAGTTTCTTTTCTAACTTTGTATTAGAAAATTCCAGTGCTTTAATATTCTTCCAATACTCTCCACAACCAGCTTCTTCCAATAGGTGGTCCATGAAATACTCCATTGTTGAAATAGATGCTATGCATCTCCCTGACTCTCAGCAAAAGGCCACATACATATCTTCCCTTCTTTGGACAGATACATATGTGTTCACCTGGCCATATTTATCACTGTTCTCTCTCTTCACCAGCCATCCTGCTGCATATCACCTCACTTATCAATTTACGGACACTCCTTGCTACCTTCTACCCGTGGTGTGACCTGGCTCAGTTTCTCTAATGCTATCAAGTCTGCCATGATAACGATTATCCCCAGCCTATGCAGGGCTCCCTTTCTCAATCCATGTGTTGCGTTTAATGTTACTGATAGCATTATGAATTTATTAATTTCTAGGATTCTGTGGCATTCATAGTATGTGTTTCTTCTCTCAGACATTTAATAGCCTTATTGTTAGCTGTCCAACCTTTAGCACCTAGCGTTTTCAGGCAACCTTCCATCCACAGTAGAACTCATTCTCCTTGTTTGACTACTACCACAATGTTGTAAGTAAATCTCTTTGGAGATTTAGCATTGTATATGCTAATTTTTGCTTGGTATTCCTTTAATCTCTTGCCTTCTCCAACCTCTGACCTTCTTTTCTTCCTATAACCCCTCTTTCTGCACATGGCATCATTATTATCTGATTCTGTGAACCAAAATCTACGAAAATACTCCCAAATGTTGTTTTTCCTAATCAAGGCAATCCTGTCTCATCCTGTCAAATCATGTTTCTAGTTTTCACTAGTATATCCTAAAATACTACTTGACCCTCTTCCTTCTTTGCTATTTCTTGTATTATTTCCATACCATTGCTTGTCAATAGCCTAAAAATGGATTCTAAAATGATATTTCTGCCATCATTTCCGTATTCCATAACATACATCATACTGGAGCAACTTTTCAAAGGGTAAAATGTTGGAACATTTACTGGCTTTTTATTATTTGGTAGCTTCCCTCTCATAGGCACCAAATGTAGCATAACCCATGGGAAAAGAGATTTCCTGCTCCAGTCCTGGCCACCTATCTAGCATCATGCAGTATCTGCCTTTGGCAGCCTCCTCAGTGCTAACTTTTTACACTGTAAAGTCCTGTTCAGTTTCTTCCCTGATAGGGAATTCTTCTGTTCTTTCTTCCCTAAGTTACCCCTGTATTTCAAGAGTCCATTCATGATGTTGTGTGGAAAGGAAGGTAAAGAAGATCCAAGTTGGAGAAGGGGGAAACAAGATTAAAATACACTGTATGAAGGAAAATTAAAAGTATATTTAAAAAGAGTCCATTAATGTGTAATTTATTTCATGTAGTTGTCCAAATCCCTAATCAAGGCTAAGTAAATCTGTCATAATGTGTGGCCCCAAAGACGATTTCAATTCATGCTTGGTGAACTCTTGGACTTGAGAAGATGCTCACATCATACTCTGCTCAGTTTAAGCTCCTAATTTAAGAAGACAGATACTTTAAGAACAATTTCATTATTTCCTGAATAGAAATCTGTACTTCATTCATCTCAAACCAGATTCTTCTCCTTTCCTCTGACTCTTGAATATTCTTCAAAGGGGAAACCAATACTAGCAACAATAATAGTTGAATATCAATCTTGAAAGCATTAATCATTCAGAGGAGAGAGGGAGCTAGGTGTCACTGTAAATGGACCAAGTTCCCATTATTCAATCAAGGAGTTAATGGACGTCACAAAAAAAAAATAGTGGGATAAGCTTATTTTTTTCAAACAGCTATGCTGGGAACCTCTGAATGGATCTGAACTGGAAATGATAAATGGGTTATATTTGGGGAGGGTTAGATAGGGGAGGAAGGAGACTGGGTGATTTTGTCATGGTATGTTTATCTCAATTTTAAATGCGACTTCATGTGAGAGCTCTGGAACCTAAGACAGGCAAACTGAAAGCAAGTATTAGTACCTGTCTCTCTAGGATGATGCAGTCAACGAGTTGATAAATATC
Organism: Apodemus sylvaticus; assembly: GCF_947179515.1. NCBI lineage: Eukaryota > Metazoa > Chordata > Mammalia > Rodentia > Muridae > Apodemus > Apodemus sylvaticus. The sequence goes on from NC_067476.1 coordinate 120,398,361, forward strand.
TAGATGCTTTGTAATTTCCAGTATGTTTCAAGTACTTTATTATTTCATTAGGGAAGAACTCAAATAACTCCTATACAAATTAATAACATGAGTTGTTTCCTTAGCCACATCCTATTTTGGAGTAAATTTCTCTTTGTAATGCTTGTCAGTATCAGCATTGTGAGGATAAACTGGACTGATTTAATCCATGTAATATGGCATTAACAAGGTACAGTATAGTAAAACCGACATGATTGATTACATGCTCCACTGGTGTAGAAATAGACATTACCTGATAAGCTTTCATAGCATTTCTTCCTCTTCTGATTTGTTTAGTTTTATTATTGTTGTTGATTCTCTTGAGACATAATTTTTTTACATAGTCCAGGATGGCTGCAAATTCACAATGGTACTGATTTTGCCACCAGGGTGCTGGAAGGAAGTGTGGTCCCAGACTATATTTCTGCTTTTTATGAGGGACGGAAGAAATGTCAAAAGAAGAGAGTACTTTTACTCTGAAAAGAATTGGCATTCATTGACAGCTGACTACCTTTGTCAGAAGTTTTTGAAAAAGACCCATGTAAATAATTACCAAATTTTAATGTCCAAACATCTCTTGAATATTGCCTTCATGAAGAGAGTATATGCATTCAATGAATACAAAGTGCTACGCCGCTCTTAAAGTTGTTTTTAACTGACATTTATTTATTTATTTATTTATTTATTTATTTATTTATTTATTTATTTATTTATTTTTAGAGAACATGGTATTTTTACCATGGTTTTGCTTAACATCTCTATTGTCTTTTTCCCCCATATCCTTTGTTTACATTCCAAATGATTTTCCCTTTCCTGGTTCCCTCCTCCCCATAAGTCCCATAAGCCCTCTTCCCTCTCCAATCAACTCTCCCCTACTTCTCTATCTTGGTAATCCCCTACAATGCTGCATCAAGACTTTCCAGGACCAGGACCCTCTCCTTCCTTCCTTCTTGGGAATTATTTGATATGTGAATTGTGTCTTTGGTATTCAGAGCTTCTGGGCTGATATCCACTTATCAGTGACTGCATTCCATGTGTATTCTTTTGTGACTGTGTTACCTCACTTAGGATGATATTTTCCAGATCCAACCATTTGCCTAAGAACTTCATGAATTCATTGTTTTTAATTGCTGAGTATTAACTGACATTTAAAAATCATGGTTTGGTATCCTTAGGAAAAGAAGATGCTTTAAGTACCTAACGTTGAAGCTCATATTATTGAAAAAGCTTTCCCTTATTTTCCAGCTATAATTAATGTTGGTGTCTCTCAAAAATATTAGGTAAAATGTGGTTTATTCTAAATTACTTCCCTTTCTCATTCTTTCTGCATTTCTTCCATTATTTCCTATTTCATTATGTCTCATTATTTCTCTATTTCCTTTTTATTACTATCAGAAAATTTATTACAATTTTAATGAACTACGTCTTTATTTGGCAGTCGTTTAATTTTCACCATAAATGAAGATTATATATCTCTTAGATTTTTTTCTCTTGCTTATTTGATGGCCTGTTCTTGTGTTTTGGCTTGCTACACTCCACATGAGTTACACAGAGCTTTACCAATGCCTTCCCTTTCTGTTTCTGAACAGATAGCACATCCTTCACTAACAAGTCTGCTCAGTTGTCCTCTAATAAACAAGTTGATGAGAGTATTCATGTTTTTGCTTCTTAATTACTACAAATTGGGCCCCTCCTGTGATCTATCTCAGACAATTTTAACTTCATCAGATAAAAGAGAATTGTTTTAAACCATTCCATATTTGTTATAAGCAATGGGTAGACTTCTAAAAGGCTTGTCTCCACATTGAGATTTGATAAAAGTAAAACATTAAAGCTGAAACAAAGCAAAAAATGTGTTGAGACTTCTCCCTGCTCAATACTCTTAATTCATTATTATGGTAAACTTCACACCATTTTTAAATATTTTTATTCAGTTGTGAAAATTAAAAAAAAAAACCAACACTTCAGTATCTTTTGTATCGTCAATCTACTGACGATATGTATGTATGTAAATCCAGGAATCTTTAAAATAGTACAGGATATCAAATTATAAACTTCATGTAAGTTAAGTGTTTAGTAGAGGTAAAACCATTTCTGAAGAAGAATAAATAATGATTAAAAGAATAGCATAGCCCACGGGGTATACTTGCATATGTGTACCCATGATCCTTATTTCTATTCCTTTACTTCAGGTTTGTCCTGAATAATATAGAGGAAATGAAGGCTTAAGGCTCGTGAGGGGACACTGACATGCCCCAGTACACAGACACTCACAGAAAGCAGTATCTGGCTATGCTAGAGAATTTAGAAAACCCAGAAGGGAAGGTAGAGAAAAACTTTCCACAGAGTGCCGTACGACCTCTTTTCTCATTAGACATCCTGATTTTGTTTTTGTTCATGAATGTGTTAACTTTTCATTTATTTTTCCAAGCTTTTACCTATACTTTACTTATTATTTTTAAACTTTGAAAATAACTTAACATTTAAGAAAAAAGAAATATATGTTAAAAAATATAGTTATAACTGAGTGGGTTTTCATATATTGGATGTCCAATCATTGTTTACACTTACAACCTGTTACTGTTTTAAAAGACTCTACTGTCCTCTACCCTAGGATCCTCTCCTAGGCAACCAATATTGTTGACATTTCATAGTTGCAGCTTCCCTGAGACACTTTCCCAGCACATATCTTTGTCTCCATGTATTTCATTGCTACATCTCATATACATTTGTTAATTGTTTGTAAAATATTCAACACAATTTTGGAGACTTCATTCTTCTATATTTTAGAAATTTTTTTATGGGATCTTTCCTTTTTTTTTTTTTTTTTTTTTTTTTGGTTTTTTTGGATTTGGTTTTTTCGAGTCAGGGTTTCTCTGTATAGCCCTGACTGTCCTGGAACTCACTCTGTAGACCAGGCTGGCCTCGAACTCAGAAATCTGCCTGCCTCTGCCTCCCAGAGTGCTGGGATTATAGGCGTGTGCCACCACCGCCAGGCCAGATATTTTCTTTATTTACATTTCAAATGTTTTCCCCTTTCCAGGTCTCCCCTTCAGAAACCACCTATCTCATCCCCCTCCCCCTGACTCTGTGAGGGTGCTCCTCTACCCACCCACTCTTGTCCTCCCACCCTGGCACTCCCCTACACTAGGGCATCGAACACCCTCAGGCCCAAGGGCCTCTCCTCCCTCTGATGTCCAGTAAGGCCATCCTCTACCACATATGTGGCCTGCGCCATGGGTCACTCCATGTGCATTCTTTGGTTGGTGGTCCAGTCCCTGGGAGCTTCGGGGGTGGGGTCTGATCTGTTCACACTGCTGCTCCCTCCATGGGGCTGCAAACCCCCTCAGGTCCTTCAGTCCCTTCTCCAACTCCTCCATCGGGGACTCCGAGCTCAGTCCAATGGTTGCCTGCGAGCTTCAGCCTCTGTATTTGTCAGGCTCTGGCAGGACCTCTCAGGAGGCAGCCATATCTGGCTTCCAACAGCAAGCACTTCCTGGCATCCACAATAACGTCCAGGTTTGGTGGCTGTAGATAGAATGGATCCCCAGGTTGGGCAGTCTCTGGATGGCCTTTCCTTCAGTCTCTACTCCACACTTTGTCTCCATATTTCCTCCGGTGAGTATTTTGTTCACGCTTCTCAAAAGCACTGAAGCATCCACATTTTGATCTTCTTTCTTCTTAGGCTTTATATGGTCTGTGAATTGAATCTTGAGTATTCTGAACTTTTGGGCTAATATCCACTTATCAGTGAGTATATACTCTGTTTGTTGTGACTGAGTCACATCACTCAGGGTGATATTCTCAAGTCCCATCCATTTGCTTGCAAATTTCATGAAGTTGTTTTTAATAGCTGAGTAGTGTTACATTGTGTAAATGTACCACATTTTCTGTATCCATTCCTCTGTTGAGGAACATCTAGGTTGCTTAAAATTTTAAATATAGATTTATACTAGCAATATTAGTTTCAAGTCATGATTGGTTTTATGAAGACTTTTTTCTTAAAGTTGTACCCTACTTTTTACCTATAATTTACTGGTCTAGAGTCTGCTTTCATATCGTATTTGTGTTTATGATTTTGTGTGTCTCTATAAGCATCCACAAATGAAAGAGTGTGCAATGTTTGTCTGTCTGTGTTTATCTTATTTCATTTATTATAATGGCCTCCAGGTGCATCCATGGCCTTTTAGGTGATATCATTTCATTCTTCTATATGATTTAATAGAACATACATACATGCATACATACATGCGCACACATAATATTTCCATATTCATGCAACTGTTGACAGATACCTAGGATGATTCTATAGTTGATAATTGTGAATATTGCAACAATAAATGTGAATGTGTCAATATGTGGTATGTTGAGGCAGTTTGACATAGATCCAGAAGGAGTGCAGGGAGGTAATATGCTCTTCTTTTAGCTGTTCGAAGAAACCTGCATATTGATTTCCATGGTGACTGGACTAATTTTCATTCTTACCAGCAGCACATAAGGGTTCATTTTTCTCATATACCCTCACCCAGCATTTACTATTATTTGATTTTATAGTGATAGCTGTTCTGATTGGGATGACATGGAATAAGTGTAGTATTAAGTTGTGCTTCTCTGATGGTTAAGAATGCTGAACATTTCTCATATCTTATTTAATAACTTATACTTCATCTTTTGAGAACTGTCTGTTCATTAGTGCATTTATTTAATGCCATACTGAATTTTAGTTTTTAGTCTTTGAGTTCTTTATAGAGTCAAGATATTCATTTTTGATTTACGGCTAGCAAAAAATTTATTTCATTTTCTATGCTTATCTTGACTTGATCATTTCATTTTCTGTGCAGAAGTATTTGGATTGTATGTAATGCCATTGGTCATGTATTTGTTCTCTTTCCCAAGCTACTGAGGTCCTTTGCAGAATGCCTTTGCCTAGATGTGTGTGGAAATGTTTTCCTCTAAGACTCACAAAAGTTCCAGTCTGACATTAAGGATATTGGACCATTTTTAATTGATTCTTGTCTAGAACATAGTAAAGGCACCAAGTTACATTGGTATATGTATATATGTCATTTTGGTATTTGTATACACATACATGCACATGCACACACACATGTGCATGCACACACACACACACCAACAGACTAGAATAGTGAATCCATGCTGCTATAGCCATCTAATTTTAACAGAAATATTCCATACACTCTCATTCTTTTATCATGGCTTAGCTAGTTATTCAATTCTAGTTGAACATAATTTTTCCCTAAGCAACTTAGTAGTAATGATTTGTTGTTTTTTAGTCAGCTCTTGAGACTATTGAAAAGCCACTAGTAGTTCTTAAAGCAATTTTTACACTTTCCTTGTAATTTTAGTTCCTCTTGTAGTCGTAAGATTGTTGTATAGATTTTCAGTTTCATCAGATATGCCCATAGATGGATCTATTGTATTAATTCTATTCCACTGGTCATGTTTACTTCTGTGATTTTTCATAGAACTCTCCAATAAGAAGCATGATCACTAAAAACCTGTTAGAAGATAGATGATTTTTTTCTACACTGTCCTTCTGAAACTCTTATCAGATATTGTGAAGCTTCTCAATTTATTTCCCACAAATCTTTAATATTGTTGTTACTATCAAAACATAATTCACAATCATAAAAGCATACCCTAAGTGTTTTTGAATGGTGGCTTAAATAAAGTGGCAGCAATGGATAAAGATCACGATTTCCCTACATCCTAGATGATGCTTTTCACCCTCCGTTCATTTATTTTTTTACTAAAGCTGTCTGACTAAGTGGAAGTTTCATCATATTGTGGTTTTGACTTGCACTTACCCATGACTACAGATTCTGAGCCTCAGTTTATTACTTATGGGACTTGATATCTTCTTTAGACAAAATCCCATCCAGAGTTTTTGCTCTCCCCCCACACACCAAATTGTGTTGCTTTATTGCCACATTGTAAGAATGTACAACTTTCTACTCTGGATTTTAGAGTCTTTTGTTGTTCTAGAATAAGCACATTTCATCATTACTGAATATTATCAAAAACTGCTAAGTTTCTTATGATATAGATACTAGACTCTTGCTAAATAAAAGATTTAAAAGAACATTGTCTGAGTCTACTAAAGCCTTTGTTTTATTTTATTCAAATATTCTCAGCCATGTTTTTCTACTTCTTCTGTTATTATCATTATTTATGTAGTCATGTTAAGATCCTTCATTAAGATCACTTCCTTGCTGGCTGACTCCTGCAGGGATGTATGTATATAACATCTTGGTTGTTTTTGCTCCAACCTACTCAGATAAGGTAAGTCTGCCCTGAAATGTGTTCTGGATATTCTATATTTGAAGAATAGTCTCTCTCTCTCTCTCTCTCTCTCTCTCTCTCTCTCTCTCTCTCTCTCTCTCTCTCTCTCTTCTGTCTAGAGATTCCTAAGATCAGATGTCTGCTTATGTACCACAAGCCAGCTGGACATTTAGACATTTAGTGTCACATCAAGACTAGAAATGATTTTAGTTTTTGGAAGGGACTCCTTTAAATCTTGGTAACCTGTCATATGTTGATAGTACAATTAGTCATGGAGATGACTGATGGTTAACCTGGAAATATGCTTACTTACATATGTAGTGCTGAGTGTTTAGTGAATGATTTATATAGCTACTAGCTTATACCAAGGAGAGAAAAATTATTTAACTCACGTCTTATGTACATTTTCTTTCCTCCATTCATTCCCCATACTTTTAAATTTTTAAATATTTACACAGTTAAAAATACATATACAACATATTTGTGCATATGCATCCATATGTGTGAATGTATGTATGTGTGTTTGTGTGTGTGTGCATGATGTTACAGCACATGATGTAACAGTGCTTCTCACAAGAGCTATATAATATCTAACAAAAACCCAACACCTGGCATAGGAAACCTCCCTCCCCTTGAGTTGTTGATTGGGAGAATACAAGAAATTCTCAAGATAATATGGGTTCTTGATTTACTTGGACTTGAGCTTAGTACAGGGGGATAAGAATGAATCGATTTGCATTCTTCTGCATGCTAGCTGCCAGTTGAGCCCGTAACTTTTGTTGAAGAGGCTATCTTTTTTCCATTGGATGAAATTTGCTCCTTTGTCAAAGATCTAGTGACCATAGGTGTATGGGTTTATTTCTGGGTCTTCAATTCTATTCCACTGATCTACCTGCCTGTCACTGTACCAATACCATGAAGTTTTTTTAACACTCTTGCTCTGTAGTATTACTTGAGGTCTGGGATACTGATTCCCCCAGAAGTTCTTTTACTGTTGAGAATTTTTTCAGCTATCCTGTTTTTGTTGTTGTTGTTGTTATTCCAGATGAATTTGCGAATTGCTCTTTCTAGCTCTATGAAGAATTAAATTGGGATTTTGATGGGGATTATATTAATTTGTATATTGCTTTTGGCAAGATGGCCATTTTTACTATATTACTCCTGCCAATCCAGGAGCATGGGAGATCTTTCCATTTTCTGAAGTCTTCTTCGATTTCTTTCTTCAGAGACTTGAAGTTCTTGTCATACAGATCTTTCACTTGTTTGGTTAGAGTCATGCTCAGATATTTTATATTGTTTGTGACTATTTTTGAGGAAGGTGTTTCCCCAATTTCTTTATCAGCCTGTTTATTCTTTCAGTATAGGAAGGCTACTGATTTACTTGAGTTAATTTTATATCTGGCCACTTTTTTGAAGTTGTTTATCAGCTGCAGGATTTCTTTAGTGGAGATTTTTGGTTTACTTAAGTATACTATCATATCATCTGCAAATAGAGATAACTTGACTTCCTCCTTTCCTATTTGTATCCCTTTGGCCTCCTTTTATTGTCTAATTGCTCTAGCTAGAACTTCAAGTACTATATTGATAGATATGAAGAGAGAGGGCAGCCTGTCTGGTCCCTGATTTTAGTGGGGAAGATTCAAGTTTCTCTCCATTTAGTTTGATGTTGACTACCTGTTTGCTGTATATTGCTTTTACTATGTTTAGATATGGGCCTTGGATTCCCAATCTTTCCAAATTACAAAACCCAGACACTATTGTGGATGCCCACAAGTGCTTGCAGATAGGAGACAGAATATAGCTGTCACCTGGGAGGCTCTGCTAGTGAATGACAAATACAGAGGGGGAAACTCTCAGTCAGCCATACTGAGCACAGGGTCCCCAATGGATGAGATAGAGAAAGGGCCAAAGGAGCTGAAGGCACCATAGAAGGAACAACAATATGAGTCACCCAGTACTCCCAGAGCTCCCAGGACAAAATGATCAACCAAAGAGTACACTTGGAGTTACCCATGACCCCAGACATACCGGCAGAAGAGGATGATCTTGTAGTATTGACCAAATGGGGGAGAGGCCCCTGGTCCTGGAAAGACTTGATGCTGTAGTATAGAGGAATACCAGAACAGGGAAGCTGGAGTGGGTTGACTGGGGAAGGGGAGATGGCTTACAGGATTTTTGGGGGAGGGGGAACCAGGAAAGGGGACATTTGAAGTGTAAATAAAGAATATACCTAATATAAAATAAGACAAAAACAAAAAACAAAACAACAAAAGAAGATACTATGAGCTGTCACCATTGCCACTGGTTGCCTTCTAGAAGTTGAAAGCTCCTCAACTCCTTGGCTGAAGACTCTGTAAAGTTTGGGCATAAAACTCAAACTTGCCTGGAAGCTTTTCCACTGAGGATTAGATCTCATAATACTGGAAAGGTGTTATGCACTCTGCCAAAGTAGAGTAGTAATTTGTAGCAGTCCTTTCCCAGCTGTAAAGCCTACAGACCACAGTAGGGACCAGCACAGCAAAGCAAACCCAATGGTGTAACGGAGGCGTTTTTATCTTGGGTAATAAACGGTTGTCTAATTTGATTTAAAACTCACTAGCTAGGAAATAATTCATGCCTGGTATTATAATCTTAATCAGTTCCTGATAGTTAGAAAAGGACATAGACCCTATTTCAATTTTCCTATTAACATTATTTCTAATTGTGTTTTAAACATTAACTCATAACCACAGATAAGAGCAATTCTCACCACTTATTAAACAAGCCTTTTTTGAAACACATGGAATTATTACTGCAATCTACACTGCTTAAAATGCAGAGCTCCATTGTCTGTGGGAAACTAAACCCCAAAATAATACATCTGCAAAGCAATCCTTACAACTAAAGCTCAGAGAAGATTACAGAAGAAGAGGTGAAAAACTTGTAAGAGCCTACTGCTAGATGATATCCGGGAAAAAGGACAGGAAGGCTGCACTGATGAAATCTCAATAATATGGCTGCCTAAACATGACCCACTTAATGCTATCACCAGTTGACATGACTAGGACAAATTCCAGAAGATCTCACCGATAGACAAAGGCCTACAGATGGGTTAATGGCTACTGAGAGAGGGAAAAATCAATTTTCTCCTGGGAAGAACTTACACATTGGTTGTGCAATCATAAGTGGCCAGCTTCAGACACATGTATAAATAACCAATGCTAACTGCAATAAGTAGGTTGCACAAACATGTATGCACACACATACATAGCAATACTACATATTGTTTCATAATATGCATATGTAACAATAATGAAGAGGAGGTCATGAATTTGGGAGGGAACGAGGGCACAAGGAGGAGTTAGGGGAAGGGAGTGCTTGAAAGATGTAGATGCAATGCTTGTTATATAGAGAATTTGCAGAAAAAGACTATGAGGGCTATTGAAAAAATATTTATACAGACAAGGGATTTTGTAGTAGTTTTTCTCTTGGCAAGGTTCCCATGCAATAACATAGGAAGTAGAATATTTTTAAAGAGTCATCTTCAGTACCATTATTGATGAATTATAAGTCCTAATATGGTAGAGAGATATAGACACTGGCTGTTACTGTGCTCCAAGACTGTCCATCTCTTTTTATTTCTGTCACCTTTCGATACACCACTGAGTAGGCTGACCTCTGGGTGCTGAAGAGCTCTTTGTTTTTCCTTCTGATCTGTTGGAATGTGAAAGAACAGTGGGCCTTTGCTCTACTGCATTCCCTTGGGACCCTTCCAACTCCAGCTCATTAGAAACACCCCCGAGTCTAAGTACTATGATGTCATATGCCAAAGCAATGAAGTAATTATGGTAGGCCAAGGCAAGGAACAATTTTATACTTTTCAGCTTTTGGAATTTTTCTCTTTTTTATTTTATTTTTTTGTCATTTATTTATTTATTTATTTATTTATTTATTTATTTATTTATTTATTTAGTATTTATTTATACTCCAGATATTGTCTCTACTGGAACTCCTGCCTTTTAAGTAAGAATTTCTACATGTTGATTTACAGGTTTAGAAGAAGTGGAGGCTGTTGGATGGAGTCAGTCTCAAAGGAGCTCAGGGGACATTTATACAGATGGTCACTCTCTTAATTTCCAATCCAGCTATGTGGTATGTTAGTCATATTCTGTAGGAGAGAATGAGAAGGCTACAAAGAATTCTTCGGGACAATCTCTTGATGTCATAATAGTCACAGACAATAATAATTATTTTTCTTACTACAATTGATCCTTTGTATAAATAGTTTTGGAAAGAAAAAGTACTAATCTGGAATTAATACTTCTATAAATTTATATCAGATAGAGTTTTTCTATTAAGTAACATTTTTCTTGTATTTATATTTGAGGACAGCAACATTGCCACTGATTAATTTCTGTTCCTGTTATATTGTTTTACTCTTCAGAGATACATTAAAATTAAATTCTCAAATTATGAACAGGTTCCTAATTTTAGATCCAAGGTTTTTTCTATGTCTTAAAGCATATTCCAGGCAATGAGCTTGGCTAGTGAACATGTTTTCACAGACCTGTTCAGAACAGAGGAGATGGTCTCTCTTCTCCTCATCACCTGAAGGACACAGAAGTAGAGAAGAGCTATCATATCTAGAAGAGAGAATTTTAACAAAAATACTTCTTATTATTTCCCTTTCATTTTTCCCCAGACAGATCTGTTTTTGTAAAAATAATTTATGAAATGTTTTTCTTGGAAGTAAGCAAAGCAATTTGTGGTCTTCATTATATTCTCAGAAGGGTATGTGGCACACATTATTCATAATATATACATTATTATTTACTAACATTTATGCACAAAATTCAGAAATTATAAAATGTCAAGGAAAAATGGGATCGAAGTGGCTATGTAAGCCATGGCTATATGACGTAATTGGTACGTCTTTCTTGTTCGCCTACTGTCTAATGTTCAGAATAAACTGACTTTTTTTTCTGTACGTGTGGGGTTAAATAACTGTTATCCCCTTCATGGTAACAATGTATTCATCATATTTTGCTGTAGTGTCATGTATCAAGGAGCCCCAGGTCCTCAGTGAGTTCTAAGAATGACTGAATATGTAATATTTTTATTTTTCTGAGATAAAACTGACCTGCCAGATAAAACTGATTCAAATATTGATCTGGTTGAAGAAGACAGGCAAGATCATACAAAAAGAAAATCAGCTCTGATTCATTTGGTAGAGTTAGTACCCCACCATCCTCCCCTTCTGTTTCCTCCTTTCCTTCTATCATTCACACTACTATGACTCCTACGGTGTAGTCAGAGCTAGCCACAAAACTGTAGTAATCTCTGTCTTCAGTCTTCTGTGTGCTGAAATTACACATGTGAGCCACCTTGCTTGGGCCCTCATTTTTCTCTGTATCCTTGGCTTTCTTTTTTGACAGGATGTCACTGTTTGCCCACACTGACCTTAAACTTGTGATTTTACCCCTTCCTCAGGCCTTCCTCAGGTCTATAGGGAGCACAGACCCTCACCACCACACCAGCTTATATTGAGTTTTTCAATATCACCCAGCCAATGCTCTAAGTTGCTTCCCTCATTAACCTCTACATATCTACAAAAAGAGGTTGTTATTTCTCTCCTTAGTAATTTTTGATACACAACCCAAATCTTCCAGTGCTGCTGCTGGGATCATTCATGATTATTCACATCTGGAATTGCCTGCATAACTTTTCACTCATGGCCCTGTCCTGATGTTTTGGAAATGGATCAGAGCTCGAGTCTTACCTTTCTTCTCATTTGCTCCCCACATTAGTGTCTTTCCTAGACTAGACTCTCATGTGCATTGCTCTGTTTTGTTTACACTATTCCCTGATGCTTGCCTCTTATATCCATGATGCAAGCATCCATAGAAATCATGTTTCTAGGTTTTTATTCAAGGTTTGGAGAACTTTGGCTCCCTTTGAAGTCCAGACCCATTTAACAACTTAGGCACCACATCTAAACAAGGAACAGATAAAACTAACAACAATTTATGTATGTATATATGTTTATGTATGTGAGTATATATATATATGTATATATATATATACATATATATATGTAAGTTGTTAGTATATATATACTCTGAAGTAGAATGTTCATGTTTTGTGAATATATTTGATAAGATATAGATGGATATATTTTTCATGTTTTGGTTTTCATTCGATAGTTATGAATTCTTTTTCATATAATTCATTTTCTGTTGCAGTACCAAGAAAAGGGTTTTTTTGTTTTTTTGTTTTTTGTTTTTTGTTTTTTGTTTTTTGTTTTTTTTAGTTTACATGTTCAGGCCATAATCCATCATAGAGGCGAGTCAAGGTAAAAATTCAAGGCAGGAACCTAAAGCAAAAACCATGGAATTGCATAAAAACAGAGCAGTTGATGGAATACAATGAGAGAGAATTTATATTGATTTAGCAGTGGTAATGGGTACACAGGAGGACCAAAGAAAGAATGGGAGATAAACCTTCAAAGAGAACTTGGCGTGGTATTGTCTGATTTAGTCTGTTACCTCCTTCATGGAGGAAAATCACAAGCTTATGGCTAAAGGTGATCAATGTGTCTGTTGGATTTTTATGGTTTAACAGAGTATACAAACAAATCAGTGGCTTATAACAACTTACTATTTGTCTCCTAATTCTAAGGGCTAGTGATTTGAGATATACTTGATTGGAGTGATTTCTGGTCTTATCAATTGTGATCAGTTACTAGCTTGCCTGGGAAAGTGCATCATCATCTAGGAGAGGAAAGACTCAAAAATTTCAACTCTGTTGTCTACTCCATACAGCCAATAATCTTTCATCTATTATGTAGTGGTGTTATTCGCTAAGGGACTGAGCCTTTTTAGTTATAGTCTATGTGAGCAAGTCCCCTTGATGTCTGGATTTAGACCTTTCATAGCACACTTTTGCTACTTTCCCCCTTTAGCCAGAGATAGATTAAATATTCAAATATAGCAAATATGCTTTATTAGATTGAAGGGTTGCAAAGTCATTTTTTTTAAAACGTAGATATATCACTTTTCAGAATTTTGGCTAAGATCAAGGGTAAAAAATGTATAGATATAATTAAAGGGGAAAATTGTTTTCAAGCATAACATATAAGTAGCTTGAGTGCTTAGAGTGATTTGTTTATTACAAACTATGAAATGGTAAATAAACTATTGACGTTAATTGAAGTCAAATGAACTTTGAGACCAAAAAAGTTATTGGAAGTAAGTGATATTTGAAGCATGTTGATCATCAAGAAAGTTAACATAAAAAGTTAGGAATATAATATGAGTTTTAATTAGTGTGTGTTGATACTTGAAGTGTTGTGAAAATGAACCCCAGGACTCAGCAGTGGTGAGCTTGTAAAAGGATAAATCACACGCGGAAGAGTGAAGACTGTGCTTCTGAGTAACCAGTGGGATGGTGATGTGCTATTAATTGGGATGAAGGAATGAAGGAGACTTGGTTGAGATCAACTATAGGTAGAAGAGTTGACATACTAATGATCTCTCATCCATCTGTATGTACAAGAAAATTTGAAATTTGTATCTGGAACTCAGTAAAGAAATCGAGGTGAATTTTTATGTCATTCATGTACTGATAAGAATTTGTAAGCATGGGTGGTATGGATAGAATATGCTCCTCATATCCCAACATTTTACATGGTATGAACCAAACTGAGAATTGCCTAGATAATGGGCAAAAATATGCAGTTTACCTTCTATACTCAGGATCTGCACATTTCATTTCCTGGAACATCCAGTGTCGTACATTAAATCATAATGTAAGTCAAGTAGGAGTAGAAATTTGTAAAGAAATCACCTTTGTGACAGTTACCAATAAAAGCAGCTTTCCAGTGTTAGTCCATGAATTTCAACAGTCATCTTCTCAGGCAAGTTCTCTGTCCTCTCCCACCTCACAGACAAACAGAGCTTTGGAGATTATCTTTCCTCTGAGGGTTTTCCATGCCATGGAAGCTTGTTTTGTCTTAGAGGCTACTACTGTCCAGAAGCCATGGATCCCAGGGTCTAGTCCCTCCTTAGCCAAGTGTATAAATGTCTGAGAATACCTATGACACACTCAGCTCCAGCTCATTGGTTTGGAAAGTGTGGGTTAACTAAACTCCCCAAAAGCAGTAATAGTGAAGATGGGCTAAAAATTCAGTTCATGATTCGGATTTACTCTTCTGTTTCAAATGGTAGCTCTACCTGAGTTACTCAGAGTATGGAGCTGGCTTATCACTTGAATTCTTTCCTGATCCTATAAACTAAGAATAATGATGTATTTTGCTTTTTCAGTTTTCAGGCTGATCCAATATTTTAAGCCCAATACTAATTGAGCTTTTTGTTCTTTAAATGTACAGAACTCATTACTGAGTTCTGGCTACAAATTTCCAATTTCCTTGTAAATACAGGTACACGAGCAATCATTATCATGTACTCTTCATGATATGAGTTTGTGAGAATATTAGACTACAATTATTAAGTGAATGAGTTACTGACTTTTACTCCTTATTATATAGACTCACATATATTTAAATAGCATAGCTATTTACATGTCTTTTGGGGGGGGGTGAAAGCCTTCTAACTTAGAAAGGCAGAGCCAGCACCCAGCTGACCTTCCTCCTCAGCCAACATCCCTGAAGGAATCCCCTCTTAGAAGCCATCTCTAAAAACCCTTCTTCAAACTGAATATCACTCTCTTCTCTATCCTGTCCATCTCTCTACCTATCCTCTTGACTTCCTCTAACTCTCTTTGGTTTTTCCTTAATAATCCCATGTTCACTTCCTGCCAACCATTTGCTTGCTCTGCCTCTTGACTTATGGCTGGCTCTACTTAATTCTACTTACAATATTCAAGCTGAAGTCTCTTGAGTTAAAATTGTGTGCTAAGGCTGTGCCACACCAGAACTACAAACAAGTTTTCCTAGCAAATAACAATCTCAGGGTTCACAGTGTGATCAAGTATTTGACAACAACAAAAACAAAAACAAAAAATTATGAAGTCTATGATGACGAGAAGTGATTCCTGTATTAACAGGAGTCAGTGTGTGGCCAGGGTAGTTGTAGATGGTAATCTGTAAAGCTGCAGAGCAGGAAGCAAAGATGACAGGGCAAGTGATCAAGTAAATGTGTAGGGAGAGTGGATGGTTGGGGTGAAAGGCCCGAGTTTAGAGTCTGTAATTCATGCATGATCTCTAAAGGAGAGACAGAAAGAAGCTGTTTGGGGAGGGCTCTTAGCCTAAGAACAGCTTATGGCAAGAGTTTATCCCAGACAAGGTGAAACTCTTGTGAGTGTTTAATAAAGGTGTTTTCGAAAGAGTGATTCACTTTTTCACCTTTCCTGAAAGCAGGGGTTGTATGGGATATGAAAATAATAAGGACTGTTAAGAGCTTTGGAAAGGGATTATTTTGGTATCTGGGAGGTTAATTCATGGCCCTTATCTGATTAGAGGGAAGTGGGGACTACTATGTGAGGATAATCTCTTGGAGGAGAAGGTCAGAGACTGTGCCATTTTGTTGATGATGAAGAATGCATTGCTACACACTAAGGTGTCCACAAAGGCCTGGAGGTACCTGATGCATTTGACAGTGAGCATATGGGTAAAGTCAAGTTGCCAGCTAGTTCCTAGTCCCTTTACCTAATGAGTAGGAAGGGGTGTGCTAGAGTAATGGAATTTGGGGTTGAATATTTGACAGATTTTGCAAGAGGCAGTGATGATTTTTAAGAAAGGGAAATGATGCTTTTTAAGAAATCCCACCTCAGGGGTGGGCTGTAGATAAGCCTTAATTTAACATCAAATGATCAAGTTACTTACCTGGGACTATTACTCCAATTTACAAAGCCAACACTTAAGGCAGAAAATGCCTAATACAATTTACCAGCAAAGATGAAGTTCTGTCTTTCTTAAGGGTAGCTGGTTTCATAAGCTCTTAGATCCCATCTTTCTCATCTTTTCTTCAGCCCCTATATGAGGCAGCCATTGGTCCCTAACATGATTCTCTCCTCAAACCTATTGCAAAGCCCTTTCATAAATGTCTACAGGTCTTCCTCCATGCTTCCAGTACTACACCTTCTGGACCTAACCTCCTGCCCTGTGTGTGTGTGTGTGTGTGTGTGTGTGTGTGTGTGTGTATGTCAGAACTTGCGAATACACACACATACATACACAAAGATAAGAATTCATGAACGTATGTATATTCACAAGTTCTTACATTTCAGGTAACTACAACAGATCTAGCTGTGGTTACCCCTCAATATCTCAATATCACAAACTCCTCTCTCTCTCTCTCTCTCTCTCTCTCTCTCTCTCTCTTTCTGTTTCTGTCTCAGAGAGACAGAGAGAGAGAGAGAGAGAGAGAGAGAGAGAGAGAGAGAGAGAGAGAGAGAGAGAGCAGGCAAAAGAGAGAGCTTACTACTTTTCCCCAAAGAATTGACATCTGCCTGTGCATAGCTATGGCCAAATTTATTACTCATAAATTTCCAAACAGCAACAAATGAACCTTCAGGTCACCTTTCTCTTCTTATAACCTATCCCACTTCCTAACATACAAATGTCTTCAAATGCTGACTCTGTTATGAATTCTTGCCCTTCAGGTAGTTACAATAGATCCAGCTGTGCCCACCCCTCAATAACTCAAACTTTCTTCATGGCCCAATCACAGGATACTCCCCATCTAATTTTTTCATAGAAAACCCTAGAACTACTACCTCACCCTGCACATATGCCATGAGGCTACAGTACCTTAAGCACCTTCACCTGGTACACTGATGGTAGTTCATTTTTACACAAAGAGGCCTGTGAAATAGGTTATGTCACTGCTTTGGACACCAAGGTGGTTGAGGCACGGGACCTCCTGATGCAGGCCACAAATCAACTGGCCGAACTAATAGCTTTTACCCATACCTTTTAACTAGCAGAGGAACAATCCTTAAATCTTTATATAGACTCCATGTATAACCTTCATAATCTCTGTCATATGGCAATCTGGGGGTGGGGAGGGAGTGTAGACTACTAACAACAAAGTGAGAGCCAATAACCAACTGAGATCAAATCATGGCCGTGCTAAGGGCCTCTCATCTTCCCACAGCCATAAGAAGTACCAACTGCTGATCCCACCAAACTAACAATTACATCATCTCTAAGGAAAATAAGCTAGCCATCAAGTCAGCTAGAGCCTCCGTACTTGGAGGCCTGAGTCAGTATCATTCACTACAGAACATCTTCCCCTTACAATTCACATCTTTGCTTTCATTTCCTCGCAATCAAAAGGAGATTTAAATCTTTTTTTTTTTTGGTTTAAATCTTTTAAAACCATGAAATATGCTTTCCACTGAAAAATGGTCTCTAGATTTTTCTTTATTCTTTTCCTTTTTGATTTTCTGAAACAAGTTTTCTCTTTGGAGCAGTGACTGTCCTGGATCTTGCTATGTAGTACAGGTTGACCTGAACTTCAGGGATCTGCCCGACTCTGTGTCCCAAGTGTTGCAATTAAAGGTGTGTCCCATCACGGCTTGCTTTTTAATTGACATAAACACATTTTGGTTCAAAACAATGTGACTTACATTAGCTGCTAACAATCCAAAGATTTTTGACAGCTCCAAATCCTTATTTAATCAGTTTCTTTTACCTTCAGAGTCAATTTTTATTAATACATATTAGATGCATTAATCTCTTCTAGACCCAGCAAAGGGACAGTCATTCCTATTCTCTTGTACTAATATAAACACAAAGAAAAGGTTTACCTGGCTTTTAGATACAATCATGTAGTAAAAGTGGCAATATCCTACAGATGTTGGTGGTAAAGGTGGTAAGAAGGTATGATTGAGGTTACACAGGAAATTAAGGTGGTTTTGATAGTGATGGGTCAGCAGAGTTAGTAGTAGTAATGATGATAAATTAGGTAGCTTAATGATGGAGCTGGTGGTAGAAGTCAAGGTACTCATGAGGATGGTGGAGATGACAGGGAATTCATTGATATTATTAGGAGAACTGAAATATCGCTGAAGTTGCTTGAGTCTATGGGATAATGGTAGTCTCAGAGATGAAGACAGAGGTAATGATGGTGTTGGACATAGAGCAGTTGGTTTGGAAAAATGGTAGTGATGACAAGGCTGAAGGAATTAGAGATGGTTGTCCTGAGTTGTGCTGATGGAGATGGAGAGATCCTTGTGACAGTGGTGATGGTGACTGTACTAGAGAGGAGGTAGTGATGACAGCAACAGGGGTTATAATAGAGATGGCAAGTGAAGTGTTTGAGCTTGTGCTAGTATTAGTGAAGGTAGAATGAAGGCAGTAGAGTAAATGTGGAAGCATTTAGGTGGTAAAGCAGAGGTGCGGAGCCCATAGCAGAGCTAATGATATGAGGTTGTGAGGTTTGATGGTAGGTCAACATGTTAGAAGGAGTTGAAGGAGATTACAAAGCAATTTGACATGGTCTATGGAGAAAAGATCTGGGACACATGGTAAATCTTTTATATTATTTATATATATACTTTTATATATAGTGAGAAAAATGAATGATAGAAAAAAATCTGAATGATAGAAGACCAGGTATTATGATACATGCCTGCAGTTCAAGAATCCTTAAAGATGGTGAGTCTGAGGTTAGCCTGAGCTACATAGTACAGACATATTAAAAGAAGTAGAAGGAAGGAGGAAGAGAAGGAAAGAGGCATGAAGATGGATGTTATCCATTATGAAATAGCTTTGATGAAGTCCAGAGTAATTCAAATATTTGTGAGTGATAAAATAGTGCTCTTTCTCATTCAACTATAAATACTGATAATGATCTCAGTCATGTCTAAATTTCGATCTTCTTCTAACTTATTGACCTATTACCATGATTTCTGCTTTACTTTACTTCCTTGAAATATACTGCTGATTGGATAGTGTGTGTGTGTGTGTACTCCTGCTTGAAGGTCACTAGAGAATCAGATCTCACTTGTGAACGTTTGTTTCCCTCTCTGGATCCTGGATGCTTGATCCCCATGGTAAGATGATAGACTAATTGTGTAAACATGGTCTTTCTCTAGACCTTCCATCAGCATTCTGACCTATCTGACACAATTCTGCCCATGGATAAGCATGTGGAAAACCCAGATTCTGGGTCTGAGTCCTGGCCTTTGCCCTTTGTATTCAGTTGCTTTATTATGTACTTGACAGTCTTGTTCCTTGGCTGTCCAAGGCTCTGATTTGTTGGGCAGTAACAAATTCCACCCAATTAAGACCCATCCATTATTTCTTCCACCACTCTCAAACCACAAGTTCATGCACCAGGACACTTTGCCAAGGGCCATGCCACTCGTATGGCATACAACTTTTTCTTTAAGGCAGTTCACAAGGCCATAGCCCCACAGCCCATCCGCAAAAGCTAGTAGCAATCCTAGGGACCTGTCAGGCTTCCCAGGACTTCTTATAAGTTTCATGTTTGTGCTTACCTTTCATATTGGCACATCAGAGAATTTCCACTCTGGTTGATCCATCTTGCATAGCCACAAAGATGACTGAGACCTCTGGGGTCTCTAAAGTGTGTGGGTGACTCTGGAAAACATTTCTGGTACCAAACAGTGGAAAATGTCCCCTGCCAGGATAGGATCTTTTGGGAAGTGTCTACTTTGATCCAATTAAAAATGTTTTATTGCTCAGGGTCAGCTACTTGCTAAAGCTTTGCTTTCATCACCTCAGCTTTGTTAAGTGGATGTTTATTATACTCACCAATCTTTTGCTCTGTCACTCTCCCGGCCAATGGAATCACAAGTTCAAACGATGGACACAAACTACATTGTATTTATTATACTCTTAAGATGTTTTCAATAAAGCAGACAGCATCTGCTTTGCCAAGTGGGTGTCATGACTTTTCCGAGGTTTTGGCTAGTTAGCAGTCAGCCAAGGCAAACATGCTGTCCTCAAGCCGCCTTGTGGGCGTCCTCTACCTCAGAGCCTCCTACACAATTATGTTTGGCTTGTAGAGGAGACAGACCAAAACGCTTTAGACCAAGCAGAGTAGCTCTATACATTCATCGTTCTTGAGAAGATTTTTCTCCCATGCTTTGAACTTTTTCATCCATCCCTTGAGAATAATCACAGGATTTCAGGATCATCAAGTGAGTCCCGCGTGCCAGGGCTACACTGGATGCTTTGTCCACATCACTGTGTTTTGCATTCAAATTATGGATGAGGTAGGTGTTGCTCACCGTCCTGTTTTACAGATGAGGAGCTAAGGCACAAAGGAGTTGACAGACTTTCTCCATGTCACATGGCTTTTAAGCGATGGACTTCAGACATGAGTATACCTGACTATCACACCAGAAGTTTCCTGGGATAAGGACAAGATAGGAGTAAACAAACTGTAGGTGAAGAATTGGTTATGTGAATGGATGGTGATCATTTAGGCATTTTAGTTAAAGGGCCTGATTTTGATAATAGCCCCACTCCCCCATTCTGTTTTCATGTTTGTGAACAATTTTCTAGGCAGAGCATGTAACACTGTCACAGCTCTTTTCCTGCAGTAAGTCCAGATGACTTTCCTCTCTGCTTCCTTACTATGGCCCTTTGGCCATCTGAAGCTGTTTTGTTCATCCTCCCTGTAAGTACTTATAGTCTGCTTCCACAAGGCACTCTTCCTAACTCTCTTACATACATTGTAAGGTGTGTTTACTTGGGAGACCCTCTCATGAGTCAGATTTTTCAGTCACTTTAGAGATGACAGTTGGCCGTATCCATAGTAAAATCATTGTCCAAATCCTCAGCTCAGTATGCTGCAATAAATTTACTCATTTTCCAGCATAAGTGAGTATCTTTACATAAGGCAGGCAATGGCAGAAAGCCACATACTGTAACTACATCCAAATGGAAGGGAAGTTTGGTGAGGAACACATGGCATTTCTGATATCTAGCCTTTGGTTGGATGGAGTTGGTATAGAAAATTTCCACTACTATCTGAGGAATGTATCTAATTTTGATTAACATTTCTGGCACTACCTGTGACAAACTAAGCAACTGTATTGAGACCGAGATCCTTTAGATCTTGCAATAGGATCCCAGGGAAGCATCTCAGAGAACACTGATGCCTTTTAGAGACACCACCAGGCCTCTCCGCAGTGCCCAAACCACCCATGGTATTGATAACACAGAGAGAGCAGCATTGTCTCTGGAATGGATCACCTTACAGAGGAGCATTGCTCTTATCCCACGGGCGTACCCAAGACACTCTCAGATGAGCTGCACCATCTGAGCTTCAGAGAGGCACTTTGAAGTCGAGTGACCTCAATAAGATTGTGAGAACAGGAAAAGGTGGAGCTATTCTTCAGATAAGAGAACATCAAACGTCTGTGAAAATCAAGATAAAGAAAAGCCAACTGAGACCTAGGTTTCATATTCATTGAAAAATAGTGTCGTGAATAGTGGATACAAAGGGCTGTGCTATTTGAGACAGATGCAAGCTGTCCTGTTTATTTGCAAAGTAGGCTAATAGGAAGGGAAGAAGGAAGGAAAGGAGAGGGAAAGAAGAAAAGATGGAGAAAGGAAGGAGAAAAGGAAGAAGGAATGATAGATGGAAGCTATGGACCATGGGATTAAAGGGTCAAAGGAAAAGTGAGGTGGGGTAAAGGAGATGAGGAGGGAAGAAAGAGGGAGAGTGAGAAAATGGAAGAATTGAGTGATAAAAGGAAGGTTGTAGAGAGTGAGAGGGGAACCAGAGACCTTACACTGTAGTAGGTCTGAAGTGCTGAACCAAATACTTTGCAATAGAAAGGGGGCAAATACAATAGTTTGATATAAACACAGCTGTATTCAGATAGTTCAAATACTCCTGCTAGTGGTTATCTTTCCATTTCCTCCTGAAAGGGCAGGGAGGCTCCTTTGCTACTTTCAAAGTCTTGGGACCTTCCTGCTCATCTCTTGTACTAAAATAATATATGTTAGGAGTTACAGAGACATTAGAATCATTTAGTTTTCCCTTCAACACACGGGGATGCTGGGACTTTGAATGGGAACTATAGATTTAAGTTGAAAGCTGAAATAATCCCTTAGCAGTTTCTAATCTCTCCCACAGAGTTAAGGAAAAGTCTTGAATTCTGTGAGTTTTTTCCCCTCTTGTGTTCAAATCACAGATCTGAAGTGACTCCTTTGTTTGTGGCCATCTGTGTTGAGTAATTGTAAGAGAATACTAGTTTTCCAATTCTTTGGATGTCTAATTTCAGGTATTCTCTTTCTGAGGACCTTGAAGATACTTGGTAAATATTTGTTGGTTGCCATGAATTAAAACATGATGTTTATTCTTCCAGCATTCTGTACACAATTTATGACATTTTTATAGACAACAAATCCAAATGTACTTAGAAACTAGTATTATTCAAGAAAAAAACTTTATCCCAGCTCTAAATAAAAAGTCTAGAAGAAAATTCATTTTAGATTTTGAAGGTAGAAGCAAAGATATGAAAGAAATACTATGAAATGTGGAGATGAGACTCCGATGAAATCTGTCTTTCATGTCAGTGGCTTTGTTGTAAGAAATTCAAGTGAGAGACTGGATAGTCTTTATTTCAAAGAAAATAAAGCATGCATGTCTCACATGTGTAAAACTGTGATTTTTATAAAACTTCATCCTTGATCCAGATTCTTGCTTCTAAAAGTGTCAGAGTGAAATTTGTATTTATTGCAAATCAAATGTATTATCAAGGACCATTCTGACAGGCAGTAATGAGGGGGAGAGGTGCCGAGACATGACAGTCTAAAGGGAATAGGACCTAATGAAGGTCTTACGGATTATTGTTTCCTTCTCTACACAGATTAGTGTCAATAGCACTTGTTCAATGGCATGGGAGACTGAGCAAATGTGTCTTAAGAGTGAGATTGGAGTCACCCCACAGAAGCTCATAGAACCTACACTTGTTAAGGATGGGAAAAACCAAGTGCCATATCCACACTCCCCCCTTTTTTTTTTGTCCCTAGAAGCTTCATTCTCATAAGTGACCCATAGTTACTTATTTTCAGTGGCTTTCAAGTAAATTTCTAGTTTAAGGAAAAAGTCAACTTTTCAAATTCATGTGGATCCTGAAATTCTCAAGTGTGTCAAAATGTTGTCAACTAGTCCGATAAGAAGCAAAAGTGAGCTTAAATAGTGCATGTACTGAAACTCTGTCCTTCAATAAACTATTGTGGGACAATCTTACTCAAGTTCAGTTCTTCAAGTTTATTAGCTGTCTGGACAGGTGTTGCTATGATATAATTGATTCAATTTTCTTTAAGTAGAAATAAACATTTACTCTTTCAATTATGTGACTATTTAACCTGTCTATCCTTGGCAGTTCCACATTTAACTACTATGGTTTGGTTTTCCCACTGATCATAAAATTGTCCCAGAGAACCTGATTTTTTTTTTCATTCATACTGACTTGTGTGTGTATAAGAGACTGCACTTCACTTCTGAAAACAGCAGCTCAGTAGATCCCCAGACCACAGGACTCATTAGGAAAAAGGGGGATTAAAGGTGCAGGGGCCATTATTAGAGCATATTGTTGACAAGGCAGAGAAGAGGTGACAATATAATAATAAAAATGTATGCGTGTGTGTGTGTGTGTGTGTGTGTGTGTGTGTGTGTGTGTGTGGTGTGTGTGTAATAATAGACTAAACTCAAAATCTGCAAGAAAATAAGAACTGGAGTTGTGGACTCTCATGAGTTCTGGGCCATAGAAAGTTGTGTTCACATGGAAGAACTACTTTGATCCAAAAGTAATTTTTAGATGTTACAGAACAATAGACTAATAATTGAATAATTTAGCATTTAATGACTTTTTTGTATGACTTAATCATTTTTGTTTTAAAAATTAAAATGTATCATTTTTCTCCTCTTCCTTTCTCTTCACCTTCTCCACTCATCTTGTAACTCTTTGCTGCCTCTCATATTCATGACTGTTTTTTCTTTAATTGTTACTGTTATATATAAATCTGAATCTGAATATAAATATGTAAATACAATCTGTTCAGCTTATAATTAGTGTTACTTGCACATATATAAGCAATTGGTATTTAATAATCAAATATCAGGCCTTTATAAGTAGGTATAAACAAATATAAAATCTTTCATATGCTGACAGGTATAATTCAAAAAGAAAACTCTAAATCAGATCAGGGACTGGAACCAGAAGTAAGAGTGATTTTAAATAATATGGTTGAGAAAGATTTGTTTAATACCTTGGAGCTGGGACCTGATGTTGTGAAAGAGAAAACCTGTGAGACTATGGGGCACTAGGGAGGAAGAAGACCCAAAGATCCAAGGCAGCATGCGAGGAAAAGCGATGGATGGACTGGAGAAAGCAAGAAGATGGCAGAGGTTGTGGTAATGAGGTTAAGGTGTCCAGTTTATGTAGAGCTTGTGGCATTTAATGTCAAGTATCCTAGGAAGCCACTGGAGTGACTTGAGTCACCAGAGCTGCCACCACTCAAGCAGTGGGCCATAGGGGAAGGACTCCCAAGCTCAAAGCTGTCCTCACTAAGCTTCAAATGCTCAATTTCCAACAGGTTTGCAGGAATGCAGTGATAATTACATAAGTTTAGAGTTTAGAAGAACTTTGGGCTTGGAATATATATTTTTGAGGCTCAACTGTAAAAATATTAAGTACAGCCAAGAGAATGGATACAATCAAATAAGCAATGAAGCAATTAGAGGAGGGAACAGCCAGTGTTTGATAAGTCTTGTGTATGAATACATATAGCTTCATGTCATAGGATACGTACTTTAATATATTGACAGGGTCTTTTCAATGTATAAAATGTTGCTCCTTTGTTCCCATATTACTTCTTTGTAAGGGATGAGGAGAGGTATAAAGGTGACTTTGTTTTTCATGCCCAAGATGTCGGTTGGCGTTATGGTTACAGAATAGGAAGCTGGGGTCACTGTGGTTTGAAAAAGACTCATCTATCATTGCAGTGTCTATTCTACCAATGTTCTTTCATATAACCAATGAAGACAGACCCTTTTGGACTGATGAAGTATACGTATTTCCTCTGTGGTTTTCTCCCATGTAGAACATTGGCCTGAAGACACTCTTTCAGTCTTCACAAAGTTGGTCTGGGCTAGCCTAGTAATGTTCATTTTCCTTCACTCAATCCTGGTCAATGGAGAATCAGCTTCTTCTTTAACTGGTTGGGTCTTTGTGCTTTCTTTGCAAAAATGATCATTTTCAGTTTTTAAAGAAGGAATTTAGAAACATATCAGTCAGGAATATAGGCCCTTCAGTTGATTATCCATATAGAATCATAATTTGGATGATTATATGTTTGCTATGCTTCAGCCATCTTACCTACCAATTGACTGTGCTGTATTTTTGAGGAGAGTTGTGGACAGAGGAGGGGGAGGCATAGGTGGGAACAGAATTCTCTTTTAAACTACTGCTAGTGAGCTATACAACTCGCTCAGTGGTAGAGTATTTTTATAGCATGCATAAGGCCTTGTTTAGGTCTTCACTCTTGAAAAAAAGATAAAGAAACGAAGAAAAGGAGCCCTTCTAACAAGTGTGTGGATTTCCAAATATGATGAAACACCTAATACAATGTGTGTTTTCTGAATACCTCTGACTCTTCCCACCTGACTAGACTAGTTCCCCTAGGGCAGGGATTGTGCTTTGTTCACAGAGGAATTCCCAGTGACTAACATGACCCTGGAACATGGGAAACACTCAGCAAGGCTTACTGAATGAGGATCAGAAATCATGTCTGTGGCATTATCCATTTGCTATGAAAGGGGGTGTAGGTGATATCATGTTTTTCCAATAAGCTATCACTCCCTCCTTTTTACATGCTGTGAGATTTCACCTCTTCACCGATTAGCTTATTGCTTTTACCGCTTCTGAGATGACATCATTTGTGACTTTAGTCTGAATTGGAAATGTCCCATCACTGAACTCTCTATCACTTCTTATGTTTTTTATATATTCTGTTATAGACTGTGATCCATTGTGAAATTATGGTCTCTACTCAACTACATAACCACTGTAAGCCTGCCTCTTTGTAACTTCAGCACCAAATTACCTGTGGATTCCCAGCCCTATTCACACTAGATCACATACCCCTTTTGTTAGCATTAGATGTCTATCCTCTTTCTTCTCACTTAGTCTTTCCCCTTTGGAATGGCCTATATTCAGGGAACTAATGACTTTCTCAGCACATCTATCACAGTTTGGACCTGTGCTACCTACCATACTACTACTTGCTTACATTGTTTGAATACATTAATATGGGGGATTTCAAAGTTTAGCCTTTCCAAGGGAAAAACTGGATAATTTAATAGTGTAGGTGAATCCTCCCTGCTTCATCCCACCCCTAATATCTGATTCAGAGGGTATGGGGCAAATACAGAAAGTTTACATTAGTGACTTGTTCTCAGGTGATATTGGTGATACTGACCCAGGGCCATAGTTTGGAAACCACTGGGCAAGTGGTGTTCATTCTTAACAGTACAATAGAATAACTTGGAGGAACGTTTAATATAGGTGTGCTGGTTCCCTTCTGGGACACTTTAATTAGAATCACTGGATGGAGAGACAGTGTATTGTTAGATAGCAAAGAAGCCATCCTTTTCCTCTCTTGGAATTAGCACAGTTCTATAATACAATCATGCATACTTTACTGTCTATACTAGAGGCAATCAAATCCCCTATCCCCTACTTTATGTTATTTGATGTAATAGCTTTGTAAGAATGGTTCCTGAAGTAGTATATTTGTCATCCCTAGGCCCCACATCAGGCAGACACACAATTGTTGGTCTGGTCTTTTCAGTCTATCCCTACATTTTTCACAAGATCTTCAGGTGATTTTGATACACACTTGAATTTAAGAGCCAATACTCCATTAGGTGATACTATTTCTGGATCTGACATGTCCTACTCAGATTCTCATGCTTGAACACTGGCCCCACATAGATTGTGGTTCTCTTTAACAAAGATGTGGGATTTCTGGGATGTGAGGCTTAGCTAGAGGAGGTAGGTCATTTATGGTGTGTCTTTAGAACTTATATCTCTCCTCTGGTTTTAGTCATATTCTGTTTACTTATCCTCTAAGATGTTAGGCACTTCCACATTGAGTTGCATGGAAGTCTGATATGCCTCCACCATGATAAACTAAGCCTAAGATCCTAAATAAAACCTTCATTCCTTAACCTGCTTTTGACAGTGTCTTATCAGAATGATGGGGAAAAAGTATGTCCAATGATAATTATGTAAGTCAGTCTCAGAGCTATGAAGTTGGCTTAATTTGGAAGCTTTGAAAATTATATAAGCCCCACACCTCATATATTTTGATCTAAATGTCCTGGGTGAGCATCGGTAGTTTTTAAAGCACTATAGTTATTTTTGTGGCACATTCAGTACTGCAAAATGACAGAGATAAATGTTTTGGAACCAATTAACCCAAACACGTATAATGGCCTAGGCTCCATTTCTACATGGATGAACAGACCTTTTGGCTGAGCAGAAATGTTACAAATGGACATGCCAGATGCAGTTACCATCACTGAGTCATGTATGTTCTTAGGGAGAAGAAACTGAAGTGCATAGCGCTCAGCACTGCTGGTAACTGCTACTATGGGAACATGGCAGGGTGTTTTATGAGGTAGAGCCTTGATTCTCAACCTATGAGCCTAGACTCCTGGGGGGGGGGTGACTATTTACATTACAATTCATAACACTAGTCTAATTACAGTTATGGAATAGCAACAAAATACTCTTATGGTTGGGGATCACCCATTGTGAGGAATTGCGTTAAGGGTTAAACAGCATTAGCAAGGTTTAGAATAACTGAGTTACAATATAGAAACAGAGTGGTCTGTGGTCTGATGGTAAAGAATATCTGACTTAGTACAAAAGGGCCCCTTAATTCTCTTCTTGGATCCATGTTCCTTGACTCTCAGAGAAGATATTATTTAATTTGATTGATAACATGTAGCACAAGTAACATTGTGCCAGTCCCCAACCAGGCCTCAATAGACCCCTTCTACAATTATGCTTACTTGGAATCTTATTTACATTACGAGGAAAGCTCCATCCTGGAGAATGGAATACCCCATGTAGTAGAGCATTTAAGATCCGCGGCTCTTTTCTAATCCAACAGCTGAAATATGCTTGAAATCAAAATAACCAACTGGACTTAGTTCATATTGCTGACTAGCAGAACAGTGAGCCAAATAGGCAGCCACTGTTTCAAGGCCCTATATTTTAGGTAGTTTGTAAGGTACTCAAGCTTAACTGTTACTGATTAATCTAGGTGCCCTTGACCTGCATGAAAGTTAAGTTAGGACTTCTGGTGCTTAGCAATTGGGTTCAGGAAGAAGACAGTGTCCTTGAAACCAGAAAGCATAGTGATGTTGATTAGTGTACTTGAAACCAGAAACCATAGTGATTAGTGATGTTGATACCTTAAAAAAAAAAATCAAAGCCATAGGCATTACGATACATTTTATCAAGTAAGGTATTTTATAAAATTCAATTTTGTCTGCAAGAAAAAGGAAACTGTATGATTCATGGGAAACAGGACCTAAGTTTCTTCTAGCAAACTTTTGAGCTGATTAGTACAAAAACATTAGTAGGCTGCATAGTTTATGAGAATGTTTTCTGAGATGTGGTCCCTGAAGTAGTATCTTTGGCATCTCCTAGCTCCACATCAGATAGACTGACAGAATCATGGCCATGGCTTTAGTTCTAGTGCAGAACTAACTAGAAGGAACTGGTAATACATTTAGTGGCATCATGATGTCTATTGGAAATGAATATCTAGTGACACAGACTCACTAGTGTCAACCCTTCAATCTTCTTCACTTTACCTGAAGATCTTGCCCTCCCTGTGTGTAATGACAACTTTTTCTCTATTCATGTCTGTGTCAAATATTTACATTTTTCTAATGTTGAGAATCTAAATCTCCTTTTTCATTGTTTTGCAAGGGATCATTAATAGTTATGAATTGAGAAATACTAACATTAGCCATGCAATTCAAAATTAGCAATATAATTCAAAATAATAAATATGTAAAGTACACAAAAATGATTAAAGGATTTCAAAATTAAATATTGCCCTTATGTTGCATGTAGCAAATGAAGTGTCATTTCTCAGCAACATGTGTCACACTTCTTTATCTTTAAATGTCACTGCTAAAATTGCTTTCCAAGGTAATATCTTTACTTTTCAGATAAGGACAATCAGGTTGTGGATTATGGGCTTAGTAAACCAGTTTATGAATTTTGATTTTCAGTGATAGGAGTCATATTTCCCTATTGCCTTAAGTAGTATAAGCTATTAGTTCCTCTGTTATATGCGATTAGCTTATGTAGTTTAAGAGGATGTGATCAGTTCTTATTTGATCAGGAGTTCTGTGCATTTGTTCTGAGATTCTGTATGTCCAGAATTTCTTATTGTTTTGGCTTTACAGGCTAGAACTTCTGAATTATACATATCATTTAGGAGAAGAAAATGTTGTATGAAGGTCTTGTACTTTATTAAGAACGAACCCAGGTTATATTTTTGTTTTTGAAGCTATCATTGTGATTGTAAGAAAATTATAGCCTAACATCTTACAGGGTTACATTATTCCCAAAAGACACAATAGCAATGCTTTTGAACTGACTCTTCTAAGTCATCAAAAATCACTCCTTATAAACAGAATATTCTTTCTCTAGAGCATTTTGCAAGCCACAGTTTCAGGAAGAACAGAGACCATTAGGTATCTGATAAGTGGTAGAAACAAAAGTTGAGCTATATTTTTTTCCTTCAACCCCAAACAGTATTCATCTCATGACTCCATGGAGGAAGTCAGACTTGTTCTGGATCTTGCAGGGTGGACAAAAAGAGGTGATCTTAAAATGCTTTAACTTATGTGAGCTTTGGAGATCTGCAAATGAAAAGCACGATTGTATGTGAACTCTGAGAATTAATAGAAAGGGTTGTCCTTTCTTCCATTGCTAGAGTTGTTAGAAGACTAGCAGTCATTTTGTGTTACTATCCTGACAATTCAGGGAATTTTTATAAGTAGTGATCTTTGTAAAGGAGGGGTTAGCATGACTTCTTAGACATTGACAGTCCATCTCTAATAGTGCATGTTTGCAGAAGGAGGACAAAGCTACGATTCAGCTCCTAGGTCTTGGTGATGTAGTAGTAGAACTTTAAGATTGAATTACCTTCTTTGTACCCACTGAAGGGGCAAGCCTTGCTGTGTAGAATACATTGTGTAAGCTAAACAGTATTTGGTGGTTTTCACATGGTGCATGGGAAGAAGGGAACTTGATCTGTGAACCCAGAAGATCATGAATTGGATCCACAGAGAGACAATTTAACCCCACAAATTGCTTTGGTCTCTGATATGTAATTTTCAAATTAAATAAATTAATACGTGCTGACATTTCCCTAACATAATCTTAAAGAATCACAGCTTGATTAGACTAATGACAAGTCCCAACTCAAGTACTTCATTATGCAAGTAATAACAGTACAGTCTGATATCATAAAATCAGTTAATGATTCAAATGCATTGAAATTTGTAAGAGGAGGCCTTATAGCAGGCAAGGAGAACCAAACAAAGCCTGCTTATTTTCTCTGACCAATGCAACATTTTACAGGAATGTCACAAGTCAAATATTCCAGAAGTAGAAGACATAGACAGATTATTCAGATTGCAATTTATGAAGTTAAAAGCATCAGGTTGAAAATCAGAGCACTGTGGACGATAGAAAATGGGTACTGTCTTCAAAGCATAGGGGAAACTGGGTATGGGAGAACTAATTATTAAAAGAATACTTTGAAAATTATTTTTAACACATTGAAGTTTTGGTTATGATTTTGGCATTTTCATTTTTACTCAGAATGATGACATTCAAGAACTTTCACTAAATTCAGGGTGACTATAAAGGGGTGTCCTAACTCATACACTATTGTGGAGAGGATATAAAGGTAGTCACAATAGAACAGAATGTTTGAATTACAGTTCTATATGTTTTATGGTGAAAAACCTCTGAGTATTATGAAATCTGTTTGGCTATCTGTGTTTTTTTATTGTAGAGTTGAGAGTGAAATTAAATCTATATCGGTGATGGTTCAGAGACTCATCTGAATCACTGCTGAAAAAAAAAACCAAAAAACCTTTGTCAGATATATTAAATTGGGCAAACAAACACTTCATGTAACTCACATAAATACAGTTGAAGCTAGTTGGTGGTAAACATCTGATATTTCCATTTAACTATTGCAGGTTTCATACTATCAGGCATAATGACCATTTCTATCAATAGAGACAGACGTCTGACTTTGCCTGATTAATATTTACATATTATAGATAAAGTCCAGCCTAATAAGATATAATACAATGATTTTCTTAAGTTCCAACTATGAAAATAAAGAAGGCCATTTGATTAATTATACTGCTTTTGATTAAAGGGCAGCATTCTGGGATATTCACCATAGACTCCTTTTGATGAGATAGTTGCCCATATCTGAAAATAATGAAAAGTCTTTTAATTCACAGATACAATCTGTTTTAACTCAGCATTTCTGAGACATTTGTTGTATTTTCCTATGTGAAACTCCCATCTAAAAGTTCCCCCTAAAGTTGTATCTGTGGATTAGGGCGTCCTGAACTGGCTTGTCTATGCTTGGAGAAGAAAAATACCAACCCCAACACATGGGAACTGGTGGATTCTTCTCCAGCCCACTGGTCTTACCTAGTGTGGATGGAATGTGAAGGTCATCAAAGACGCACTTGGAAGCCTGTTGTCCCAATGGCTCTGACTCAATGTCCTCCTATATCTGAGGGGGTAAGTCCCGGAAAGTTGTTGCACAGAATAAGGGATGTGTGAAATGAGTTGGTGTTTTGAGTCAAGTCAGTTGATCAGAGGCCAACACATAAAACCTTCTAGTACATTTTTTTTACCCTTGTTGGTAGTATCCCCAGTGTGGCTGCTGAGTGGCCATTTGTGACTCATGGTATTTCTCCTGTGGCCCACTAAAGAAAACTTGCTTTTTTAATGATTGTAAGGTTCCAGATGAGAAGAAATGATGATGTCTTCATTGTTATCAAAACTTGAGATGCTTTATAAATCATAGTCTGATTTATGAAATTTCTACCAGCAGATGTCAGACAAAATTGTTTTGTGATTTCACACATGTTATTAGACATTAAGGATAGGGTAGGAAATTAAAATTTCACATTCATAGATAAGTGGGTATCAGTCCTTAGAGAAAAATAAAAACACCTTTTCTAAAAAGGTCATTTGAATTTTAGAAGAGGAAAAAATGTACTGAAAAAATCAATATTTGATCACAATGAGCTTATAAAGAATCCATTAATTACTTAAGTAATTATTTTCATGGGAACATAAATATGCTACTATGGAGGTCAAAGGACAACTTTGCAGAATTGTTTCTTTCTAACATTTGGTTCTGAAGACGAACCTCAGGTCGGCAGGCTTGACAACAAAAGCATTTACTCACTGGGCCATCTTGCTGGTCCATTATTTGATCTCATCAGTGAAGAGTGTAAACACATTTGAATAACATCACATCATATTAGGAACAGAAACAGAACTAGAAACCCATTTATAAAGTTTTTTTTCTGTAAGCATGTTTTATGTTCTGATTCATCCTCCTTACCTTCATTCCCCAATTAGGATAAAGACAAAGCTAGAAGTGATAATGCATGCCGGTAACTATGACCTAGGGAGCCTGAGGCAAGACAAGTTAACTCACTACATAGTGAGAGAATGTCTTAAGAAGGGGTAATGTAGGGTGGAATTGGCATGAACGCTTAGTAGATCAGCGAGGAAGATTATTTGATATGCAAACAAAAGAATCTGAGTATTAATTTCATGATCCCTGTGAAATCTGGCATAGACACACTTGCCTATAACCCCAGTAAAGGGGCATGGAGACAGGAAGATTCTAGGAACTTGCTACCTAGCCAGACTGACTGAACCAGTAAGCTTCCGGTTCAGTGAGAGACCCTGTGTCAGAAAGGAATCATGGGTAGTAATATGGAAAGAAACCAGAAAACTTTCACAGACATACCCATGCACTGACATATGTACCTAGACACACCCACACACATACTGCATGTAACACATGACTATAACCACAGTTTTTTCACCTGTTCCTCAGTTTCAGAATAACGTCTCAGAGGCTTATTATTTATTTAAAAAGTGTGTATGCCATAAGCTAGGCTTGTTTCCCAACTAGCTGGTAACTTCTAGTAACACATTTATATAAATCTATGTCAACAGCATGTCTAGTTACCTCTTCTCAGTTTCATATGTCGGGCATCATCCCAGTCTAGGAGTGAAATCTTTCCCAGATTGACTCCTTGACTCTTTCCCATAGATCACCCTTCCTCCCTCCCTCCCTTCCTCCCTCCCTTCCTCCCTCCCTCCCTCCCTCCATCCATCCTTCCTTCCCCCCTCCCTCTCTCTGCAAGTTGGCCGAACTTTTAATCCTTCCTTAGTTGGATTACCATCAGATTTTTATTGCCATGTGATGATTTCACACAATACAAAAGAGATTATCCCTACAAATGACACAAAGAAGAAAAAAGAGATTTCTATAGATTAGAAAACATATAAAACTTTAGATTGTTTAACTTCTTGCAGGGTCAAATTACATTTAGTTACACTGTCTTGAGGATTAGCCAAAGGGCATGCTGAGGAAAGTGTAAGTCTATATGAAGTCTGACTTTTACTACATAGAACTTCTTATAAAGTCCAGGGATTAGACCCTGGCTTATGTCCAAGAGTAGGAAAGAGGAAAATAATTCTAGAGAATCTACTGTATCTGTGAAAACAGACTGATGTCTTTATTTTAGTCTAAGAAGCTATCTTGGACCTGTCCCTGAAAGGATAGATGATCCCATGTGAAGGTCTCCAAAAGTTCCTTGAGCATGAAGAACACAATGAAACTCACTATAAGAGTGAAATAAAACTCATAGAGTATGGACAGTTGAATCAATGAAGGCTTAGAGTTATACTGGTCAGCCTAACCCTTAGCATGCTTCAAAAACCTTTCACTTTTTCTAACCTAATCTGAACCCTCTCCACAGACATTCAATCCCAACACCCACATCTATCACCCCACTACACACACACACACACACACACACACACACACACACACACACTCACACTATTTGGTGCTGACATCTGCTCCTCAACTTTTCTTCCATGTTAAATCCTGAGTGTGTTCTGATCAGGAACTTTCCCCCTGTGCCCATGTCCTCAGGGGTCTTCCCCAGTTTCTTTTCTATTAGTTTCATTGTCTCTGGCTTTATGTGGAGGTCCTTGATCCACTTGGAGTTGAGCTTAGTACAAGGAGATAAGAATGGATCAATTTGCATTCTTCTGCATGCTTATCTCCAGTTGAACCAGCACCATTTCTTGAAAAGGCTATCCTTTTTCTACTGGATGTTTTCAGCTCCTTTGTTGAAGATCAAGTGGCCATAGGTGTGTGGGTTCATTTCTGGGTCTTCAATCCTATTCTATTGATCCACCTGCCTGTCCCTATACCAATACCATGCAATTTTTAATACTATTGCTCTGTAGTACTGTTTGAGGTCTGGGATACTAATTCCCCCAGAAGTTCTCTTACAGTTGAGAAGTTTTAGCTATCCTGGGTTTTTTGTTATTCCAGATGAATTTGAGAATTGCTTTTTCTAACTCTATGAAGAACTGAGTTGGGATTTTGATGGGGATTGCATTGAATCTGTAGATTGCTTTTGGCAAGATGGCCATTTTAACTATATTAATCCTGTCAATCCATAAGCATGGAAGATTTTTCCATTTTCTGAGGTTTTCTTCAATTTCCTTCTTCAGAGACCTGAAATTCTTGTCATACAGATCTTTCACTTGTTTGGTTAGAGTCACACCAAGATACTTTATATTGTTTGTGGCTATTGTGAAGGGTGTCATTTCCCTAATTTCTTTCTCAGCCTGCTTATCCTTTGAATATAGGAAGACTACTGATTTACTTGAGTTGATTTTATAACCAGCCACTTTACTAAAGATCTTGATAAAGATCAAGAATTGACAAATAGGACCTCACAAAATTACAAAGTATCTGTAAGGCAAAGGACACTTTCAAAAGGACAAATCGGCAGCCAACAAATTGGGAAAAGATCTTCACCAATCCTACATCTGACAGAGGGCTAATATCCAATATACAAAGGACTCAAGAAGTTAGATCCCAGAAAACCAAATAATCCTATTTAAAAATGGTGTACAGAGCCAAAAAAAGAATTTTCACCTGAAGAACTTTGGATGGCTGAGAAGTACATTAAGAAATGTTCAACATCCTTAGTCATTAGGGAAATGCAAATCAAAACAACCCTGAGATTTCACCTCCCACCAGTCAGAATGACTTAGATTAAAAACTCAGGGGATAGCAGGTGTTGGTGAGGATGTGGAGAAAGAGGAACACTCCTCCACTGCTGGTGGGATTGCAAGATGATACAACCACTCTGGAAATCAGTCTGGCTGTTCCTCAGAAAACTGGGCACAACACTTCTGGAGGACCCTGCTATACCACTCCTGGGCATATACCCAGAGGATTCCCCAGCATGTAATAAGGATATATTCGCTACTATGTTCATAGCAGCCTTATTTATAATATCCAAAAGCTGGAAAGAACCCAGATGTCCCTCAATGGAGGAATGGATTAAAAAAAAATGTGGTATATATACACAATGGAGTACTATTCAGCCATTAGAAACAACGAATTCATGAAATTTTTAGACAAATGGATGGAGCTTGAGAACATCATCCTAAGTGAGGTAACCCAGTCTCAAAAGAACACTCATGCTATGGACTCACTGATAAGTGGATATTAGCCTAGAAGCTTAGAATACCCAAGACACAATCCACATATCAAATGATGTCCAAGAAGAAGCAAGGAGTGGCCTTTGGTTCTGGAAAGGCTCAGTGCAGCAGTGTAGAGGAATACCAGAACAGGGAAGTGGGACAGGTTGGATGGTGGAACAGGGGGAGGGAAGAGGGCTTATGGGACTTGCAGGAAGGGGGAATCAAGGAAATCATTTGAAATGTAAATAAAGAATATATTGAATAAAAAATCCTGACTTTTTATTCATAATACAGACTTCATAATATAGATACAGCCTG
The DNA here is from genome assembly GCF_947179515.1 of Apodemus sylvaticus. Lineage (NCBI taxonomy): Eukaryota > Metazoa > Chordata > Mammalia > Rodentia > Muridae > Apodemus > Apodemus sylvaticus. The sequence goes on from NC_067476.1 coordinate 120,434,820, forward strand.
TTTACTTCCTTCTTGGTTGGAAATGGTTTTACCTCCCCCAGGAAATGTAGTAGTTGTGTTAATATAACAAGGGAAGCATAGAGTATTGGTAGACAGCTTTAGTATGTTGCCGTGTTACTTCCTTAACTAGAAGTATGATTCCAGGAAGACATAAATAAAATAAGGAATGTTTTACAGAATATAGGACCTATTAGTCAGAGCTCACTTGGAAGCAGAAGGCATACTGAAATGAGCAAGTTCAGTGAAGGTGTATTTACAAAGGAGCTATTTAGAAAACTATGGGTGAGGTTGAAGATAATCACCAAGTATTGTGAAGTTGCCTGGAATTAATGATCTATTACTCTATACTAATTGCTCTTACACTTGAAAGAGAAAGAAGAAAGACCTACTGCCAGGATCCAGAAAGAATAGACTATGAAAAGGAAGGGACAGTCTTCAGTCTTGAGAAAGAGCTCACCCTGAAGTGTGCTCACAGAGAAGGAGATGAGATGTTAAACACCCCTGCCCCCCCCCTGCCCCCCAGCTGTCTTTTTTCCTTCTTCCCTGCCCTGTGAAGTTCCTATCTGCTGAAACAAACTATTGGACAAGGATCTAATCTTAATACAGATTGGAAGAGGGTGGACTTCTACATCTGATATGAATCACTTGCATATATGTCAAGCTATAATTGAACATAGTATGATCTGTTATTGGTGTATACAAAGCCAGTATGTGTAGGCAGAGGTAAAAGAGTGAAGACAAATTCTGTTGCAGCCCAGGGGAAACTGGAGTTACTTCTGAACCAGTGCTCTCCTCAAGCAAAGCATGGGGCATGTATTCAGAGAGCCTTCTCAGTGTCATATAGGAAAGCATTTTGGGGGCAAATGTAGACCTGAGCACAAAAAGATTAAGATGTATATGAGGGATGGAAGGCACTTTTCACAGCATCCTTAACTCAAGGCTATGGAACACATGTGCACAACGTTAAAATGGTGGGTGGAAATGCTTCTGGGCAGTGGTAGAAAGAAAGAGAAGAAAACTCTGAGCAACTCAGCTCATTTTATAATGGTGGGAGACAGGATCACTTCTGGGCATTTTAACTTCTTGTTCTCAAAAGCTTTAGCTGAAGCAAGAGAAAAGGACATTCATTGTTCCGGAGCTTTAATGTGGCTTTTATATAGTGAGTTGCTCTTAAGGGCATCTGCCTTCCCTAGCTGGCTCCAGGATCACAGATTCTGGAAGCTGAAGTAATGACTGTAAAATGCAATTCCATCTTTGAAGGACAGTTTTTAATAATAAAAATCTTAGATAATTTGTAGATTACCTGTTTCTCTTTCTTCCTTTTTGGGATTATTCTCATTTTCTACTGTTCTTTTGTCACATTGGTTGTATAAAAATACTCCTTTAGAAGGTCTCGCAATTAAAAATATTTCAGAATAAGAATGCTACCCATTCATCCATTTGATTCTATAATGCACATTTACTGAGCATCTATTATGGCCCCAGAAACCATAATGCATGGTCTGCTACACATAAAGATTTTGCTGCCAGTGTTTGCTAATATTTGAATGTGTTCCTTGAAGTTCAGCCCTTGTAAATAAAATCATGAAGGCAATAGTGTTAAGGTAGAACCCCCTAGGATGGGGAAATAGAATAGGTATGGATGAAGAGGGTGGGGGCGGGGAGCAAGACTGGAATGGAAGGATCAAGCAGAGAGAGGGTGAAAAGAAGGTCACAAGGGAGGGAATACTGGGAGAGACAGGAAAAACTAAGGGCCATTTTAGGGGAAGTAGAGGAACCCAAGAGAGTAGAAGCTTTCTAAAATATAGACATATATGAGGGTGATCTAAATGAAATTGCCAAATAATAGAGGAAATAGAGACCCAACTAGACATCTCCTCTCCCCTGTACTAAGAATGGGTTACATCAAATTGAGTTGTCAGTGAAAAGAATCCCATGGAAATTCCCAAATAATCCAGGCTGTTGCCAATGCTATAGATTGCTCTTCATGAACTAATGGCTATGCCCCATTGCTGAAAACAACACCTAAACAACTCACTGAACATGGAGAAGTTGAGTGGGTACCTATATTGAGGCTTCACTTCTACATTTTAGCGGTTTTGGTGCAGGAATGTACTCTGTATGCTACCAAAGGAGAAAAGCAAGCTCCAAACCAATTGCAAAGTCTTTAATTTACAGTAAAGTTCTGCCTGCAAGATATGCTAGTGCAATGGTGGCACAAAACTTATAGGAGCAACCAGCCAATGTCTGATTTGACTTAGAGGCCTTACTCTATGAGAGAGAACCCATATGACATTGTTTGGGTGACCAAGAACCTGGGACTTGATAGATCAGGGACCATGGATAAAACTGAATACCACTGTTTCACTAAAAGAAAAGAGCAATAAAAATAATTCCTAACTACATTCTGTGGTGAAAAGTTACCCTTAATGAATAAAGATTACAAGGGATCAATCACTGGGTGAGTAAGCAGGACTTCTGGGTTGAAAAGAGGGAGAAGGAAGGCAGGCAGGAGAAACTAAAGGCCCTTTTGGACTGTGGGAGCATGGGAGGCAGACAGAATGTAGGAAGCCAAAGGCTGTAGGTTTGAGTGGCGGATATTCCACTCGAGGATTTATAACATAGATTAGTTTTTAAAATTAGGATGCTAGGTTCTGCGCCTAGTGATTGTGTTACCTGTTGATTCTAAACTAAGAGTGTGTGATGTTTTCCTTCACACAGTGACTCAACTGGGTACTAGAGAAAGAAACAGCAAGCATGGTGTGCAACAGGGCACCCCAGCCAGTCAGCCATGGGAATTTGGAAGCATGGGCTTGCATGGCCACTGCCAGCTACAGGAACTTGGCGAGTGGGGAGGAGAGAGCATTTTTCAGAATTCTGATTCAGAGAGTCTACTGGGCTGAGGACAAGTTGGCCTGCCTGCCAGTGCCTAGCCAGTGGTAGTGTGATATATCAACATTCTGTTATATTCTTAGATTGTCTTGCTCAGCTGTCATTAGAGAAGCTTCCTCCTGCAGCTAACAGGAAGAAATATACTGAACCATAGTGAGATAAGATTCTGAGAGTGAGAGGTGTTAGAACACTTCACCCTAAATGGGATGTCTCCATCAAATCCCTTCCCTAGGGCACAGCTTATAAGTTAGTGGTTGCTTCTGGAATAGGAATGGGCACGTGTTCACCTGTCTGGTCTGGACCAAATGGAGTCCTAGAGCTGAAAAGACAGGTGGACACATTGTTTCTCTTTCTGTGGGATTCCTAAGTGTGGGAATGAATGGGTCTCTGCCTTGATACTTGTTTCTTTCGTCTTTTCTTAGACTCTTTTCATTGTCTTTGTTTTGTCCTGTTTGGATATGTTAATTTTTGTTTTCTCATATTTTTATTTTATTGTTATACCCGAGAAGACTATTTTATAATGAAAGACAGAAAACAGGGTGGATCTGAATAGGAGGGACTGGATGGAAACAAAGGAAAATATAATCGGGATATATTAGGTGAGGAAAAAACTATTTTCAATAAAATTTTTTTACAGGTGATTCAAGACTTGGAACAGTCCCTTCATCAGTAGATTACTATGTATCTAAGGGAGAATGGATTAATTATCACAAGAATGAACCTTCGGGGAAGGCAAGTTCAGCTCTCTTCTACATTTCCTCTTTCCTATCATTTCTTCTTCCTGTGCTGTCTGACATAGCCTCAAGACTCTCCTCTGATGCTCTCATGGTCTTGTATTTTCCAGCCTTCACAGAGATCAGCTAAATAACATTCTGCTATTTATAAATTGTCTAGCCTCATGTATTTTATTATAGAAACATAAAATGAATTAAGATAGCATTATTGAGGGAACATTGACGTCTTAGGGATCCAGGATTTGAACAAATGTAAGGCACAGGAAAATGGAGATAAAATTTTGAAAGTGAAACAATTCTCATGAAATTTCAATTGCAAACAGTGAATGTGAGTCCTATAAGGTAAGCAGAAGATATTTGCAAGGTTCTGTGCTTCCGGGAAGGGATTGCAGAGAACGCATGCTAGGGAAGGATTAGAAATGCAAAGGTGTCTGAGATGAATCTCTACATTGATAAGGACCAGTTTTTCTGATGAAACCCCAAAGTCCATAAAAAGGTAAGCACACCCTGTGTGGCAGGATATAATGGTGAGTGTGGTTTGGGTTTACAAATGGTTAGAATGTAGGCTGTAAGGCTTGGATGGAGAGATGAAGACAGATCAGACAGGGAGATAAGTAAAAGCTAATTTCCTGAAGATTTTGTGTCACTTTTTATGCTGATGGAAAAAGAAGGTCCAAAATACACAAGGGAAGTGACACATAGTTATGCATATTAAAGTTTCAAGTTGTCATTGTAGGCCAATTAATGGCAATTCAGTAAGGCCAGAGAAAGAGATGAGTTGGGGGATTGGAGAGAGTGATGTACAACTAAACTGGCACACTAAACCAAGAGAAATAGCATTTAGGAGAGACTGCTAGAAATTTTACAAGGATTTTGTCTTAATTTAAGTCTTCTCTATATTTTTAGAATTTCATATGTGAATTCCATATTTATATCACTTCCACCGCTCCCTTTTCCCACAATTCCCTCTCAAATTTATGACTTCTTCTTTAATTATTGTTATACAAGGACACACACACACACACACACACACACACACACACGCTCATACCCTCTCCCATACATCCTTGTTTTTTGTTTGTTCTTGTGTTTAGGCTGGCTGCTTGGGACTGGGTAACCTGTTAGAGAACTCATCCCAAGAGAAGATCAATCCTTCCTTTCAGTAGTTGTTAATTCTCCATCTAGGGGAAGAGCTGTGAAGTTTCTCCTATTCACACTGGCATATCAAATGGTGGTTTCAGTGTCCAGAGGTCTTGCTTAGGCAGCTACTCATTTGAGAGGAGGAGAGTAGGAAACAGGTAATGTGAAGGGGAAACAGGAAAAATGGGGAGAGATTTAAGTTAGAAAGTGGAGGGAAGAGAGGGGAAACAGAGGGCAGAAGGGGAAAAATCACTAAGAATGTTTAACCAAACAAATAGAGAAGTATCATTTTATATTTACTATATATTATATACATATGCTATATGTATATATTGTTTGTTATACATGCACATCTTCACATGAACTCATATTCATACATATTAATATGTATGAATATATATCAATATATGTATTGTTGATATTATATTAATATATGTATTCATAGGTATATATTTATATATTATGAAGTTGCAACACTTGGCTTGATAATGCTTCTTCTCCTAAGGGCATAGTCTAACAATATAGTAACAAATGCAAAACTAAGCTCAAGGGATGGGAAACTTTCCTTGGACCTGTTGGTGATGGGAATCAAAGAAACTCTTAAAACAATGTAGGCTATTGCTGTTGCCCTTGACTACCTCCTGGAGACTGAAGGTAGGATCCCATTGCTGAAGATATCACAAACTTTAGACATGGGATTTGGAAGATTTGTGCTCCAACTGGCCTGAGGACCAGATTTTATAGCATCTAATGGTGTGATATAAACTGTCAAGAGAGAAAAGCAATCAAGAGTCCTATAAGCCATAAAAGTGACCAGTTCAGCAAGATAATGAACACTTATATCTTAAGGGCAACCAACAGTTGACTAATTGAGCTTAAAGACCACTCAATATGAGGGAATTCATACCTGGTATTGCCAATCTAGTCAATTACCATGGTTGATGATGTCATATATCCTAGAGGACAGCATACTATGGTCACTTTCTAAACCAATGTAATTTTTAACTGTATTATAGATATTCATCCTTATACTCACAAATAACTGTAGCTCTCACTTTCTTATCAAAGATAAAGACCATTATAGAAAACTACAACTAGTAAAAATTCAGAGAACAGCTGACTATTGGATGCACAAGGCCAACCAATGTGTCTACAATGCAATCCCTACATCTAAGGATCAGAGAATGTCATGGAAGAAGGATCAGAAAGAGTATAAGAGCCAGCAGACCAGGCATTTGCTGTGACATAGTGTTTCCTAATGTATGGCAGGGGAATAACAGCCATGAAATTTCAATTTCATGAGGTTTTATTCAGTTGTGAATCCCTGTTCATTGACTGTCAGAAGAGATGGATGATTCTGTTCTATCTTCATATAATATAACTGGTAGTTTCAGGAACCCATCACTGAAGTGGAAAAGAAGTGTGAGGCATAGGTTTGAAGAGGTCATGGGCAAGTGTCAGATGCCATGTGATATGTAGAGGTATATGTTCAAGCTATTAGATATTTTGTAATGATACAAGATGGGGACTATAGATGGTGTAGTGGACTTCAGTTTGCATGACTATGCATGAATGGCTGCTATCTTAGTAGTAGTATAACCCTGAGATATGTAACAATTGGCAGTGACAAGATCCAGGTCTATTGCAAAGTTTTCTATTTTAATTTTTCTTAAACAAGTGTAAAATGTCTTCTGACACATTTACAGGTTCACAAAGTGGTGGGGGGAGGACAAAGAATGTAGAAGGCAAAAGGACACATTGTGGTTTGTTGACCAGGAATAAATGGAAGTGAAAAAGTAGAACAGATGAATAAACTAAGTTTAGAAGGTTGGGTGTGGTGGCTCACACTACGATCCCAGCACCATGAAAACTGGATCAGGAACAAAATTATGAGTTAGAGGCCAGTCTGGGCTATGGTAGACTTTATTGCAGAAAAAAGTCTTGACTGGAAATACTTTTCTCTCGAGAGTATGCACAATTTTAAGATGATAGATTATTCTCTTTTAACCTGTTGAGAAAATAATATGAGCCTTTGTGAACTGAATTATGAGTATAAATCAGTACAAATGCTCATTTATTAGGGGACAGAAACCACATGAATACATACATAATACATACATACATAAGAGGATAAATATAAATGTATGCATTTATTAATTTGGAGCATGTATTAGGGAATGTAAGTAGTGGTAAAAACCATATCCAAGTATTAGGTAAAATTCAGAGAACTTGGCAAGCATCCAAATGCTAATGAAAAGCTTTAGAAATGAAAGAGACCATAATATAGGATGGGCAATGCTCAGACTGGGTGCCCTTTTATATAAGCTACCATCTGCTGCTGATGCTAATCACCTAGTTAGTACCTTCGCTGTGAAATAAAATAATCTCAGAAGCTTGGCCATTAAGCCAATCAAGTTTGATAAGTCAAAGCTGAGTTTTGCCCATCTATTTTTACCACGTGTTTTAATTCTAAGTACTATGCGTTTATGAACTCTACTTGACTTTCTTTCATCTTACTGTGGGTTAATGACTAATCAACTGGCATCATAGGCTTACTTCTATATTCAAGAATGTGTTGCAAATAAACCACCAAAATGCACTGTTACTAAGACAGCCAGCTGCTTTTGCTTTGCAGATATCCTTCATATTAACCCAACAAATCATTCAGACTTTAAGGCCCAACATAATCTGTTGCATAAAGCGTCTATTATTTTGGCAGGGTTACATTGATGTTATTAACATGTGATGTTGTAATGGGCATCACAGATTCGCATGCAGGTGAATGCCAAAAGTTTGTAGCCATGCCGACTGGAAAACATTCTTTGTCACCACTGCTACAGGAGTCCCAGGTGGGGGAAAGGTCAAGACTTTTGATACTAAATAAGAATTAGGATGGGAAATTCCTGAATTCTGTCAGATGTTCTCACTGGTGACTCTGTGGATAGGGCTGTAAGTACGTAATAACTTCAAGAACTATCTGTTATTAAAAAGGTGGAAAAGATTGATTTCATCCTCAAAGTGCTTTTCATAGTTGTGTGATGATGTGTTAAACTAGTTATTTCAGTATGATATAGACGTAGTGACTGAAAAACATGTTTTATAACAATTTAATGCTCATATGTTTCAAGGAAATCTGTGTGTCTATGCCCAATGGAATCTCTGTTCTATCTGATCCACGAGGATAAGATTTTGAAATCCATCCAACTTTCCATCGTATTTTCACATTATGCTTATCTTAATGATTATTCATTAAAAATAAATGAGAAGCACAGCTTCTCTATCATAGTTGAGATAACTGCTGTGCACTAATGAGTTTAGAGCCAAGAAAGTAATGCTGTGACAAAAACGACAATAGCAACAGCAACAACAGCAAGAGCAACAATAGCAGCAGCATCAACATGCAACCACTGCAACAGAGAAATGAAATGCCATTCAAGTTCATCTAATTACACGATAGAGTACAAAACACTAATTTATTTTCCTTTGGGTCTGAACTGAGATTCTGATAGTGAAAGTCAGAGGTGTATTTACCTTTAGAGATTTCTTTAGAAAATACTCAGGAGACTTCCTTCCCTAGAAGGGACTTGATATGGTAACATTGCTCTGTTTTTGAAAAGACCATCACTGGTTCTGTATGAGAAACAATTAATGGCATTGTTGTCTCTGATCCCTGGAGGTGATCGATACTGATGTATTGCTTCCGTGTATGCTCCCAAATGTATCCATGTGCCTGCTTATGATTTTTTGCTGCATTTGACCTCTCTTATTCTGTTACTTTTTTTTTTTTTTGAATCAGGGTTTCTCTGTGTAGCCCTGGCCATCCTGGAACTTACTCTGTAGACCAGGCTGGCCTCGAACTCAGAAATCCACCTGCCTCTGCTTCCTGAGTGCTGGGATTACAGGTGTGTGCCACCACTGCCAGGGCTCGTCTGTTACCGTTTTCTTCCAGAAAAAGCTACATTGTCTGCCCCCTCCCTCCTTCCTTCTCTTCTTCCTTACCTCATTTTCTCTGCCGTTCTATTTATTATTATCATCTTTGGGGAGAGAAGGTTTATTTCAATATTTATACGTGCTTAAGAACAACACATATACTATATCACTAAAAATGAATAAGAGAAAAATATCCACTGTTTGATTTACTTCATATGATACAATGTTGTCCAGATGACAGCAAAGAGCCAACCACCACTAGTGGAGAAATGAAGGGTTATGGGTTGTACATAGACCAGGATGCTCCAGACCATGTGATCTTGGGGATTTCTACAAAGTGAATATCTTAGAGTAATCTACTGACCTCCAGTTGGGTCCCTATTTGGTGCATACAGAAGAGGTAAGTGCCAGCTGGGTGGCGACCTCCTAAACTAAACTTTTTTTTAATAGCTTTTTTATTTTGGTTTTGAGACACAATCACATTATTTCTTTCTTCCTTTGCCTCCTTCTGGCTCCTCTCCTACTCAGGTCTTCTTTCAAATTCATGGCCTCATTTTTCATTAAATATTGTCACATGGACATATGAATATTTCTAAATAAAATCCATTCAGTCTGTGCACTGTTACTTACATGTTGCTTTCAGAGTTGGCCATTTGGCATTAGATAATTAATTGGTGTGCTCTACCATGGGCAGCCCGTTTCTCCCACTTCAACAGTCCTTAGCTGCATGTAGTATTGCAGTAAATGTTTGAGGGTAAACATCAAGTTGCATTCCTGGAGCCTAGTATTATTTACCAAACAGTTTTGCTTTGTTGATCCTTAGCAAAATGATCTTCTAAGACTCATTACCTTCTCCATTATATAAATGAGGAAGAATGAGTCCCTGGAGTAAGCAACTACTTATACTTTAGCAGCTCATACTCCTTCATATGTGTGTGTGTGTGTGTGTGTGTGTGTGTGTGTGTGTGTGTGTGTTAAAGGGAGAGGGAAGGAGGGAGAGAGAGAGGTGGGAGAGAGAGAGAGGGAAGGAGGGAGGTGTGGGAGAGAGAGAGAGAGAGAGAGAGAGAGAGAGAGGTTGGGGGAGAGGGAGAGGGGACAGAGAGGGAGAGAGGGAGGGAGGGAGAGAGGGAGGCAGGGAGAGGGGGACAGGAAGAGGGACAGGGAGAGGGACAGGGAGAGGGACAGGGAGAGGGAGAAGGAGAGGGACAGGGAGAGGGACAGGGACAGGGACCAGGAGAGTTTAAAGGAATGAAATCTTGCATAGATGGAACATAATTTTAGCAGAATTAAAGTCAGAATATAATCAACTGCATGCAATTACAAAACAAACCATAACAAAATAACCTTTTTAATTATCTGAAGCATCTCTTCACTTACCTAAAGCAACGCATACACATGAGAGTCGGTTGGTTTAAGGGAACCATCATTTTATTTAGTATTGGAGAAGAGAGGATGTAGATTTGTCCCGAGTTGGTTGTTCATTCAGCATTTGTTTTATACATAAAATCCTTTGGGGGATATTAGGTATATATGCTCACACACATGAACATATTTTAAAGTTTCAGCTTACTTAAATAATTTTCTTTTCATACATGTGTATATAACATTGAACATATCCATTTGGGTATAAAATGTAAGCCCAACAGTGGCGTGCATCTGGCTTGAGACTGTCTCCACATATAAGATATGATACTTCCTGGAATCCAAGTTCAAGTTAAGGAGTCAGAAAGCTGATATGCTTTAAACAAGTCCAATTATTAACTACCAAAATATAAAGTGCTATCGAATGTTTCACCTCTATTTTTTCTATTTAATAAATCAGGTAAATTAACTTGAACAGAAATCTTTCCTCCTCATGAGACTGTAAATATTTAACTGAAAAAGGAATATTTATAACTTTCTATACATTCTAAATTACTCTTCATTAGTCAACTATTGCTTAATATTGATAAACAATACATGGAATTTTGCCCTGCAGTTGCATGTCCTGGTAATATCTATACACAAAACATCATTTTTGCTGTTTCATATAGAAATGACAAGTTTATTTTGTTTGAAAAATGGGGAAATAAACTCCTGTTTTGACCTTCTTTTTGTTGTTCCAGCTGTGTGTCATTGACGCTGGCATGACTGGCCATGGGAAGGTGTAATGAGGCAAGACCTGGATTGTAGCAATTATTAACCTACAAATATGCTATAGCAACATCAATGCCACACAGAGTGACACTTCTAAACAGTGTAGGAAATAGTGTTTGTGTCTGAGCCACTCCTCTTCTTAAATGAGTTTTGATGAATATAGGAGAAACTAATAGCTCTTCAGTATAAAGTGACCTAATGTCATTAATTGGGTGTTTCTCCCAGGCTGGCAGTCTGACTGCCACTTTGGTGGTAATTTATTTAGCTGGGAAAGCTTGGATTCTGTGGAGCATCTGGTTTTCAGTGATATCCTGCTGGTCTTATCCAATTTTCCAGCTGGGAGCATGAGGCACAGGGAGGTCGAATGACTTGCCTAAAGGTCACCTGGTAGCTCAACTGGGATTATAATTCAAAATCTTTCTGATTTTCCCATCCTTTGCTCACTGGACCACAAAACTGCCTTGATCTCATCTTCTCAAGCTTGCCTGAGCAGGAAGCAAATATAGACCCAGGGAAAAAAACCCTCAAATTAAATGCTGGCCTCTAGCATGTTTCAAAAAGAGCTAAATTCCTTTGTTACAACTGAAAAGGTGTCTTGTCATTCTAACCCATGATTAGAATGCCATTCTGTTTCTTACAAGACACCACTTGGTATATCTCCTTCTTAGTGTTCATATTCTGCCTTCAATCAAAAATATTTTGATCTCTAGTGATTTGAGGCTTGAGAAGGAAGAACAAAGGTATTTTAATATATAATGGATGCTGTTAGTTTTGTAGTCAGGTTCATGGCACTTGACCCCACCAAGTGTTGTGGTCAACTGGCTCATCCTATCTTCGAACACTTAGACTTACTCTTTCTTTAGGATAAAACTCTATTTCCTGCTGCTTTGTCACTTTGGGTCATTCACTCTTAATGACAGTAATCTTTCTTAGCTTCCTGATCTAGCTGCTTACTTTATCTGACTCTCCCATTTCCCCTTCATTTTATTTAATTATGATTTGTTTCATTTATTTTCCTTTCTTGCTTGTTCTCCATGTCCCCTCAACTCAGGGCTCTGATCCTTGTTGTTCTGGTGTATTCTGCACAGTGTTTGCTATATACAAGCTCAATAAACATTTGTTGAGTGAAGAGCTACTCCTGATGAAAGACAGGCTCTCCCATTTTGATTATCATTCAAGGAGTTTCAAAGGGGATGCCCATGGGGTAGCAGGGTCGGATGGAGATGACCTTTACTCAGCCAGCCAGATCAGGTGAATTAACCTCAAGGTCAATGGGATGACGGATGACAGCTGTCCCGTCAGGTCAACCTCTCTTCCAAAGCTTCCTTCTTGGAACTGGCCTCAGGCTTTTGTGATCAGTACACAGAAAGCAGTCCTACAGTATTTATAGTCATATGCCATGTTTTATCTAAATTTGTATTGTCTACTTTCATCACCTACTTTGTAACTTTGATGCCTTATGTCATATGTTACAATTTTTAAAAGCCATATGGTAAGACTTACTAGTATGTAGACTATTGAAGAAAGTATCTCACATTGAAAGACAATTATCAAGATTTACCATAAGTTAAAAAAAAATGTGCTTGACAATGGCTAGCCTAATACCTTTAAGTAATTTTTGCTAAGTTGTTTAAAATCATTAGCTTTTTAAAATATTAAGCCTGAATTTTTTCAAGACTTACATGATATATCCTCATTTATGACTTCTGAGGGGGAAGTGAAGGTTTATGCTTCATAAATTCCTTTTACTGGTAACTTTACACCTAAGCTGCTCATGAATACCTGGGAAGCCTAGTTACTATGTTGTACAAGAGGAGACAGGACTGCAGTGAGCTGTTCTCAAGAGCAGCTGATGACTTATCCAGAAACCCATCATCTAATAGACAACATGATATAGACAACCAATATCCACCTGCAGGCCTTACTTCAGAGGGACCACTGGACACATTCATTTCTTCATCTCAGTTATGAACACCATGTGAAGGGACTGAGACAGTGTCTGACAGTAAACTTAGAGAGTTAAAGACTTCCTTTATGTTGAGCAAAGGGTGTTTGGGTACATGTTCCAATGAATGTACAGAAACAGGTTGGCCTGATGATAAAAGGCACTTAATCAACTATCGCTATGGCTGCTTTTTTTTTTTTTTTCTTTTTTTGAGGCAGAGAAATCCTTTATTGCCACAGGAAGCAAGTGGCAAAACAGGACCCACACAATAAAGAATAACGCAGACTTAAGGAGAAATGGTCCCTTGGGTTATATTGGCTGTAATACTGACCTTCTTCTTTATCTCTAAGCTTGGAAGTCAGAAAAGTATGCTACTTAAGGAGATTTTCTTCTGGGTTTAAAAATCCAGGTTCTAGGTCCAAGAAAGACAAATATCAGCTGGAAGACTACTATATCTTTTAAGACTTGCATGTTAAAATCTACAAACTAGAAGTACAAGATATAAGTTTTTTCTTTCTTTCTTTTTTTTTAAAGGACCACAAAACTTCTCAAAATTATGGAACACAGAAAACAGTTCATGAAAGTACAGGGATACTATCCAGTGCTGTGGTTAATAGTAAACTGAACATTCTATTTAAATGATATCTCACTAGCTCTACACACAGTGGCAAGTGAGACCACAATAATCAACCTCACAGTAGCAACAGAGGCACTGTAGCAGCAGAGGTCTGTAAGATACTTTTTAGTTGGCAAGATACTGTGGTCCAGTAGAAACATTTAGGAAGGAAAAAAGCCTTGTTATGGTAGAAAAGCTCTTATTACTCTTACAAAATAACTTCCTCAGTTTTTCACTAATTCAAGTGAACTTGGTTATCTCTGACCTGAAATACAGAAAAATGAGACTTTTTTCTTTCATTTTTTTCTATTACACCTGCTTCTGAGCTCCTGTGGGAGCTATTTGGTGGAGTGAAATTGAGCCCCAAATTAATATTTTATTAAAATAAAGTACCATACTATTAGAACTGAAATTAACATGGCCATTAGCTTTGTCGTCATCTGCAGAATCCAGGACTGTCTCCCTGGACGCTCTTTCCTGACTACTGACTGCATGCCTCTTTTGACAAGTCTGGTGAGGAACATTGGGTTCTTGAGGGATCTAGTCATGGTCTTGGCAGCTAACCATAACTTCAGTTTTATCATGGGGAAAGAATTAGGTTGTGCTCACACTTTTCTGGAAAAGCCAGAAAGTCTCATTGATAGGAATCATATCAAGAAAACAGGATGTCCTCTGAAGGGCTCTCTTTGTTTGGGCTAAGAGAAATATGATTTGTGGTCTTGTCTTTTCACAAGTGATATGAGAGCAAGTGTGACATTCAGTCTCCCTTTCAGGGCCATTCATGGCACTTAAATGTTAGGAAGTTTAGCTAATAATTGTTTGGAAACAGAAGGATGTGTCAATATTCAGAATGTAGAACCTGGAAAAAAATTAAATGGAATGTACTGGTGAGCGTGGTTTTCCCTAGAAATCTGATTTCTTATATCTCAGTCTCCAGTATTGTCATCCAGACATTGATACCACATTAGTATGTGCATTTAGGTATGACACCATAGGAACTGATTTTATAGGTAAACAATGTGACTCCTTTGGACATCAAATTTGATAAAATGGAACTGAGATTTTTTAATCATTTCAGAATAGTACTTTTGGAGAAAGAATTGATAATTTCTCATATAACTGTCAACTATCTTTCTCCCTCCACTTATATCAATAACTCTACAAGTCAGTCTCCTCTTACTGATCATATTGGTATTAGGCAGAATCATGAAGGAAATGGTTATGACGAAAGTTGCTGAATGACAGCCGTCATAACATACAGTATGCATACATGTTCAATGTCCCATAGATGCTATGAAACACAGCATTGATATGACAGCACGGGAATTGCTTTTATAGGTAAACAATGTGTTTCCTTTGGACATCATTTATGCTAGTATTTCCTGTAAATAAACTAAGTCTTAGCCAGGCACAGTGGTATAAGCCTCTAATACCAGCTCCTTGGGAATCTGATGAAAGAAAGCCACAAGTTAAAGGAGAACCTGGGCAATTTAGTGAAGCCCACATAGCAGGTAAAATGCGGGAAGAATGAGTGCAGATGCCTCTCAGTGCTGAGAGCATGTGCTTAGCACCTGTGAGACACAGACAAAAACAAAAGAAACAACTAAAATAAAAGCAAAGATATGAAAAGACAGTTTTTCTTCTATCAAGGACTGTTTTGGAGTCACATAAATTTTGGAAAAAATATTTATAGACTGTTTTTTGTTTATTGATTCATTTAGCAATATTTATTAATTGTTTACTCTGGGTTATTGTGCAATATACGATATTTTATTAGATATCAACTGGTAGGGACAGGAATTCTTGGGGGATTTTCTTCCTTCCTTCCTTCCTTCCTTCCTTCCTTCCTTCCTTCCTTCCTTCCTTCCTTCCTTCCTTCCTTCCTTCCTTTCTTTCATTTTCTTTCCATTTTGTAGAACAAGCAAGCAACAGTTGTGATGTAGTCATTACTTTAGTCCTAATATATTCCTTAAATTTGTATGTCCAAACTTAATTTCCAATCTAACAACATTAAGAGGCAAGGCCATTATGAAGTAAGTTCTGGAAAATCTACCCTCATGAATGGGATCCTCAGAAAGGAGAAGGTGCAGCAGTATAGGGGAATACCAGAACAGGGAAGTGGGGAGGGGTGGACTGGGGAACAGAGGTAGGGAAGAGGGCTTATGGAACTTTCGGGGAGGGAGGATCCAGGAAATGGGAAATCATTTGAAATGTAAATAAAAAATATATTGAATAAAAAAAAGAAAGGGAGAAGATGGATCACCCCTTCTAGTTCCTTTGTTTTTCTGCCTACTGTTCTATGAGAACACGGTTCAACCCACTCTGGGAAAGGAGTCCAGGTCTTCATTAGGCACCACACTTACTAGTATCTTGACCTGGGGCTTCTTCCTCAACTGTGTTGACTTTCTAATTCATAAATTATTCTGTCTCAGGCAATTTGATGTGGCATAATAAGTGTATTACACAATTACCATTAGACTTTAATTCATATTGAACATCTCTTCTAGTTCCAAACTTGGCATTTCATGAAATAGAATGGTTCCAAATAGTAATCAACTTTTCTAAGGAGGAAAAGAGAGCAAGTATTTAGTGTTAAGATGTATATGAGAACTGATATTCTTTTTACTTTAAATTCCCATGTGAAAAGCATTTGGGGAAAAAAATGAATGACCCATCTTATTAATCTATTTTTTATAGACAGTGCAAATATTAATTATGGATAGTGATCCTTCGCTTCCTGGATAGCTTGAAATGTTGCGACAGCAAGAGCAGACTGAAAGTGAGACCTAGAAAGAGAGCAAGAGAGCAGGAGGAATTCAGAAAGGGGCTGCAAAGCGAGATGGGAAAACTCAAAGTTACTGGGGAATAGAATTTCCCTAGCACTAGTCACAATACGTATGTTTGTTAAAAAGCAAGAGGCGGGGAAGACATGCATGCCTGATGCTGAAGAAAAGCCTGTTTGTGTCTCACACACTGGAGAAATTGTTCAAGAACAGTCCATCGATGTGAAAATATGACCCATGTCATTTTGCCAGGGTAGTTAAGACACTAAGTAGCTGAGTAAAGCCTGATTGGATAAATTCATGATCCTGGTATACTTCCCAGTATCCAGTTTTTCTAAGATACCAAAAAAAAAAAAAGTCAGTGGAAATAAGGTTACAGAGTGCCACATGCGTGGGCGAGACAAGGTCTCCATAGGGTGGGAACCAGGCAGATCTCAGACATGGGCCATTCTTTCAGTTTCTGCCCCATTTTCTTAGTGGTCAAAATGAGAAACAAAGGATAAATGGCCAGCACTAGCAGAGAGGAAAGAACTGTGATGTTTAGAGATGGGGACGAGGGAAAGGTTACCGACTGGCTTAGAAATGAATTTCCCATTCTTCTTTACACTATCATCATCAACTTTCACAAACTCCCAAAGTGTCTAGAGTTAAAACCCTAACATCCACTGTCGGGGGATGGGTTTCCCAAGGAGATCCAAGATTGTGAACGCTGCATATGGAAAGTGAATATTCAACGGTATATAGGAAGCATTCATTGATTATAGGTAAGACTCCCTTCCCTTTACCATTTTGAGAAACTTGCACAGAACCTGATGACACTCTACATAAACCCAAAAAAGACAAACAGGAAAATGAGCATAACAACTCATCATTTGGCTGCTTTAGTTTAATGGGCTTGGAAAAGCAATTCGTTCAATATCAATGTTAGCATTCTAAAATTTGCTTTGGCTGGGCGGTGGTGGCACACACCTGTAATCCCAGCACTCTGGGAGACAGAGGCAGGTGGATTTCTGAGTTCGAGGCCAGCCTGGTCTACAGAGTGAGTTTCAGGACAACCAGGGCTACACAGAGAAACCCTGTCTCGAAAAAAACCAAATCCAAAAAACCAAAAAAAAAAAAATTTTTTTTTTTTGCTTTGGCAATTGTGGGTATGCTAGCTTGTTCCAGTGCCCAAAGCTCTCTCACATTTGTGACAATGATAGAAGAATTGTGTAATTCACAAATAAAGCAAGCAAAATCTTAATAATTTTGTGGGCTGTGTCGATTAGTTTCTCTGAGCCTCTGCTCACTTAAATGGACGGGGCACAGCACACCAGTGATCAAATTCTGTTCTTTACATTGTTTGGTATTTTTGATGCCCAAGAATTCAGTAAAATGGTTCTTGTAATTTGATTGGTGGCTTTGAAAATTTGCATCTATAAAAGAAAAAGAAAACATAAAGTAGTGTCATTGTGATCTTTTTGCAGTATCACCTGAATTCATGAGGAAAGACACAGGTTTGATTTCAGTACCTGTAAAGTACATTCAGGTTCAAACCAATAACTTTTATTTATCAAGGTCTGACTTTCTGTTGTCTTAAATCAGAGAAGCAGTTAGGCAGTATGAAGCTTGGATTAAACCTAAATGGTCCATTTAAATGTATGTTGCAAAATCCCACAAATTAAAGACAAGATTTTTTTGATAGACCCTTATAACGATATTTATTTCTGTCTTTTCCAAGGCTCCATGATCAGGTGTCAAGGTATTTAGGTTAAACAGCTTAGGGACATTGAGTAATATGTTGTTTCCTCTACAAAAACTAAGATAGTTTTCAAATTAAACAAACAGATGCAGAACCAGAGACAACAAAAGTGGTGGAAACCTGAAATTATTACAATGAAGGCACTGAGAAGAAACTTTGAGATCCTGGTATCAACCTACAAACAATATATAAAACAATCATTATTCCTACCTTTGACAGGCTTACTTCTTGGATTAGTCAGAACTGCTGGATTGTCATAAGGAAACATGTCTTTAAAAATTGAATTAAAGGAAAAGTTGACCTCGGGTTACTCTGGTCTGTCAGTGAGGTCAGGGGAAGAAGGAAGGTTCAAAACCTACTAGGACAAAGGTCAGTCTGACAGTGGATGGAAAAGTTCACAAGTCTGTATTATAAATAATACATGTAGGAAATGAGTGTTTATGCCTCTCTACTGTTAGCAAACTGGAAGAATAGGATGCCTTCCTTTTGATGAGAAAAAGATCTAAATGTGAGATCCTATTTTAAACAATGAACAGCTGTTTCATCTTGAACTGAAAAGAACAAAGAAAGCACCACAAGATTTCATAGGATATATTGTACTTTCCTGTGTGTGTGTGTGTGTGTGTGTGTGTGTGTGTGTGTGTGTTCATCTCTTCTACTTTAACTTAGAGTAATTGAAATGTCATTTTATCTTAGGATGTTTTCTTTTCCAACCAGGGATGTGAAAAGTTAAAATATTGAAGAATTTCCTTTTCATTATTTTGAACAAAAACACCATTTCATGAATGTTTTCTTTGTTAATCCAACAGAGATTAATGACTGGAATGTTCAATTGTGGGCTTCAGGGAAAAACCATGGTGATCCGTGGGTAATATATTTTAGAGAAGACTGAGGCTAAGAGCTTTGCTTGTTCTTGAGGACAGTTGTAAACACATACAGGGCAGCCCTGCCTCTGACTGAAGATGTCAGTTGTGTAATTATTGCCTGGAAGTGGTAGAATTTCATCCACAGAAAAAAATTTAGGTACTCATGTTTAGATTATGAAGGAATTCAACTTCTGATTTTTAGAGAAAATTATTGTAAATTTAACTCAAAAGAATTTTGTATTAATCTGTAAAAAAACAGTTTGTCTTAGTTTGTATTTTTTATATTAGAGGTTTCTGGGGCTGTAGGGAAGAACAAACTGTCGCATATTTCTGGTAGCTGTCTGAGATAAAGTAAGTTAGCAAGCCAAACAGACCTATTTAGAGTTTAGGTATTTACTCATTTGTTTATAAAGGTTGGCACATGAGCTTGTGAATTTAAAAATATCTTTACTTATTCTTTGAGAATTTCATATATAGCTATAATATATTCTGACTATAACTAATTTGCCTTCTTTATCTAGCTATCTTTAGTATGTACTTAAAGTATATCTGATATTTATTGAAAATTTTATGAAAATTAATTTCTTTGAATTTATTTTAAAATTAAAGGTAAATTTCTTTACATTAACAAAAGGGTATTCTTGACTAGAAACTATTTCTCTTGGTATAGAGGCCAAGGTTAGTAACATTGTGTAAAGCTTTGAAAACAAAAATTGAGGAAAAAGACATGTAAGATTTTTCTTTAAATCCTGATGTGATTGTGCAACATATTAATAAATTGCCCTGTCAACCTCTAGGACACAAGTTCAACTTCAATTGTTTTAATGGCCACACATGTTTCTTTAGATGACTCTGGATTTCTAGGTGCATGCAGGAATGTCAGGGATTCTTAGGGCAGGCTTGGGAGCCCCTCACCCAGAAGGTGGTCTTGGGTCATAATCACACCCTGCTGATAGGATCTGGCAGTTAAAATAGATGGAGGTCATTCTGTCATTTTGTCTATTTAAATAAGTCACTTGTGATTAAGGGTGAATGGCAAATTCTCCTTCTCTTGTACCTAAGGGTCTTTAGCTCACATCCACAGCTCTGATGTTTCTTTTCTGGACAGTTCCCCTCTCCTTTTACTTGGCCTTTTGTCAGGAGAATATTTGTGCTCCCTCCACCTTTTCTCACTTGGACACACAGACTAGTGGGCAACTTAACTCCTTCTCCACTCAAACTAACCAAAAAAAAAAAAAATGGAGCAAATATTTGCATCTAGATGGAGGCTTTTTGTTTCACTAGTTCTTTAAGATATTCAGAAAGTGTAAAGTTTCTCTATTGTTTCCTCTTTGTTTAGGGAAGCCTTCAGCATCTGCTCTGCTCTCTGGAACAAACCCATAATAATTTCTGCACTGGTGCAGCCTTATTTTGAAGCCTAATTTGTAAATTATTTGATGAATAATTTTATCCAAAGACTCGTGAGTATTGCTGCAGAGTACATTTTCATAAAGGTGTATCAACTATCTCAAAGAGTGGGATTAATGGTGAAGGATAAGAATTGCATGTGTCAACGGCTTTGCCACAATTATTTACCAAATATTATTCTAAAATTCTTTTCTGCTGTTTGTATTTCAGAGGAAAGGCTGGCAACCCCATGTTGGATGCAAGTGAGCCCCATCTTGGGGCATCTCTCATGTCCTCTGTCTGAGCCCCATCTTGGGACATCTCCCATGCCCTCTGCTTGAGCCCTTTCTTGGGACATCTCCCATGCCCTCTGTCTGAGCTCCATCTTGGAACATCTCCCATGGCCTCTGTCTGAGCCCCATCTTGGGGCATCACTCATGCCCTCTGCTTGAGCCCTTTCTTGGGACATCTCCCATGCCCTCTGTCTGAGCTCCATCTTGGGTCATCTCTCATGCTCTGTGTCTGCCTTCATCTTTGGTCATTTATGCAGGTTCTTTCCTTTGCCCAGATTTATTCTGATGGTAACTATTTCAGGTGCACACTGAGTTTTTTTGCTTTTTGCCTTTTGTAACAACCTCAGGGTACTGAAACCTCATAGCTTCTAAGTGTCAAAGTACACACCCTGTATGTATTCTGTCATCAAAATGGGACAGAAATACTCAGTGCAGGCAATACTAAAGTTCATATACTGTTATAATAATATTCTTCCCTTCCTTCCTTCCTTCCTTCCTTCCTTCCTTCCTTCCTTCCTTCCTTCCTTCCTTCCTTCCTTCCTTCCTTCCTTCCTTCCTTCCTTTCTCTTTGTTCAAGACTGCTTGTTTCTGTGTAGTTCTGGCAGTTTTGGAAATTGTTCTGTAAACCAGGCTGGTCTAGAACTCAGAGGGATGTGCCTGCCTCCTGAGTGCTGGGATTAAAGGCATGCACCACCCCACTGGTTGACTCCTTGTCAGCTTTTATTAATGGCTTTGAATTTGGGCCTAAGGCATGATTCAAATGCACAGTTCTAGTTTTCCTCTTGCTATGGTTTTCCCCAAATAAACCACTCATATTCAAGCTTTTGACTTGGACTTTGCAGTCTAAATGAAATTGCCACGAGCAAATCCCTAAGAGATCTTTCTCCAAACACAACACAACATCAAATACAATCATCATTATACAGGTATAGCCAGTTTTTCTCTATGATATAGAAACTTGGTCTGCTATACTGGAAACAAAATATTCGCAGACTCAGGGATCGAGAGCTGGCTTAGTAACTGAGAGCACTGGCTGCTTTTCCAGAGGACCAGGGTGGGCTTCCCAGTACCCACAAGGTGGCTACTAATTATCTATAACTCCAGTGCAGAGAATCTGATACCTTCTTCTGGTTTCTAAGGGCTCCAGCACATGTGTAGTGCAGAGACATACATATATACAAGCAACACACACACATGAAAATAAAGCATGTTTGCCTAGTCTCTGTTTCATGCCTACTTGTCTTTTGGAGCTCAATGATGAACCAGTCATGGATGATCCTAGAGATTAAGTGCCCTTAGGCTGATGGGGACATTTGTGTGGAGTAGTGGAGTGTGGCAATTCACTGCATTCATGTTTTAAATAATGAATCTAAGTGTTAATATTACTTGAATTGGGAAAAATAGAACTGACAGTCTAACTAATGAGTAGAACAAATTCTATAAAGGTGAAAATGAGTATATTTTAGCTTTGTTAAGTAGAGATAAAAAATGCTAGAAAGTTGTTAGCCATATCTAGTGATTTCTCACATTAAATTTAGCCTTGAGCCCATTGTAATTAATAAACTTTGACTAGATATACAGAATGGGAATCTACTACGTTTTTACCGTGGTCATTGGTATTATCATTGGAAGTAGCCCAAACTGGTATTGGCACAATCCTTTTGCCTTTGCTTCTCTCTCTTTCTCTCTCTCTCTCTCTCTCTCTCTCTCTCTCTCTCTCTCTCTCTCTCTGATATGCACATGAGTATGTGCATGCAAGTGAAATGAAACAGAGCACAGAGCAGACCATTGATATCTTTCTTTCCTGTTCTCTTCCTTATGAGAATTCTCACAAAACCTGAAGCTAACCACTTTAGCTAAGTTATCTGGTCAATGAGCTCTGGAAATCTGGCCATCTCTCTTATTCACTTGTAGCCTTGTTTGTTATTTCACATGAAAGCTAGATATTTGAACTCAACCCCCATGCTTGCAGAATAAGCTCCCTTACTCACTGAGCCATCTCCTAAGTCTTAAACTTTACATTTGGATATATCTAAGAGTCAGGGGAATTCTCTTAAGAGAAAGATTTGTTTTTGTTTTTATAAAACTATATTAAGATAACTTATACTAAAGCATTTCTTACCATAAAACTGGGATGTCAAAATATAAACTGCATTTAAGTGTTAAATAGGGTTTCAGTTCTACGTTTCCTTTTTATTTTTCACCAATGCCGTATCTAATTTTAATACAGATCTGTTCTGAACAACAACAAAAAAGTTTAGCAAGACAAAAGAGAAGTCATGATCTTATTTTGTTTTATTTTTCTTTTCATATGAAGACTTTTATGGGGAGCGTTTTCCCATTATAACCCACACAAGTCCCAAGTGTGACAAACAAGATTTTATTATATAAAACCTTTGAACACAGACCGTTTCTCTAAAAACACCATCTGTGCTAGTGGTGAAAACTGTGTAAGAGGACACAGAAAGCCAGATGCATTAGTTCTTTTCGGACTACAATTCTAGCACTGATGCTGATGCTGATGCAGGAGGATTACCATGAGTTTAATGCAGGTTCAAAGTGAGAGTTCAAGCTAGCTTGTCTAAATATAGTGTGAGGCCCTGTCTTGAGAGAGAAGGAAAAATCACAGAGATATATAATTGTTTTTTCTGGTAGAAGCACTTTTCTTTTAAGGTCTCCAGGATTAATTGATGACACGCAGGAGCAGACATATTTGTATTGGAAATCTGGCTGTGAAATGGCCCTTCTGGTCAAATGTGCTTTGTTGGCCTATTGTTACTTTAATTATTATGACCTTAAAAGGATAAAACATAAGTTTTTACATTTATGAGTTGTTTTGAAATACATAAAACACTTTCATATATTTTATGTAGAATTTTCTTCACATTTCAGTTGATAAGGTATTTACCTAAAACCATCAGAGCCAATGAAGAAAATATTTAACTCAAGTGTTTTATAAACAGATGAGAGTAGCACCTAAGTCCTCCTTTTCACAGTTGTTCCCAAAACGTACTCCTCCCCTTCCCATCCTTCCTTGTGCACAGAGCAAATGCTACTCTGGGTAGACAGCCGCGATTAGTACTGATAAAAACAGACTTAAAATTTAAGCAACATAAAGTGATTTTGAAGAAATTTTGAAGTAGGAACCTTCCCTAAAATTTTCTGAATCGGGAAAAACAATCACTCTTACAAACAACTGAATTATGACACAGCATAATCCTTAAAACACAATTTTAGCATTTGTTAAGTTATTGAGTGCAAAAAGGACACCCCAGAAAATGTTGATTTCATCTCAAGCTATTTGCAAAAAAAACAAAAACAAAAACAAAAAAAAAAAAACAACTAAAACCAAACAAAATAAGAGAGAGTGGAGGGAGGGAGAGAGGAAGAAAGGGAGGGAAAAAAGGAGAGAGAGAGAGAACAGAAAAAGGAAACAAAAACAACTTGATAATGTCTTATGATGAAGAACAGAAT
The DNA here is from genome assembly GCF_947179515.1 of Apodemus sylvaticus. Taxonomy (NCBI): domain Eukaryota; kingdom Metazoa; phylum Chordata; class Mammalia; order Rodentia; family Muridae; genus Apodemus; species Apodemus sylvaticus. The sequence continues at coordinate 120,458,756 of NC_067476.1, forward strand.
AAAGCTTGCCACTTTGGGATGTTAAATACAGGAATTTTCAAAAGCAAGAGTTAAGGTTTCTATAGGCTGGAGCATACCATTGATCTCTTATTGTGTATTTGTACTTTAAAATATGAAAAATCTCTTTATACAAGGCATGCGAATCTTAAATAGGTGGTTTTACATGTACAAAAGCTGATTTTTAACCCAAATTTCTTGAAGCATTTTAACGGGCTGATTTCCTACTTTGCAGCTAATGCTAGCCACATGGTTCACATCCCTTTGTTGTACATCTCGTATGCAAATGACCTAAAGCATCTTGTACCCCAGAGCTCACTGGCAAATGCATCGAATTTTACTATCACTCTGGTATGTTAATGGGAAAAGAGAGGAAGCAGGGATTGGTACTGGGAGAGAAGTTCTCACATTTGGTGATTGAATGGCTTACTCATCTGACAGAAAAACATTAATAAAATCTGAAAAGGTGTGTTAGGTCTTACCATAATTGGCAACGGAAAGAAGAGGGCTAAAAATAGGAACAAAGAATTAAACAACATAAAAATAGGTTTGAGCAGCCATATGGAAGTCATTACAGTTTAGAGGTTAAAGAAGCCAAGGAGGATAAAAATCAAATCAAATATTATTACATATTAAGTACACTACCTATAAACAGAGTTGGTAAATGCTGTACGGATTTCAGCTCCTATCCAGTACAATTATTCATAAGAAAAAATAAAAATGAGGGATCATTTCCTAACATAGCAAAGAACATTTCCTTGTAAAGGTAATTTTGGTTCCAATCCCAAGGCTCCTTTCATTTAAGCCTTTTCCATCACACTATTGGCAGGATGTGTGATTCTTTCTTAATGGAAAAACACAGTAGCTTATAGATCATATTCTTTTCTACTTATGATTGTCTTTAAACTCCTCTAAGAAGACTTATGAAGAAGGCTTCCAACAAAGTACATGACTTCTTCAATTTTTACTGTTAATTTAGGAAGATCAAGAAGTGTTATTACCCCACATCATGTGTGCTCAATAATATCAGACTTCTTGTGTCTTTGTAGTACCTTATATTTCTTGTGGGCCTCACTGCCTGTAGATATTGGGGCCCAGCACTAAGTTCACTAACTGTGGTTTTCAATTCCCTAGTTTTAAACGAGGGGGTCTGAAGATGGAAATGGAAGCAAAGTGTTACTGGCTGAGGGACACAGGTGTTACAGAGAGATTGCGATCTGGGTCAGAAACCAAGCTCTGCTATGGGTCAGGTTTATGACACCTGACAAGGGGTTTATTTATCATCCACAGCTCTGTGTGTCTCATCTGCAAGATGGAAATAATGTTTCCTTCCCATTTATGTTGGGTATCCTAAGAATCTTATATAGAAACATACATAGAACCTTTAGAAGTGCAGAGTCTTCCTGTACAGCAATTGCTTAATTGATGAGAGTAATTACTAATATTGCTATCAGTAAATTATTCAGTATGAGTTTTCCAACTACAAACTCTTAGGATATTGCAAGACAGATATGAGAAAGTTATCCTGAAAGCAGAAAACTTCTTATACAAGAATCTTTTATCTTTGTTTCTTTGTATCTTTGCCATTCGAATGCCAGCATTCGAATGTTTCTTGACTTCCATCTTGATTTTTCAGCCAAGAATTCTAAAAAGTGAGTCAGAAAATAAATTATTTGTAAAAAATTCTTTACAAAACAAATTTCTCTCGGAAAAAAAATAACATTGGCTCATTTCCTAAGAACATTCCCCGGTTGTGTAGAATACAGGTTAAGTCCTAAGTGTTTGCTGTCAGCCAATGTGGAAGCACCCGCTGTCTCCATCTTTGCACGCCACTTTACAGAGGGAATCACTCGGCATGTGGCATGTATTACATTATCATATAATTTCCCTCTTCCTTTCATCTTTTCCAAGGTGAGTAGTTTCCTCTCCTCTTTATACTAATCTCCCATCTTCTGATAAAGACAGGCATCACTAGCTTTTTCCTAGTTTTTTTAGCACAAGTCTCTATTACGTGTTTTGTAGTAAGTATGATGCTGGCTTCTGGACCTAGAGAATTTTCTTGCTCAGGTCTGGAGAGAATTCTTCCATTGTGTATTTCTGAGAATAATGTGATTCTGTCGGTGTTCGTTATTCTGCTCTGTTCCCATTCTCTTTCTCACTACAACTTCCTTAGGCTACTTTCTGTCTTTTTTAGAAATAACAGATGATATCCATGTTTATTTTATATCTTTAGCCAAGATTTCTTTGTCTTTCTGATGAGGTGAAAACCAGTTATACTTGTTTATGATATAATCGTAATCACTGTAGATCCAAAAAGTGGGTTGTGACCACAGGGGTCTTAATCTCATTCAGAAATGCTCTTTGAAGAATGCTTTTAGTAATGAGTGCACATAGACACCCACTTCTGTGAAACTTAATGTTTCAATCTGTGCCAACTTAGGCAACTATTTTGGGTTCCTTTCATATTTACATTAATACCTCTTTCTCCTATAGTTTTGCTCCCAATAGTTGTTTGGGGCCTTTGATTTTTATCATGAAGAAAGTTGCATTCCGGGGCTGGAGAGAGCTCAGTGGTTAAGAACACTTTTTGCTATTCCGGAAGACCTGGGTTCAGTTCTCTGCCTCTGTGTGGTGGCTCAAAACCATTCGCAACTCCAGTTTCTTCTTCTGACTACCAAGGCATGTATGTGGTGTACATGGTGTACATATAGACATGAACAAAAAGAAAGAAAGAACCATGCTCAAACATAATAAATAAGTAAATCTTGTTAAATTAAAAAATATTATATTATTTATCAGTTACCCTCACAAAAAAACCTGAAATTAAAACCTCTTTTCTCAGTGGAGCATGCCCATTGTAACACCACCAAATCCTCTTTGAGGAAAGCAATTTTCTATGCTGATTGTTTATATTTCATTGAGACTACAACTATGAGAAGTCCAAGATCACATTCCTTGCAAAACTGAATCTGAAACCACTACCCCTCATTTTTGCTTATTGTTCAGGAGCATGGGTCTTCATTATCTGGAATAATTATTATAGGATAGATATATGGAACCCTTCAAATACATAATTTTGTTTTGTGTTTCCACAAGCAGATCTGTTAATATACACATGGTGATGGGACTGTACTGGAGAAGAAATAGATGGAGCTACAGCCTTTTTGAAGCTCCCATGCTTTAAAGGAACATGATGTGGGATGCTTCATTTTTGCCTGAGGATGTGAAGACAAATGAAAGGGCTGAATGAAAAAAAAAGTTGAAATATATTTTATAGCCATGTATAAATTCAAACATGAAAGCAGTTACTCACTCATATTAAAGGCTGAAAAAGTCCTCTGGCCTGGCATTAGAAGAAGAAATTGTATGTCTTAATTATCTTGTGGGCCTTATTAAAACTGGAAGCTGGTTCCTCTCTGCCATGTGTGCTGAGAACGATTTCTCACAGCCCAATAAATAATAATGGCATAATCATTGAGAGATGGGCACTTAGAAGTTTCATGAGAAAAGATCCCAGGGGAAGGGCTATCTATACATAGGGGCAGGAATTGACTCTCTCGGGCCAACAAGATTGGTTATGTGAACAGATCGTATTTTACATCTTTCAGAGGATTGGGAAAGTCCAAACATTTGTGTTCCAGTTACATATCAGAAATGACAAAAATAGCTTAGGAATATTTGTACATTTTCTGAACTGTCAAGTTATATTGGAAGGTAAATGAAATGTTAAGCTGTTTCCATAAGCAGACTGGTGACATGGAGAAGATGGGTGATGGCAAATGTCTGCATTTCAGATCAGAGAAATCAAGGATTATTAGGCATAGATATGAAGAGAATGATAGAGGTATGAAAGAAAAATCACTCACCTCAAGGTTACATTACTTACTGCACAGCATGTACTTGTGTAACAGACATGCTATGTGTACCACAGATCACTTACCCTTCAGCAATGAAAGGATTCTATTGGTGGGTTCTGTAGAAACATGTTTGCCCAGCCCTTATATATTTTTTTTAATAACAAATACATAGTTCTATGTTTCTAAATGGATTCAATGTAAGAAGAAAATAGCATCATAAGGGGCTTCTTATGCATTTGATGTTAGAAGCCAGCACGCAATCAGCATACTGATACTAAGTAACCACAGAACACCCACTCTCAGAGCAGCCACAGAGAGTTCAGTCAACCTGTGAATTATAACAGGAAAAATTACATCATTATTGTCACCTCAGATATATATTTTAGTAATAAATGTGGACATGAAGCCACAGAAGTGATACATATTTTCATAGTGAATAAATGACAGTTATTGCAATATATTACAATATTACAGCAGCTAATAGACTCATCTAAATGTAATAAGACCATAATAATAATTCATTGATAAAAGTCCTTTTTATAGTATCATGAATATCATTTAAAATTATACTTATGGAAATACATTTCTTTACATTTTTAAGCCTTTTATCTCAAGCTTTTAACAAAATTCTGAGGTACACCATAGGCTCCATTAGGTCACCAAAGCTCTCATAATATAAAATAATTTGCAAACTCCTGTTAATTACAACTCTAAAGTTTAGCTATTATTTATGACTAAGTTTATATCCAGCTATGTACCTCTGAAATTAGTTAACAATATTATCTTCTTAATTGAAGATATGAGTATTACAAAGTTTAGTTTCTATTGCAGCTTTCATTAGAAACAGATTAAATGGGCATTTCTTGTAGCAAATTTATTATTACTCCTTCTAAGATAAATATAATGAAGGATTCCAAGTGAGATGATCATTATTTTTAAATAACAAATTAAGTATTATAAAAATAGATTTCAATCTGTGCTTTAAAAGCAACAGATTGATTACATATTTATTTTGTAACTTTATTATTGATAATGAACTGATGAAGTAAAGAGGTTATGCAATACTATGCCTAAATGTAAAAAAGAAGTACACATTTTATACTGTATATTTAACTAGACTATTTATGTCTGATGTTGAATTATCCTTACACCACCCATAGATGGTAAAGTATCTTAATGTAGGATAGTTGCAGGCTGTTATTTTGATTCAGGATTTATTTTTTTTAATTAAAGAATAATAAAGAAGGCTAGGGAAATGCTGAAATGGATTATAATTTAGTCTTAGCCAATAATAGGTAGAATGTTATGAGTTTATAGCAAATGCCTTAAAAATTAAGAACAGGCCCAAGCACCAGCTCTGCTCTGCTTTCGAGTCGTCTCATCCCAGCCCAGGTTTATCTAGGCACACGGAGAACAAATGTCATGGCCTGGGAATATCATCAAGGGCATGGACCAAAGTAAAATGTCTGAGTCAAGCAGCACTCAGGGCACTCTGCTCACTTCTGACTCCTGGCTGTGAGGAAAAGGAAGGTCTCACACAACTCCCCCTGAGGCATGCCTCTGGTAAGTTAAGGGCTTCGGCCCTCTAAGGCACTTGCCTTCTGGGTTGCTGATGATCTTCTAACCTCGCAGTAGCTGTGACAGTGGTGGCTGAAGAATCACACATCACTGCATCTTGTGTCCATGATTATGTAAGACTTCTCAACCACAGTGTAAGTTACAAGCAATTACGTTTCTGTCTCCTCGATGTAATTACACAGTCATCTTCAGGGAGTAATCCTAACTGCCAGAGTAATTCCACACTGAGGTCTGCAGCTTCCAGTGACTACAGGAAAGAGTGCAATCATCCTTGAGACAATACATTGGTGGTCTCTCTGGGAGCGCCTAATGTCTGAGTGTGAGTGGTTTTCCTATAGGTAAATTTCCAACCCAGGTACAATGCTGGGCCACCGAGCAAACTGTCTAATATCTTAATCTTGGCAGATGACCTTTCATTTCCTATCCTCACATTGTGAAATATCTGTGAGAAAAAGGGAAGCAATACTTTTTAAAGATTTGTTTATTTTTCATGTTGCATACGAGTGCTTGCCTACACATGTATATTTGTACCACCTGTGTTCCCTGGTTGCCCAGGGAGACCAGAAGTAGATATCAGATGTCTTGGAGCTAGATGTTCAGATGGTTGTGAAGTTCATCTGGGTACAGGGCACTGAATTCAGATCCTATGTATAGGCAACTGTGCTCTTAACTGTTGAGAGTCTTTTTAGACTTGAAACAAAAGTTTCCATGATGGAAACTTTCTAGAGGAGCCAAAAATATTTGCCACTTTAAGTATACATATATATGATAAAAGTCCAAAGCAAAACTTGCAAAGTTTTATATTAGTATGTGTAAAGAAACCAGTTGTTTCATTTACCATGACAAAATTAAAAATGAATATTACAAGTTTTTTTCAACAAGGTACAATCAAACATGAATATAATCAAGTTAAGGACATGAACTGATGTTATCAAACCTAGAAAGCAGTTTCTGTTTATATTTTTATCAGATGCTGTGTAAGTGACTTTTCTGTTGCTATGATAAAACCCCATGAATATGGTACCTTAGGAAAGAAAGATTCTATTGGGGCTTTTGGTTTGTCCACTGCAGCAGGAGCAGGTACCAGGTACCAGGCAGTAGGCAGCAGGCGGCAGGTATGGTTACTAGTACAGCGAACTGAGAGCTCACAGCTTGAACCACAAGCACAAAGCAGGGGGAATGATTTGAATGTGGTGTGTCTTTAAACTCACAAAACCAGCCTCCAGTGCTCCAACCCTGAGACTGTGGGAGACATTTTCTTTCAAAGAACCACAAATGCTTTGTGAGACCGTCTGTGGGGTGTCAGAGTATGTTCGTGTGGGAGAACAGGAAATTTTGGGAGACCTTGTTTTAAAGCTTGAGCAGTCTAATACACCAGGGAGCAAGAATGAAATGTGTGAGGGTCCTTGGCCATGTTTCTCTGGCCAACGTCCTGATGGCAAAGCCAGTTTTTACTGACAGTCTCTACTTGGCTATATATGCGGGCCCATGGATCCTGATATGCAAATGTGGGTATTCATCCTTCTTGTGGGATGTGTTTTTCACTCATTCTTGTCAAGTCAAATGAATTTGTTTATAGTGAGTAGGTCTTCAAACTGGGGACAGTCTCGAGAATCAGAGCGAAAGCATGATAGAAAATTGAGTTATGTAAGCAAAAGCAAAAATTCTTCCTTGATTAGCTTCAAATGTGAGTGTCAGAAAAGTATGTGATTACATGTTCATTGCAGGACTTCCACATGAATGTGAATTTTTAAAACTATTCTTAGGGGAATAAAATGAGTATTTCATAAATTTTAAAACTAGTCTTTTCTCCAAAGAAGGATATTTTATTTTATTTAAAGATTATTTATTTATTTTACACATGTGAGTACTCCACCATTGCTGTCTTCAGACACTCCAGAAAAGGGCATCAGATCCCATTGCAGATGGTTGTGAGCCACCATGTGGTTGCTGGAAATTGAACTCAGGACCGCTGGAAGAACAGTTGGTGCTCCTAACCGCTGAGCCATCTCTCCAGCCCAGGAAGGATATTTTAAAACAGGTCTCTCAGATCAGTTATTATTTAGCAAAGGGACATCTTTTTCTGTTTTACTAACATATATATTGACATTTCTTATTTATTCACGTGCCTTCTACGGAAAATTTCTAATGGTTTGCTCCTCTGGAGATGAATGAATGTGTGTGTGTGTGTGTGTGTGTGTGTAGGAATGAAGATGAATGGATCAACCGACATGTAAATACAGTTAAGGAGGTTTCTTTAGTTTCATCACAGGGCCATCTCTTCTAAATTGACTACTTTTTTCTAAACCTCTACTTCTTCATACATAATAACAACTCTATCTGTGGATTACACATTGTTTAATCTTAGGAATGATTATCAGAGAATTCTCTGAAATAGCTGGTGAATATATATATATATATATATATATATATATATGTATATATGTATTGTTTTAGGTTCATCACAATGACATACAAACATGGAATGTGGGCTAGAGTCTTACTTTGTGATGTTGGGTTATGTACTTTTGACCTGGATGTTAAGTTTAGCTTTTAGTTGGATATGGTTTAAAGGTTTGAATACTACTTTGAGATTCACACACAACTCTGCTTCTTCCATTTTAATTGATTTTCATGTGTCTGGGCGTTTTGCTTGTGTGCATGTCTAAGCAGAACATGTACGCCTAGTGCCTGAAGAAGACAATGGCATTGTCAGATCTTCTGAGACTAGAATTGTAAACAGTTGCAAGGTGCCACTTGGGGCTGGACTTGAATCTAGATCCTCTGGAAAAGCAGCCAGTGCTCTTGACCACTTATATGAGGATCCAGTCTTCATATCTGTTCTTTAATGTCAATGCAGCTTCAGGGATTTCCAGCTAAACAAACTAGCGATTCAGACAATGCTGCTTTTGTTTTGCATTGCATGTAGAGGTTAATGTGACCCCTTCTATAAAGGAATTCAAGTATGTATTAATTACATGAGAGACATAGCTTTCTATTTAGATGGATATCATGAAGAACCGAGTTAAATGCAGTATTTTCTGCTTGAAGTTATATTATTCTCTAGTTTGATTTGTAAAAATTATCAAATTGTCAAAAGAAAAAGATATTTTAAGTAGTTGCTTATTAGGAGTACTAAAACCATACCTCTACAGTTTTAGTATAGTCAAATATTTTATCAACTTAACTACTGTATATGCATTCAAAATTTTATTAAACCATTTCAGTTATAGTACATTTAATTTAATCTACTTTATATTATTATCTTAAATATGCAGGGTATTTGGTTTGCCTTTGTCATGGTTTTTAGGTACCCACCTGACATTTCAAAGGTCTTAGTTTATGAATGGGTTAGTTTCAGTAACTGTGACCTGGAATAATAATAAATCAACCAAAGTGATCTCATACAGACAATGCGAGGCAGGGGCATGTCTTAGCTCAGGTATGTAGGGGGAGACATACAGTGTGATGGAAAGAAAACTCAGGACTGAGAGACCCATGATCATGGGGCCAGAGGTTCCTTATGGGAAGCACCAGTCACACATGGATACACAGTGCTTGTAATGTGGCCAATGTGAATTGAAGCACCATTGGAATGATCTTGAAGAGTTGGTATTAAATCAGAATGGAAACTAGCTCATTAATAATTTTTTTGAAATGTAAAAATTGCAGGAACAATATTTTCTACACATCAACATTAATAGAACCTAGTATAAAAAGTTAACTCATATGCTTGTGATTACTTTCTTTTTACCTAGATGACTGAAAACCCATGCATGTCATCTCCTTCCTCCTCCTCCTCCTCCTCCTCCTCCTCCTCCTCCTCCTCCTTCTCCTCTTCATATTGGACAACACAGGTTTGGAAGTTAAGGGGTTGGTTTTACTGCAAGTCCTTCATTCTCCTGCCAGCGCTGTTTGGCTTTGGATGAGACATTTGGTCATGAAAGTCCTCAGTTTCTTCATCTGTGAAGTGGGGATAATAACACTTCTCACTTGCTGACGTCATAGGGAGTTCCTATAAGAATTAATGACCCAGAGCTTGTAAAAGGCCAAGTTCTTTGGATCTTCTATAGTGAAACTAATTTTTTTCCCTTTTAATTTCCCTAGGGACTGGACTATGTGGATAAACAAATAGAGGGCATGGGAAAACACCCACACACTCACATACTTTTGCCCAATTTTCCCTTTGGCAAGTTTATAGTGGCTACAAACAACAGAAGGAAAAAGACATCAGCTCAAAACTGCCAAACACACTGCTGTCAGGCTTGGCTGAACTTTGCAGGGCTTAAGAATCTAAAACACCGAAAGTGCCTTTGTGAGCTGACAATGGACATCGATAGCACTTGCTTTAATCTATGGTATTTTGTTTTAAAAGTTTCAGTGTTCATCACATTTTTCATAAATGACTAGTGGTCATTCTAGAGCACATAATTATTTCTGCTTCTATTTTCTTTAGCTCATATGCACTTTAAAATTACACAGTAGATAGACTTTATTACAGCTTACTGTGTAACTTATATAAAGACATCCTGAAAAAGTAGTCTTGCTTTAAACTTCAAGTGAGATTAAACTTCACTTCACCAACAAACATATCAACAAATCAGAACCATTTGGTTATTAGTAAATGCACCAAGATAATCTATGAATGAGGCTGAGTAGAGGAACCAGGATGGGTAAATTAGAGCCATCCTAACTCTGCTCCCCAAACTTGATACATTTCTTTCTTTTGTTTTTCCTTTTCTCTCTCTTCCCCCTTTTCTTCTTCAGCATGAAGGATTATGTTGTCCAGTCGACCCTGGTTCTTCCTGTAAGACAGGAAGCACAGAGTGCTTTCATCCTCTGAAGCCCTAGACTCCTGCCCACTGGAGCCTGTCCACTCATGCTCAGTGCTCTAGGTTTTCCTGTTGTGCTGGAAGTCCTGTTTGATGTCTAAATATGAAACTACTGTAACCCTTGCAAGCCAAAGCCTGAATCTATATCAGTGATTGTCATATCCTTTATTAGGAGACACACACACACACACACACACACACACACACACACACTTGCAATGTTGTGATGTGCTTATTTTGGGATCCAGTCAATGTCTGCTATTATATTTATGCATCTATCACTGGCATATGCCTAGAATTTCTTTCTGAGGATGACAGAATGGGAGGGTAGGAGACATTACATGTATATGTATGTGTGTAAGTGGAGAGGAATTTTTAATATTAAACTAGAATAATAGCTTGAAGTCATACAGCTACACTGTGATAATTATATGATCTAGCCAAATTGCTAAGGAGAAGTAATTTGGGTTCACAGTTTTCTAGCAGGCCTATAAGTCCCCTTTTGCAAATAAAAAACCCAAAGCCTGGAGAAATTAAGTGAGCTACACAGGTTCCTGAGAGCACAGACATGAGATGCAATGGATTTACATTGGGAAGAAAGTATTAGTCATCTAAGCACAGTAGGGGGTAGTGCCTTTAAACAAGAAAAGACAGCTATTGGTGGAATCCATCCTTTGTGTAAACCTTTGTCTCAGAAGTGCCTTTGAGCAGTAAGACACTGGTTTTACCAAATGGGGAAGCTGTGGAGCTTAAGCAGTCCCTGTGGGCACCTTGGTACTGGGGAAGACTGGAAGCCCAGAGCTTCACAAGCATGCTTTTAGAAACACAAACTGCTCTGACAAGCTGAGTCTGGGGGAATGGCCAAGCCTTAAGGAGGAGGCCTAGGTCACTGCCATTGTCAGAGGACAATTACAGTAACATGAAAAATTCCAGAATGCCACATCAAATAAGCCACACAAGTGTCAAAGACATAAGCATATTTAAGCTCCCTGGCATTCCAGCATGGTGGGTTCTTCAAATGGCTTGGGGAGAGGACAGAAAATATGAGTCAATCTGTCTGTATGAATGAAGCAGCCAAGGAGTATGCAAAGTTGACTAGCATAAAGGAAAAGAGAAGACAGAAATACTGGACTCTATGCTTGAGGTTGGTGAGGCCAGCACTAATTTATGCACGTAAATGTGAAAGGCATTTTTGACAATGTTTTCATCAACAAGCAAACAGTAACAGCTTCTCTATGCATTTTAAATAAAGACCTGGAATAAGTGGTGGATTGGAATACAGTTTGAAAAGCTCTCCTCGAGGATTAATCACTACAGATGATTCTGGAATATATATATAGGGTAACATATGTGCGACTAAGTGGAGACACAGGTCACGGATGGAGATCTTGAAAAATGAACAGATTTATTCAAAAGATACTGCATAGAGTACAGCCTTTCTGTTTTCTCCTGTATCTGGGTTAGCTGACACCAATCAGTATATTCTGACCATGGCGGGACAAGGAACATTCATATATCTCTACTTGGTTTTCTGATACTGAAAGAAACACACCCAGTGGAATTATGATATCAGACAAGAACTAGTAGGACATAGGAAATTAATAGAATTCTTTCATTTGTTTTTTAATTGGGAAAAGGACAACCTTGTTTAAAGAACTGTTTTTCTTTGGAGAATGTTTTATTATCCCACTTTCATTAATTTATTTATTTATTCACTTTACATACCAGTGGCAATACATCTCCCAGTACCCCTAGCATAGCCCCTCCCCCATCAACCCTTCTCTTCTCTCCAAGAAGTGGGAGGGGCCGCCTCAGGTACCAACCTACCCTGGCACCTCAAGTCTCTGCAGGACTAGGTGAATCCTCTCCTCTGTGGCCAGAAGGTATTCATTCAAACAAGTGAACGTAAGATAATTCAGTTTTCATCCTTGATTGCTTGATACTTTTTGTGCTGTTAATAAATAAATACTTAAAAGATGGGCAAGTGAAATGAGGGGTAAAAAGTGTAAGAAAGAGCAATAGAGGCCATTAAGGACATCCACTCAGTGTGGACAGAGTGATAGCTTAGCAGTGAGGAGCTCCTAAACAGCTCTTCCAAAGAACCCAAGTTTAGTCCCAGCACCTGTTCTCATAAGCAAACTTCAGACTAATAAAACCTAAAGGTAATAAAAATTAACCTTTTAAAAACCACTACTAAAAATTAACAAATTAGTCAGCTATAACCATTTGCAAAATCTTGTACTGTCAATCTGTTGGATGCCTTTCAAACCCTTATTTGTATGCACAAAAATGCTCTTCTGAAAATATAAATAATCAAATTTCCCCAATTAAATTAGCTCCTCCTAACATGCTAATAGGATAGTGTTTTCTCACTTTTCTAGACTGAAATCTTGCATTTATAAACACCTTTTCTCTACTCTTAAAAGACATTCATTATTTAAATATTATCAGTATACATGTAAAACATTTTTATTACTTTTGAGAGAGCACAAATTTATTTCCAGTATAATGATTATCATAAAAATTTCTTTTATTAAGTAGCGATTTATATGAAATTTGTTTTTAATATACAGGGAGCAATGGTGGGTAAATTTTAGAAAACTGTTATTTTATTTACTTCTATAGAAATATGAAGTATGTCTAAATTTCCTGGAAAGTTGATTGAGACTCTTTGAGCCTTTGTGGCAGAGGATTGGCTTATCTGGCATCAATGGGAGGTGAGGCCCTTGATCCTGTGGAAGTTTGATGCCCCAGCTTAGGGGGATGCTAGAGGGGTGAGGCAGGAGTGGGTGGGTGGGTAGAAGAGCACTCTCTTAGAGGCAAAGGGGAGGGAGGATGGGATGGAGGGCTCCTGGAGGAGAGACCAGGAAGGGAGACAACATTTGAAACATAAATGTCTTAGTATTTCCATTCCTGCATAAAACATCATGACCAAGAAGCTAGTTGGTTAGGAAAGGATTTATTCAGCTTACACTTCCACATTGATGTTCATAACCAAAGGAAGTCAGGACTGGAACTCAAGCAGGTCAGGATCTAAGAGGTGATGCAGAGACAATGGAGGGATGTTACTGGCTTGCTTCCCTTGGCTTGCTCAGCATGCTCTCTTATAGAACCCAAGACTACCAGCTGAGGGATGGCCCTACCTAAAATGCCCCCCATCACTAATTGAGAAAATGCATTATAGTTGGATCTCATAGAGGCATTTCCTCACCTGAAGCTGTTTTCTCTGTGACAACTCCAACCTGTGTCAAATTAATGCACAAAACCAGCCAGTACAATTGACCCCTTGTCAACTTGACACAGAAGCACATCACTATTAAGCCTCAACCCTTACTTTCTTATTCACTGCCATGATCTAAATAACTTTAAAAGTACCACAGTCTTTACATATTAAAAGTTCAATCCCTTTAAAATATCCAATATCTTTTAAAATTCAAAGTCTCTTAACTGTGGGCTTTACTAAAATACCTTCTACAATCAAAATTAAAATCAAACTCTGATCTTCCAATGTCTGGGACCCACTCATGATTCCTTAGAGCATTTCTTTTTTTTTTAATTTATTGATATATTTATTTACATTTCAAATGATTTCCCCTTTTCTGGACCCCCACTCCCCGAAAGTCCCATCAGTCCCCTTCCCTCCACCTGTTTTCCCACCCAACCCTTCCCACTTCCCTGTTCTGGTTTTGCCGAATGAATACTGCTTCACTGAGTCTTTCCAGAACAAGGGGCCACTCCTCCTTTCTTCTTGTACCTCATTTGATGTGTGGGATATATTTTGGGCATTCCAGTTTTCTAGGTTAATATCCACTTATTAGTGAGTGCATACCATGATTCATCTTTTGAGTCTGGGTTACCTCACTTAGTATGATGTTCTCTAGCTCCATCCATTTGCCTAAGAATTTCATGAATTCATTGTTTCTAATGGCTGAATAGTATTCCATTGTGTAGATATACCACATTTTTTGCATCCACTTTTCTGTTGAGGGATACCTGGGTTCTTTCCAGCATCTGGCAATTATAAATAGGGCTGCTATGAACATAGTAGAGCATGAATCCTTATTACATGGTGGGGAATCCTCTGGGTATATGCCCAGGAGTGGTATAGCAGGATCTTCTGGAAGTGAGGTGCCCAGTTTTCTGAGGAACCGCCACACTGATTTCCAGAGTGGTTGTACCAATTTGCAACCCCACCAGCAGTGGAGGAGTGTTGCTCTTTCTCCACACCCTCTCCAACACCTGCTGTCTCCTGAATTTTTAATTTTAGCCATTCTGACTGGTGTAAGGTGAAATCTCAGGGTTGTTTTGATTTGCATTTCCCTAATGACTAATGAAGTTGAGCATTTTTTAAGATGCTCCTTAGAGCATTTCTTAGTACTACCATATCCTGTAGTCATTAATTCCCATTAACTCAATGGGAAACTACAACAGCTTAATTCAAGCAGGATGACAAAGGATGCAGACCCATCTCCAGTAAAAGAGCCAAGAACTGCTGAGGTGCTTGCCTAGGGTGAAGGAAATACAGAATGGGTAACAGAGGAAGGTAGTTATAAATACCATCTAAGGCCATGTAACCAGTTGCAGAAACAAGGATTTTAAAGTAATGTGAATGCTTTTGTCTTATTTTAAGCATGCATTTTTCTTTTTTCCAATTTCTTTGACATCAATTGGTATTTAAGTTGAGACAGTAAAAGAATGTTCCCAAGGGACATTGTTCCATTGCAAATTTACAAATGGGTTTGTGATTGCACAAGGAATAGTTATATCATGTTAGGCGTATTCATGACCTTGTTATTGTTTCTTGTGGACCTGAGATATTATTTGTGTCAAGTTGACAAGGGGTGGATTGTAGTGGCTATTCCTGGTTGTCAACTTGACTATATCTGGAATGAACTACAATCCAGAATTGGAAGGCTCACCTGTGATCCTGTTCTGGAGGCTGGGAGATACAAGTTTTTGACCTGGATCTTGGTGTGGAGATCTTGAGGTATATTGGCTATGAATCCTAAAAGATTAAGACAGAGAGATCTCTGAGTTCAAGGTCATCTGGGATAAAGCATGTCCCAGATCCAGGCATTGTGGCACACATCTTTAATCTGGGCCACTCCTTCTGCTGGAGACCTACATAAGGACACTGGAAGAAGAAAGATTTACTCTCCTCTTCACCTGCTTGCCTCGTGGGACTGTGCAACTGCTAGATCCTTGGACTTCCATTTGCAACTGCTGCTGCCCATTGTTGGGAAGTTACACTACAGACTATAAGTCATCAACAAATTCCTTTATTATATAGAGACTACCCATAAGTTCTATGACTCTAGAGAACCCTGACTAATATAGAAGATAAATAAAATAACCAAAAAAGAAACAAAACAACAACAGCAAAACAAAACAAAAAACAAGGAAAGGGGACTGGAGAGATGGCTCAGTGGTTAAGAGTACTGACAGGTCTTCCAAAAGGCCTGGGTTTCATTCCTAGTATCTATATGGACACTCACAACTGTCTGTAATTTCAGAGAAATCCCACGAGATTTGGTGACCTTTTCCAGCCTCCATGGGTATCAGACAGTCATATACATGTAAACATGCTTAGGCATACATACGTGTAAGCCAAAACCATACACATGCAAATAATAAATAAAAGTTACAAAATAATATATAAGTAAACTTAACCTGAATTGTTTTTCTAGAAAATTCCATCAAAATAATGTACTTTTAAAAAGTGTATACAATAGCCAAAACTTATATATCATTTAATTTTACTGTTCTGATTTCTTATTTTGGCCTGCTCGAAACCAATTCTGGTCAATACAAACAAGAAACAATGTTTATATTAGTGTGAAGATGTTACCTGACTTATTGTCATCCAATATGACTTTATTAAATGCTTTCTCATGGTCATCTTTGTGTTACATCATCAAAAGATGTTTTAATCAGTCATGGCCTGATCAGAACTGAAAAACCTACAGAAATATGCTCTGTGACACAGAGACAAGAGTGGTCTGGGAACAGATCTGTTCCAAGCTTTGGATATAAGCTGTGGACTCTCACGAGCTCTGCTTGCTAACGATTCCTTCATTAAACATTGATGGTTACCAGTAATCAAGCTTGTTCTTGGACAGTGCATATAAAATAGTCTTGTGATGAATTTTTTTAATGGGAATTACATGTAAACAAACCAATTAGGCTTAAATGTCTTGGGATCTATGTCATTTAAAAATGTTGGGAAAAGTCAAAAAGATCTAACTTCATTCGGTAAGATTTTTCTCAATAAAGCCCTAGTATTTGAGCCAAGTTTTAAAGAGTAAACAGCTAATACAATAGACAGGGCAGGGATGGGGAGAGGGATAACCTGTGAAAAAGAACAGAAGTTAAATGAGTTGTCCATCGTCGGGATGTGGAGGCAAGCCAGTGTGGATGCCACACAAAACAGGAGGGAAAGTGATAAAAGCTGAGTTCTACAGTTAAGTGTGGCTAGGTCTGAAAGGAACATACATATCCAAGCATGTAAGTGAAAGTGCTTAGTGGCAAGCATAAGACCTAGAATCCAAGAGAGGAATCTCAGCTAGGAAAAGTGGAAATATCTGAACGATGATGCTGATGGAATGAGCAGAATAGAACCACTGGGACTGAGAGATGGATGTGCCAGTGCATAAATAGTTGCTGTTACTGGAACTGAAGGTTCTACGGTACCATGCTCTTTTAAAGGTGGTCCTCACATCAACATGGTCCAGGAGCTTGTAAGAGGGACAAGATTCCCAGGCCCCTGTAGATTTATCAAGTTGTACACTCAGGAACAGGACCCCACAGTCCATGTTTCTGATTCTGTTGCCTGCCTGCAGATCCCCATTTCCTAGCTTGACTGCCTGGACAGGCCTCTGTGGGAGAGGATGGGGTTAATCCTGCTGCTATTTGATGTTCCAAGGAGGGGGTGATACCTAAGGGAAGGGGTTAGTAGAAGGAATGATTTGTGATGGTGAGATTTGGAGGAGAGGGGCAGACTGCGATCGATATATAAGGTGAATAAATAAATAGTAAAATAAATTATAATCAGTCCAATAGAAAAAAAAGGAAAGAAAGGTCGATAGTAAAATTAAAATACTGGTCCATGAGAGAAGTATGAAACATAATGAAAATATCTAAGGTTTAAATTTGAGGCATAGTAAGAAGAAAACACTATTCCAAAAGCATAGAAAATACTTTCAATAAATTTATATAAGAAAGCCACTCTATACAGGAAGCTGGAAAAATATTTCAGACTAAGGAGAAGGATAAACATCTCCAAAGTAGACAAATGTGATAATATACAACACCAGAACAGTTAATACAGGTCTACGAAAATTAGCAAACTGACAGGAATCATTATTTTCAATATCTTTCAATAACTGAAAAACAGTCTCAATTTCCTAATAAAATGATACAAAATAGCAGATTTTATTACAAAGTAGAATACTTCTTTTTTGTTAGCCTCAGAAAACATACTTCACCCTTTATGGTAGACAACACATTAGAACAAGTAGATTAAAAAGGTATTCTAAGCAAATAGAACTAGGAAGCTAGAAGATATAGCTATTTAATATCTGACAAAATAGACTACAAACCAAACTCATCAGAAGAAATAAAGTGTTCTTCTAGGCTTAGTGGTCATGCCATACTCATTAAAGAAACAATCCACTTAGAAAATATTTCAAGTCGAAACCTATAGACAACACAGGTGCAATCAGTTTCATTAAAAGCAAAAACAAAAACAAAACAAACAAAAACCAACCTATATGAAACCACATAATTATCTAACAGAGAGATAATGATTCACTTCGATGCTCAGCTCACACTACTAGAAATGTCATCTAGGCTGAAATTAATCAGGGAAGAGTCTGAATTCATGACCTTATAAATCAAACAGACTTAACAGAATAGCTTTGTGACATTTCATCCAAAAACTAAAAATTACATGTGATTTTCATCAGACTATGGAATTTTCTTCAAAATGGACCATATAGTACAATAACAAGGAAACCCTTTAAAAAATATAGGAAAGTTGAAATAATGATCTATATTCTTTCTGGACACAATGGAGTAAAACAGTTAAAGTGACAGAAAATATACAAACTCCTAGTGACTATATACATACTATTGAAAGATACTTGGGTCATTAAAGAAATAAAGGCAATATTTTCAAATCCTAGACTAGAATAAAAATGAAAATACAACACACCAAAATCTTAGGAAGGCAATGTACACAGTCCTAATAGAGATGTTTATAGCATTTTACTCCAACATCTAAAGAATTGAAATATTTTATATTAAGAACTCAATGATGCATCTAAATACTTTGGTAAAGTAAGAACAAATGCAAGCCCAAAGCAGTAGATAGGAAGGAATGACTAAGACCAGGGTAGAAATTAACAGTAATGAATAAATCAAAGACTTGGTGAAACAAAAGTTGGTTCTTTAAAAAGATAAAATTGACAAATCATTAGCTAAGATGAACAAAAGAAAAAAAGCCTAACTGGGCCGTGTTGTCTGGTGTGTGTGTGTGTGTGTGTGTGTGTGTATGCCTAGTTCAGCAGTGACTTGATGTGCCATGGTGGGGAAGGGGTGGGGACATGGGGCATGGGGGAAACTGGTTGTGTGACAGGGTTTTATGTAAAGTGGCTAAATAAATTAATGAAAAAATTCTATACCACTAAACTGGAAAATCTAAAACAAATAGATACATTTCCAGAAATAGTATAAGATAGATACAGTATAAAATATTCAAACTTAATTTGAGAGTATATTCAATATCCACTTCAAGTTAGTGATTCTCAAGACGATGGCCCAAACCTTATCCTATTGTGAGAAATCTGGATTGTTGCCATCCATATTAGATCTGTAGGTAATTTTTATTATTCACTAAAGTTTGGGACTACTGCTTTAATGCTGTAAAATTGACTTAATTTTGTCTAAACTTATTTTGTAATTGGGTAATAAACTTTGGCTGTAATTGACCTCCATATATACAATACTGCATCCTAACTTTATGTATAAACAACCTGTAAAGGAGCTAAGAGCATACACCCTTGTTACTAAGCAACTGAATCCTCACTAATCATAGCTGCTCACCCTCAGATAATACTGGGTTAAAGCCTTCCGAAACAGGCACACATGATGCAAACATGCAACTGTACCAAGCGATAATCTCCCCACATCATTTTCTGTTTTCTGCTTATAAGTATAGTTTAACATACTGGAGGTGGGTATTGTGAAACATCTACATTTTGAAATGCTGTACCATTTGAGAACTGTTCTTGTTCAAGTAAACTGTGTTAAATTTAACTAGCTTAAGGTATATTTTTCTCAATAGTGCTTCCAGATTTCAATTTATTTTAGTCCCTACGAACTACTCTATGCAGTAGATTGGTGGGACCAGCATTCAGGTGATTTAGAACCTAGACACACACAGACACACCAGTGTACCTTAGTTGTTGCGGCATAATAATAGACATGACAATTCTTGTACTCAATTATCTACTGTATGCATAAGGTTTTTCTCTTCATATTAGTAATTTCTCTGAGTTATGCTAATGGCTTTCTCACTTTGAAATAACAAGCAATCACATACCAAAAATGTAATAAGTGGCTTTCATTTGTTTTTAATGATTATGCATTAGAAAATGTATAATATTTTAACATGAGTCTATGTTTTAAAACTTTGTAAAATCAAATTGTCTTATAGGTTTTTAATGATTATGCATTAGAAAATGTATAATATTTTAACATGAGTCTATGTTTTAAAACTTTGTAAAATCAAAATTGTCTTATAGGTAGGCTTGAAACTCTGTCCACATTGCCACTGTACCTCAGTAGATTTCTACACATATGCATGCTTATTGCCAATATTTATGGTAAATTATACACAAGATATTTGATTTAAATGCATATTTATTTGCTAATTACTAGCATTTTATTTGCATCTTTCAAAAACCATATTCTATGGGAGAATGATTAGCTACTATAAGTAGACATTGGTTTATTTTATGAGGATGTATGTATATGGCTATGTGTGAATATGCATGTATATATATGTGCATATGTGCATGTGTTTATGTGTGCATGTATGTATAGGTGAAGAATTTGTGTATATGTTTGTGTGTATGTGTGTGAGCAAATATATTTATGTGGAAGATAAAACCCAGAAACTCCCATATACTGTGTAGCCATTCTACATTGCTAGCCCTGCAGAGTACTTTTAAACCATATATATTTGAAGGGAAAAATTAACTCATCTGTTTCTTATTTCTTTCCACCATCCTAATAAAAGTACCATTTTAAAGAGCCATTTAATAACCTCTGAAATCCTTTGAGAATTTTTAAATGAAAAAGTTAAAAAGACCTTTGAACCAAATATCGATAGTAAATAAAACTTAAATATTAGGTTCTGTACTTTGGATCTTAGAAACCAGGGTGTCACTAACATGTAAGCACAAGGCAGGGACTTAGGTGGGGCTGGGGTTGGAAAAGCCCCTTTATCCAGCTTTCAGAGAGTACATAGGTATTACTCATCATTGTGCATGACATTCACAGTAGATATTTTAAAACAAAGTTCCCTGTCACCATAGCATTCAGTTTATCATTGGTTTTCAATGGAAGCATTACTTTTTCTTTTCTAAGTTTTCTGGAAAAAGTTCACAATAAGATCTTCTGCAAAGTCACACACACACATAGGTATACACACACACACACACACATACACACACACACACACACCCCTTCTGTGTTCCTATTTTGAAACTTAACTTACTACAAAGAGATGGACATGAAAGAGTTGGGCTACCAGTATATGAAAGGCATATCTAAAATTCTTAAATGTACAATGTTTTGGAGAATATGGATAAAAAGGCAGATTATTACCTCATCTTTCTGAAGTACTGCAGATGACTTTTGTCATTACAATGACTGTGATACTAACTAGGGAAGTGTCTTAACCAGGAAAGTGCTAAACTTGTCACTGTACAATGTGCTGTTTCTTGGCCTGTCACAAAGGTATTACAGGTCCTAGTTGCATAAGTAGCTCTCAGGCCTATTACCATGAACATCCACCTATCAGAGTGACATCTATCACGCCTTCAACAGCACAGCTGTGTTAGCTAGATGTTCATTTTCCTGGAAGCATCTCAGAAATCTGGGCAGTGTCATGGTGAGGTTGGGCTGAAAGCATGGAATTAGTTCATGGATCCTGGACTTAAGAAAGCCATTCAGTGCAAAGTCATCATTTGTGAAACACAAAATCAGATTTTATTAAAGTGAAAGAACATTTTATGGATGATTTGTACAATTTTAAATTAATTAATTAATTAATTAATTAATTAAATTTTAGAACTTTTATTGAAAATAGAATCTTCTCCCATTCAATACATCCTGACCACAGTATCCACTTCTCCCAGCTGCCTCCCCAGCTACCTTTCCCCCAGACCCACTTCCCTCTGTTTCCTATTCAGAAAAAACAAACAAACAAACAAACGAAAACCCAGGCCTACAGGAGAAGAGAGCCAAACATGGCAAAACAACATATAATAAGGCAAGGTAAAAACCCTCTGATCAAGGATAGACAAGGCTACCTAATAAGAGGAAAAGGGTCTCAAGAACAGGCAAAAGAGTCAGAAAATCACCCACACCCAGCTAGCAGTACAACAAAATCATCAAGCTAATAGCCATAACATATTGCAGATGACCTGATGCAGACCCGTGCAGACCCTGTGCATGCCAACTTGGGGAAGTATTGGTAATAAACATCTCCTATGAGAGGTGGGGTCAGTTTTCTCTAAGAATGCAGCCTTTGATATATGTTGACCAAGGTCCAGTAGAAGGCCACAGGTCAATGAATGTATGGGTAACACAAGTTGGACTTAATGGATCAAAAATGACACAGATATGGTTGGTTAGGGAAGGAGAGGGGGAATATAATCAAAACACATGGAATTCTCAAAGAACTAATCAAAATTTACAAAATCCCAATGATATGAATTCAGTCAAAGTGAATGAAAATGAGGAGCAAAATTGCTGGCTCCGTCCTGACATTTGATACTTCCACGGAGTACTGATTGACTACCTAGCTTTCTAGTTTCCCCAACAGGAGTATGAAAACAGTCAAATCCAAACTTGAAATTACAAGCAATGTCAACTTCATATGTCCCCATACCCAGCAGTGATCTCTGGTTCAAAGTTCTCAGTGCAACAGGCCTTTGGGTATTGGGGGTATAGAACAAACTGCAAGATGGTCGAAGGTGTTTATGAAATATACAACTGTGGCTATGAATTTCATCATTCAAATCTGTCCTACAGTTTCTCTTATAGATTAAAGGAAGTAGTTCTCTTTCTTTAAATAATACAAATCTACTTAAAAAATAAAGTAAGAATATCCACTATGAACTATATTTAAAAATACTTGGACATTATATCATTATGATATTAAAAGAGAATGGGGCCATTTTATGATTTACTTCTTTACTTGCCCATGCATACCAGTTGTCAGTCACATGAATTTAAAGCATGCTTGTATCTTCTAAAAAATACTAGTTGAACATAGAATCACATGCATGCATGCACCATGATCCCATAGAGATCAGAAGAAAACACTTGATCTCTTGGAACTGGAGTGACTGGGGTTGTGAACCACCGTGTGGGTGCTAGGAATGCAAATTACGACTCCTGCAAAGATAGTAAACTCCTTAAAGACTAAGCCATGCTTCATAATTTGACTGAGTGATTCTATGTTCAACTAGTATTTGAAACAAAGAGCATTAACTTTTACCATACGTGAGAAATGAATCCAA
The DNA here is from genome assembly GCF_947179515.1 of Apodemus sylvaticus. Classification (NCBI taxonomy): domain Eukaryota; kingdom Metazoa; phylum Chordata; class Mammalia; order Rodentia; family Muridae; genus Apodemus; species Apodemus sylvaticus. Next base: position 120,481,832 of record NC_067476.1, read on the forward strand.
TCAATATTGAATGAGTACCAAGTTCTGAATGTTGGGCTACACTTCTAAATTCCCCTGTTTTTTTCCAAGAGGAGAGAAAGAGGAAACAAGACAAATAGGATAAATACAGAAGATAAAGCTTAAAAATTAAGTAGGCAGGAACAATAAATAGGTCCTTTGGAAGACAGATTATAATTTTAGATAGCATGGCCAAGGAAGAACACTCAGAGAAGACTCTTGTGTGAAGATTTGAGGAAGGAAGGTAAGGGAGAAAACCCATTCACACAGAAGCAACTGGCACAATGCAGAACTATATTGGCAAAGCAGAGTGGAAAAAGGCAACAAGGCAGGATGTGGTGAGGGAAACACAGGTCATGTTCAGGCTCCAGAGGACTTTGACTCTTACTCTGAGTGAATGAAGCAGCTTTTGGAAGCCTTTTAAGAGAAATCTGCTATTTTATTATTGATGAATTTAAGAAACTACTATTAGTGCAATGTTGACATTGGACTGCAGGTAGATATGAACAATAGAAATAAAAATGATTATGAAGCAACCACAATACTGATAGAAAGGATAGTGGGTGAGGCTAGTGAAAAGTGTTGATCAAAGTCTCAATCGTGAATATGTTGCTCATTAAAATTTTTGAGAACTGAAGGATTTTTCAATATAAAGTTAATTTCAAAGTGTGGGTGGAGTATAGAAGAAGCACAAGGGATGTTGGAGTAATCCAGGGTGAGTAACGCTTGCTTAGAGTCAAAGGATTAGCGAAGACTGTAGTTCCAGGACTTGACTGAAGGACAAAGTTATGTAGAGGCATTCCCTTGAGATGTGTAGGGACACAGCATATCAGATGACTTAACAGGGTGATCCTAAACACTTGAGATTGACTTCAATAGTTTCTTCTTCCTATCCTAACTCCCATCATAGTCAAACTCCCTGCTGGCCAACCCCAACCAGAGGCAAGAGAATGCCTCCTCTTTTTCTTATTCCTTCCCTTTGAGTGAAAACCTTGTATCTTCTACACAGATATGTCAACCACACTTCAGGACAGGCTGCATGCTCAAATAAACTCCATGATTCTTTTGTTTGTTTGTTTGTTTGTTTAGTGTTCATTCTTTGTTTTAATTTTTTCTTTTTTCTTTATTTTTCTTTTCTTTCCTTTTTTCTTTTTTTTGGTTTTTCAAGACAGAGTTTCTCTGTAGATAGCCCTGGCTATCCTGGAACTCACTCTGTAGACCAGGCTGACCTTGAACTCAGAAATCTGTGTGCCTCTGCCTCCCAAGTACTAGGATTAAAGGCATGTGTCACCACTGCCCAGCTCATTTTTTTCTTGGACTTTTTTTGTGAGAAAGAAATAATATAAAGCTGGGTAGATAGGGAGGCTATAGGAGGAATTTGAGGGTGGGGAAATGAAAAATATTTAAATCTAACAGAAGTATAGATGTCAATATAGATCATATATGTGCATCATACAGCACAGATATGGCAGTCTTTGCTTCTGTACAGAGATATGTAATCACAATAGCCTCTGCTTATTTCCCTTACACTTGGCTAACACCATAAGTTAGTGTTCTTTATTACATAGAATAATATTAAACTTTCCCTGTGGTAGATGTGGCCCTAAGGTGGTTTTGTCTTCTGAAGGTTGCCACAGTTTTCCACTGGTTAAAAATATTAGGTCAGAGATATATTAACATGTACTCTAGTAGATACATGTGTTCTTCAGGCAATCCTATTGCACCCACTGTAATATTTCCTTCCAGGTGATTAGGTATAGTCAATCACCCAGAATACTGGAGGGTCTCCATTCTCTGCTTATTGACTCACTGATGTAAAGACTCAACTGACCAGGGTGCAATCTCAGTTTGTGGTTCATTGCCTCCTTGGTCAGGTCTTTCTTGGATGTATTCTCTAAACAGCAGGACTTCTAAACATACTGAGCCTTAGGTTGTGAGAGACTAAAAGGAAAAAAATTCAATTGAATATATATATATATATATATATATATATATATATATATATATATATGAACTAAGTTTAAATAAATTGAAAAATGTGTTCTCTAAATACCTGTATTAGGGTTTTCAAGAGTCACAGAACTTATGGGTAATCTCTATTTCTCTAGTAGGGAAATCTGTTGATGACTTACTGTCTGTAGTCCAACTCCCAACAATGGTCAGAGAAAAAAAAATGGTCTTGAAAAAAAAAAAGTCCTCACACTATGTTTTAGGATTTTAATTCAATATTGTCCTCATCTTAGCACAGATGACTTTGATGACTTTGTTGGGTTAAATATATACCTGGCAAGTGAGCATGTCAGCCTTCATAACCTTAAGTCGTATCTGCTTTGTGACCAAGAAAGATAGAGAACTTCTTATCAACCATAAGAGTATTCAGATGCTTATGTGTTCTTAATGATATTTAAAACATAGTTGTTGTTAAAGTAATCTATTTAAAAGATAATTTTAAATTTTGTTTTCCATATGTTTTTTTCCTTAGGAACACAAGAAAAAAAGAGACTCTACAGTTGTATACATTAATGTTGGCACAGACAATGCAAAGCTTACTTACAGTTGTATACATTAATGTTGGCACAGACAATGCAAAGCTTACTTCTCAATGCCTTGCCTTATACATGGTCTGCAGTCCACTTAAAAGGAAGTGACCTGGAAGCTCTGGCTGTCCCCTGTTCCATTTCCTGACTTCATATATATGGAACCCAACATTAGTTCATTAGAGGTAGTAACAGTAGCTATCATGTCTTGGGTTGTCAATCAGCAAGCAAGTACCATATTCAGAGCAGAGCAATTAAAGAAAGGGCCATATTCACAGCAAGTGTTTACAAAAGGACAGGTGGGAAATAGCAAAACTCTAAATGGCAATTTTAAAAACTAACCTATTTTATAACTGATCGTTAAAATTAGCAGATTCATTTTCTAAGTCTGAAGAACAGAAATTAAGATTGCCCATAATAATTTCTATATAATTTTTAGAAATTCTGAACTAAATGCTTTTTAGATGTTTGTCTGAACTGTGAGACAAGCATGCTACATTAGCTTAAGGAGACTGAATGATCAGTATACATCAGATAAAGAAACCAGAAGACTATACCCATCCCTGTTGTGTTATGTAATGATATAATGGGAAAGGCATGTAACCCAACACTGGCAAGAGTTTTCTTTAGCTTTAATTCTGTAATAATTGTAGGACAATTTTAAGCTGTCATTCTTTACCAAGTTACAGAAGGATTATATTTAATAAAAGTGACACAATTCTGTCCCTTTGATTTTAGACTAGTAAGTTTGCATGTTAGTTTTTATTACTCAAAATGGGAGGTTTCAGTTGAATATCACACAAATAGAAAGGATGAAATGATTTAGATTTCCATAGTTTGCTTTTAGGAGTATCGAGACAGTCCAATTACCTAAGTTTTCTACCATTCTTCAGTATGTAGAACTGAGACAGAACCTCTCAGAAGACATTAAGTGCTGCATCTGTTACTCATAAGGGACAACACACACCCTTTGACCCTTGTCATTATTCTCTCCTGCCTTATTTTATATTAAGACACATCTTGAATCTCTAGCACATATGTCACGTGAGTTTGATTAAACAAACAAACAAACAAACAAACAAATGCAAATAAATTTGTTTCCCACAGTAGGCAGTGTTGAGATCTGCTTCCCAGAAGACATGGAAGTCTATATTTCAGGTCTTAGTCAACAGAAAGGATCCATTTAAAGACATGTGTGGGCAAGCGGACGATGCTGCCTGTTGGCTTTGTAATGTCTAAGAACTGCTGTAGCTCTAGTATCTGGTCTAATGTAGTGTTCTAGAAAACATATTTTTCCTCTACTGAAAATGGCTAATGAGATAAGATTCACTTATTTATTTATTTATTTATTTTTTTTTTGCTTGTTGCATTGAAGCAGTATGGTGGCTTTCCTGTATTTATAGTGGTTTTGTTTTTGATAATTTTTTTGAGTCTTGCAATATCATTTGAAGTAAATGCTTTTCAGATGAGGAAACCGAGCCATAGAAAGTTTAAATAACTTACTAAAATCCATAAAACTAGTGAATTTTCTAGAAATAAATTTAGAAAATCATTTCCCTGGCTATAGCAAGCTCCACGAAAACGATCATTTCTTTATATCTTTATGTTCTTTTGAAGTGCCTTGTACAGTTTATTCCAGAAATGCCTTCACTGACACCAGTTAAAGGAACTTCAAAGTTGGTCTTGTGTGCTTTGCCCGACAAATGCAAATGAAAGTGGACACTTAAGATGCTTCACACAGTAAGAAGCATAAGTGTTAACTGAGGACAAACTAAAACTTCATCATGTTTCCCTTCAGTGAGTCTGATGGCTTAGTCTAAACTGCTTTCCTTTTGCCATGAAATCACCCTGGCTCCTTTCCTATCTCTTCACAATGCACATTTTTCAGTTGTGTGGTCTTAAGGAGCATGCAGGTATGTTTCCATTGGAGACATCTTTGGAGAAAATTCTCCTGGTAAATCCCTTAATCTTTATATTCCTCAAGGCAGCCATGTGAGAACTAAGGCCACCCTAAGCAACATGAGGCATCTGGCTGCATTCTGATAACTATTTCCACTGTGAGAAATTCCAGTTGACTTGCCAACAACTGGAAACATCAGTTCAGGGTGGGAAAAGACTCGGTGGGAGAAAATATCTTTTCTAAAATAGTGTAAAATAAGATGTGTTTTGTTGTTAAAGAGTCAGGAGTACAGATCTGAAAATGCATATTTGCTGCAGAACTGAGCCACACTTTTGATAAATGACTCTCCTTTTTAATTTCTGCTCAATTCAAAGGGTTCTGTGTTAAAACAAATCTATGGAAGGAAATTCATGCAGGAAAGAGGGTGGGGATGGAAAATAAAGGTTCAGGCTTAACTCCCAGTCTATGGATAAGAAGGAATTTGAATATTAATTCACAACCTTGAGAATAAAATGCTCTGACCAGCAACCTTAAGAGTTGGCAGCTGGCTGAGGCCTGATAAGGAATGTCGGGTGGGGAGGCAGGTCCTGGGAGGGACTTGTTCCCAGGCAGGCCTCTCATCTCTGGCTGGCATTAGAAAGAATTACAAAGCATGATTCAGAATCTAATTTTGTCAGCTGGTGATTGGCTCCCACGAGGCTCTGGCCTCACAATGTTCTATTAAGTAATGGGAATTGGATTGCCTCCTCTTTCTCTGCTGCATGGCTGCCACCCCATTTTCCTTTACAGCTCTGCCCATGTCACCAGCATGTCCATAGGTGTACTGCTACCCGCACTTGCATTCCAAAAGGCATCTGTAAATGTCTCAGTAATGTCTGGATGCAATTTTTTTCATTTTAATTGTTTGACTTGGTTGTCTTGAGCATAATATTACCTTGTCAGGATTGGCAAATGCCAGATGGGAAAAGGGACATTTAAATTAAACCCATCCATTAAATTTACTTACTGTTACTTATATGATGGGCTTTTATACACAGGCTTTTATCATGGGTAAACTTCCATATAGAGAGGCCACATAAACACAAATCCTGATAAATCATTTGGTTTATGTTAACGTCATAGAAAGAGGACTGAATGAAAATTGACTCTGTAACACATTTTTTTGTGTGTCTGAAGGAAGGCTTGATACCTGTCAAAACATATATTTATCCTGTATAAAATGATGGTTATCATCAGTGACGAAATCCATTTTTTTAACGCTAGCTAGCAATTTGCACATCTACAAAAGGTGACATTATGTGTTCAGAGGACCTAAAATCTGGGTTTCGTTATCTTCTTACATAACTCAAAAGGAGTTAATTTCTCAGAGAGTTATGAAACAGGGCCATTTCCCCTCTGTTTTAAGGCTTTTGGAACTCTGGGCTCCAGGATGTACAGAAAATATAATTAATGAGCATGGGCACTGTGTTCACTGGACAGGATCTTAGACTGAAAATAAAACATTTCTAAGAATATATATTTGTTGTCAAAATTAAATCACAAAATTCATTCTTGTCCACTGAAGCAATTTCCTTGAGAGAATTTTTGTGGACTACCCAGTAAAAACATTTCAAATCTTATCCTTTAGCCTTTCTTTATTGGCCTCCAATGCTGCCTGATTCAGGTAGGAAATGCCAGGCTCTTGTTGAAGAAAAAGTCTCAGATAGGCATCAGAAGACACTGCTCTATTTCTAGTTTGGCATCAATTAAGAAAGCTAGTGCAGAATCACTCTCTGGACCAATCTCCTTATCGTATACATGAGAGGACAGAGTGGTTCAGAAGGCCAACAGTCACCTAGCAGGCAGCTTCTGGTGATGGTTCAGGTGGGACTTAAGAGTTTCTTTAAGCTTGTATTTGATTTTTTTAAGATTTCTCAATTTTCCACAGTACCCAACAATCTAGTTTTCTCTGAGAATGTTTTGCTCTCTCTCTCTCTCTCTCTCTCTCTCTCTCTCTCTCTCTCTGTGTGTGTGTGTGTGTGTGTATACCCTTGTATATCAGTAGGTCTTGTCATATGAGAAACTGCATTAAATTTTATGCTTAATTGATTTAAATATAGGCTTAGTGACTGTTAGATTAACTCAACATAGTAAGGTCAGTAATTTGATGAATATAGTTGGACAAACCTGTTCATCTTGCATGGGCTCAACTTAGTTGTGGTCAACTGTCATTTTGTAAGGTAGCTATGCTTCTCTGGGCATCTGTCATATAAGTCAACAAACATTTGTAAGCATACCCATTCTTCAGCAAATAGCTTCATTATCCTATTACAGCTTCTGGCCTCTTGCTATTGCTGTGATAATTGAGCTACACTACTTCTGTTATATTCTATTACCAAAGGCAATTGACAAAGATGAACTGAGATTCAAAGTGCAGAAACAGACTACAACTCAGGAAGGAACAATTAAGAGTATTTTTACTTTTCCCATTCTACTGCTATCTGTTTGTAAGCATTTATTCTTGAAGTGTTTTCCTCTGGGACCTTAAATTCATTCCCAGATTTTCGAAAGAGAATACAAACTTACACAGAAGAAACACATGGACACTTCTATACCAGAAGTGTGACTGTGGTGCTTAGCAATCTGTCTCAAAACATAATCAATTTAAAGAAATACTGGCAAGTGAATGTCATACTGACCACAATTCCCCAGCTGTTTGGACATTAATGCCCTCAGTGACTGGATCTTTGTGCAATCAACTTCTGGAAGCGTCCAAATATAAATAATGTTCTTGTTATATAATGACTGTTTCATGCAATGGTGGTCAGCAGGAGGATAGGGTACATTGACCCATTAATGTAAACTTCCACGTTATCACATGGCTCCAAAGACAAAGCAAAACATGAACCATGTTCAACGTTTGAAACTCATTTCTAGACTCTTTGGCTTTTCACTAACTGCTCATAATCTGAAGTTGTGATTTTGGAGAAATTCCCTTCTGGTCGGAAAGTTGACTAACTGTCTCCTTTTTGCACATGTGTGTATCTAGAGAAGCCATGGATGTTCTATGGAAAATAAACTCAGAAAAAAAAAATAAGGACTATGTGGTAAAATAAAGTAGAAAAGGAATGGGTGAAACAAGATGAAGAGACCCCCAAACACCTAGATGGCACAGTGTCCAGTAGTTAACACCATTCAAATTAAATTGCTTTATCACTGAATGGAGCTGAGTGCATTAGAGCTTTCTAGAGATGACATCTAGGAAGGTGAATTTTAACATCTTCTCCAGGGTGTTATGACATTATCCAAATGAGGACCTCTGCTTACCCCAGAGGCCTGGGAGTTATTTCAGGGTTTTAGAAAAAGAGCTGACAAACAAAATGAAAAGAAGAATTTTATTTAGAATAGCATTATAATATCTAAGTCTTTGGGCTCTATGAATTGTACACATAGGATGGGAAATTATAGAATAGAGGTAAATGGACAAGGGCCTTTACTGCAAGTTTGACATGAATATAGAAAGTCCAAACAAATAGAAGCATAACAGAATTGTTGAAAGAATATATTTACTATTGGGAATGATGGCTCAAGTTGCCACCTGATTTTACCCTAAAGGAAAGTTCAATAATAATTTTATGAGAAAAAAAAAGACAAACCAATGTATGCAGAAATCTGACAATATGATCCATTTCAGAAAAGGATTAATAAGAGTTATGTATGGCTTTTGTATACTTGAGGAGGAAAGGGGAAACATAGAAATACTATAGAAAATGTATTCAATTTGGAAAAGTGGTTAACCAAGAAAACAAAAGTAAAATAAAATAATAAAACAACAAGCTAAGCAGAGGGGAGTAAGGGAGGAATCACTGAAGACCATGTGTAGTACGGAATAATTAATCCTCTTTGGGCTCCCTCCTTGAGGATGATCTAGCCTCTAGCCACAGGCCAGAGCTCTCTGGATTCATGAATGAAGACACACATACAGCAAATTAATTTTTAATATGCATAACTAGCTCAATGGCTGGGCACTTCTAAACCTCCCTGCAGCTAGCACTCACTCTCCTCTGGTATTCCTGAATTAGTATTTTCTAATTCTAAATTTTATCTCTGCTACCCCAGACCCAGTTAGGAGAGTGGCCCTGTGGCCACCTCCTGATTCTTACAGGTTGTTGGACCTTTCAGTGTGATCTTTCTGCTTCCCCATCATAGCAATTCTGTCTGTTCTTCCCCCTCAGTCCTTTGCCCTTGCAATCTAAAAGTCCCGCCTCCATCTCCCTGCCCAGCCATTGGCTATACAGCTATTGTTTATTACCAATCAATCAAAGCCAGCAGTGGGCAGGGACCCACAGGGTCTGAGAGTGCAGCTTTTGGGAGCCGAATTTAAACAAAGCATTAGAAGTTTTGCAATTTCATGAAGTCACATTTGTCAGTTTTTGATCTTAGAGCATAAGCTATTGGTGTTCTATTCAGGAAAATTGCCCATGTGCTCCATGTTTTCCCCACTTTCTCTTCTATTAGATTCATTGTATCTGGTTTTATGTGGAGGTCCATTATACACTTGGACTTGAACTTTGTACAGGGAGATAAGAATGGATCAATTCGTATCCTTCTACATGTCAGTTGGCCCAGGACCATTTGTTGAAAATGCTGTCTTTTTTTCACAGGATGGTTTTAGCTCTTTTGTCAAAGAACAAGTGACCATAGGTGTGTGGGTTCATTTCTGAGTCTTCAGTTCTATTCCATTGATCTTCCTGCCTGTCTCTGTACCAATACCATACAGTTTTTATCACTATTGTTCTATAGTAGAGCTTGAGGTCAGGGATAGTGATTCTGAAAGAAGTATTAAATAAAAGTATTGTTGAGGATAGTTTTTGATATCCTGGGTTTTTTGTTATTCCAGATAAATTTGGAAACTGCTCTTTCTAACTCTATAAAGACTTGAGTTGGAATGTAATGGGACTTGAATGGAATCTGTAGATTGCTTTAGGCAAGATGGCCAATATTACTATATTAACCCTGCCAATCCATGAACATGGGAGATTTTCTGTAAGGCAAAGAACACTGTCAATAGAACAAAACAGTTTGGGAAAAGATCTTTACCGATCCTGCAACTGATAGAGGACTAATATCCAATACATACAAAGAACTTAAGAAGTTAGACTTCAGAGAACCAAACAACCCTATTAAAAATGGGGTACAGAGCTAAACAAAGAATTCTCAAATGAGGAATACCAGATAGCTGAGAAACACTTAAAGAAATGTTTAACATCTTTAATCATCAGGGTAATGCAAATCAAAACAATCCTGAGATTCCACCTCACACCAGTCAGAATGGCCAAGATCAAATACTCATGGAACAGCAAATGCTGGAGAGGATGAGGTGAAAGAGGAACACTCCTCCATTGTTGGTGGGATTTCAAGTTGGTAAAAACACTGTGGAAGTCAGTTTGGTGGCTCCTCAGAAAACTGGACAGAGCATTACCTGAGGACCCAGCTATACCACTCCTGGGCAAATACCCAGAAGATGCTCCAATACGTAATAAGGACACATGCTCCACTATGTTCATAGCAGCCGTATTCTTTATTTTCTATATTCTTTGTTTACATTCCAAATGATTTTCCCTTGCCCAGTTCCCCCTCCCCATAAGTCCCATAAGCCCTCTTTCCTCCACCCATTCACCAATCAACCCCCTCCCACTTCTCTCCTGGTACTCCCCTATAATGCTACATCAAGCCTTTCCAGGGCCAGGGCCCTCTCCTTCCTTCTGCTTGGGAATGATTTGATATGTGAGTTGTGTCTTGGGTATTCAGAGCTTTTGGGCTAATATCCAATTATCAGTGACTGCATTCCATTTTCAGTATCTATTCCTCTGTTGAAGGACATCTGGGTTCTTTCCAGGTTCTGGCTATTATAAATAAGACTGCTCCTCTTTCTCCACATCCTTGCCAACACCTGCTGTCTCCTGAGTTTTTAATCTTAGTAATTCTGACTGGTGTGAAATGAAATCTCAGGGTTGTTTTGATTTGCATTTCCCTAATGACTAATGATGTTGAACATTTCTCAAGGTGCTTCTTAGCCATTCAAAGTTTTTCAGGTAAAAATTCTTTGTTTAGCTCTGTATCCCATTTTTAATAGGGTTATTTGGTTCTCTGGAGTCTAACTTCTTCAGTTCTTTGTATATATTGGATATTAGCCCTCTGTCAGATGTAGGGTGGGTGAAGATCTTTTCCCAATTTGTTGGTTGCCGTTTTGTCCTTTTGATGGTATCCTTTGTCTTACAGAAACTTTGTAATTTTATGAGATCCCATTTGTCAGTTCTTGACCTTACAGCACAAGCTATTTGTGTTCTGTTAAATGTAACTGGGTACAACCACTCTGGAAATCAGTCTGGTGGTTCCTCAGAAATCTGGGCATGACACTTCCAGAGGACCCTGCTATACCACTCCTGGGCATATACCCAGAGGATTCTCCAGCATGCAATAAGGACACATGCTCCACTATGTTCATAGCAGCCTTATTTATGATAGCCAGAAGCTTCAAAGAACCCAGATGTCCCTCAATGAAGGAATGGATACAGAAAATGTGGTATATTTACACAATAGAATACTACTCAGCTATTAAAAACAATGAATTCATGAAATTCTTAGGCAAATGATTGGAACTCGAAAATATCATCCTGAGTGAGGTAACCCGATCACAAAAGAACACACATGGTATGCACTTGTTGCTAAGTGGATATTAGCCCAAAATCTTGGAATACCTAAGATACAACTCACAGACAACATGAAGCTCAAGGAGAAGGAAGACCAAAGTATGGATACCTTGATCCTTTATGGAAAGTGGATCAAAATACCCATGGCTCACAGCTAACCAATAGAATTAGCATAGGGTTCCCAATGGAGCAGCTAAAGAAAGGACCCAAGGTGTTGAGGAGTTTTGCAGCTCTGCAGAAGGAACAATAACATGTATCAACCAGTACCCCTAGAGCTCTCAAGGACTAAACCACCAACCAAAGAGTACACATGGAGGGACCCATTGCTCCAGCTACATAAGTAGCAGAAGATGACCATTTCAGACATTAAAAAGAGGAGAGACCATTGGTGCTGTGAAGTCTCAATTCCCCAGAATAGGGGAATGCAAGTAAGGAAATTGGGGATGGGTGAGAAGGGGGAGGGAGGATAGGATAGAGGATTTCAGAGGGGTAATGTGAAAAAAGGGATACCATTTGAAATGTAGGTAAAGCAAATATATAATAAAAATGTCAAAAAAAAGATAAAGCATTAGAACCAATTCCCAACAGCTATGTTGCTATAAAATGACAGAGTTTGAGTGCAAAGACAATTTCCTTCTTCCCAAACACATCTATATGTCTCTGATGTTATATGATTTCTTAATCCCATGTGATGTCTTAGATGAGTATGAATTCTCATCATGTTTTGAATTTGTTCTTATCACCCTGTGTTCCATTGTCACTCATGAAACATGTCTGAAGAACAGAGAGGCAGAATGAGTGTAGGTCTGAGCCTACTACTTTTGTTTACAGTTAGGAAATCTTCAAAGGATTCTTTCTGCCACTCCATTCAAATGCAAGCAACTCTGTGCAACACTGAAACCTCTCAGATATTATTGGTTCAGTAGACAGTGTATATTCCCTCTCATGTTTAGGGTTTCAGTTAACCCAGCCAGTCTAGGTCTCACGAAGCATCCTTCTCAATGACCCCTTTACATGTTTCATTAGAAGCTCCTCTCTGGTCTCCCCATTCGATCCTGCCTACCCTATCCTTAGTTTCATTTTCTGTCCCACAACACTTACTCTAAACAACTGTAGTTTTATCACCATATTTTTATGTTGCACTTTTATCTAGACTGTCAAATGCTCTGTCAGAGATTCTAAACTCCTTTGTCCACCCCACAGATCCTCTTCTGATACTTTACACATAACAGGAGGTTTTTTAAATGCTTGTCTATGATTCAAGTTTTTGTTCTGTGTAAACAGGAATATTTACCACTTGTCAGTGTCAGCCTTCATGTTACTTGTTTTGATAGCATCTGAAGACCAGATGTTCTGAATGGAATTAATTATACACTCGCCATGATTCCATTTCACTTGCAATATTTTCTGTCCTAGTTACTGACAATATTATTAATTTATGTCTAAATCCAAAACCTCCTGAATTTGATTCCTTATTATTTTTACCTCCCACATTTAATTGGCTACTTGAAGTTTAATTGCTGTTTCCATGCCATGCATGGCCAATTTCTGCATCCTTTCCGTCCTTTGCCAATGCCTGAGTCGTGCTTCTTATCCTGTGCTCTGTGTTTTCCTGCTAGAACCTCTTTCTTCTTCCTCATGAGGCATTCTTTCCTCCAAACAGTCTCCAGAGTTGACCTTAACAAGTGTCATTTCTTTACATTTCTTCTTGTCTGAAAACAATTGATAACAAGAATGTCCTTTGATGGCTGTTAAATCTGTTTTTTTTTCCTCCATCTACCTGAACTTTACTCCATCCCCCAGACTTCAAAACATTCAGTTATGAACTTGCCAGTATTCTCCTATTATTTCATGCTTTGATTCAGTTTAAAATTCTTTTCTCTATATCCCTCTGCTTATCTGAACTGTATTCATCAGATATGATACATGACAACTTGCCACCTATTGTCACCATTCTTGCTGTTAAGGTTAAGATTAAATACTGTTTCTCAGCAGCTCTGGCTTGATCTCCCCATAGAAGATAACAAGTCATTTCTCCATGTTTAATTCTGTTTCAAAGTCAACATTTAAAAAATCTTAATGTTTTCTATTACAGTTATCTGCTTACTTATGTTTCTTTTGAATACATTTTCATATGTCACATGCAGCCCACACATACCTTGATTGTTACCCACACATTCCCACACAGTAATGGCTCTTTCCAAGTACCAGAAAATGAAAGGTTTCTCTTACATTGTTTTACTAAGTAATTAATATAATAACTTATATCATCCCATTTTCTTTCTTCAGCTCACAATAGCAAACATGTAGAATGAATATGTGATTTATTTAATTGGATATGTTTATCAAAATTATATATATATATGACACATTTTTAAAGATCAATATTTTTTATGCCTCTTAGCAATATTGTCATTTTCAAATCTTTGAACTGATTATATTTTTCAAATCCTTCTTTTTGAAATTAATTGATATATATATATATATATATATATATATATATATATATATATATACCAATTATATATAAAGATGCATGAATTTCATCTATTTTTATTATTGCAGTATAAATTCTGAATAATGAGGTCTATGAACTGAAGCCAAGCTACAGAGCTTTAATGGCTGATATCAGTTGACTCCCAAGGCACTTCTGGTGAATTGCTTTATGTTAGCCACTGACTCCAGCCTACTGAGCTACCTGACTTTTCAGCAGTCACAGACATGATTTGATTGGATGTGCTTGAATGCTTTGCTCTCCTACCAAGCTTTCAAGAATTATTTCTGGTTTTGCATTTATCACCTTTTATTCATTCAGCGGCAGAATTTTAGAAAATATCAGTGTCATTTCCAAATTGGAGATATAGGTCAACATACAAAATATAGAGATCATAAACACCTTTTGAAGTTTCTCAACAAAACCTTGTAGCATTGTAATTATTAGGGAAAGTTAAACATAAATTTAGTATACCTTAAGAACAGAAACATTTTCAAGATTGGGTTTGTTTATCTCTTGCCATCATTGTACCCTCGAGGGGAAACCGTATGAGGCAAACAGAAGCTATGTATGTCCCAGGCATGTTAATTTAGTGAAAAGAAAGCAGTCAAAGGTTTGAAGATACCCACAGAGATACTTATCCAACACTGGCCAGGAATGTATAAAAAGACATGAAACAAAGAAACCAAAAGCCAACGGGTCTAGTTCTAGAAGGTTTGCTCTAAGGAAGAACCAAATACCTTTTATGATTAAAGTGCAGAGGTAACGCTTCCTATTATTAATAATGCTGCTGTCAGCAGCAGCATTATTGTGTCTGAGCTATGTAGGTACAGCCTAGGCATGGCTCACAGTGAGATCATTAGTGTGTGCCATGGGGTACTGGCAAAGACAAAGGTCGAAGCCAGTCAGGGAAGTGCCAAGGAAAGTTGACTTTTGAGTCAACTCCAATCTCTACAGAGTCTGAACTGGGGAAAGCCCAGGCTGTCTATGCTAAACAAGTCAAATATTGATGAACTTAAAGCCTTTATTTTAAGAATAAAAGCATTTTATACAAATTTTTAAATGAGAGGGAAATTTGTGAAATAAAACAATTTCCCCTCTCCTCAAATTTTTGGAAGCTAAACTTTGGGTGAAGCTATTTCTGGGTCCCATTGGGTATAATTTCAAAGTATGATGTTTCTCATCTGGCATGTCTCTGTCTATTACTCTGAGCTGCTGAGCTGAAGAGAGGCAGACATTACTCAGAATAAGAAAGGAGACTGTTTCTAGCAACAAATCTTTATTTCAAATGTCTTCTTTGTCCCTAATTTTAAAATAATGATACAATAAAAAAGAATCTTAACATATTCTTAGCCTGCTACAAACGTTTCACAGATCCAGACAGAGAGATTTGGGTCCCTTTTATTCTTAAAGGAAGGACATGGTCTAGAGGGAGTCTCACAGCAGTGAAGGGAGCAAACAATTGCCTACGTTTCTAATGCCTAGAGTTGAATAACATCATTTTTAGGATTAAAGCATTTACACTTCTTCAAATTATTGTTTATTATACAAAATTTACATTTCACAAAGAAAGCACTATCATTTTGTGTATGTTCATTTCATCCAAAACACAATGACAAGCTATTTTATTTCATATTTTTGTATTTACAGTAATGCTTATATAAGGTGATAATTCCAGAGTTAGCTAAAACAAAACAATTCAGTTAATTTTTAAATCACTCCATACATACTTACATGGAAAAGAATAAAAGTCTGCTAACGGGAAACTGGAGGCAAGTTGTTACTTGCACCTGGAGTCTTATACATGAATCATAGGAAAAATATTAATTTGACTCATTTATAAGGATTTCCTCTCTATTGAGTAGAAAATTACATCTCTATACACTGTCCCAATCTTGTTACCCTTGAGTTTGATGGTTTATTTTTCCCTCTTGTCTTCTCCAAATGCAGTTTTAAAGTGTATTCTGATAGCCAGTATGATGTAATATGGAGGGCTGAAGCATGAATCAGGAGGCCAGAGTCCGTGTTTTCCCCTGGTCCTGGATTTACTGTGGTGTTCATTCTAATCACATAATCTTCGTAGACATCAGAATCTGCATCTAGAGAAATCTACAAGGGGTTGAATATGGTGATATATAAGGCCCTCCTTGTCATGAATATTAGGTAAAAGCCGTTAGTCCCTTTTGATATGCATTTTACCTTGACCATCAGACATTTCTATAGGATTTGTTTCAGAATAGTATGTGTAAGGAAAGACTGCATACTGCTTTCTCTTTTTCAAAGTCAAGCTGTTTTCAGATTCACTTGTAGTTGTAAAGGAAGAGCTTACTCTACAGGAGCATATGTTTTCTATTTGGAAAAAAAATATAGGACTATAAGGCCATCATTCAAATCAAGCCAGTTCACCTTGCTTTGAATTTGACAGCCCTGTAAACAAAACAATACCTCCCAACTATTCCAAATGACAGAATGATCGGCCATCCTTGATATGCTAGTGTGTGAATATCTATTTCTTTTTCTTCTTTTATTGGAAGTGACAAGTAGTATTTCTGCATTAAATTAAATCTGGCCCACATGGAGCTCTTTTGCACAGAAAATTCGAGAACATGGGTTGTTGGCAAATGTAAGGTAAATATAAAACCTCTGATGGTACTTGGGCGCTATGAAGCTTATTCAAATGCCACAGACCGACACTGACTACGTCATTCACAAGGGGCAAAGCTATGATAGAGCAATGCAAGTCATCCAAAAGATGTGATATTGAAATTTATGCTAATCCTTCTATTGCCAATTTTATCCGTGTTCATGTATCTAATTGTGTTAAGTTTTATGGACTATTTCACATCTTTTCATTTCTCTTTTTGGTTTCTATGGAAAGAGCTGGCTCATGAGTCTGGGTGGAGAAAGAAAAGAAATAATGGTAGTCAGTCTCGAGTTAAAAATGCATGCTGGCTCTGAAAAAAATCAGGGTTTGAAAGAATTCTCAGCAGTTTAAGTAAAACTATATTTCATAACCTATCTCATAAATTGGCAGACCATGAACTTCAAGATCAGTTAGCTCTGTGTGGGTCAATACTTATTACTTCTGGCAGTGAAAATATGATTAGTTTTGTTTTGTTCAAGATTTGGTAAAATCTGTAATGACATTACATGTTGAGACATAATTCGATTTTAGATTTATTGTTTTGAGTTCATATTGGCTGTCTTCAAGGCTCCTCAACTTACATTTTCTGCTCACTGATCTATGAGGTTTACCCAGTAAGAAATCAAAGCTTGCTATGTGTTAGGCACTTTACCAGATGTTGGTAATATAAATTCAGCTCAAAGTTGATTGAAATTCTGGAGATTGGTAGTGTGATGTTATTTATCATCTGTGAGTTTCCAGGGAATAATTGCAATTTGAATTCACAATGAAATCTATTCCTTAGCCTGGATTTCAGGAGTTTCCTTCGGTTGTTGACTGTAGGCTTCGGTTGTTGTTCAACATTATCTCATATCCAGAGCATTTTTTCTTGTTTTCTTCCTTTTGCTTGTTAGATTTATTTTATTTCTTTCAATGCTCAAAGTTGGGCCTTTTGCTTAGAACTCTTCCATCTAGTCTTATACTTGTATTTGGGGCAGGAGCTTCCTAATTTCCCAGGTAGGTCTCACACTTATTATCATACTACCTTAGCCTCTAGAGCAGATCTCTGAGAGTTCAGGCTTATGCCACCATTCCTGACCCTTTGATTCCTTTTGTTGTGTGCTTGTTTGTTTTGTTTTGGAGACAAGATCTTGCCCTTTAGCTAAGCCTCTATTTAAATGTCTACCTTTAACATCATTGACACTGGGAGTGCAGGTACATGCTAATTCATCCTGTAGCCCTAGTTGCTCCACTGCCAGCCACCATGGTCATTTTTCTTTTCTCAAATATGATTTATTTCTTGACAGTTTCCAAAAGGGGATCCTCTTCACCTATGACACATTGAAGTCTGAGTCTAGAAGTCTTCTTTCTGCTCTTTCCTCCTGAGCTGAGTCGCTTTTGCCCTTCTGCTAGTCACCTAAATAAGACATTATTGGAATTTCTCACATTGTATTCTATTAATACCATGGTATAGAAATACAGAAAAATAATTTAGGTAAATTAGTAGGCAGGCAGTACTTTGGGGAAGGATATGAATTGGAGGAACAGCAGCCCTGAAGACAGTCCTGATTTGGTGTGGGAGGAGCCAATATCTAACAAGCTGGCAAATCATCTTGAGAGAGGGATGGTACCGTTATGTTGTTAAGAAACTTGAGAGAAGGCAAGTGTTAAAATTTGACCTGTAGATGGGTGTAAGAAGGAGAAACGTGATGGAAGTACAGGTTAACGAAGATCAGGTGTTCATATGTGAGGTAGCCTTAAGGTTGGGATGAATGCTTAGATTGGTAAGGTCATCTTAGAGTCTGCTCTGTGATCCAGGTATGAAGTGGCCTGGGCGAGGCTAGGCTGCTAATAACCAGGACAGTGAAGGTATGGATTTCAAAAGCGACTGGTCAGGAATTGGTGATAACAGGATACAAAGGATTAATAGGACAAATGAATCAAGCATCCCTGAGGTTTTATTCCTCAAAGACCGGCAGGTAGGGAAGGATGGATGCCATGCCTCCGTCACATTTACTTGTTGGCTTGTGAGAAGAAGCAACTTGGACCAGAGTAGAATTGCACTGTAAGAAGTGAAAAATAGGGCAATTTGGTCTTCAAAGAAGATGATGCTGGAAATGTGATTGGCACCACTATCCCAGGAACTGAGAACTCCCCCTCCTCCCAATTTAGCGTGGAGACAGACCGAAACCACAATGTCTGGCCTTAGAATGTATACCATGAAGGCCAGCAGGCTCCCAGCGTTCATCTGGTCTTTTACTTCCTTTTTCTGTGAGAAGATAGCAAATGTTTTGCTGACCAGGAGAGAGATAAAGAGAGGTCACATTTTAGAATTCGCTTGTTACAATTTTTTTTTCTTCTTAAACATATTGGGCTTATAAAACCCTAAGTGTGTTTTTTCCCCAAGTACTTTTCTTGTTTTTCAAACTCATATGTATTTTGAAGTCAATTTAACCCATATGCTTCTGATTAATTTATGCTTAGCTCATCAAAATGTTGTTTTAAGAAGAAAAGCTTATAATAAAAACAGAGTCATGCTTCAGCAGCCACGGATGAAATCAACTCCAGAAGACTGCAGCTTAGTCAGAAACTCAGCTGGACTAAGGGCACCGTGCTTTCCAAAGTCAGGATCTCACTCTTGTAGCCCCTTTAAAACTAAATGTGCTCGGTTCTATGAGAGAAAAGCATCGCAGTTCTCCTATGTGTGTTATTTGTTTCTGGATGCCCTGACCTGTTATTTCAGTTAATTGATACCATTTACTTAGTGCTTTAGTTGACCACTTGGCTTCCAGGTTTTTCATAGATTCAACTGGTAAAGAGATTTGGTTATGGCAGAGAAGAATGATGGTCTATGGACAAGACACATGTGTAATCTATCTCTGCAGAATGAGGTATGAGAGTTTGAAGGAATTCTACCTATTTGTCCACTTCTCTATAATTAAAAAAAAATAAAAACTAGATACCTATGACAAATATAAAAATGTGCTGTGTCTATCATTGCAATCAAGAATTAGAAACAAAATAATCTTTTAGAAAGACATGCTTGGTGGGAGGTAAAATAACAATAAGGATGTTGAAAAAGTCATAAGGAATCATATTGCTAAATATTTTTCTTAAAAAAACTCTATAAAACATATAATTCTCTCTATATAGATATGTGTAATTTTACATATACATATATAGTTTAAGCAAAATCTTATCATCTGAGATGACAATGCTCCCTTCAAGTGCTAAAGACCACTTAACAAAAACCCCCAGACCAGACTCGAGAGGCTCTTTTGAATTCTTTGTCAGGGCTGTCTAACAGATTCCTCAAATATACAGCGTATTGCTATTGGCTTTGCTTTCTTTTGAGAGGTAGAAAACAAGTCTCTGTTGCTGAAGACCCCCATGCACTTCAGACACAGTGACCAGAGGTCCCTTAACTGCAACTGACTTCCTGAATTTGTCCTTCCTGAGGACCAGCATTCCTGGTACCAGAAGACACCATGCAAGCAACCAAGTGTCCACCACAGCTGTGATATCTATGAACCACAATGATAACTAGTATGGCACAATAACTGTAATGGTGCAGTTCCTTGGCAGTGACCTACTGCTCTTTAGTTGAATATAAAAATCTCAAAAAGAGCAAAGCCTTATCTGGTAATGGAAACCCAGCCTACTACTCAGAACTAGTGAAGTCAGGGATCTTGGAGGAGAACCCACAACCATCACTTTACCAGAACAGCAAAATTCCTAACAACAATCCAAGCTTTTGTCCCTATGCCAATGGATAAGGATAGTCTGTACTCCTCATCAAGGAAACTTCTCTTTGAAAGAGATAGATGCCACATAGAAAGCTGCAGCCAATCAAAATGCTACGTTGTAGATCCTTAGTCCCAGTGGATATATTCTATAAAATATCTTTACATCTAAGACCTAGCAAATATTGTGGAAGAAAGAGTAGAAAGATTATGAGAGCCAGGGGATTGCAGAGTTTGCTGTGAGACTGTTATGTGTTTCCTAGGAATATGAGAAGCTACACACACAACATTTCACCAATATGGCTGCCTAAGCATGAGCGGAACAAGCACATTAGCAATAAATATGCTAATGTGGACAGGGGAAATTCAAGAGACCCCAACCCTAAACGAAGAACTATTGACAATTAGGAAATTCTGAGAGTGAGAAAAAGACTCTTTTCCAGGGAAAAGCATACCAACTGCTTATCCAATACCAAACAATCAGTCTTGAAAGCATACAAGCAACATTATTCAGACAAAGCAGGTTTTAACATATATACACACATTTATGTATTTATAAAAATTCATAAAATATTTATACAAACATATATAAACAAAGAAGCTGTGAATTAAAAAAAAGAGTAATGAGGGTCATAAGGGAAGCATAAAATAGTGTAATTATCTTTTAATATCACAAAATGTTAAAAAAGTGGGAAAAGGTATACACCATTACCTTACACGTGCAGCATATAGATCTACTTTTAAGACTAATATTTTTTAACTGTTAATATTTTTTCTTCTTTAAAAAGGTATTAAGATTATTTTCACCAAAAACTTCAGGAAAATCCTAAGAGATAGGAAATACTTTATGTATCTCAGAGACAGTGTTTAGATAGTGGATTCTTTCCAGTGTCAGAACAGCTGCTTGGAACTGTAACTCACTTTGATTAACTTGCAATTTTGTCTATCTCTTTT
The DNA here is from genome assembly GCF_947179515.1 of Apodemus sylvaticus. Classification (NCBI taxonomy): domain Eukaryota; kingdom Metazoa; phylum Chordata; class Mammalia; order Rodentia; family Muridae; genus Apodemus; species Apodemus sylvaticus. The sequence continues at coordinate 120,502,772 of NC_067476.1, forward strand.
GAGCGTCTCTGCAATATCATCCATAGATTATCATCACTAACAATACCTCTATGGGCATTCCTTCTTTCCAGACATCATAATTTCTTCTCCCTGCTCCCTCAGTGTTGGCTTTAGCTTCATGCTTATATTTTATTCCATGCAATTTAGATAATATTATGTCCATATTTCAAACCATGTACTCAAATACTTTAATTTAAATGTTTAATGTGTTTTAAAAGGTAATTATGCCACAAAGAGAATGGGACTTCATTTTTCACTTTCTCCTGTCTCCTTCTCCTTTCTGTCCCTTTAGTCTTTCTGTAAATGTTGGGACCATTATCCACCTGATGACTCAAGCTTATGCAAATGCTGTCAGCCAGGATTCTGCATTATGCTCATAACCTACATCTAACTAGGCACAACACTTTCAACTCTGCCTCATATAATTTCATATTTTCCTTATTTTTTTTTTACTTTAGAAAGGCAAGAGTTTTCCAGTTACTGTGATCTCATAATTTTGATGCTATCGAGTAAAATGTTATTGTTGCCACTGTTACCCTGAAAAATACAAAATATGTCCATTTTGCTCTGCTGCTTAGAGCTGAATATCTGTTGCTGCTCTGGGGATGAAGTTGAACGATTATATGCTGTTCAGTACTGCTGACCATCATTCGTGGACATTTGCTCCCAAAGCTCATGTTCTTCCTCTTTCATTCTTTGCCACTTCGAGGTGAATGTCTTCAAAGTCTCTCATTTGTATTGCCTGCATGCTTTTCCACATACTGACCATTCTGTCTGAGTGCCCATTCCTTATTGCTTGTATAAATCACATCCACCTCACCCTGGGATTTGGTTTAGATAGAACTTCTTCCCCCGGGATACACTTGCCTCTTACTCTCATACCCTGAGGAATCTTTACTATTTTTCCTAATATTCAGAATACTTTACTTCATTTTAATTTCTCATTTAATCACAGGCCTACCCTGCAGAGAGAGAGAAGCTCTTCAGAGGAAAGCTCATTTTCTCCATTGCTTACTTTTGAATCCCCAACTCAGAACAGCTAGTGCCTGGGCACTCAGAAAGTAGGCAAGTAGTACTTGTTGAACTCATTAGTTTATAGGTTTTTACATCTGTTTTCATACACAGTATGTCTTCAATCTTAAAGTGCCTTTAGTTTTTTTGATTCCTTAGTGATTTCCTATCTTTGCTTTGATAGAACCTAATTCGCTAATATCTAATAGAGATAACATCTGTGGTGAATGTCTCAGAAGTGCAAGCTCAATGCAGTTCTCTGTTTCTCACAAGTGAATGATAGCCACAGAGAGAGTTACTGAGAGTCAGAAAGCTGCTATAATAATCTTGCTAACCAAATTCACACTTGATTTCATTTGTAAAATAAAAGCCTTGTCATTTTTCGAATGACTTAAAGTCTTTTCTTCAATTCCTATATACTAACAAAGGCACATCTTGTTTGTCAGCTTTTGACTCATCAGAAGAAAAGGTGGATAGTGGAGGGTGAGAGCGCATATGCCTTTTATAATGGGAGATGAGAACATTAACAAAAAGATGACGTGGGCTGTGCTGTCTGAATACATTTTTCCACAGTAATAAAATGATCTGGGCTGCACATCATCAGAGTTCAGTCTTTCTTTGGGAATTCTGTGTTTATTTTAACCAACACTTAAAAAAAATGTTGCTCCTCCCTAACAATGTAAAATCTCCCCATTTATTAAATTGTCTTGGCTGTGTTGAGTACTGTAGCATCCACATTCTCACATGTAAAATATTTCCTAATCATCCTAAACGTTTCACATCTGCTCTGAATAAATGGCTGGAATCCAAGAAATTGAAGCATTCTTAGAGGATCGTTGTTGGTCCTCAGCCAGCCCTGACACTGGAGAGGACTATAGGGAAAGGACCTCCTTTCCCAGCCTCCTTTCTTTCCCAAGATATTATTATTATTATTATTATTATTATTATTATCATCGGTACTTGATGATAGCCCTGTACCCTGATCACACACACCTCTCTGTTAATATTTAGGAACTGGGCCAGATTTCCAATTGTGTTTTTAGTTCTGTCTTTTCTTTTCACCTCTATTGGAAAGCCAAGATCAGCCCTGTGTGACTTCCAACTACTCCTTGGCTACCCTAGACTCACATTTACCTCACGGAAATTCTTTGCACATTATAATCAAACTTAACTCTGACACTTAATAAACACTCAAGGAGTGCTTTGCAGAGATCCAGAAAATATTAATTTATTGTTCTACTCATGGACTGGAATTAGTTTCTGTAGTAGTCTCAACCACACAGTCCTTTTCTGTTGTGTTTTGGCTAACCCATCAGAGCAAATGAGAAGAGACTCTCGTCTGTCTCCGGAGTGAAGAGGAATGGAGTTGTCCCAGAGATTATTATTCACATTGAAATGATTTTTGTTGTGTTTTGATTGTGAGCCAACTCTCTGTACTTGTTGGAAGCTCAAATTCAAATAGCAATGAATCCCTTGGGGTGTAAGCCGCTCTCATTACTATCACCTGGTTTCCGGGCCGACTTCTAAGGGACATAGTGAGAAACTCCTGATAAAGACTGGATGGAGGGATGCCTTGGCACAGAGTGAGAGATTCTAAAACAGGATGAAGATGGTGGCAAATGACAGGATATCTAGAGTGGCTGAAATTGTGTAATTCAAAACTTTAAAGTCAAGAAAGAGGATGTACCAGTTTAGAACTTAAGTGATCTAAGGAAGCTTGGCTCCAGTCAAGGCTGGAGCTGAGGTCTGAAGCAAAGGCAGCAGGGTCTCCCCCTGAGCACTTTTGTTTTCTCTCAAAGACTAGTCTTCCAGAGTGACAATTGGATTCTAGCACCTCTGCCTCTACTATCTCAAGCTTTAATCAAGCTCATAGAGTGCTTCTCCCCACACCTCAGGAATTCTTAACAAAACTAGTGAGAGACTCATCTTAGTGGAACTGACCTCAGCCACATGTTCCTAAGCTACTGAAGAGTGGTTTTGTGTGAAAGTTGCTAGCTGTTCAGACATAAGACAAGTTTCTTCTTCAATCTTTGTGGAGTAAAATGAGGACAGAGATTATTTTCTACAAAATTCTCAAAATTCTATTTCCTTAAAACAGGGAAGCTGAGCCTGGTGAAAGAGAGTGCTACTCAGGCACTTAGGAGACTGAGGCAGCAGAATCACAAGTTCAAGGCAGCCGGGGAAACTTGATGGTACCTTGTCTTCATGAAATTCTTAGGCAAATGGATGGAGCTAGAGAACATCATAATAAGTGAGGTAACCCAGACTCAAAAGATGAATCATGGTATATGCACTCACTAATAAGTGCATATTAACCTGGAAAACTGGAATACCCAAAACATAATCCACACATCAAATGAGGTACAAGAAGAACGGAGGAGTGGCCCCTGGTTCTGGAAAGACTCAGTGAAGCAGTATAGGGCAAAACCAGAACAGGGAAGTGGGAAGGGTTGGGTGGAAAAACAGGGGGAGGGAAGGGGGTTGATGGGACTTTCGGGGAGTGGGGGTCTAGAAAAGGGGAAATCACTTGAAATGTAAATAAAAAATATATCGAATTAAAAAAAAGAAAAAAATGAAGTGAAGAAAAATAGGTGAAAAAATAAAACAAATAAAACAAATAAAAACTAGGTATTGGTTATATGTTGGTGGAGGTGAAGTCTTATATATATCAAAAATTAAAAACCCTACAAGCCTTATTTTAAAAAAGGATGTGGTAAAGGGTATTTTAAGGAAAAGACTTATAGTCTATTTATATGAGTGTTGTTTGTCAATGAAAACCTGATAGTTTCATAGTAAGACAGTAGGAATACTAGAGACATTTGGTAGGGGGCGCATCAAGAAAGCAGTAATGATTAACTCTGCTCACAGATTGGTTTGGGGAGAATAGGGCTGTAGGTCAGAGGTAGAGTTTGGCATAACCCGTGACAACAAAGCAAACAATGACATTATTTATCATGAAATAAAATCATCTTTACTTCCTCTTTATATTTTTAGTTTTGCAAAAGGCATACCTGGGGATTTCCAGCGGGATTTGGTATGAGCCAAGTGACTGTTAATGTGCTTCCTGAGACTAGGTGGAAATAAGCCACGTGACAAGCTTCTACTCAGAACATCCGGAAATTGCATGCTGGTAACGGGAGGCTACTTTAAGGAGATACCTCGGGAGAGAGGAAGATTAGTCATGAAATATATTTCACTTCCTTTTTATCCTCTCAGTTTAGTATAAATGATGACACATTTAACAAAACAGATTAGAGATTGTACAGTGGTATGATCTAGGGCCATATCCAACTTGAGTGAAAATGTTTAGATGATGTTACAAATCATGTTGGTTGAGCTTACAGTGGTGCCCTGGAGCTTCAAGAGGGTGATGAACTTTATCTATGAATCCAAGGCTTTTAGCTACAATCAAAAAGTCAGCCTTTTATTTGCCTCCTTGTTCATTTACAGACATTCTATTTGTACAATTTTGGCATTTCTGTCCCCAAGTGCAAACTCACATCCAGGCAGCTGGAAGATAATTTTTTTTACTTGAAAAACCAATGGAATCAGTAAATTGAGTTTTGGACCAGATGATCATAAGTAGTCTAATTGAAGTCTTAGTGTGCTGAAAGAGGAAAGTATGATTATTGTTGGAAGTGCTCAGTGCTAGGAGCCCTGTTGACAGGAAGACCTTTACCATCAAAAGCTTTAGTCTCTCACTTTGGCCAGTTCTCCATATTAGTTATCACACACTGTATACAGAAATTTCTCTCATGGGATTTGAGAAATACTCTAACTTATTAGGTTTAAAGACAGGTCATTCAGAGTCCATTTATCATAATGATAATATAAATTCTCTGCTAGGATCTATAATTTATGTAGCCATTGGTACTTGATTCAATAATAGTGCAAGGTTTCAGTTTCATTCTGTGGGGTGCACCTCACATTTAATAAAAAGTTGTTTGTTAATTGGAAAGGAAGAAGTCAAATTATCACTATTTGATAGTATGCTTAAGTGACCCAAAAAACTCTACCAGAGAACTCCTATAGCTGGTAAACAACTTCAGCGAGTGACTGGTTAGAAAGTCAACTCAAGCAAATCAGTAGCCTTTCTATATTCAAAGAATAAGCAGACTGAGAAAGAAATTAGGGAAATGATCCCATTCACAATAGCCACAAACAGCATTAAGTATCTTGGGGTGACTCTAACCAAACAAGCAAAAGATCTATATGACAAGAACTTCAGATCTCTGAAGAAGGAAATCGAAGAAAACCTCAGAAAATGGAAAAATCTTCCATGCTCGTGGATTGGCAGGATTAATATAGTTAAAATGGCCATCTTGCCAAAAGCAATCTACAGATTCAACGCAATCCCCATTAAAATCCCAACTCAGTTCTTCATAGAATTAGAAAGAGCAATTCTCAAATTCATCTGGAATAACAAAAAACCCAGGATAGCGAAAACTATTCTCAACAGTAAAAGAACTTTTGGGGGAATCAGTATCCTAGACCTCAAACATTACTACAGAGCAATAGTAATAAAAACTGCATGGTATTGGTACAATGTCAGGCAAGTGGGTCAATGGAATAGGACTGAAGACCCAGAAATGAACCCACACACCTATGGTCACTTGATCTTCAACAAAGAACCTGAAAACATCGAGTGGAAAACAGATAGCCTTTTCAACAAATGGTGCTGGTTCAATTGGAGGTCAGCATGCAGGAGAATGCGAATTGATGCATTCTTAGCTCCTTGTACTAAGCTCAACTCCAAGTGGATCAAGAACCTCCACATAAAACTTGACACACTAAAACTAATAGAAAAAAAACTGGGGAAGACCCTTGAAGACATGGGCACAGGGGAAATGTTCCTGAACAGAATAACAATAGCTTATGCTCTAAGATCAAGAATTGACAAATGGGACCTCAATAAAATTACAAAGTTTCTGTAAGGCAAAGGACAGGGTCAAAAGGACAAAAAGGCAACCAACAGATTGGGAAAGTATCTTCACCAACCCAAAATCCAACAAAGGGCTAATATCCAATATATACAAAGAATTCAAGAAGTTAGACCCCAGAGAACCAAATAACCCTATTAAAAATGGGGTACAGAGCTAAATAAAGAATTTTCACATGAAGAACTTCAGATGGCTGAGAAGCACCTTAAGAAATGTTCAACATCATCAATCATTAGGGAAATGCAAATCAAAACAACCCTGAGATTTCACCTCACACCAGTCAGAATGGCTAAGGTTAAAAACTCAGGAGACAGCAGGTGTTGGCAAAGATGTAGAGAAAGAGGAACGCTCCTCTGCTGCTGGTGGTATTGCAAGATGGTACACCCACTTCGGAAATAAGTCTGGAGGTTCCTCAGAAAAATTAACATGACACTTCTGGAGGACCCTGCTATACCTCTCCTGGGCATATTCCCAGAGGATTCCCCAGCATGCAATAAGGACACATGCTTCACTATGTTCATAGCAGCCTTATTTATAATAACCAGAAGCTGGAAAGAACCCAGGTGTCCCTCAACGGAGGAATGGATACAGAAAATGTGGTATATTTACACAATGGAGTACTACTCAGCAATTAAAAGCAATGAATTCATGGATGGAACTGGAAAATATCATCCTAAGTGAGGTAACCCAATCATATAAGAGTACACATGGAATGCAATCACTGCTAAGTGGATATTAATTAGCCCAGAAGCTCTGAATTCTCAAGACACAGTTAGCATAACAAATGATACCCAAGAAGAGGGAAAGAGAGGGCCCTGCTTCTGAAAATAGTTGATACAGCATTGTAGGGGAATACCAGGACATGGAAATGGGAGAGGGGTAATTGGGAAATGGGCAGAGGGAGAGGGCTTATGAGACCGATAGGGAGGGGGAACTGGGAAAGGGGAAAGCATTCAGAATGTAAACAATGAATATAGAAAAAAAAAGTTGTTTGTTACTCTCATGATGCTTAACCACTACTGAACCAGTGTGAGTGTCTTGTCAGGCTATTTAACTGTATCTGACAGGGTTCACAGGTGGGTGAAATTTTTGATGATTACTCTCCACAGTGTACGTAGCATATTTCAGCAGTATCAAAATTAGTCAGTAAGAATGAATCTTCCAGATAGCACTAGTTTGATTTCTTAATGTCCTAAAACTCCAGTGTGTTGTGTCTTTAGCAATAGGATTTTACTGTTTGGTTTAGGGGGTAACCAATAGCATTAGTAATAAAGGTTCTAAATTTTGGCTCACTGGATAATGCTTTAAATTACTAGTATTTCCATGTCTAGTATCAGCATTTTTGCATCATTATGAGATAACTTAATGTTAATACATTATCATCTATCTATCTATCTATCTATCTATCTATCTATCTATCTATCTATCTATCTATCTATTTGTCTGTCTGTCTGTCTGTCTGTCTGTCTGTCTGTCTCTGTGTGTGTCTGTCTATCATCTGTGATCTGTTTGACTGTCATCTATCATCTATCTATCTATCTATTTATCTATCTATCTATCTATCTATCTATCATCTATCATCTATCTGTGATCTGTCATCTATCATCTATTATTTATCTGTCTATCTATCTATCTATCTATCTATCTATCTATCTATAACCTATCATCTATCTATCTATCTATCTATCTATCTATCTATCTATCTATCTATCTATCTTTCTATATATATCATCTATCTATCTATCTATCATCTATCTGTGATCTGTCATCTATCATCTATTATTTATCTGTCTATCTATCTATCTATCTATCTATCTATCTATCTATCTATCTACCTACCTATATATCTCTATATCTATCATGTAAGTATAATGTAAGTAAGTAAATTTCCAAATTACTTTTCTTACCATTTTTAATTGATTTTTTGGGAACTTCACGTTATGCACCTCAATAATACTCATTTTTCAATCCCTCAATATCTGCTTTCCACCCCTGTAACTTCTCACCAAATGAAAACAAAAGATTTCAAAGGAAAAAAAAAGTCACTGGCCCCTTTGGGCAGCAGCCTGCTGCTCCATCCATTTCTGCTTTTTTTCATTCTAGTCACAGCTGGTGTGTTTTGCCATACTTGTGCCAACCCACTACTAGGTCTTTCCTGCCTCTCCATCATATAGTTGTTTGCCATAGTAGCACTGTGAACCACACTGTGTCACACAGTTTTGACCAAATAGCTTTACTTGCAAATGTTCATTGCAATGAGTCAACGTCTGCTTCAAGGCCTCTGTCTTCTGCTACACCATCCATACTGGTCCCTCAACAAGACTCCTCTTGGATACCCTGCTGTTGCTGTGAGTCATGGAGATCCTGTTGGGCAGAACTCCATATGACTTAAAAACAAAACAAAACAAAACAAAACAAAAACTTGAGGGTTAGAGTGTTATTTTTTCTCTTCTCATAATCCATTTTCTGCCCCGTCTTCCCACCCAATTTAACCCTTCCTGTTCCATTATTCCCATTTATCTTTTTATATCACCACATGTATCTCCCCTCCCTTGACTGCCCCTTATTAATCTTGTGATCACTTTGGACAATCCAAGAAAAATATATACCTGAAAATTTGAATCTAATATCCACAAATGAAGGAAATACATGGCAATTATCTTTCTGGATCTGGGTTACTTCACTCAGAATGATTTATTTTTCTAGGTCTATCCACATACTTGTGAAATTCACAATACTGTTTTTTATAGTTAAATAATATTCAGTTGTATAAACATATTACAGTTTCATTATCTATCTATCTATCTATCTATCTATCTATCTATCTATCTATCTATCTATCTATCTATCAGTGGATGGACATCTAGACAGTACCGCTTTCTTAATATTGTGGACAGAGCAGCAAGGGGATGAACATGGATATGCAGGTATCTCTATCACAGATTCTACAATTCTTTGGGTATGTGCCCAGTAGTGGTTTCACTCTTACTAGAAGTGAATAATTCTTCTCCTTTCCTTATATTCATGCCAGCAATTGCCTTTATTTTAAAAAGATCAGCTATTGAAAACCCACTCTGGCAATGTGCTCAGAGATCTAAGGAGGGAGATGTGGGGTTGGTGACAGTGTAAAGCAGGCATACAATCACATATGGATGAAGCAAGCTCCAATGAGCAAGTTCCAACAACTTCACACATATACATACCTGTATACATAAATACATAGACACACACACACACACACACACACACATACACATTCATACACTCTGTGGATAGAGTGAAGCTGCATTTACTTTATAAACATACACATCCATGCATTGGTGGATGGGGCAAAGCTCTCACAAGCAAGCTCCAACGACTTTATTTTTTTCTCCCACAGCTAAAATACCCCACCACAAATCTTTCAAGCCATATAAAAATTGCAGTGTGATTACATTCTCTTTTTCTTTAAATGAATGAAAACAATGAGTATACATTAGAAAAATCATGTTCCTCAATACTCTCACATGATCAAATGCTTTATTTAGTATAAATAAAAAATATCAAGAACTCACATTTGTTACTAAGCAACTTGTTATAGATTAACAAAGTGTAAGCACACAAGGTAATTTTCTCAGCAAGTTTCCCTTACTGGGAGGCTGAAATTTGTGGTTACAAGAAAAGATCAATTATTTTATTATTTATCTTCAAAAGTAATCTCATAAAAATCTTAAAAGAATCACAAATCTAAGGTTGATGGAAGAATCATTAATCTGCTTTTATAAAAAAACAGTTATTTCTACTATAAATCCTCAGGGTGCATATCTACTTATTAACAATTTTTTATTAAATCATATCAGAAGCTGAGGGCAAAGAAGGGCACAAAAAAATCATCAGCCCAACTTCAGCAAGAAAAGCACATCAAGTAGTGCTGGTGGGGCTACCACTGTTCTTCCCTGGATTCAAACAAATCCCTAGCTCAACTATTAAGAGTGTATTAAGAGTGTGCCTTTCTGAGGCTCCAGGGGCTCCCTACGCTTTGCTATGTAAAAGCCACTAGCAAAAACATCTTAGTCTAACTTTACTAAAAATCTACGTCTCCAAATTCTTTGGAAGGAAGGGTGGTGCTCATTACAAATAATCTACACCTCTAAGTCCATTCTGAGAGTAGTGGATGAATCATTAATCTGCTCCAGCAGCAATACGTGAAAAAAATAAAGTACTATTATGAGTGCCAATGATACTGCTCAGTGAGGGCCTGGAAACCCCTCTAGAGTTTTTACACAGACACAGATTAGGAAGACATGGGGTGACAAGAGCAACAAGCAGAATGATACTCCATAATAGCACGAAGCCCTCAGGCACTGCCTCTCCAAGGCACAACCAGTGTGGTTGTGCTAACTGGTGGGCCGCATTCCATGAGTTCTAAAGCCATTTGCTGTTCCTCTTGCATGGGCCTCAACATTTAGCCATTCTGACAGATGTAATATGAGCTCTCAGCGGAATTTTAATTTGCATTTCCTTGATGACTAAGTATGTTGAACATTTTTCTGAGCACTTTCAAGCTATTTGTATTTCATCTTTTGAGAAATCTCTATTTAATTCCATGCCCTGTTTCTAATGGGATTATTTTCTTGATGTTTAAGGGTTTTACGTTTCTGAGTTATGTGTATATTGCAGATATTGATCTTGTGTCAAACGTAATACTACTCTATCTTTTTCCCATCCTTTAGGCTGCCTTGTCACCAGAGCAGTGCTGTCCTATGCTGTACAGAAACAGATTTGTTTCATTTGTTAATTGTTGGCCCCATTGCTTTTGCTATCAGGGTGCTGTTCACAAACTGATTTTCTATGTCAATGAGTTTAAATGTATTCTCCAATTTTAATTTATAATATTTACGCCTTAGGTGTTAGATTAGCATGCCTAATCCATTTGGAGTTGAGGTTTATTTAGGCTGAGAGATTTAGATGCATTTCATTCTTCTTTACATATGTATCCGATTTGACTAGTATCTTTGGTTGAAGATGTTCTCTTTTATCCAGTGTATGTTTTTAACCTCTTTGTTAAAAATCAGGTGACTCTAGGAGTTTATATGTGGGTCTTCAGTTCTACCTCACTGATCAAGATACTTGCTTTTATGCTATTGTCATGCTATTTTATTACTATAACTCTAAAGCATAACTCAACAATGAAATGCTTCTAGCAGAGTTTTGTTATTTAGCATTGTTTCCAGTATCCTAAATCTCTTGTATTTCCAACTAAAATTTGGGATCGTTGTTTCAACTTTTCTGAAGAACTGAGTTCAGGTTTTTATGGGGATTACATTGAATCTGTAGATTACTCTGAATGGGCATTTTCGGGCTATTATTCCTACCAGTCTATGAGCATAGGAGTCTTTCCATCTTGTATCTTATTCGATGGCTTTTTTCAGTGTCTTATAGTTTTCATTGTGTTAGTCTTTCCCTTCCTCATTTAGATTTACTCATGCACACACACACACACACACACACACACACACACAGACACACACACATACACACACACACATACACACACACACACACACACACACACACACACACACACGAGGCTATTTGAGCAATATCAGTACCCTGATTTATTTCTTAGTATGTGTATACAGTGTTTATAGGAAAGCTACTGCTTTTTGTGTGTTAATTTTGTACTTACTTTGATAAATGAGTTTAATCAAGTGTAAGAGTGAAGAAGTCATTAGTGTGTTTTATGTATAGAATTATTTATCTTCTACTAAATACACTTTGTGGATGTCTTCTTTTCCTTTTGTTTTCTGTCCCCTTTAGCTGCTTCATCTGTATTATTGCTTTCTATAATAGTTCAAATACTGAATAGGAGAGAGGACAGTGGACATCTTACCTTGTTACTGATCTTAGTGGAAATGCTTTAAATTTTTCTCCATATAGCAAGATATTAACTATGGGCTTGCAGTACATTGTACTTATTATGTTGGGATATGTTCTCCATATTTCTAGATTCTCTGTAATTTTCACAATAATATAACCATGAAGTTTCTGTCCTTGAATCTCTTTATAAGGTAGGTTACATTTATTGATCTTTGTATATTCTGCATTTCTTGGATATAGTCAAATTGATCATGATTAATAACATTTTTGATGTCTTCTTGAATTTTTTGCCAGTATTTTATTGAGAATTTTTGAGTTCATGTTCATCAAAAGATATTGTCCTATAATTTTCTGCTTATATCCTTGTCTTATTTGATATCAAGTTAATACAAGATTCATAAAAGTAATTTGGAAAGATTCCTTCAGTTTTTATTTCCAGAACAATTTGAGGAATATTAGTGTAAGTTCTTATTTCAGAATTGAAATTGAAGGCTTAGTTCAGTGGGTAAACATATGAAAATCAATTATATTACATTTTGCTAGTATTTTTTAACCTGCAAGGAAACCACACATATGTTGAGGGGGTACTCTAGGAGAACTAGTAAACCCTTTGCTTGTATTATTTTATAACATTTTCCAGTATAATGAGAATGGGTCCTCAGAGCCCAATGATGATTATTAGTGGATTTGGAGGGTGATTTGTTTTATGTACAAAGTAATGAATTATGCAATGCACTCTATTAGCTTCTGTGAGTAGTGTGTGTACTTTGATGTGAACTCGACAATCGAAATTACTGCCACTTTCTGTCACTGTCAAACATTTAAAAGTAGTCATCTATAAAATGGATCTGCAAATACACACAAGCTAAATATGAAGTGATAGAAAATATAAGAAAACCTATAGTGGCAGCAATATTATTTACAAATTTTAATAATCCACAACCTTACTAGTCAATGAAGGATGCAAGAACCTAAGGAACACTACTGCTTTGCTGATATATGGGATGAGGAAAGACTTCATGTATTCTTTGTTTTTCAAAACAACTGTTTAGAAAACAGGGCAAAGAGAAAATAGTACATTAATCCAGACAGCTAAAGAATTCTAACTTAATACAGTTGCCCATTGACAGATAACTTCGGGACCCTTGAAAAGTGGAATTGTTTGGAGATAATAGAATTATTCCCATCCCTGTGAGATTTTTGTTATTTTTGATATTTATGTATAAGGAAGTTAAACCTGGGAGACAATGAGTGTGGATTTTTTTCCATTTAAATAAGTGTTCTGATTTGAAAAACACAAACTAAAATAAGAAAATGAAGATAGAAAAGGAGAGAATGAGGGAAAGAAGGAAGAAAAAGAAGGAATGGGTTATTATTAATAAGAACATATTTTGTATTTTCATATTTTGATAGCATTTTCAGAATTCTGGCTTTTTTTAAATGTGATGAACTTTTTTCTTTCTTAAAAAAATAAGTTATTCTTTTGGCAATATTGCATATGTATGTAAAGCTAAGCATCCTAGTTAAGCTCTTTCCATAGCTTCTTTTATAACTTCCTCCTCTCGCTTTGGACTTTGCCTCCTCCCCACAAGTCTGTTTTCCTCATTGATTTTCTTTTTTGCTTGTTTAGTTGTGTTAACCCACTGTAACAGGGCCATCTGTTTGAGTGTTACATAGTACTATCCACTGGAGCCTGGTAAAGTCACCAGGGCACAGAACTGAAGGTAGTAACAACTCCCTTCCCCCAACCCTTTTCCTGGTCACAGGAAATAATAGATCAGCAGTGAAGGGTAGGAGTCCCCAACTCCTTCTTCTATCCTTATATGACCTCCAGTGGGTTCACTTGGGCACATCCAGTGCAATTATCTAGTTGTTGAAAGTTCATTTTTACAATGGCTGTGTATTGCCCAGAAAAATGACATTTTCTAGCCCTCCTCCATCTCACCCAAATGTTAAAATCATGTTGGTACCTGTTGTATGATGTTCCTTGAGCTTTGGAGAATATCTCATAAATATATTTTTTTTTAGACTGAACACTCTGCTACCACGTATTCTCAGAATTATGAGCAACCATAATTTAATAAAGTCTCTGCCTTTATTATTGATAAAAAAGATTCTCTGATTAAGGATGAGATTGGTCTAAGTTCATAAATATATATTTATAAGGAAGGTCAATACTATTTCAGTTTATCTGAACACCAGAATTAAGTTTCCCTGAAGAGCCCATCATGGGATTTTTGAGTTGGTTAATTTTACCAGGTCTTGGTTCCCTTCCTGTGGAATGGACCTCAAATGCAATCATATAGTAGTTGGATCCTCTCCTCAAAGTCACAAACTATTAAAGAAGTGGATTTATCATCTCAGGCAGCTTAGTGTTATAATTTGTAAGGTTTATTACTGGATAAAACCACCAATACATGTTTCTCTTTCAGAAGCCAGTGTCACAGCTTCCAGTGTAAGGTAAGCTAGAAGATGAGGAGGAGTCTTCCAGTTTAGTTCCAGATACATTTCTCTACATGATGCAATGATGTTTTGTGGTATCTTTAGCCAACAGAGCTTATCATTTAGTTCTGATACCAAGGAAAATGCCAAGTGTCTTCATTATTTAGAGACTCTTTAGGATATTCCTTACCAACAGCTCTTTGGGTGGGGGGTGGTACCCAAGTTAGTCAAGAGAGTTTTAGTTTAATAAACTATGGTTTCAAGAAAAAACTTTTCTGGTCATGTAAAGCAGCACCCTCCCAACTTAAAACACACTTGTTACATGATTGGTGGTTTCTATAAGTTTTTTTCATGTCATCTTCATTTTGGTTAACTCTCCTAGAACCTTTTCACTGTTTTCCTCCTATTCACCTGCTTAACTTCCTCCGATAGTATCCATCCTTTCTGTATTCAAATTACCTGAGATCTCTTCACCCTCCCATTGGCTGGTTTCTAGATTAATAAACTCTTCAGAAACTCTAAGCTGAACATTAATATTAAAATACACATATGAAGGAGAACATTTGATACACATTTTTCTGTGCTTGCAATATCTCACTCTATATAAAGTTTTCAGGTTTCATTAATTTTCCTATAAACTTTATTTTTCTTTAGATTTAAATAAATTCCATTCTTGACTAACATTCATGTTTATGCTATTTATTATTTTCTTGTGTTCTCTTTTATAGGGTATTTTATTTATTTACATTTCAAATGTTGTCCCCATTTCTGGTTTCCCCTCTCTAAACCCCCTAATCCATATCCCCTTCCCCCATGCATCTATGAAAATGTTCCTCCCTGCCACTCCCATGGGGACCCCAATGGACGAGTTAAGGGAAGGACTGAAGGAACTGAAGGGGTGTGCAAACCCATAGGAAGAAAATCAATATCAACCAACCAGAATCCCCCTATAACTCTCAGGGACTAAACCACCAAAAAGTACACATTGAGGAAGCTATGGCTCTAGCTGCCTATATAGCTGACACTATTTAACTATTGTGAATATAGCACAAATAAACATGGATAGGCAAATATCTTTGTAGTAAGAAGTGGAATAGCTTGAACATCTGCTTCTACCTTTTGGGGGAAGCTGCACACTGATTTCCATAATAACTATTCCATTTTTCACTCCTATCAGCAAAAATTAGGGGTTCAACCATCCCCCCATTTATGTTTATGTTTGTCACCATTCGAATTCTTGATGATTGCCCCTTGAATTGGGTTTGATGGAATATAAAATTACTTTTAAATTTTAGTATCCTGATGACCAATGGCAGTATTAACTTTAAAAATAATTTTTATTAGCCATTTATATTTCTTATTTTTGAACTATCTATTCATGTCTGTACCTGTTTTTTTTTGTATTGAATTTTCTGAGTTTTTTAGGTTTGATATTTTTCTTTTTGTCTTCTGCATATTCTAAATTTTAGTCTGTTTTATGTACATTTGTAAAATATTTTCTCCTGTTATTTAGACTCCCTCTCAACACATTGAATGTTTCTTTTGCTAGACAGGAACTTTTTAGTTTCATAAATGCACATTTGTCAATTATCTGTTTTGTTTCCAGAGCTACAGAAACCAATTAATAAAGTGTTTATCCGTGGTTATATATTATAGCATATTCCATACCTTCCCTTATGTCAGTTTCAGCATTCAATATTTTATATTGAGGCCTGGTCTCTTCTCTAATATGCAGAAGTAAAAGGTAAAGGAAGTGAGAGGACTAAAGGAATATCTCTATATGTTTTCCTGAATATTATTATACTGATCCTTCTAAGTGGACAGTAAATACATTGACATGGGACAGGTACACTGGGTCTATTGTAATTTTATATGTGTAATACCTCTATGCTCAGATTTTATCGAGAAAACTAGAACCTTTCATCATAGAAACACTGCATCTAGGTCTTACCAACAGAGTTAAGTTTTTCCCTTAGTATCAATGCCTCAAGTTCAACAGCTAATATCCTTACATTTTTCTTCCCGACACTGTAAAAACTGTGCCATGGGGATGTTACCAACCCTTGCTCAGTTGGAAGCAGTAATGATGAGGATTACAAGTAGGAAATTTACATATCTTCTCTTCCTCAACTGATACAAATGACATCTTGACAAAAATGAAATCATTCTTAATGATATTTTGGCTTTTTCAGTTTTATCTAAAGATACTGATTGTCACCTCTGAAATGAGTTGTAATCATATCCTTTTGTATTACTGAGTAATGTCAGGCTCCACCTAAGCATATAGTTTCAAAAAGATGAAACCATCTTCAAAATATTCATCTTCTTTCTTGAATATGGTTCACACTACTACTCCTGAGTATGTTGGAAGGAAAGAGCTTTGAACTCTCCTTTAAATACTGATTCAATTTGATCTGGCTAGAATCTTAAAGAGCTCCTGACAGAAAATACTACAAATCTTTCCTATAGTGAGAAAATATTGTCATTCAATAAGAAAATACTTTATTCCCTGATATTTCAAATAAGTTGTATATAGTATCTTGGAATTGCTCAAGTCTATGAATTGTTAAGCTATGAAATTATACAGGTTGAGTCAAATCATACTTATGTCTGCACACTACCCTTTTATCATAGGTTAAAACACTAGTACTTTTGTGTTTTAATCCTCTCTCAGCATAACAGAGAAAATACTAGTATTTTCTTGGCAAAAGTTGTTAAAGCTGCAATCCTATTATGTAATTGGAAGCCTAGTGGTGTATTTCCAGTGTCAAGGATGGTCTCAGGAAAAAGCTGAGGAAAACCTTCTTAGACATTTCTCTTGAAGATGCAGTCTATTGTCCCCAAACTTCTTAGGTATTTTCTTTTTAATGGCATTGGTGACAATTCATGGATATTAGTCATCAGATTAAGCTAGAGTTCACAAAGAGCTGCCACTTCTGTTAATTTATTTTTAAATAACAGGAATGGCATATTGGTATTCCAGTAGCAGATAAGTCATCTGCTACTAGAATGTAGCAGGGAACACATGTTCAATGTCCAGTCTACTGGCATTAGTAGTTGCCAAGAGTGGAAGCTTTTAAGCCAACACAGACAATATGACCATCTCTCAGTTTTGCAAGAGTGACAATACTAGTTTTAAATATCTTGAAACAGCTTTGGCTCACTGCTTTTTATTTCCATTAACATACTTTCTAGTGAATTTTGGCCCATGAATCATGTATCTCATTTTGTTGTAGAAGATGGGTTATTTAAAAGAAAATTTTGTCAGGTAACTAAAAAACTAAATAAAACAAAACAAAACAAAACCCTATTTGTCCAAAAACTAGCATAAAAGAACTAGCCAACATTCAAGGTGTAGATGGCCATTGAATTTTTCTGCCAATATTTGTAGCCTTGTACAATTGACTATCATCTATTTGGTGCATTTATTAGTCTACATGGGCTAAAATCCTGATGGTTAAATATTTTTAGATAAGTTCAAAATAGATTCATATTTAGTTGGCTGGTTGATGTGCTTTCTGCTCTTCCATAAAGAGGGATTTTTTTTCAAATTCCTTTAAGTCATCTCATATTTACTAAAACCCATAGTAAAGTCCAAGGTCAGTCCTGGATAGATGCTTGTGTATATCAGATGACTAATGAGACCAGCTCTGGGATCCAAATTTCTCAGGAGCGATCACACTCATTTCCGGTTCCTTTGCTTCAGGAACAAGCTCTCTTTTACACGTAGTTCTCAGAAACCCTGAGGTTGGGTCAGTTTTCATGCTTTCTTTCTTTTCTTTCTTTTGCTCAATATCTAAAAGTGCTTGAGAAAAATATCTCAGCCTCATTGTTTGGAATATTCTCTAAGACGCACTGAGCACTCCACTGTTTCAGATTTGGATGGAAGAGACAGATGGCTCCTTCAAGGGCAAGGGTCTTCTGTGTAAACCATTTCTTTGAGAAACAGAGTGCTTTCTTACTTAGATGTGGCTAAGAATAAGTGTCTTACCACTAGTCTGTCAGACCTAGACTTGGAAGTCCTTCAGACATAACTTTGAACATGAGTCTCTGATTTCAAAAAAATCATATTACCCTATTAATTCAGTTTACCACCTGTGAACTGAGCAGTAAGAGGCCCGGCCCAGTGTTTCCTATAAGAATTCATTTGAATGATACAAACATTCAGTCAGGGCTGGCACACAGTAGACAAGCTACATCTCTTAAGGGAGGGCTCCATTTTAGAAATATTAAATGAATTCTGTGATGATGTTTGCCTTGTGTGAACACAAAATGAAAAACAGAAAAGATTCCTTCTCACCCTGTGGGTGGGGTGTTACTCCTCTATATTCAAATTCTTTTTTATAACAGAAGGGTGTGTTGGATGTGGTGGGAAAGGCCAGCCCACATGGCAGAAAGTCATGGAGCACAAGATACGCTTTATTACATGGATTGTTTCTGCACCACAGATGTGCACACAGATGTGGTCATCACCAGAGATAACTTAGTTTACAAGCCCTCCCTGGAAACTGCTCAGAGTTCTGAGGAGAAAAGTAATTTTTCAGCCAACTCCAGCAATGAGGCTCAGCCCATGATTAAAACATTTCCAACTGCTCCTCACTGAAAAGAATTAGAAAGGAAAAATGACCGGCCAGGGTGCAAAACTAGAGGTCACCTAGAAGGCGAAATCCTACTAAAACAAAAATCTGTTGTGACCTTTTGGTTCTGACCATCCCCCCATTACCATTCTTTCGTACTCCCTCCTATTTCTTTTCCTGTTTCTTCTTTGTCTTATTATTTCCCTCTCTTTGTTGAATCCCAATAGAAAACTATACTTTATGTTAAGAACACACTGTAGCACATCTCCTTTATTACTGATATATTATCATGATTAGTGACATGTGTTGAAGGTATTATGCAAATGACTATTTTTTTTTTCTCTAGAGAACTTTCTTTGGAACAATGGGAGAAATTTGCCCATTAGTTCATATTTTCACCTACTCCAGGGTAGACTACTGCCAAGGACAGACTGATAGGAAATATATAAAGTGTAAGCAACCAACTCAAGGTAAGGAAATAGTTTTCTATAGTATACTACAGGTAAATGTAATTTAAATAAAACCCCTAGGTTCAGTCCTTCTCTCTGCAACTTGTAATTTTATGGCTTTTCCATAAATGGGCTAGTTCCATTAATGATTTATACTATGTATGTATTTGTGTGTGTGTGTGTGTGTGTCTAAAACATGGTCCCTGGCCCTAGGAGTTGGGCCTGAGAAGGAGATTCATATGAATGCAATTCACTGGGATAGAGATTTCAAGCAAAATAGGAGTGCAGGAAGTAGAGGGAGCAGGCTGAGGCTAGGATGCTCCCTGTCTGTGGACAGAATTTTGCATAATCCCATGAAGACATTTAGAGTAGTGAGTTACACTCCAGAGTTATTTTTACCCTCAGATGATTACTTTAGTCATCTGCCTTGTAGTAGAGTAAAAATATGCCCCTCTAGACAAATATAATCCATTGATAAAATGAACCTTCTCTAGAGGAGAAAATGTTTTCTGTTCCTTTCTATGGCAGAATAATCTTTCCCATCTCTGATGGAATTGTGCTATTATACTTATTTTTCCTCTGGCATACCTATGATGTATCTATCCCATTTGTCATGCTACTACTTAGATCTAAACATGTAAAATATGAATCAGTTCTCTTAAAAACACACCACAGTATTCCCTTCACTGAAGACTATTTCATGGAACCAGAAGCTATCATCCACGCTTCTAAAGAATCTATGACACCTGTGAACCACACCATTGACCAACATGGTACAATAACTCTTAGGGTTCAGTAGCAGGACACATGCCTTGGTGATAACCAACAGCTTTCTAATTAGGCTTATGACCTATTCAACAAGGGGGAGATAATCCATGGTACTGGAAACCTGG
Source organism: Apodemus sylvaticus (assembly GCF_947179515.1). Lineage (NCBI taxonomy): Eukaryota > Metazoa > Chordata > Mammalia > Rodentia > Muridae > Apodemus > Apodemus sylvaticus. The sequence continues at coordinate 120,522,943 of NC_067476.1, forward strand.
ATAACTTATTAATGCTAGTGAAGCCATAGTTATTGTAGAAGAATCTTCAACCACTAATGTACTAAACCAGCATAATTCCTGTCAACAACCTGTAAAAATGTAAACACTTATACTTACACCAATGAATAAGTGTAGTCTTTACCCTTTGTCAAGGAAACTTTCCTTTGAAACAGATGGAGACCATTATAGAAATCCACAGCCAGTCAAAACACTGAGTTGTGGAGACTTTTCCCAGTGGATAATCTACAAAGCACTCCTCCATGTAAGGGTTGGGGAATATTGTGGAAGCAGGGGTGTAAAAAATTTTAAGAGCCTGGGAATCAGGGAGTTTGGTGTGATACTGTGTGTCCTGGTGATGCTGGAAGCTATACCATACCATCTCACCAATCTGACTGTCCAAAGGTGAATTGAGCAAGGAAAACAGCAAGGAATATGAAAACCTGGATGGGGAAAAGCCCACAAGGTCTCAACTCCATACAGAGTGCTATAGGTAACTGAGGAAGGCTGGGAACAGGAAAAGAGGCCTTCCTCAGGGAAGGGTGTACCAATTAGCTACACAGTGCCAAATGGTCAGCCTCGAAATCATGCATATAACTGAACAGATTATATTTGAGAATAGACATGCACACATTGACAATTAATTTTTTAAAAGGCCATGAATTTGAAGAAGGGCCAGAAAGGGTATGTGGGAGGATTTGGAGGGAGGAAAAGGAAGAGAGAGATACCATAATTAAAATATAACCTGAAAAATAATAGATTAAAACTAAAAATACATCATGTGTATCTTTAACACTTATGTGTACAAGTTTAGAGAGATACATTTTTTTCAGACTTACGGAAAGTGAAAGTGGTTATGTGGGTGATTAACAGTTAATATTGAGATTGCTCTTCCTCCCAGTTCTTTCTGGTATGCCTTTTTCATTTGTAAATGAACTCCTTTTTTTTCTAGATGATAGGTGATAGTTGAGCCTTAAAATTATTAAAATGTTAAGTTAAAGAATGGTTTGATTTGGCTTACTACATATAGTTATGCACAGAAAAGATGAGTTTGATAACTAATCAAATATTCCTTTGATTCAGAATTACTTTGGCAAAGTGGCTATTGTCCTATGGACATGAGGTAATTGCAATGCTAGCTTTTATATTGTTGTTATTCCTGAGCAAGAGTCACCCTTAACTATCTCTGCCTTGTTCTTACATAAGTGAAATGAGTTAATGCTAAAGCAATGTTCAAGAAATCAAAATGATGACAAAGCCAAGAGCATGAAATGACTAAGGCTTTGTTGCTTGTGGCTTGAGGGGGTGGGAGGTGCCGCCCTCTGAGGTGTCTGAGTGGGTCACCCAACAGACTTGCCAAGGGCTGGGAGGGAGGGGAAAAATAAATTGGACAACTTTCCTCTTGGGATGAAGCCTAGAGTTATATGGTCTCGAGTGATGAGAACTGGGTGGGCATACAATTAAAAAGGAAAGATGGATTGAAGTAGAACAGACAGGAAGATAATAAGCTAAATGTGATGACTCTGATGGCCCCTGCAATACATACTCCTTGCCTTTATAAAGATGGTGAATATCCTTTTTTACTTGACTTCCCTGTAAGATGCATAAGAGCCTTTACTGTAGCAAGAAGTAAATGTGGAATAATACCTATATTAATTTATGTAAAATATATACTTAAAAGCAAAATAATGCATAATTCATTTTGTAGATGAATTTCTCTCAACACTTGGACATTTCTCCCTCCATCTTGCTTTCTGTTTCTGAATATTATGTTGAGATGCTGGGAACTGGGAGGATACAAGTTTCTAAATTAGACAATAGCTAAACTTGTTTTGGGTCTTTCTTCCAGTATTATATATTAGTTGATTCTAAAAATATACCATCATATCAATGAGAAAAAATGATCCCATGGAGTGAACTTTATGCTGCTGGAAATTCAGTAGAGCCAGGTTTTGATTCTTGACAATGCATATGAGATAGTGCATTCATTGGTATTTCCCTGACCATTAGAAGAGGCGATAGTTTTCTATACCTTCATTCGTTATTCTTCCAGTATTTTCTTCAGCCTTGAGACAACATGCTCTATCCATTGTCAAAGGCTCATGTCTTTCATCTATTTAAAAATCTATGGCTCCTCTTATTATTGAACCATGTTCCCCAAATTCCTATGTCAAAATACTTTACCTTCATTAACTTACTTTGCAGTTGGGTCACTGAAGATATGTTTAATCAGAGGAGATTCTTAATACAGTCCATAATCCAATAAGATTGATCTTACAAGAAGAAAGTTTCAAACACAGAGAGATATTTAAGGAGAATTCCATGTAAAAATAAAAAAGACAAGCCTTCTTTACTTTCCTAAGAGTAATATGCCTTTCTTTCTTTTTCTTTGTTTATTTGTTTGTTTTTTGGTTCTTTCTTCCTCATCTTGTAGAAGGAATGAGTCTTACAAATACCTTGATTTCAGACGTCTGGTCCCTAAATTATGAAACAATTTCCATTGCTTTAAGCTACTCAAATCTCTTGGCTTTTGCTGAATCAAACTACACATTACTATAGATTCTATTCTTATTAGGATGGTGTCCTATACTCTCTATGTTCTAGACACATAGTAGAATATAAAAGAAAGAAGACATGTAACCTAATTTAAGCAAAATAAGATTTTTGGAATTATGAATGAGCTTAGAAAAAAACATTGAGTAACTATTGTAGTCTTTCATGTTGGGAATTGTTGCATTTGCACAATACAGGAAGGAATCTTACCAGGTGCCAGGAATTGCTGAGTATTTAGAAGGGAATTAAACTGACATACTGCCTGTTCTCAGGGAGCTTACACAGAAGCAGGCAACTAATTACCCAAACAATTAATTACAATAGGAGCTAAGAGAATAAGTTCATGATTTCAATAGGAAGCAAGGAGAATGCATTCTTTAAGGGATAAAAAAAATCAGGGAGATCCTGCTTAAGAAAATTATATTAAGCTTCCTTCTAAAAGATGAGTAGAAGACAGTAAAGTGAGGCATGTGCTAAGAAAGTTAGCATTGATGTAAAATAGATAGGCGATATTCAGATCCTAAGGCCCAAGTATTACTACACTTTCCAGAACCAGGAAGAGGGAAGTGCAGACAGAATAGAGAAAGTGAGGCAGAGAGTAGTATTGATGAGCAGAAGCCAAGAAGAGACAAATGTTGCAGGAGGTGATATCCTTAGAGTACAAGTCCATTCCGAATAATGAAGAAAAAGTCATTTTAAAAGATCATACGGCAAAATATGGACAATGGAAAGGAATCTGGACTGAAGAAAGGTCAGCTGCTGGGACACAATTGAAAAAGTTCAACCGGGAAAGGTTTTAGCATTTGAAATGTAAATGAAGATTATATTCAATAAAAAATCTAAAAAAAAAAGATGGATAATATGGAGGCAGGAGATGAGGAGATTATGTTAAAGTTGACTACAGTTTTTCAGTCTGACTCACTGAATGGAATGTGATGCTATTCATAGAGATAGGAAACATTAAGCCATTTTATAATTCTATGAGAAGAAATTCATATTTAGCTCGGCTGGTTGAATTTGAAGCAGTTATGCGATAACTCGTGTCACATAAGCCATCAACCTCACTTGTCAAGACTTCTGGGCCCTTAGAGACACAAGTTTGTCCATGGTTTGATGTGGTTAGAAAGTAACTTGAGTTATAACAACAGATGAGCTCATCTAGCAAGGACTCTGTACAACAGAGGATTCCAACCTTCCGAGGTTGGCTGCAGGAAGATGTGCCAGCACAGTGATAAGGAGCAGTAAGCAGAAAAAGGAGTTGGCCCAAGGGATTTATTGTCATCAACGCCTGAGAGAGAAGAGTTCCTGTAGGAGGCAAGTCATGGCTAATAGCCTTCAAACAACCAAAGTAGGGCAATTTCTGGAGAAGAGTTAATTGTTGGCTGTATCAACAGGGCTCAGTAGGCGCTCCTTCGGGGGCTGGATTGGTGAACTGAAACTGAGACGGAGAAGATACCATGACTCTCTTGCTCTTATCCCTTTGACTGCTGTGTTCATATCCCTAAGATTGATTATTATGAGCAACTGTACCTAAATAGGATTTTATTGTTTTGTTGTGGGTTATTTTAATGTTTTTTACCACACTTAGTCTAAGCACAGGTCAAGTCCCAATTAGCAAATGTACCCACAACTAGCATTCAAATAATAACTGTCAGGGATTTGATAACTGAATATCCCAGATGCTTGGCCCTCAGCCAACAGAACAAAATTTAAGCTCTTACAACAGAGGGATTGACTTGTTTTCTAATTGAATCTCATGAACTTTCTGCTCTTTCCTAGCTACATACCCAACATTTTCCACTACATTCACAGAATCACTTAGAACACAGTCACCAACTGCTGAATACTTGCCTCAGATGCTGCTTCTGCGTAACAAGCAATATATAAAAGCTTAGGTAATGTGAGGCAACAAATGTTAATTTAAAGGAGATTAGCTAAAGAGGGGTATCAGGAGGAGAGCAGTGTTGTGAAATTATGAAATATACTGGAACTCTTTGCATGCTAATGAAAGATTTAGAACAGTGAAAAGAAAAATATTTCTTTATAGAAATCTTATTTATGTAATTTTCAGAGCTGTTGGTTAAAAGGAAAATAAATAACAAAAATGGAGGAAATATAGAACAGTTTATAGTAGAATACTCAGAAAGATACTTTCTAGATATAACAGAAAGACTGAAAGTTTGTGGGTTTTTTTCTTAAAAAGAATAAAGCAGGCTCCATAGTTCCTGGACTTTAGTACACAGAGGAATTCCCAACATCTCTAGAATCTACTTAGTTACTGCATGACATATTTTCCCTCCAGATGCACAGGCTGGAGTTGGTTGTCAGTTGAATACACTTGTATTCTTTTCTCAGCAATTATTTTAAGGAATGCATTTGAATAAAATGCACTTTTGGCATCATTTTTCAGAATGGGTGATGATTTATGCTTTTCTTGCAGGGACAAGATGGCTCTGGGCATGAGTCATGACTGTATGCTGGGAAGGTTCCGATGGGAACCTTGTTCTTGCGGGCTGATCCCTACCTTACATGGACTTGAGGCTGTGCATGGCTTTTATTAACTTGAGGATTTTGCTTGTAAAGGCTTGGGATTCATCTTTTCCTTCACAACACAAGGTCTGCTCATGGTTCACACGCACCTGATTCAGAATCTATGCTTGGGACTCTGAGTGGCTTGGGAATAGTAATTTGGAAAGTCTCCGATTATTTGTCAGCTAAGATGGGAAGATACATTCCCTGGTGGAGCTGGGAAATAGGCTAGTCCTCTATGGGGGAGTCGATTAAAATGGAGCACAAAGTTCTGATTCTGTGGGACAGGTTTAGTGTAAAGAAAATTTGTTCATAGGCCAAGAAAGCTACAAACTGTAGCACTGATCTATGCTTCTCTCGATTGCAAAAATGTACTGTTCTATATATTGTCTTCAGATGTGAGTTTTCCTAGAGAAATATTCCTGGCCTAGAACAGATGTTCTTTGGTGGTGGTGGTGGTGGGACATCACTGAAATCTTTCAAGTGGGTCAAGGTGATTGAACTGTACGACTTATACGTGAAATTTTGCAGGTTAAAATTATTCCTGTTGCTGTCCTTGGCTCAACAGTTCTGTTAGAACAGCACCTCCACTCGGTGCTTCTGTATTCCAAACATACTATGAATATCAGTTGGATCTAAAGTGTCTTAGTAGTTTAGTCACAACTGGGCTTCCATTAAATGTGGCATGTATGGAAGGACTGCAAGTGAATATGATCCAAACACATTATGTGAAATTCTCAAAGAATTACATTGCTTTTTAAAAAGATGCTGTGTAGGAATACAGACTCCTCAGCCATCCTAAATTATTTGCCATATTCACTATGCTAACATCTTTATGTAAAAATTCTTTAATGAGTTCTCATGAAGATTCCATTTTAGTAGTGATCACTCTTTGAATTGTATGCACATGTCTTTATTTTAATAAACACTCTCAGGACTTAACAAGGCAGGTCTTCTGAGGTCCGTATTTGAGAATGAATTTTGTTTTAGTGTAGTACAACAGCCAACAACTTGGCTTTCTAAATATGTATTTCTTAAGTCCTATCTTAGTATTCTATTCCAGTTTTGAATGAAGGATATATATGGTTTCATGGGAAAGTCAGTATTTCACTTCCAATGTTATTGAAATTATTGTTAGTCAAAACCAAAAACACTCTACAGGGCTTTATTAGCAGAGAAGTAAAACGTTGCTTCTGTATTCCCAGGCTTAGGCTTATCAGAATAGAATATTTCTTAATATGGTTTCCTATAAGAGTAAATACACATTTGATATTTCATAAGACATGTGCTGGCATCAATATAAACATGTAAACTTTTGTAAAATTTTCCAGAAATTGTTAACTTGATCATTTGTGCATTATGTACATGTTTGCTTATCATCATTCTCCTGGGGATAGTGATTCAGAAACATAGCTTTATATCTTGATGATGATCTTCCAAATAAAGAGTAAACCCCCTTTATAGCTTCTTATAGAAACAAAAAAGATTTCTCACTGAATTTTTTATATTGAGATAGTTTATAATAAAAATTATATTATTTTATTATTAAAATTTTAATGATTGTTGAGATTAGAGCAAAATTAAACATTGAAATATAGTGACTTCTATTAGTCTAGTTGCTCAGTACATGTGCTAATATTTCCACATTTTCTATATCCATTTCAGTTTTCAATTTCTTGTTATGCATATGATTTAACACAATGAACCTTATATTATTAAAATTAATACATTACTGCTTTTCACCATTGATCTAAATTATTTTGACCATTGATATCCTCAGAATTTTTTTAATTAGAAGTGCACTCCAACATTATTGTGTTTGATTAACTCTCTTTGAGAGTTCTTCTTCTTGAGACTAACATGAAATTCCACCCATTTCATGGACTCTGAGATGCTTTATATAAGTATTCTGGTAGTGATTATCTTGCCACACATGCTTGGTGGTTCCACCTTCCTCAGGATAATCTAAGATCCAAACAGTCTTTAGCTTAAAGATTGAAAACTGGGGCCAAAGACATCTAATAGCTTGCCCAGTGTGAATCAAAGAAGAAGAAAATCTGGCTTTAAAATTTGGTCTTCAGATGGCCAAAACCACAATGACTGCCCCTGAAATCTGGTCCTCATCTTTTGATCTCTGGAAGATATAAGAGAGGTATGAAGTTTGTCATAGTTTATGGTTCTGCTGTCTGTTCAAATAGAAAAGTACTTGTTCAAATAAAGCTAAATGAAAGATAGACATAAGAAAGCAAAGGAAAACATGCTTGTTTTAAGAAAACAACATGTCAGAGGTTGCTAAAGTGCTGATTGAATGCTTCTCTTTTGTTCTAAGATATTTGGGTTGGTCTTAACATGAGATAAAGGGATGTGTTTAGTGCAAAGGAATTTTTTTTTAATTCCAGATTGTTGGCTAAATAAAGCACCTTGGTTTAATAGGAATGAGGTCCATATGAGTATTACATACAGATAAGTTTTTCATCAACAAAACACATTCTTCCCATGCCTAAGTGATGTTCTGAACTGAAAACTAAATGACATTCATAGAATATTATGGCAACCCAGTTAACAATGGAAAATAACACAGTAGAACCACCAGCATCAGCCAACAGTCCATTAACCTGCTCTTTGTATCATATTATATCAGACATCTACTTTGATTTTTAATCTCTTAATTGTCACCTTCTTTTGTTGAATAAGTGCCAAGTTGTGGGCCATTTAGAGTGACATTCCAGTGGGAGCTGTTTAAGTGAGACTGACAATGTAATCTATAGTCTGTCTGTCTGTCTATATCTCTCTGTCTCTCTTTCTCTCTCTCTCTCTCTCTCTCTCACACACACACACACACACACACACACACACACACTCAATTGCCATACAGTAAATGCTTGTTAAATGATTCTTGAAGAAAAGGAAGAGTAGCCCTTCCTTCATCTAGAGCACCTTTACTGTCCTCACTAATGGCATACACTGACTGCTGACCATTGTTCAGTAGAAGGCTTTTTCTTTTTTCAAATGGTTAAAACCATGGAAATACCATTAGGTATCCACAATCCATGGACTGTCATCTGATGAAGACTATGCAAATATTTTTTATTGCCCACCTTCTGCATCGTAGTGTGGGGCGTCTGGAAGACATACATAAAGACTCTCTGACAGGGTTATGTGAGGGAGAAGGTTAACAAATGTATATCATTTGCCTGAAGGTTTATGTGTAGGGAATGGTAACAAGATTGTATGGTAGAATTTCACGAATAAACAGAAACTATGAAAACAAAGGAAGATTTTTTTGTTCTCTTCTTCTCCCCTTTAGCAACTTTTCTTAGACCATATATTAATATATATGTCAAGTGATCGCTGCCTTGGGATATAACTGACCCTGAATATTTTAACATTATTTTACTATTTTACATAAAATTATATTATGAATAAAACGTAATTCCTAAAAATTCATGAATCATATTTGTTTCACTTGTACATATGCATTATCAAATTAGAAATAAGCATCTAACTGAGAAACTGTATGAAATACATCATCCTAATCTTTTAGAAGAGAAATAACAACCTAAAATTTCTCCTTCTCCTTCACAGGCAACTTCTTCTCTGTTCCTAGTGCAAGTGAACACTGTGACCTAAAGAAAATGTTAAAACAAACCTCACTCATATCCAGCTGGTTGCCAACAAGAGGGCCCACAGCCCGAACACAGGAACTGAACACAGGAAATTCAATATTTGTTTTGCATTGTAAGGATATTAGAACCATAAAGAGTTTTAAATTTTTTTGATTATTAGAGACTCAAACAATGTTTATATACAAGATACCAGTGTATATGCCACTGCTTGCTGGCCGAGTGCCCGCCTGTGCATATACAGTCCTCTTTGTGTGCAGCAGACAGTGGCCACTGCGCTTTGACTTTTATAAATTGAATTAACAAACATTTAATGCAAACCAGCTTTAACAAATAGCTTGGCCAGATTTAAGAGGAAGCTAATGCCTAGCTTTCTTTTTTTAAACTTCATTCTTACTGATAGCTAGTGACAGAACCATACAAACATTAACTCTTTATCTTGTCTACAATTCAACTTAAAAAATGTTCATATCTATTTTATTTATTAGTTGTTTTTTATATAGCTTTGAATTATACTCACAATTAGTGTATTCATTCATCCATCCATCCATCCATCTATCCATCTATTCATTCATTCATTCCTTTTGCCTCTAACACCAGGTTCACATATGGGAGTCCTCAGCTTCTTGGATAGAGGTCCCAGAGAGTGCATAAAACTGAATTCACTCACTATCATTTTCTTGCCAGTAGAACATTCTAAAGGAGTTGAGAAGAAATGGTTGGGACCACAGGTCTGTATGTCTCTGTCTCATAGTGAATTAAGACAGAGAGCTGTGAGAAACTGAGTTTTTATTCCATGTTCACGTTCCAATTGTCTGGATGCTCATAAAAGTTGCAGATTTGAGTTACTCCACTGACATTTACAAATTCAAATCCTAATCACCAAGGTAATTAATTGCCTTATATGAATATCAAGGAAAATCCTACTGTATTTTAATTTTTATATAACTCTGTGGGAAAGTTTTTTGAGGGTATTGATATAATTACTATTTGTATCACAACTGACAACTTTTTTTCTTAATACAGCAACTCTCTGGAAATCATCATTTTTAATATATTCTCATCATTATTATTTTTATGTGTATTTACACAGGTCACTATTAGTAATGATTTGTAAGCATTTTAAATATCCTAGCAGATTTAGAGTTGCCAGATAAAATAAAGGATACAATGAAATCTTGACACATTATGACTTATTGTATAAATGTATTCCCCTAAAGGCACAGCGCATACTTACATTAAAAATTTAGTCTTTGGTCTTAAAATTCAGATTTAATTGGGTATCTTGTGGTTTTATTTGATAAATCTGGCAATGTTAAATGCCTAGATAGCACAGTTTATGCCTCTCTCCTTCTAGACCTTGTCTGGCCTGCATTAGACTCTTTAATACCATAAAATCTTAACTCTTAAAACATCAGAAGAGAATCAAGTTTTTCATGTTAGGTTCAAAGCTGTCCAAATATATTTTATATAGCATTCTTGGACCCTGTTTTATACAGTACAGGTTATAGTTTGCAATCCCAAAATAGTCCTTTGACTACCTTATCAGTCATTTCATTAGTTTAAGTCAAATAAATGCCACAGATATCATACAAAAGGATTAAGCTACATGTCTGGAGACCTGTGGTCTAGTTTCATCTTCAGTATTATTGTGGATTCTCAGTGTTATTATCTGTTTCTGTGAGTATGTCTGTGACTGGCATTCACCTCATTTAAGACTGACCAAAGGGACTCCTGTACTGGACAGGAATGCTGCAATGGTAAGTACTGTTAAAGTCATTGGGATGTACTCTGTTACGTTTATAATATAATACTCATTTCTCTACAAATATGTGAAATCACTAGGGATAGGGTAATCTGACCCCTTACTTGGACTGTCTCTTACTCCCTGAACTTGCCTGAGCTAAAGTTCTATCAGACAGACAAACTGGACTGTCCTTATGCCAGCAGAAGTCATCTTAAACACTCCAAGGACTTCTTGAGACACCATGTAAAAATTATAGCTGACTGCCTTGGCTCCAGCAGGCACAGGCCTAAACCTGAGTTATTTAAAACAATTTATAGCTGATTGTTTTTTTCTATTACAAGCCTGGATGCCCATGTATACCTTGGCTAGAAAGGGGATTATTACTTTTTTTCATTAATATGGAACTATTGTGACTAGTGCTAAGGGTCACAGATATGATTGGTTCTTAAAAAAAAAAAACAAAAACAAACCAAACCAAAAACCAAAACCCAAAACCATTTAATGGTTGTGATTGGTGCTAAGGGTAAAGGGTATGAGTGATTGTTCTAACCAAATGGTTGTGATTGGACAAACCAAATGACTGTGATTGGTTGAGATAATGGTTGAGTGTTCCAAAGCTGTCTCTGCCTATACACACAGGCTTCTTAGACTCCATGAGGGAGTCAGGTAGGAAATACTCTCCAGTATTACCTATCGTGGTACAACAGTGAGTCAAAGGAAAACTTCTCTCGAGGATGACATTCATTGCTTACTTTTAGCACTGGAGACTTAGCAGGCAACAGAAAGATCCCAAGGACAAGAAAGATTGGCAATTAAATAAGTGAACGCTTTGAGGTGAAACTTGGCGTGAAGATAACTGGGCATTATGTTGGTCAAATATTACCCAGCACTGCCTGGATCAGAAGCCACTTGGCTTCTGATTCTGGATTTCCAAGCAGTCATTGATCACTCCTTAAGAGCTGGTGGGTTGTGAGTTGTCCGACTTCTAGAAATCCTATCTTCCTGGCATGCCAGCCTGCATCAAACACCTTTGTGTGTTTGATCCTGAGGTACCACTGCACTGTTGATGAAGCAGAACAGCTCTAGGCAGGGAACAGCAAAACAAAGACAACTAGAAAGTAGAGAGGCGATTGAAAGTATAAGAAGCTAAAGAACTGATGTCAAAGGCCAAAGGCCAAATGTCTCATTATATAAGACCTACACAGAGACAGAAAGCCTGGTAAACCCAAGGTCCTCATATCCAAGGCCTATGTGAGGACTGTAACGCTCCACATGTCAGGTGCTTCTGCTAGCAGCTGCCAAACAGAAAACTAGAACTGCCCCAATTCACAATTTGGTGGATTTCTTGCCTACATATGATTTCTATCCAGATAGAGCCAAAGGGCCTTCAGCAAGCTGATTAGTAGCAAATTAATGACCCCAAAACTTTGCCTTCTCTGTATCTATATCCTTTGACATATAAGGCAACAAAGCTGATTGTTTCCTGATTCTGACCGTAGTCATTCAGACTAATGTTGGCCAATGAGATGCTGAAAGCGAACTCTCCCTGTGTATTTCCATTTCTCATGATACAACACTGCCTCTGCTTTGAGAACATGCCCTGGCTAGCTTGGAATGAGAGAATGAGGTGGAGAAGAACACTCAACCTCTGTGTGTTCCTGTCTCTCACGTAGGAGAAGAAATAATCAGACTGACAGCATTTCATTTCCCTCCAAGAAGCCTTACTCATTATTTATGTATAGATATTGGCAAGGGTTCAAGGAAACATATTTATATGTGTACGTGGCAATCTTAACAAAAATCTGATCTGGCTATAGAATTCTAAGCAATCCAAAGACCTATAAGTAGGTTTTACTTTTATGTTGTCTTATTCCTTAAAAGTTCAAAGAAAATAAAGAGAAACAGTGATAAAAGAAGCAGAAAAAAATGAAGGGCCTGTGTTGAAGGCAACTTTGTCCACAGGGACAGAGTTCTGTGATCACCAAGCTTGAGTATGTGAGCGTGTCGAGGTGTTGGTATGTGGACATGGTCTTGGCCCAGGCTTGGAATGGGTATTGCACTCTTACATTCCCTAACTGTTATGTGTTCTATGTGGTCATCGATGAACAGAACAGAAGAATGTCTCTGTGCCATGCTTGACAGAATACACAATCATCACTGCAGGTCCCAAGTTGACAAATAGACATTAATTGACCTTAATTTATAATTAAGTTGTCTGATTTCTTTTATATAAGTTTAAAATTTTGAAAATGCGTTATTACAGACAAAATATAGCTAGTGTCTGATTGCTCCTTTTGTCCCTGAGTAGCTAAGTACTGTGAGGAAGATAAAGGAAAGAAAGAGTTACATGTATTTCATTGCAGGCTTAAAGATTTCTGATTTCTTCACATACTTTTAAACAAGCAAATACTCTCAACTGTTGTTGACCACTGCAAATGCCCTCAAATATAACCTACAAAGCATGGCAGATCGTAGTTTTTACCCACCTTTGCCAAAGGGTCAAACACTTTGACAAATAAAAGGCATATAACAATTTCACATTACTAAATGGTCCTAGTCTCAGTGCCACCAGAACTCTGTAATGAAAGCAAATAAAAGTGATGTGAATTTTCTTTAGTTTCTAACTTTGGAAGGAATTCTTAGATATAATGGGTATGTGGGAAAAAATTATGTTGACAGCACAACAATCCATCCACTTCCTAGCATGACTAGTCATGTACTGTGCTTCAGTGCAAACAATGAGGTTATTGTTCAGATGGGAAAACAAGTCATCTGTGGAAGGCAAAAGGGTGAAAATGTTCTAGAACCTGATTTTGTTTTGCTATTTTCTTATGATCTTAAAACGTGTGCTTAATAGACACACATCTAAAGATTTGACTATTTGCAGCAGTAAAAATTTCTTTTAGTTTTCTCACCTTTTTAAAAATTACTTGATTGGATTTTATTGCTCTGCTCTCTCATCAAGTGAGGGAAGGGAGGGAGCCCAATTTCACCACTGTAGTTTTCTTTTCAGCTGCAAGAATTGGAGGGGTTATGGCTGGACATCCTTCAAAGATAATGAGCCAGGGTGACAATGAATGAAGCTACTGAGAACTTCACTTTATGGTTCCAAAAAGAGACTTTGAACACTCTGGGTTTTTGTATTCACCTCTTCTTTTATTTGATAACCCATTTGTTTTTAGCTGGTCTTGTTTACTGAGGTTTAGAGTGGAGAAGAAAGAAGAGAAAAATCAATACTTTAGGAGAGAAAAGAGACAAATGGACGGCTTTGCCACGCCTTCTCTCATGTTTCTGAAATTTGCATATTTAATTCTATAATTAGTGTTTGGTTATCTGTAAGCTAGGGTTTGGACTACTCTCCAATCTTCCAATATATACTAGTTATGTAACATTTATAATTTTGGTTTAATTTGTTTTAGACACTGTCATACTATCCTATCAATATATCCAATATTCAGGTATTGACCTGAATATTCCCCTGCCTCAGTGTCCCCAGTAGTGGAATTACATGCCTGTACTAGAACATGCAGTTTAGAGATATTTGTTAAAGCCATGTTCTGGCCTCAGAAAACACCTCAGTTTATAAAATGCTTACTTCACAAACATGAGAACTTGGTTTTAAATCCCACTATGCATATAAAAAGCTGGGTGTGGTAGAGAGCATCTTTAATCCCAGTACTGGGGACATCGAAACAGAAGAGTCCTTGGGGCTGTCTGGCCAGCTAGTCTAGATGAACTAGTGAGCTACATATCAATGAATAACACTGTTTCAAAAAGTAAGATGGAAAGAAATTGAGTAAGACACTCAACATGCCCATGTGTCTTGCACCTATATACCCGTGAATATACATTAATACACACAAACACACGCTTCCTTTTTTGATTACAATATATGTTAAGTTGGGTTGATAGTTTATTTTCCTGAAGTTTATAAATGGAGGGCCTATTTTCTTTTCTTTTTGATTGATCTTTGAAGTAGAAAAATTAAATAAATGATAATTTGTCATTTGTCCAAGCATAGACTCCAGAAAGGAAACTCCCTAGACAATGTAGATTTCTAGGCAAACACTGCTAATAAACTCTTCTCAAACCTTCGGTTCTAGGTGTCCATGCTACTATCCCCCGGAAACAGAGTAAACCAGCTAAAGAAAGATTTAGACAAGTTCTCAAGTAGTAGGGATCAGATTCCCAATCCCTTCTATTCTGTCTCAGAAGCATTTGTGGGCGCCATGGTCAGACTGGATACTTCTTCCTACATTTGTTTATGGGTTCCTCCCAAGTATTTGGATCTCTCTGGTTTCCACTGAATGTCTGCGGCTGAGAACAACCATGTGAGCAAAAATAGTCCTGGGGCAAAACAAACTCAGACAGGCTGCAGTGAGCAAAGGGCTGCAGCCTGGAAGATCTGCATCGTCATCAGTCAGTGTTAAAAGGAGGTCAGGGGATGTTCCTGGATTGGAGGCATAGGCAGGATATGGAATTTTGGAAGGCTCCGTTCTATTGATATCCATGTGATCTGGAGGGTTTTGTTCATAGTTTTTGCTGCTAACTCTTAGTGCCAGAGTAAATAATCATGGTCAGGGGGAAAGAAAGCTCTCTGGAGCTCATTTAAAGAAAACTAAAAAGAGAGATTTTTTTCCTGCCAACCTGGGCTTCATCTTTGAACCCACAATTGAGAGAGGTGGAGACAGAATCAGACGTGCTGCAGTCTGGGAGACAATTTACAAAAGAGGAGTTGCCATTCTGAATCTTACTTCTTGGTCTCAATTACTTATCTGCTTATTGCCATATTGTTGGGTTTTTACTATGTGTCCCTTATGGAATAATATTACTCCATGCTCCCCTGTGATACATAATACCTGTTATTCCTGATATGATTTATAGGTGGGAAAATTGATGTATAGCAGGGATGGTAGTTAATTATGTTGGCTGCATTTGAAATCAGATGGAGAGTACGCACTTGGGTTTGCCTGTAAGTTGTTGGCAGACAGGTCGCCTGAGGAGAAAGTCATCCTGAATGTAGGGCGTACCATTCCATGAACTGGGGTCTAGACTACATAGAGAGAACGAAGTCAATTGAGTATCAGTACTCAGCTCTCTGCTTCCTGACTGTGGACCAAGTGGATGTGACCAGCTGCCTCATGTTCTCGCTGACATACTTTTCCTGCCAAGATGGATTATGCTGTTGTGCTGGCTAGCTTTGTCAACTACACAAGGCGCAATCATTTGGGGAGAAATTCAATTGTGAAAATGTCCCCATGGCCTGTGAGCAAGCCAGAGCTGCGTTTTCTTGAGCACTGTTCGGTGTAGGTGGACCCAGCTCCTTGTGAGTGGTGCTATCCCTGGGATGGTGGTCCTCGCTGCTAGAAGAAAGCAAAGTGAGCAAGCCATGAGGAACAAGCCAGTAAGCAGCGCTCCTCCACAGCCTCTCTCAGCTCTGGCTCCAGGTTCCTGCCCTGTTTGAGTTCTGACCTTGACCTCCCTTATTATTGGAGCTACAAGTTGTGAGGTGAAATAAACCACGTATCCCTAAGTTATTATTTATGGTAATGCTGCCTATCACAGCAAAAGACAACCCTCAAACTGTGCCACAAAACCAACTCCTTCCTTTCTTAAATTGCTTTTGACAGCTATTTCATCACAACAATGAGGAAAAAAGGGTAAGAAGGAATGAAGAAAGGCTAATTATGATGCTGGCTAAACAGAAAGCTGTGGATGCCTCCTTCTGGGTTGGGATTCATGTTCTTGATCCTCACTTGCTAGTAGTTTATTGAAAGCAAATTTCTCACCCATTTCATTAGTTACTTTTCTCATAATAATTTTTTTGAAAACATCTGAATCCATATTAGAGGATTAGTCAATGGGATGGTTCATCAGAGTGAAACCTCTAAAGGCTTTTAGAGGATGCCCATCTTCTCTATTAACAGTATTACTTATTAATACAGAAAACTAAGACCCACTTTTATACAATCTACCCAGCTGCTATTTCCAATTAATAATTTCTTTTAATCATTTTTTACTCATAAAAATAATTTTTGGACTGCAATATAGCTCAGGGATTTGTAAAGGTGCTGGTCCCCAAGCATTAGGACAAAAAAATCCTTTGCCTGGGACCCACAGGATGGAAGGAGAAAATTGACTCCTAAAGGTTTTCTACCGACCTCCACAGAAAAACTATGGTGCCCTGAAATAAACAAATTAAATTAAATTTAAAATGTAAAAAATTATTTTTAATAATGATAATAGTTTCTAAATTAGAGACATGGCCAGAAGTAAATGAATAATTTTTTATGTCACATTTTGCATGTATAAAAATTAGGTATATATTCAAACTTAGTAATAACTTGTAGGTTAGACAATCAAATGAAGATGTGGGTAGAAAAAAGGGGTGCATCCCAGTGTAGTAGTTATGTTTATTGGCTCTGCAATCATTAAACAGGAGCAAATCTTGGTGTTGGCACTGGCTTCTGCCTTGGTGGAGTTAAATTGCCTATACATAATTCAGTATCTTCACTCTAAAGAGAGGATAGTAGAAGTCTATTGCAGCCAGTTTTGAGGTTCATAATAGTTATTTTGGAAATTTTAAATCTTTTCTTTTTTAACATTCTTGGGTCTTTGAAAGCCCTTTTACTTATTTGTAAAGGTATGTCACTCAGATATTAAAATCACCAGTTTGAGCTTGGCACACTTTCTGAATAAAATAGTCTAGTGTTTCACTCATCAGCAATCTAAGGTTTTCCAAGGTCTGTACACTTAACTTGTTACAGAATTTACATCATTTTACAGCTGTTTCTTGACTTAGAAATGAAGATGTAGTTTTAACATCTTTGTTCTTTTTCAGTACATAAAACAGTTCATCCAGATGACTACACCCTTCCTTCATCATGCCTTCTTGCCAAACTGCTTTCTTCTTTTCCATTAATTAATTAATTTACTTCACATCCCAATCGCAATGTCCCCTCCTCCTTTAGTCCCTCCCTCTCCCCTCCCCTCTCTGCAGCTCACTCTCTCTTTCTCCTCAGAGAAGGGGAGAAATTGCTTTCTTTTAAAACCACAAGTTGAAACTACTTGACAACAAACACGAGTTTACTCCTAAGTCCATATCCTCTGTCCCTGATGGACTCGCTATATGCTCATATTGTTTCTAACAGCTATTCTATAGCTGAGTTTTCTCTGTAAGCTTTTAGGAGAGCCCAGATTCTCTAACTCAGCTATAATCCAGATGCACTCACATTGTACTGATAAATTCTTGTTTTCCACTCTTATGAGCTTTTAAGTATTTGAACTGTTTGCTCTCAGGGTTTCTCTCTATCTCGTATGCTAATTTTAGATTTTTTTCTCTCTGCCCAAAGCATTGGGGTAATCATAGCTCTTTGAGGTCCAGCCTGCCTTAGATCCATGGTCCCCCACCTTGCTGAGAAGTAGATACGTAACACTTTCAGTCTGAGAATTGTGCTTGAATCTACTGGAAATCTCACTAAAGGGAGACGTTCTAAGTTACTGGGTCTGGAAGGGTCCTGAAATTCTGTAATTACAACAAACTAGTGTTGCTGGTGCTGCTTTGAATCAAAAGTTCGCAGATGTTTGCAAGAGTCTCCCAGATCTTCTCTTTGCCTTTTATCTTCATTTTCCCAACCACCCCTACTACCATAGCTGTTCCTAGAAACAACCCTGGTTGTTTACCATTAATGGCTTCCCAAAGCTTTTAGAAAAACTTCAAGTATGTGTACCCAGTACTTAAGTCACCTTATTTAAAATCCTACTAGATATTTTCCCAAACCATCTTGGGCTTCTTGTCAGCATTAACTCCCCATCTCTGTGTAGAGTACCAGATTGTACCTCTGATGAGCCCTTTAGTTTTTGTGCCTGTTCCATGTTTGAGTATCCCCTTGCTCTGAGGACAACAGCTCCATTGCTCCAGCCTAAGTACAGAACCCAGGGTATTTATTGTCAATCTTCACAAAATGCTGGAACATACAACCTCTGTGGGACATGCTTTTCTGTTTAATCCAGTGGTGTGTTGGGATAGAAATGTAATGTGTAGCTCAGTTGAGGGGTGGGGTGAGGGGGATGGATATAAATTATTGAACTATGTATTTATATTCAAAATTGAGAGAAAATAGAATAAAACTTCATTATTAACCTTCAAAAAGTAAGCAACAACTTAATGACTATTGTATGTCTTTCCTGTAGGCAGGCAATATTGTATCAAATTGTTTCTGAGAAGTTCTGATATGCTCAGAACACCAATCTAAGAGAAATAAGTGATAGTGTCTAAATGTTTGTGATTGAAGGCTGCTAGGATATTGGTGGATGTCTTTATGGCTCTGTGGTGCTGTTTACACAAGGGTTTTGGATCCTTCCTCTTTATCTTTGATTCGTCTTTGGAAACAATAGGTAATAACAGAATATTTTATGGGTGAGTACATTTCACTACAAGCAGAGTAAATTGTTGACTTAATTATGCTTATAAAAATTCAAACTCATGATTGTATTAAAGCATCAGTTATTTAAATTGGACTTGCTTATTGTATTAATAATTCTGAATCATTGAGTCACTGGTTCATAATAATTCATAAATTCAAATAATTCATAAATACAAATGTTTCTAAATCGGTAGCCAATATCTAAATTAGGAAATCAGTAGTTAAATAAAATTTTCATTATCAATATAGTTTGGATATATTCATGAGAAGCTAGAGTCTTACAATTCAACCTTTGGCATGTAGACTTTTGTGACAAAGTAAATGGTGTTCCCAAAGTCTTGTTTCAATGTCTGGTTTCATCACTAAATAGTATATAATCTTGACTGCTCATTTTTCTTTCTCAGTCATGATATGATAGAACTAGAAAAAAAATGTGTCTAACCAAAAGTATGTATAAAAACCTACCTTGCAGTAGGCAATGGGATACACAGATGTGTGTATGTGTGTATGTGTATTTTTTTGTTGTTTTTGGCATCAGTGCTGTAGACATAAAGGGAGATTGTAAAATAGAATTGACTCTGCTTCATAACCAGGACTCAAGAAAGAAGAGCATTGGTTTTTGAATCATATATGTAACTTTTCCAGGCTCTCATAGTATCCTCAATTTTTTTATTTGATATATTTTTTATTTACATTTCAAATGATTTCCCCTTTTCAGCCCCCCCCCCACTCCCCTAAAGTTACATAAGCCCCCTTACTTCCCCCTGTTCTCCCATCCACCCCTTTCCACTTCCCTCTTCTGGTTTTGCCCTATACTGCTACACTGAGTCTTTCCAGAACCAGGGGCCACTCCTCCGTTCTTCTTGTACCTCATTTGATGTGTGGATTATGTTTTGGGTATTCCAATTTTCTAGGCTAATATCCACTTATTAGTGAGTGCATACCATGATTGATCTTTTGAGACTGTGTCACCTCAATTAGTATGATGTTCTCCAACTCCATCCATTTGTCTAAGAATGTCATGAATTCATTGTTTCTAATGGCTGAATAGTACTCCATTGTGTATATATACACCACATTTTTTGCATCCATTCTTCCGTTGAGGGATGTGACCCTTTTCATAGCTTAATTTAATTTTCTTTCCTTTTACTGTGTTTAAGTATAGTTACTAAATGTTGCATTGTATCTTACAAGTATGTAGTTGAACATCTTTCTTAGCAAAACAAAGCTCCCATAAATAAACTGTTTACTGGCTGGTTGTAGCAGTCAAGGGGGGCAGTGTGCCAATCAGCACTGTGCAATAGTGGTTCTTTAGATAAAACTGGACAATTTTGGTAGTTATACTTGTTTGCCACTTATTTTTTTAGTTTTATAAATATTGGTATGTTAATGATTAGTGGATGCGTGTTTTGTTAGCAGGCTTATGTCAGAATCATATATAAACTTTAAAAACAGATACCAAGGCTTTATGACCAGTTTTTCTGAACTTGTGAAGGTGTGGGATTGAGCCACACAGTGTAGTGCTTAAAAACCTTCCACATAATGAGTTGGAAAGATGAGCTTGGATATATCAAAACCTGGCAAAAGACAATTAGGAAGGGGCTGGAGAGATAGCTCAGTGTTAAATGCTCTTCCAGAGGTCATAAGTTCAATTCCCAGCAATCACATTGTGGCTTGCAACCATCTCTAATGGCATCCAACGCCCTTTTCTGGTGTGTGTCTAAAGATAGCTGCAGTGTACTTCTATAAATAAAAACAATTTTAAAAAAAAAGAAAAGTGGGAAATATTTATCCCAAATAAATTTTTTTAATTTTCTTAAGAGGTTAATTTTTTGAATATTTACCTTCCAGCCTCAATTGTTTTAGTTCTTGAGAATATTTCTTGATTTTAGGCCTGTTTGCATAAGTTAATAGGTTTGAGTACAAAAAGAAACTGTGTTAATTAAAATCAACCATTAAACTGAAGCAGAAATGCCAACAATCTATTTGTTGATTGTTGATAGATTGGAGTAAAGGGATATAAGCCAGTTCATATACTATATTTTAGACCAACAGAGAGCAAATGAATTGATCATTAAAAATTCCACAACAGGCAGATGTATTCATGGAGCCTCCCAGAGGTCTGGAAAACAAGGAGGCTGTGTGGTCTAGAAAAGGAGGTATCAAGACCTTGGATCTCCTCCCAGAACTTCCACTAACCACATGTGTGACCTTGTGCCAATCTTTTAACCTTCAGATAGGATCAGTTTTCTTATCTGCAAATGTGTGGCTAGGTTAGTTATTCTGAGTCCACTCTTAACTGAAAACTTTTTACTTTAAACTAATGTATGCCATTTCTTTATAAGTCTAAAATATCTAAGAAGGCAATGTGAGGGAAGTGAGGTGAGCCAGAACAAGTACTCTGCTGTTATACTGTAAATCTCATAGATCAAGGTAGATCATCTGCATAGGGTCACAGCTGCTTTCCACTGTCAAACCCAGGAGTCTTCCTGGTAACATCAAGGATTGAATTTAAGTACTTAGTACTTGATTACCAGCATTCAGATAAGAAAGGTACTTTCAAATTTCCTGAAAGAATGGATTAACCAATTCAGTTGCATAAGCTATTCTTTTTGTCACTATTTAAAGAATAATATGTGGAGGGGCACAGACATTTTGCATGCATTTTAATGATTTGTTTTTCAAAGTGAATACATCCGTGGAACTAGGGCCCAAATCAATGGCCAGATCATTATGGTGGTTTGAGTTCTGCCTTAGCACACTTATTTCAGTTCCATCTTCATTTTATGATGAATGACTATCCACACTAGTAATGCTACAGAAGTTTCTTTTTTGTTGTTGTTGTTGTTTCTTTCTATTCATTTTACCAACATTAAGTTTGAAACCTATTCGTAAGGTAATATAAGTAGAAATTGCTCAACCTTAGCTCTATAAAATAATCCACAGTATGTGTGTGAAATAGAGCTAATTAACATTTGGATAGCTTCCAGTTTGGTACTCTTTCTTCTAAAAGATAATTTATTTTTATTTTGTGTGTATTAAAGTTTTGTCTGTATGTCAGTGTGAGGGTGTCAGATCTTGGAGTTACAGGCAGTTATGAGACACCATGGGAATGCTGGGAATTGAACTTGTATCCTCTGGAAGGGCAGTCCATGCTTTAACAGCTGAACCATCTCTCTAGCCCCAGCTTCAGAATTTTACAAATAACACTTCTATGAATACATTGATCTGGGACTTCTGCAGACTTGTATTTGTATTTTAGGTATTTCTAAGACAATAATTGTAGGGTCCATTGGGGGCAGCATGCTACTCTAAGTGCTTTAAACTCTGACCTCTTGTTTCCTGGTAGGGTCTTCAGGGGACCCAGCCTTGCTTCTTGGATTAGAATTGTATTAAAGACTCACACATGTGTGGCTGAATACAGATGCATTCATGTCAGCTTCAGCTGGTGTTGGCACACACATTTGTTCACTGAACACTATTTAGTGACAAGGGTGGGAAGAAAGGAGAGGAGAGGAAGGAGAGACAGGGAGAGAGAGACAGAGAGAGACAGAAAGAGAGAGGGACAGAGAGAGAGAGGGGGAGGGAGGGAGAGAAAGAGAAAGAGAAAGAGAGAGAGACAGAGAGACAGAGAGAATGACAGAGAGAATCCCCATTATCCTAAGTGGAAGCAACAGAATCTCAAATGTCACCAGGAGTTTGAAGTGGAATGCTTCATAGAACATAAAAAGTAAAATACAAGAACACCATGTTCTGTTAATGGTCCCATGTGAAGTTATCTGGTATTTGGCATGGTGGGGCTGTGTTTTGTTTTGCATTTAACCAAGGATGCAGATGAATATTCAGAACCTGGAGCTGGAGCCTCTCTGATACTAATAGCTTCCATTAATCCTGAGACTCAGTATATAAACAGTTCTATGGTTCTCTTCTTCCCAAGCCTTCCTGAGAATCCATTTTTAGGCCTCTCAGAAAGTCACCTGCTCATTATTTCCACCACATTCGGGTGGGGAAGTTTGGCCCAAAGGGCAGTTCCGATCTCTTTGTGCTGCTATTATTGGAGATTTGTTTCTGCCAGAGGTCACGTCCACCCTACTAGCCAGTGGCTTGCCAACTCTTCAGTGGATAGAGTCATTTTAAGCTGTATATTTGGCTTAGATTAATAGAAGAGTCTGACACAGTCTGGTGGGGAATGGATGGGCTTCTTGAAGAAAGTGGAAACGCCTTACTTGATATTCAGAGTTAATTATGGTCAGGCTAGAAATATGGGGGTCATCATGGGGGGCTTTTGAAAATATTCCATTTCCATTATACCTGCAGGATCTTGGGTAGCTTCTCTGACCCAAGATTTGCGGGTGTGTGCCTTACGGAATCTACATTTTCAGGAGAAAGTGAAAGGAAGCAAGACAGGTTGGTAGAAGATACTAAACAATATAGTGCTTTGACTGACTCTGAAAATTCTGAAATAGAGTTGTGCAGTTCTTGAGAGTTGTGTACCCATTCTTCCTTCATGTCATTTAGTCACTGGCTGTTAACTATCTTCAAGGGAAAAGTCTGCCATTTAGATAATGTACTTTTTTGGAGAAATGGGCGTCTGAGAGCCAATGGGGACAAATAGGAATGGTAGTGGATGCTTTGACCAGCAATAATGGTGATAATACAACAACTATAACTACTGCTGCTGCTGCTACTGCTGCTGCTGCTGCTACTACTACTACTATGAAGGAAAGGGAGAAAGAGAGAAGAAGAAGAAGAAGAAGAAGAAGAAGAAGAAGAAGAAGAAGAAGAAGAAGAAGAAGAAGAAGAAGAAGAAGAAGAGAATGATAATGTTATTAATAATAATAATAATAATAATAATAATGTTGGTTATTTCCTTTTGGATACTCTAGCCAGGTGGGAGAAATAGCACTGGTTAAATACAAACTAAGATTTATTGATTTGCGGCAGAAGATACAGGGGTAGAAGGATCATTTATCAAGCACTCAGAAATTAACACAAGATACTGTACTCTGTGTTTAAAGACAACACTATCCAGAATTCTATAAAAAAAAATCTGCTCCTCCCTCTGGTTCAGAATATTTTGTGTTCTTTCCTGAAAGCTAACATCTCTCCTCTCCCATGTCCATCTGGAAATCTGCTATGTCACATGGGAGCTAGAATAATACACCCTTCCTTTCTAAAATACAAAGTACAACTGATATTCAGCTCAGTTTACACTTCTCTCCTCTTTGTCATCTTGGTCTAGTGTTAAGTACAAGGCAGACTGTGTGTGTAACTGCATGTGTCTCTGAGTTGGTGTACATCAGTGTAGTATAAATGCATATGATGTTAGGTGCAAGTGCTTTCAAGGGCAAGGGGAGGGCATTGTGTACCCTGCTTTATCTCTCTTTGCTTTATTCCTTTAACACAACATCTTTCACTTAACCTGGCACTGTGCTGAAGGTACGAAAGCCTCAGAAATACCTCCTGTTTCTACTCTTGGGGTTATAGGTGGGAATGCGGCTGTAACCTATCTTTTGCATTGGTTCTTAGATCCAACCCTGATACTTACACATAAAGTACTCTTATCCATTGAGATATCTCTCCAGCCTCATGAGATAGATTCTGTTATCCTATTAAATAGAATACAATTATGTTAAGTTAGGATTATCTAGATGCACAACCTGAATTGAAGTATGAATGCAAGAAGCACTATGGCATGAGACACTGAAGAAGGGTAGCAGCTTAAGCATTTGGAAGTCATCACTATTGATGATAGAGCATCACTTAGCTTATAGTTACTAGGATAATCTCTGGCTTGTATTGTGGAACTGTGGCCCCAACTAGTAAGAAA
Organism: Apodemus sylvaticus; assembly: GCF_947179515.1. Taxonomy (NCBI): domain Eukaryota; kingdom Metazoa; phylum Chordata; class Mammalia; order Rodentia; family Muridae; genus Apodemus; species Apodemus sylvaticus. The sequence goes on from NC_067476.1 coordinate 120,547,648, forward strand.
ATGGACCATTATTCTCTAGTTCTTCTGCATCATAGATGAGAAGGTTGTCTTAGTTAAGGTTTCCATTGCTGTGAAGAAACACCATGACCAAGGCAAGTCTTATAAAAGACAACATTCACTTGGGGCTGACTTACAAGTTCATAAGTTCAGTCCATTATCATCATGGCAGGAAGCATGGCAACAAGCAGACAGGTATGGCACTAGAGGAGCTGAGAGATCTACATCTTCATAAGGCCATTAGGAGAAGACTGACTCCCATGTGGTACACAAGAGGGTCTCATTGCTCACTCCCACAGTGACACGCTTCCTCCAACAAGGCCACACTTCCTAATAGTGCTACTCCTTGGGACAACCATACTAAAGCTACCACAAATGTCATCTATGGATTGCCCGTTCTCTGCCCTTGTGACAGGTGTTGACTGGGTGTATTCTCTGTGTCAAAGAATGTGTGCAATCAGAAACATGGGTGCTGTACCAAGAACATTTTTGATAAAGCAACTGTAATAGTTGAGAAGGTATATATGGGGCTCTCACCATTTTTTCTCTGACCTTCATGAAGTTTGGGATCACAAAAGCATCAGTTTTCTACTACAGATCACAGTGAACAGACATAAGCATCTATATGTTTTTCAATATTTTCAACCTATTGGTTGCTGGTGACTGAGAATTGGTATAAATGAGTGTGAAACACATGTCATTTCATTTGTGATACACCAATTGATAAAAATGACTGTGTGTACTATATGCCACCTAGAACTTTCATGACTTTGATGAGTACATGTCTTGTGTGAAATGCTCAGCACAATATATTTGGAAAATCTGAGAATTTGGCATAGTGTAAAACACTATCATAGTTTTACTGCTGTGAACAGATATCATGACCAAGGCAACTCTTATTAGGAGTACATTTAATTGGGGCTGGCTTACAGGTTCAGAGGTTTAGTTCATTTTTATCAAGGCAGGTGCAGGAGGAACTGAGAGTTCTATATCTTCATCTGAAGGCTGCTAGCAGAATACTAGCATCCAGGCAGCTAGGATGAGAGTTTAAACCCCATACCCATAGTGACACACCTACTCCAACAAGGCCACACATACTCCAATAGGGCAACACCCTCTAATAGTGCCACTCCCTGGGCCAAACAAATACAAAACTTCACATTCAACTCCTTGGCCCCCATAGGCTTGGTCAAATCTGTGAGTCTATGGGGGGGGGCATACATAACTTAGCATAATGCAAAATACATTTAGTGCAAGTTCCAAAGTCCCTATAGTGTATAGAAGACTCAACAATGTTTAAAGTCCAAAGTTCAAAGTCTCTTCTGACATTCATCCAGTCACTTAACTGTAATCCTCAAAGAAAGATAGGAAACCAACTGGGCGAACTCCAAACTCTGCATCTCCATATCTTGAGATCTCTAACTTCTTTTTCATCTTTGTTGACTACAACAAAGTTTTTTTTTTCTTCTGGGCTGGTTCCACTCCCCGTTAGCAGCTTTCCTTAGCAGACATCTCAGGGCTCTGACATCTTAAACATCTTGGGGCCTTCAAAGCAAATTCAACGTTACAGCTTCTTGTTCCAGTGTCTGAACATATGATCTTCTGGGCTCCTCCAAATGGCTAGCATCACTTCTCTAGCTCTGCCCTTGTAGCACTTTAAACTCAGGTTGGTCCACACCATTGCTGGTGCCGTACTTAGTGAAGATCCCATGGTGCTACCATCTCTAATACTCTGGTGTCTTCCAGTGCAACTAGGCTTCACCAATAGCTTCCCATTGGCTCTCTTCTTGGTTCCAAGCCTCAAATCCTTTGCATGACCCACTCAATCCTAGGCTTTCAACTCCAACTGGGGATGGACCTTCACCAATGGCCTTCCGTGGCCTATCACAGTGCCAAGCCTCAGTTACTCTTCATGACCCCTTCATGTCTTCAAAACCAGTACCACCCTTGTGACTTTTACACATTACAAAGTACAGCTGCAGCATGAGTTACAACCTTGGCTCTCTCTGGAACAAAGCTTCTTAGTGCTCTCAGAAAACACTTCCCAGATTTCACCTCAGTGATTTTTGTATCTTCCTAATCACCACTAATTCCTAAGCTCCAGCTAACCAGCACTGATTGTCCCAGTAGCCCCTTTTTCTGGATTCTAAAGGTAGATCCACATGGCCGAAACTGCCATATTCTACTGCTTGCTGAGGTTGGAACATGCCCTCCGCCTATTTTATTACTGGCTTTCTGTTTTCTAACTCTCTCACTGCCTAAGCTTGGCTGTCCTAGAACTTGTTCTGTATTTTGACCTTAAACTCATAGATGTAAATGGCTCTGTCTCCTGGTTTTAAAGGTGTGCAGTAGCACCATGTCTGACGCTAAATTTAGCTGGATAGCATCTTATCCTAAGGTCACCACTCCCTTAATTCATTTTAATATCTTTAAACACAAGATTCAGCTCCATTTCACTTCCTGGTACCCCTTTAATACTCAAACCAAATATTTTTTATTTTTCTTTTCTAAGCTTGCTATGCTTATTCAAAAGGCTCTTCATGAAACTTAACCAGAGAAAAAAGTCTATGATGGACATTTCTGAGACTTCCTTTGTCAATGCAAGTAATCTAAGTCTCTTTACCTTAGCCTCAGGCAGACTCTTCAGAGCAGGGCAAAACGCAGCCACGGTTTTCACCAAAATACTACATAAACAGAACCTAGGGCATATATAGAAGTTCTTCACTGAAACATCTTGGGCCAGGTCTTCACAGTTCAAATCACTCACAGCAACAAAATCTTCCATATTTCTACTAGGGTGGCTCATTAAGCCTCACATAAAACATTCCACAGCTTTCTAAATCCCAAATCCCCAAATCCACATTCTTCCAAACAAAAACATGGTCAGGCTTATCACAGCAATACCCAGTCCTTGGTACCAACTTGTGTCTTAGGGTTTTACGGCTGTAAATAGATACCACGACCAAGGACATTTAATTGGGGCTGGCCTACAGGTTTAGAGGTCCAGTAAATTATCATCAAGGTAGGAACATAGTAGCATCCAAGCAGTCACAGTGTAGGAGGAACTGAGATTTCTATATTTTTAGCTAAAGGATGCTAGCAGAATATTCAAATCCAGAGAGCTAGGATGAATGTCTTAAACCCCACACCCATAATGACATACCTAATCCAACAGGGTCACACTTTCTAATAGTGCCACTCCCGGAATCAAACATATACAAACCATAATGAATACCTACCACAAAGATGGATTCTATGCTTATACTCTAGTTGTGATAGAGACAAAATTATCAGACACTTTTTTTCTATCAAATGGATTTTCAGTTATTTCTCAAATGATAAAGAATTTCCTATAAAATAGGTTGAAGAAGGGTAGTTCTGGACTTCTTTCCTAAATACAGTAATGTCAAATGGACTTATTTTACAGTAGGGATGGATGTCCCACAGTTTAATATTCTTTGAATATTTATTTCCATTCTTTCCTGTATTTAATAAATATATTTGTGTGCCCATGTTTCAGGTACAGTCCCAGATGCTCATAAAAAAAATATTTGAATAAATACAGGTCATCCCCTTTTCACTTATAGATAATTAGGGGAATAATTCTACTCAACAAAGGAAATAAATAAGCAATCAATGAAAGCCACTTATTTTGTGGTGCTGGGCATTATTCTAAGGCCTAATATATGCTAAACAAGCACTGGGCCACTGATATGTAGCTCCAGCTTCCACTGTGGTGTAGTAGAACACATCATGAATGAACTCAGGTCAGGACAAGGAGATAATGAATGTAACTGGCAGATGGGTGAGTGATGATTTTACAGACTGGGCATGCATGGCAGCTTCAAAGACGGCAACACCTGAGAAGCTGATACAGGAACATGAGCAATATTCATTTCCCCACTGATTGTAACACACACACACACACACACACACACACACACACACACACACACGAGAGAGAGAGAGAGAGGGGGGGGGGACAGAGATTTTCTTTTATGATATGCCTAATTTTTCAAAGTAACTATCAACCACACCCACAGTCTTGTGTGGACACTAAGCCTATTGCTATCCATTTCCCTTCACATAGAACAACTTTGACATTTCATGACTTTCTTCTGGCTTCTTATAACCTATGTATCACTTATCATAAATTTTCGCTCTTGTGTCTTGTCACGTATTGACTGTTCCGATGTGCTGTGCTGCTTTGCATATTGGTCTGGGTTTTTACTGTCTCCTTTTTGGAGCAGAATTCTTTTTCTTCATTGTCTGTTCCCTGTTATCTCCCAGCAGAAAAAGACAAACACAAGAACTGTGTGATGAGGAACAGTCATTATACTACATATGATTCATTTATCTGATTTATATGCTTCAATGCACCCATGAACAAATAACCCAAGACCCACTTATGACTTCTTTATGATCTCTTCAAAGAAACAATTCTGAAATATAATCACAGCTTGTTCTTATTCTTACTGGGGAAGCAGACTCTAATGAGTCTATGTAATGCAAAGATTAAAATTACTTTTTTCTAGAATTCAGAGCGTGGAATGCCTTCTGTTGCCTAATCATGTTTTCCCACTATGATGAAATACAGCAGATCTCAGTCTTTCTTGTGGGATTTTTGCCCAGACTACAGATGTATTCATTCTTGTGTTTGCCAACTCTCATCTTCAACAGATAGACTGTACATTGATAAAAAAAATAATATAATATTTATTGTTCAAGAAATAAACAGAAAAATATTCTCACATTGGATAGCAAGAGTTCTTTTGCTTAAAGAATTTTCCTTCCATTTTTCAGATGTATTTGGAACTAGGAACAAGTTTTATTGCACTTACAAATCGTTAGAGTGCAATTTTGACTTAAGTTAAACATAAGTAGGATTCTGAAGAAATTTGTTTGAGATAGGTATGTGCAAAATGATGCATATAAGTCAGAACTGATGCATGTAAGTCAAATCCTACTTGCACCATATAATAATGTCTCAGTTCACAGAAATTCTATCAGATCTAGAAATAATTTTTAACAGATAATGTTCAACTGCTATAATGTTAATTTTAAAATCTAGACTTCTTTTAGATTAAAATCAAACTGATAACCCAACAAGGAGATGAGAATACCAATAACACCCAATAATTTAGCGTTCTTAAAAGCCTAATTCCTAATTTATACCATCAACTTTAAAACATGTAAGTCTGAAAAAGATTTATTTGTCTACCATCTAATTTTCCTGCTAATACTGGCACCTGACTTGACAGATTTCAGGATTTTGACAGTACGAAGTGGGAGAGTTTAACTACTGAGGAGGTCCAAGTCACAAGTGACAATCAGGCAGGCATCACTATACACTCATTCCTGTTGACAGAATGATGGGTCCAGATTTGGGGATGGGAATATATGAGATATGCCATTTTCTTCCTGTTGACTTCTTCTGGGGATGTCCACAACAGTTATAAGGGTTAACATGGAAAACAATAAAAAGTTTTAGTTTATTTTTGACTTTAAAATAAGAAAACCCAACAAATACATTTAACAACCTTTTTCCTGTTAATATCCTGTCTATGAAACAACAAAATCCAGAAGGAGCCATGAACAGGCCTGCATACCAATTCAAACTACACAAAGTTGATAATTTATAGTTACATCACCCTTGGTGATCTATATTTCTGTCCTTTCATTTAGGAAACCTGGAGTTGTTTCATTGATATTAGTAAATATTGTACAGTTATATATTGTGAACTAAACTTTATTGGCCAGAAAAATATGGTAATAATGACTAAGCTTTATTTGCTTAATTTTAAAAATCAGAAGGACTCCTAGATTTATCATATGTGCCTGAGTCTCCAGAGCTTTCACTGCAAACACTATGGAAGTTTCTTCTTAAATAGCAAGAAATGTGAAACTTTAAGATTACAGAAAATATAGTGAAAATTATTACTTCAGTAAAAGTGTCTCACTTGGTATGGCTGTGGCTGCTGTTTATGTTTTAGACATGACTATTTTAGTAAACAAAATTTCTGACATTAAATAATTTAGGGAGGTAAAGTTTCTCTGTATGTTTCTCCCATTAGTAAACTGATAAGTGTAAAATCTGGGTCATCCTTAATTTCTCCCATACCTTATCATTCTTTATCTAAAAAAAATGAGAAGAAGCAACAGTTTGATTTTTTTCTAACAAGCAATCGAGCAAAATGAAAATTAATAGGCTATTACACAAAGGGTTTATAGCAGTATATTGTGCCTTCATTAGCAGAGCTTTATGGAGGATGAAGACAAGTGGTGTGGCCAAATGCTTGGTTCAGGTGCCAGATCCATTGCATTGCTTACAGTTTATGCATCGCCTGGCCAAGTGTTTGGTTATATCACATGGATGTCTTCTTCATTGGATAACAATGAGAGTAAAATCTACTCTTATCCCACAAGTGTGAGAATCGGATTAAATAAATGCATGAGATCATGTACTGTAAGTCAATGACTTAACCATTCAGATCATTTTATTTGTTGTTACTGTTGCTATTGTCATCATTGAGAAACAAAGTTGTTAAAGCACTCTGTATCTGGACATTTCAAAGACAGCTAGCATCCACTATATAAAAAGATAAGGAAGATATAGAAACAATTAATTCTGGTAAACATAAGTAGGGCCATACAGAAGTATCTCTCTAATTTTTCCTAAGAAAATTCTACTTCTTGGTTCTTCTTTTAAAACCCTTTCTTGAATTATTGGATGGTACTGATGCAGTGATTGAATGATTATGCAAATGATGTCCACATACTGATAAAACATTTTTACTTTTTTACTGGGTTAATGATTTTGTATGTATTTATTCACCCTGTATATAAAATATATAATTTGATAACATTTCAAGCCACACAGAGTACTGTATGTTGCTACTTGAATATAATAAGTTGCAAATAATCTAGAAATGAGAAACTGTTTAGCACAAATAGAATATACTAACTTTTTTTTTTAATTTTTTTTATTATTCGATATAATTTATTTACATTTCAAATGATTTCCCCTCTTCTAGCCCCCCCACTCCCCGAAAGTCCCGAAAGCCCCCTTCTCTTCCCCTGTCCTCCCACCCACCCCTTCCCACTTCCCCGTTCTGGTTTTGCTGAATACTGTTTCACTGAGTCTTTCCAGAACCAGGGGCCACTCCTCCTTTCTTCTTGTACCTCATTTGATGTGTGGATTATGTTTTGGGTATTCCAGTTTTCTAGGTTAATATCCACTTATTAGTGAGTGCATACCATGATTCACCTTTTGAGTCTGGGTTACCTCACTTAGTATGATATTCTCTAGCTCCATCCATTTGCCTAAGAATTTCATGAATTCATTGTTTCTAATGGCTGAATAGTACTCCATTGTGTAGATATACCACATTTTTTGCATCCACTCTTCTGTTGAGGGATACCTGGGTTCTTTCCAGCATCTGGCAATTACAAATAGGGCTGCTATGAACATAGTAGAACATGTATCCTTATTACACGGTGGGGAGTCTTCTGGGTATATGCCCAGGAGTGGTATAGCAGGATCTTCTGGAAGTAAGGTGCCCAGTTTTCGGAGGAACCGCCAGACTGATTTCCAGAGTGGTTGTACCAATTTGCAACCCCACCAGCAGTGGAGGAGTGTTCCTCTTTCTCCACACCCTCTCCAACACCTGCTGTCTCCTGAATTTTTAATCTTAGCCATTCTGACTGGTGTAAGATGAAATCTTAGGGTTGTTTTGATTTGCATTTCCCTAATGACTAATGAAGTTGAGCATTTTTTAAGATGCTTCTCTGCCATCCGAAGTTCTTCAGGTGAGAATTCTTTGTTTAACTCTGTACCCCATTTTTTAATAGGGTTGTTTGGTTTTCTGGAGTCTAACTTCTTGAGTTCTTTATATATATTGGATATTAGCCCTCTGTCTGATGTAGGATTGGTGAAGATCTTTTCCCAATTTGTTGGTTGCCGATTTGTCCTCTTGATGGTGTCCTTTGCCTTACAGAAACTTTGTAATTTTATGAGGTCCCATTTGTCAATTCTTGCTCTTAGAGCATACGTTATTGGTGTTCTGTTCAGAAACTTTCTCCCTGTACCGATGTCCTCAAGGGTCTTCCCCAGTTTTTTTTCTATTAGCTTCAGAGTGTCTGGCTTTATGTGGAGGTCCTTGATCCATTTGGATTTGAGCTTAGTACAAGGAGACAAGGATGGATCAATTCGCATTCTTCTGCATGCTGACCTCCAGTTGAACCAGCACCATTTGTTGAAAAGGCTATCTTTTTTCCATTGGATGTTTTCAGCCTCTTTGTCGAGGATCAAGTGGCCATAGGTGTGTGGGTTCATTTCTGGATCTTCAATCCTGTTCCATTGATCCTCCTGCCTGTCACTGTACCAATACCATGCAGTTTTTAGCACTATTGCTCTGTAGTATTGCTTGAGGTCAGGGATACTGATTCCCCCAGATTTCCTTTTGTTGCTGAGAATAGTTTTAGCTATCCTGGGTTTTTTGTTGTTCCAGATGAATTTGATAATTGCTCTTTCTAACTCTGTGAAGAATTGAGTTGGGATTTTGATGGGTATTGCATTGAATCTGTATAGTGCTTTAGGCAAAATGGCCATTTTAACTATATTGATTCTACCGATCCATGAGCATGGGAGGTTTTCCCATTTTTTGAGGTCTTCTTCCATTTCCTTCTTCAGAGTCTTGAAGTTCTTGTCATACAGATCTTTCACATGTTTGGTAAGAGTCACCCCAAGATACTTTATACTGTTTGTGGCTATTGTGAAGGGGGTCATTTCCCTAATTTCTTTCTCAGCCTGCTTATCCTTTGAGTATAGGAAGGCCACTGATTTGCTTGAGTTGACTTTATAACCTGCCACTTTGCTGAAGTTGTTTATCAGCTGTAGGAGCTCTCTAGTGGAGTTCTTTGGGTCACTTAGGTAGACGATCATGTCGTCTGCAAATAATGATAGTTTGACTTCTTCCTTTCCAATTTGTATCCCTTTGATCTCCTTATGTTGTCGAATTGCCCGAGCTAGTACCTCAAGTACAATATTGAAAAGATAAGGAGAAAGGGGGCAGCCTTGTCTGGTCCCTGATTTCAGTGGGATTGCTTCAAGTTTCTCTCCATTTAGTTTGATGCTGGCTACCGGTTTGCTGTATATTGCTTTTACTATGTTTAGGTATGGGCCTTGAATTCCTGTTCTCTCCAAGACTTTAAGCATGAAGGGATGCTGAATTTTGTCAAATGCTTTTTCGGCATCCAATGAAATGACCATGTGGTTTTTTTCTTTGAGTTTGTTTATGTAGTGGATTGTATTGATGGATTTCCGTATATTGAACCAACCCTGCATTCCCGGGATAAAGCCTACTTGATCATGGTGGATGATCGTTTTGATGTGTTCTTTGATTCGGTTGGCAAGAATTTTATTGAGTATTTTTGCATCGATGTTCATAAGGGAAATTGGTCTGAAGTTCTCTTTCTTTGTTGGATCTTTGTGTGGCTTTGGTATCAGCGTAATTGTGGCTTCGTAGAAGGAATTGGGTAGTGTTCCTTCTGTTTCTATTTTGTGGAATAGTTTGAAGAGTATTGGTGTTAACTCTTCTTTGAAGGTCTGGTAGAATTCTGCACTGAAGCCATCTGGTCCTGTGCTTTTTTTGGTTGGAAGACTTTCTATGACTTCTTCTATTTCTTTAGGCATTATGGGACTGTTTAGATGGTCAAGTTGGTCCTGATTTAATTTTGGTATTTGGTATCTGTCAAGGAAATTGTCCATTTCCTCCAGATTCTCCAGTTGTGTTGAGTATAGGCTCTTGTAGTAGGATCTGATGATTTTTTGGATTTCCTCAGTTTCCGTTGTTATATCTCCCTTTTCATTTCTAAGTTTGTTAATTTGGACACTTTCTCTGTGCCCTTTGGTCATTCTGGCTAAGGGTTTATCTATCTTGTTGATTTTCTCAAAGAACCAGCTCCTGGTATTGTTGATTTTTTGTATGGTTCTCTTTGTTTCTACTTGATTGATTTCAGCCCTGAGTTTGATGATTTCCTGCCTTCTACTCCTCCTGGGCGAAATAGCTTCTTTTTGTTCCAGGGCTTTCAGGTGTGTCATTAAGCTGGTAATGTATGCTCTCTCCATTTTCTTTTTGGAGGCTCTCAGGGCTATGAGTTTTCCTCTTAGCACTGCTTTCATTGTGTCCCATAGATTTGGGTATGTTGTGTTTTCATTTTCATTGTGTTCTAAAAAGTCTAATTTCTTTCTTTATTTCTTCCTTGACCAAGGTATCATTGAGTAGAGTATTGTTCAGTTTCCATGTGTATGTGGGCTTTCTGTTGTTTCTGTTGCTATTGAAGACCACTTTTACTCCATAGTGATCAGATAGGAGGCATGGGATTAGTTCGATCTTCTTATATTTGTTGAGGTCTGTCTTGTGACCAATTATATGGTCGATTTTGGAGAAGGTACCATGAGGTGCTGAGAAAAAGGTATATTCTTTTGTTTTAGGATAGAATGTTCTATATATATCTGTTAAATCTAATTGGTCCAAAGCTTCAATTAGTTTCATTGTGTCCCTGTTTAGTTTCTGTTTTCCTGATCAGTCCATTGAGGAAAGTGCAGTGTTGAAGTCACCCACAATTATTGTGTTAGGTGCAATGTGTGCTTTTAGTTTTAATAAAGTTTCTTTTACGAAAGAGGGTGCCCTTGCATTTGGGGCATAGATGTTCAGGATTGACAGTTCTTCTTTTTGTATTTTTCCTTTGACCAGCAAGAAGTGTCCCTCTGGGTCTCTTTTGATGACTTTGGGTTGAAAGTCAATTTTATCTGATATTAAAATGGCTACTCCAGCTTGTTTCCTGAGACCATTTGCTTGTAAAATTGTCTTCCAGCCTTTTACTCTAAGGTAGTGTTTGTCTTTGACCCTGAGGTGTGTTTCCTGTAAGCAGCAAAATGTAGGGTCCTGTTTACGTATCCATTCAGTTAGTCTGTGTCTTTTTATTGGGGCATTAAGTCCATTGATGTTAAGAGATATTAAGGAATAGTGATTGTTACTTCCTATCATTTTTGACGTTATTTTTTAAATTTGAATGCTTAACTTCTTTTGGGTTTGATGAAAGGTTACTATCTTGCTTTTTCCAGGGTGAAGTTTCCCTCCTTGTATTGGTGTTGTCCTCCTATTATCCTTTTTAGGGCCGGGTTTGTGGATAGATATTGGGTAAACTTGGTTTTGTCATGAAATATCTTAGTTTCTCCATCTATGGTGATTGAGAGTTTTGCTGGATATAGTAGTTTTGGTTGGCATTTGTGTTCTCTTAGAGTCTGCATGAGATCTGCCCAGGACCTTCTAGCCTTCATAGTCTCAGGTGAAAAGTCTGCTGTGATTCTGATAGGTCTTCCTTTATATGTTACTTGGCCTTTTTCTCTTACTGCCTTTAGTATTCTTTCTTTGTTTAGAACATTTGGTGTTTTGATTATTATGTGACGGGAAGTATTTCTGTTCTGGTCCAGTCTGTTTGGAGTTCTGTAGGCTTCTTGTATATTCATGGGCATCTCTCTCTTTAGGTTAGGGAAGTTTTCTTCCATAATTTTATTGAAGATATTTGCTGGCCCTTTAAGTTGTAAATCTTCACCCTCATCTATGCCTATAATCCTTAGGTTTGGTCTTCTCATTGTGTCCTGGATTTCCTGGATATTTTGGGTTACAAGCTTTTTGCATTTTGCATTTTCTTTAACTGTTGAGTCCATGGTTTCTATGGAATCTTCAGCATCTGAGATTCTTTCTTCTATCTCTTGTATTCTGTTGTTGATATTTGTATCTCTGTCCCCTGATTTCTTCCCAAGGCTTTCTATCTCCAAAGTTGTCTCCCTTTGAGTTTTCTTAGTTGTTTCTACTTCTGATTTTAGATCCTGGATGGTTTTGCTTAGCTCCTTCACTTGCATGTTTGTGTTTTCCTGTAATTCTTTAAGAGATTTTTGTGTTTCCTCTTTCATGAGCTCAGCCTGTTGACCAAAGTTCTCCTGTATTTCTTTAAGAGATTTTTGTGTTTCGTCTTTCATGACCTCAGCCTGTTGAGCAAAGTTCTCCTGTATTTCTTTAAGTGTTTTTTGCATTTCCTCCTTGTTGGCTTTTGTATTCTCCTGGATTTCTTTCAATGATTTTTGTGTTTCCCTTGCAAGGGCTTCTAACTTTTGATCCATTTTCTCCTGAATTTCTTTATGTATGACCTTCATGTGTTCCTGTACCAGCATCATGACCAGTGATTTTAAATCCAAATCTTGTTTTACTGGTGTGATGGGGTATCCAGGACATGCTGGTAGAGGAGAATTGGGTTCAGATGTTGCCATATTGCCTTGATTTCTGTTAGTGACGTTCCTGCGTTTGCCTTTTGCCATCTAGATCTCACTGGTGTTAGTTTATCTTGTCAGTGCTGGACTCACCAGTGCAAGCTGCCCCTTCCCAGTTGGCCTCTGGTGCACAGCTTACCTCCTGCACTGCTTGTAGACAGTGTGCTGCTGCCCAGGCTGTTCAGATCCCAAAGCAGGCACCCGAAGGCTCCCGCTGGGGCCAGCTGGATTCACTGGAGCACACTGACTTCTCCCAGCTGGCCGCCCGGAAGCCCAGCTAGCCACTTGCAGGACTTGGAGATGTAATGCTGCCGCCCAGACTGATCTGGATCCAGAAGCGGAGAGAGTAGAGCTAAGGGCTTCTGCCTGAGGCCTTGCCCCAGATTGTGTCTGTGGAGCAGATGGAGCCCGTGTGCACTCCCAGGGAGTGCCGACGGTGTATGCTACTGTGACCTCCCCTGTGTTCCTCTCACTCTGCTGGGCAGCCGATCTGCCAACCGGGCTGTCGCACACAAGGTTAGCCTGGCCGCCCAGTCCCTGAGTCCAGGCAAAAGCCTGGGAGGCCAAGGTCCGAGCAAAGTTCCCCTATGACTGTTAATTGGGTTTGCCAGGTGACTAGGATGGCGGGTGTGTGCGCCCGCGCTCCCTGAAAGCGCCGGGAGAGTCTGCTTTGCTAACAATCACCTGGGCGGGTTGACTCACAGATTGCCCACCAAGCTGCCCAGTTCTTGGGGTCAGTCCTGTGCCTTTTGGGGCCTGGACCCCCGCTTTGTTAGCCTTAGGCTATGCCTGTTACAGGTCTGCCCGCCTGAGCTCTCTGTCGTCCTGCAGGCAAAATGGCGGCGGCGCGCTCGCAGGCCTGGGCAAAAAACCTCCTGGCTGGGTTGGCACCCCGATGGCCCCCCGACCCGCCCAGGGCCTGGGTGCAGGCCAACGCCCGTCGGGCTCAGACCACCGCGGTGTTGGCCTCGGATTATATTTGTGTACCTCAGTCTGTCCGATTCCTGGAGTACGGAGCCAAGATGGATGCTCCTCTCCTGACTGGTGGGAGGCCGAGTTCTGAAGTGGCCTCCGTGCAGGAAAGGCGCCGCACAACTGCAGCTGCTTGCTGCCCGGCTGGTCAGCGAAGGTCAGTGGTCGTGGGCGCAGGGCCTAACTGGTCCCTGTGACGCCTTGGTTCCACTGCTGATGGCCCTTCAGCTGGAGCAGCCACTGCTGCCGCTGCCGCCGCCGCCGCCGCTGCCCGCCACTATATCTATACTAACTTTTTAGCAACTAGGTATTCTACTAGGATTAAATGTATTTTCAGAAATATGCATGTATATACATAGTGTATATGTAAGTGTATACATTATATATGTATATTTTTTTCGATATATTTTTATTTACATTTCAAATGATTTCCCCTTTTCTGGCCCCCCACTCCCAGAATGTCCGATAAGCCCCCTTCCCTCCCTCTGTTCTCCCATCTACCCCTTCCCACTTCCCTGTTCTGGTTTTGTCCTATACTGCTACACTGAGTCTTTCCAGAACCAGGGGACACTCCTCCGTTCTTATACCTCATTTGATGTGTGGATTATGTTTTGGGTATTCCAGTTTTCTAGGTTAATATCCACTTATTAGTGAGTGCATACCATGATTGATCTTTTGAAACTGGGTTACCTCACTTACTATGATGTTCTCCAACTCCATCCATTTGCCTAAGAATTTCATGAATTCATTGTTTCTAATGGCTGAATAGTACTCCATTGTGTATATATACCACATTTTTTGCATCCATTCTTCTATTGAGGGATACCTGGGTTCTTTCCAGCTTCTGGCTATTATAAATAGGGCTGCTATGAACATAGTGGAGCATGTATCCTTTTTACATGCTGGGAAATCCTCTGGGTATATGCCCAGGAGTGGTATAGTAGGATCCTCTGGAAGTGATGTGCCCAGTTTTCTGAGGAACCACCAGACTGATTTCCAGAGTGGTTGTACCAATTTGCAACCCTACCAGCAGTGGAGGAGTGTTCCTCTTTCTCCACATCCATGCCAACACCTGCTGTCTCCTGAATTTTTATTCTTATACATATATACATAATGTGTATGTATGTGTCTAAGTATATTTATATAATATTTATAAATGTATATAAATATTAAATGTTATGGAAGAATGTAGCCTTATTCTCAATGGCAAAGCCTGAGGCTATGCTGTAGCCTTTAATAGTTTTACAGAATAAGTGAATTTTGACATATTCATATAACAAAAAGCTATACAAGGACGATGCTACCAAGAAGCTGGCTGGGTCCTTCTGCTCTATCAAAGAAGGTTCTCTCTGAGCTCTGACCTTGGGCAGCTTTTTCATGGCTTTGTGTTGGACCACCTGAGTGCTGGCAGGTGACATGATCTTAGTTCTTCAAGTGTCACCTCCCGTGTTGGCCAAAGAAGTCCAACATTCGTTGCCTGTACTAGAACTCGATACTGCTGCTTCTAGTCAGACCATTGTATTGATATTTCTTAGCCCTTGATGGCAGCCAGTTTTACAGTTCAAAAGCCTTGATGTCTCAAATTCTCAGCTCTCTAGACCTGGAAGCTCCCTGGAAATCTTCCAGTGGTCACCACACGCATCTTCATGCCTCAGCCTCCTTCCTTCCTCTATTCTTCAATGTCTAGGCTTCTTCCACAGCTTCAGTCCCCTTGTTCTTTCCCTGATGATTCTCTTGAACTGTGCAGCTGTCTTTTTGCCATCCACTAAGAAGCTGGCCACCTTGCTGCTTTTGCAGCTCAGCCTACTGAGCACTTAGCTGGGCCTCTCTTTCACGTTTCCTAGTTGGCTGCCTTGTTGTTTTCGCAGTTTAGCTTCTCAACTGCCTGGCTGTCGCTAACACTGTTATTCAGTTGTGTCTTTCATTATGGTTGCCCTGTTTCCTCTGCTGCTTCTTCCTGCACGATACCACCAGTACCTGGTGGTAGATGAAAGTGGACAAAAAAAGCCCTCTCTTAGACATGCTTTTGCAATACTAGAGAAAGAGGCAAGGTCAATTGTTCCTAAGCAAGCCTGAACAGTCTACTTTTATGTCAAGAGAAGGGGTATTTGCACCAACAGTAGAATACCAGCTTGTCATTCCAGTCTTCTAAACCAGAGAGGAAATAATTGAAATGTGATTATTGTTAACCATGGTTTGCGACAGCAAAATATCTGATACAAATTGTTTTGAACAGCACTACCTGAGGCTGGAATTTTCAGGAACTGAAGCAACCAGCTGTGAACATTATACAGTTTTCTCAAGGTCTCTGTGATGTGATGAAAGCAGTCAGAACCTTGCATAAAGGTAATCCAGCTGGCTGCCTATGCCATGCAGACCAGAAAGGCACTATACCACAGCAGCCAAGAATGATGTCAGATTGCCCTATCCCTGAACACATTTGCTTTTGACAAGAAAATAAAAGGAGATAAAGTGTGTCAGTAAGAACTCAAAGAACTTAGCATTAACACTTAGTAATTTGAAGCAAATCTTAATAATGTTTAATTCCTACCTGGTATCCAGGGGAATTGGGTCTGCTTCATCTGACTTGATATGGATTTAACTGTAGATCTAAACAGCATTGGTGAATGATAGACGTGAATTAACCAGAAGTAGCTAAGTTCTACCTTATATTCTTAGTTTACTAATCTCTAGCATCAACAAAAGTAGTAAGCTCCTACGTAAATGGTGATTACTGTATTCATACTTCACAGCAGAGCACATATGAATTTCTTCAGACTGAAAATCTTGCATAATATGATGGGTTGACTCAAGAGCAACTGTTCAGTCAGAGTTGGTAGTTTAGCCTTACAGTCCTAGCTACTCAAGAAGCTGAAACAGGAGGACTGAAAGTCCTGCACAAACAACTTAGCATAACCCACTATCAAAATAAAAGGGGAAAAATGAGTTATGTATATAGTTTAGAGGTAGAGTTCTTGCCTAGAATGCTGAGGGTTCTTTGTCTAGTAGACCTGCCCCCCACCCCCCACAGAAAAGATAGATCATTTATGGACAAACAGATCACTACTAGCACCAAATGAAGACAGATGAAGTATCACACTATCTTCCAATCTTAGTGCTATACTTCAGCCCAAGCTGGAGGTGGAACCAGAATATAGATGCTGCTCCCCTGTCTTGGAGTCAGTGAAAGGACTAAACACACTTCTCCATTGTTAATCTTAGCACTTCATGACAAGATGAAGCTGTTCCTCAGTAAATTCACCAGGAGCTTGACAATACCAAAAGTGCTAAACTGGATGAAGGGTCCACTGATGTTGTGATCCATGAAACTTCTACAACAAATAGCTCTCAAGTAACCTGGACACCTAGAGCCTCTTTCTTTCACTTATGATTTTCCTAAAAAGATTGAATGGTTTGATAAGTCAATTTGTGTGTCAGAAAAAAAATTATAAGAAACTGAAAAACAGTTTGCTCTGACAAATGATTTTACAAAGAGTGATTTTAATCTAAAGATATGAGAGATATTCTCTGGTAGATAGCAGCTAATGCCAAGTTCTTTACTAAAACCCCAAAACTAATCCTTTAAATTACGTGAGTTCTTAGAGGCCATTTCCCCAGTACCATCATTTTATACATAAAGGAATAAAAATTAAGAACTATCCTTCTTCCTGTTCACCTTTCCTGCCTCTTCCTCTCCCTCCCCCTTTCATTTTCTTTCCTTCATCTATATTTTATTCATTCTCTTTTTTATTGTTCTTGAACATTTATGAGATAGGACATGTATATCCAACTTTCGATGATCAAATCAGTGTAACTAGCATCTCCTTAAATATTTATCTTCTAGTTTTACATTGTCTTCAGCATTTTCTCTCTTGGTCTCTGTATATCTCTTGTTGCTCTCAATCTGTGTGGTTAAACACAGAGAGAGTGCAGAGAGCGGGTGTGGAAGCCAGACACAAGCCTTTCTGCTATCACAGTTTTAATCAGTATCTCTCTTAATTCATCCTGTCCCCACTTAGCTTATCATCTCATATTTTTAACTTAGACACTTTTAACATGGTTTTATCTTTAGGAGACATAAATGTCTCTGTAGTTAGTGGTTTTGGCTTTTCAGTCTTAAAAAGAAACAATCCAGAAAGTTCCCAAATCAACAGAAAATGTCTGAGTTGCAAAAGCGTTCTCATTTTCAAATGGCAGAATTGGCAGCCAAGCTCTTTCTTACTCAGAAAGTATGTTCTAACAATAGATTTTAATGAAAGCAGATTCCATTAGATGTGATAGAGTCCACAGCAGGGATAAAATTAAGAAATCAACAGTCAATTTAGAATATCTTTTAATATTATACCACTGTTAAACTAGCAGCATTAAGTTTATTTTAACTTTTATTAAGATTAACTTTTAAAAACATTCGCTGACAAGACTGTAAACAGGGCTCCCTTTTGCAATTTATAAATATTGTATGCTGGCAAAAATGGAAGCAGAAATAAATTTAATTTAAAGGTACAATTAAAACACAGTAGGACATTGCTTTGAGTGTGACTCTCTGTGTGTCAAATATCAAAGTAGCTTGCTCTCCTGCACAAAGCACACATGAGGAAGTCCTCTCGATTTTTTTAAAAACCGATTTGAGGTAAAACGAAATCTGAATCTGGCTGTCTATTTTTTAATGCCTTCTCCACCAAATGATTTCGCAAATATCCAGTAAAAAGATCAGCGTGTGATTCTGTCCCTATAGCTCTGGGGCATCAAATCCACAACCCCTGGACTAGCCCGACCTACGTGAATGAAGGAGTGGTTTCAGTTTTTTCCAAAGCTAGAGTTTGTGCAGCTGTGGACACTCCTTCATTAGTTTAAGACAAGGAGCTGAGTGTATTTAAAATAACATCAAATTCTTATTTGCTTTGTCAAACAAATGCTGCTGTTTTCCCAAGTGCTATATGAAGCAATATGTAGTGTCTCTTGATATGCAAAAATAATTTCTTAAGTTATCATGCTTTATTTTATGAAACATTCCAATGAACTTTATGAAATTTTAAGAATTGGGAGGGTGGACCGATGGGTCAGCCATAAAGAATTTCAAACTCTGGGGCTGGATAGACTGGTTCAGTGATGAAGAGCACTGGCTGCTCTTCCAGAGGACCCAGGTTCAATTCCCCGTACCCGAAAGGCAGATCACAATTATCTATAACTCCAGGATATAACGCTTTCATGCAGACATACGTGCAAAAAGAAAACCATCAGCATATAGAAAAATAAGTAAGTTCATATATTAAAAAATGATTACCAGC
Organism: Apodemus sylvaticus; assembly: GCF_947179515.1. NCBI lineage: Eukaryota > Metazoa > Chordata > Mammalia > Rodentia > Muridae > Apodemus > Apodemus sylvaticus. The sequence continues at coordinate 120,566,239 of NC_067476.1, forward strand.
ACCTACATCAGGCAGCTCAGAACTGCCTGTACCTACAGTTCAGGAGGACCTAGCACCCTCTTCCGACCTTCTCAGGTACTTTCATGCATGTAGTTTCCCTACATAGTCATACACACACACATACATACATACATACACACATACATACATACATACATAAACACACACATACATACATGTAAAATAGTAATACTTTTAGATGTTAATAGTGAGAAATTAAGAATTTCTTAATCATATTTTAGAGGTGAAGTAATTAATAGAGTATATATCAAAGTATTTGTAACTAGAAAACAAATGCTTAGCATCAGCTTTAAAGAGTACTGCTCCATGTAACTCAGTTTGAGCATTCCCAGTCTGGCCTGGCTCTGGTGGCACTCTGCTTCTTGAGGATTTGACCATGAAATCTATACTTGGAACAGAGCCTGACAACATAGCTCAGTCATATAAATAAATGCCAGTAACATTTCTACAGAAAGTGTTCTCAATTTGGGGGACTAAGGAAGATTGCATTTTATGGTAATGGGAAGATTTTCAGATAAGTGCCTAAGTAAACTAGTATCAAATAAAACAGATTACTGGAATAAGTGAAAATTTTCTTACAGATTATTACTTGGGAAAGCCAGTTAGCTCTATACCTTTCTACCTAGCTTAATTTTTTTCTACAAAAGGAGGCATTTTAATATAAAAAGATATAGTTATTGCCCGGCCAGACTTCACCGTGGTGGTCTTTTATACCATACAGACTCACTGGCTTCAAGTATGATTTTTTTTCAGAATCCTTTAGCTGATAGTTTCTGTGCTTATTCTTACTTGCAGGTAACATTATCTGAGACCTTGTGGCCACGGACGCCTGATTTGCTCATTCTCAGGCGCATTCTTTCCATTGGCCAAGTCTTCAACCGATGGCTGAGAGAGAAAGTGTTCGAACAGCTAAGCTCTGTGCCTTATCTTAAAGTACAAGTTCTGCAGTTCTACAGAGCTGGCTCTGAGTACTGAGCCCCAATTGTCCAAAGTACCCTGCATGATTGAAAACAGCCGTGCTATTTATTGGGGTTTGTTCATTCGTTTGTTTGTTGTTTTTTTGCCAGTCATTCTTTTCTCAGTTGTTCTGTCCTCCACATTCCCTAAATCATCTCTAAAACCATTTACTCTTCAATCTGTATTTCAGGTTCTACTTCCAAATCTATAGCTGGAGAAATTCCAAAGAATCCGGGATAGAAACACTCAGAAAATTGATTGCTATCCTTAAGAACTAACAAAGCTCTTCCCCCTCCCTAAGGGCTAGCCATTGCTTCGGGATGTATTTTCTTGGGCTTATGTGTATCTGTTTTTAGCATATCATTGCCATGGAAAAATGTCCCAGAGTGTATAGCCTTACATGCATCCCACTTCTGTCATAATTAATGGACACTTGCTTAGGGCCCAAGCTAGCTGCACTCAGCAGACAGCCAAAACCTGGATCACACCGCAACTCTGATGAATACAGATCATCAATGCATTTAATGGGTTGATGGCAAAATGATACAAGGAGAAGAAATGGCTGACATTCAGCATTTCCAGCTAATTGACTCTAATGGAAAGATTTATTTCCTTTTTGTTTCTTTTCTTTCTCTCTAACCCATTTAAGGATAAGTTTAGCATAGCTTACAAAAAAAATTACCACACTGTTTTCCTCTATGAAAAGGAAAAAAAATATTGATGCTTTCTTAAAATAGAGTTTTCTGAACTCCATTTTGAGATTGCTAAATTAGAATTTCTGGAATACAGGAATTCTCATATTTCAGTTCCTCAAATGATGATTTTTTTTTGTATCCTCTCCTGCTACTTTTACTCTACTCTTCATAGATTTTTTTTCACTTTTCCTTTCTTCTAATCTAGAGAAAAGCTAAATCAGACATTCCCATTCTTTTGACAATCTAACGGAAACATATTTGCATGTACACCCTTTAGATCTCTATTTACTTAAGTCCATGCTTAGCAGAAGATAATAAGCTTAATAAGACGCCTGAGTTCCTATAATAAAAATGAAACAATAAAAGCATAGAAATATGAGGAAGAAATTACACCCATTAAATGCATCAAGCCATCAGGCCCGATGAGTGATAGGATAGCTGCCTATTCAAGTTGGAAATTTTACACATGATCGAAGCTTTATTTAGTCTAGTGGAATGCGCTTCCTGAATTTGGCTTCTAGCTAAGCTAGAGCACAATAGCTAGTATTATGTGATCGGACTGACCTCTTCTCATCTCTAAATCATTGTGATTCTGGCTTACGCTGCCTCTTTTTCCCAGGTAGCCATCGCCGCACTGTTCTCTCTCTGGTTTAGATATTGATTCTGGTTGCTATAGGAGCCTGTTTGACTATAAATAACACAGGTTTCTTTTTAGCTTCTCTAAACCCCGTAAAACAATTGATTAGAATCAGTTCTCTCTTTGTGTTTAAGAGATACTAGCTCAGTGGTTTGGGGAAATAAAATAATTGTCACAGAAAATGTCACTAGTAGCCAAGATTAATAAGCAATCTCACTGCTATGCATAGGTGAACTAAGGGCATGATCCGTGTAGTAACAAAGTAAGCATAATTCCCATATGATTTTGTAAGAAGATTCTAATGCTTTCGGTTTTCCAGAAAAAAAAAAAGAGACCCGTGAAGCCTTCAGAATATCATGTATGCCCTTGACCTTTATTTAGACATATAAAAGTAGAGCTATGGATGGGCAGAAGATTAGTTATGATTCATGGCTTCCAAATATCCTTAATTTAATCTTGTCTTGCTTTCATGCGTTTCTTACTGACTGAATATAAACTATTTAGTTACATAAACAGAGAATCAATGAGAAAATGCCTAGATATCCTAAGTATGATTGTGCTTTTCCCATCAATCAATCTGGATTGTCCTTGCAATTGTTAGGCTGATATCAAATATCAAAATGTTCAATGTATTTGAACTGAGCAAAGCCACATTGCTTTTGGGAGATATATACTCGATTCCCAGATGAGTTCTGAAGGTAGTCAATTTCTAAGGTAGCTGCAACAGCTCATTAATTAGGAGTAGCCAGAGTGGTGCTACAAAGTAGTGTATCCACTATAGTCCTGTATGGGTAACACTGCTCATGTCCTACTTTTCATAAAACTTCCAATTATTTTGACAGATCTTGCCTTTCAAAGACTTCTCCTTAGGTGTTTTGTCTCTGAGTCTCTTCCTACCTAACAGATTCCAGGACCTTGACATCAATGGAAGAAATCCTTCTGTTTCTCTCGTCATCTCTCTCTCTCTCTCTCTCTCTCTCTCTCTCTCTCTCTCTCTCTCTCTCTCTCTTTCTGTCTCTCTGTCTCTCTCTGTCTCTCTGTCTCTGTCTCTCTCTGTCTCTCTCTGTCTCTCTGTCTCTGTCTCTCTGTCTCTGTCTCTCTGTCTCTCTGTCTCTGTGTCTCTCTCTCACTCTCACTCTCTCTCTCTCTCTCTCCCTCTCCCTCTCCCTCTGCTTTTAATGTGTGCTTATTCTGGGCCACTGGCCTGATTCTGAATTCTAGGAAGTGTGCTGTTATCAGATAATAATCTAGAGTTCATAGTAATCTACAAAAGACATTGTTTATAATAACTTACAACACATCTAAGTTTCTCCTGCCGTGGAACTGAGAGTGAACCCCCATCATACAGTTCCAAAGAGGACCCTGAGATGCTGTCTTAGGACTCAGCAAGAAAACACCAAGGACATCATCCTTGCTGATGGTGTTCCTCATAGTGTAGACCTTGTTGGAGCTTACAAAGATGGGCTGAACTGACTTCCATTCATTTCCCAGTTATGTCCCTTGAGCTGTTTTCCTCCGTTTCCCTTTCTCTCCCTCTCCCTCTCCCTTACCCTCTCCCCTCCCTCTCCCCCTCCCTCTATACCCCCTCTCTCTCCTCTTCCTCCAGATTTCCCTACCTTCGAGAATAAAGGGATAATTTTATTTATTAGGTCCCTAATACAAACTATGAAGACCTGGTTTACTACAATTATTTTTAGTGTGGCCTCTGACAGCAGACTAACGTTTCCTCAGCACTCTTTGGTGATAGAGGTTAGTTGCCTTCTGAGGTTGTTCTGAAGATGGCATGAGTGCATGTGCCAGGCCACATCAGACAACTTTCTAATGCATGAAAATTCCTGGACTAAGTTCTACCTCTCTTAGAATCCACACATTTTCTGTCTAAGACAAGAAAGAACGAACAGGATATCTAGTTTCAGAAATTTATGTCACTATACGAAACAACTCACCAAACAATAAACGTGCTGAGAGCTAATATGGTTACCATTTGCTTTATGAGTGTTGATCAGCCAGGAATTATCTAGGGATCTTAAAATTGGCTGTTTGTGAATATCCACAATAAATCAATTTTATTGATGACTTTATTTCTATCATGTGGAATCCTGAACCCAGAGATTTTCAGATGCTAGGCAAGTGCTCTGCAGCTGAACTCTTTACTCAGTCTAGATCACCCGACGTGATGTGAATCTTGGGAATTAAGTCTGTGTCTCTGGGAAGAGCAGCCAGTGCTCTTATCTGTTGAGTTATATCTGCATCCCTAGATGGGCTTTTATCACTGAGTAATGTGCTTTCAGGAAAAAGTCCACTCCCCATGGTTTTATATTGCCTAGGATGCACAACAGTACTTTTGTCCACTCACCTAATGAAGACTTCTTAGCTGATCTCCATGTGGGGTGATTAAGAAAGAAGCTTCAGATTTCACAAGGGTATGTTTTCAAACCAGTTAAAGAAATATACATAAGAGTATGAACTAGTAAAAAATTCTCCAGCTGAATCTTCCAAAAGTAGTCATGATCATTTTCATTAATACTATTGATTCTATTGCTCTACGGAAATTGACATTGTTAATTTTCAGAACTATCTATTATCTACTAATTGATGTGTATATGTTTGTAGGTATTTACAGGTACATGTGAAGGTCAGAGGACTTGATAGAATTGGTTCTTTACTTTCATCATGTGGCTTGCAGAAATCAAACTCAGGACATAGGACTTAACAGCAAATGCCTTTCAGTCTGGCTCATGGTTGAATTTAAAAAGAAACTATATCTAGTTATTCAAGTAAATGTATCCTGTATTTCATCATTTACACTTTTATTTTTCCAGTTATCATTTTATAAACAGTCTATTGAATTTCACATTTATGAAAAGTATTTTTGAAGAAATATAAGTGAATTACTTTTCTATAGATAGTTTTTCAATATTGTTTTCAGAAAAAGGATTATTCACCACTTGTTAGAGATCACATTTCTGCAGTTACTCTCACATCTTCTGTATCATACACACTACATACCCAGTAAGTTTTCCTAAGTAAACTGACAAACTTAAATTCATCTTAGTCACCTCCAAGCTATGACCTTTGAATTTGAGAGCTTTTCTTGTTTTACCTTGTAACCAATTTTCAACTGAAAAGTGAACTTCATCTATGGAAACCAACAAGTCACCCTACCTGAGGTTTTGGAAGAATATTTAAAAACTCAAACTATTATTCATGAATTCTGTCAAGAAGCCCAGATGACATGAAAATACTTGGTGACACTTTTCTTTCCAAAGGTTCCCCCTTCTCTTTCACCACTTTTTATAATAACCTTTACAGGTTTATCTACTGACCAAGCCATTTCATCACTATTTGCTGCTATAGTAGCAATATTTCAATGAGATATGGTTAACTCCAGCAAGAAAGCAAAGTGCACAGAAGGCAGAGAAATCTTGAGATTTCCTGTTTATTATTTGCTATGGGTTGTACTCTTTCTTTGCATATAATTTGTGCATTGAGTGCAATGCAAGTTTATTCAAAGACAAGTAAGTATTCACATGTGGTTTGGTGCTTTTCAAGTTGTTCAGACTGGAACATATGTGTCTCCATGGGAAATTTATCTCACCATTTTTTTTCTCATCACGATTTTCATCAGATATACACAATTGTTTTGAACACTTTCGTGGAAATGAATCATTCATCTGCTCAGAGGTCTATTAAATTATATTAAGTATCCAGTCACGTCTCAATCATCTACTTCAATAATTGCCCATTTCAAGTAGAGGTTTAAATTAGTTTGGCCTCACTCAGTTGCATTGTTCACACCAAGAGAAGTACTTTAAAAATAAAAAACAAACACACCTCAATAACAATGGGACAATAGTTTTCAGATTACAGGGGGGGAAATATTTGATTAGTACTCCTACATGTGAAATATGTTACTTTCCAATATAAAAACATTGTTTAAGTTTTCATCACCATGGAATGTCACAGTCACCAAAACTCCAGCCAGCACACTGATGTTCTTGCTTTCAAAAAGAAGCTTGGTCCCTATGCGCATTTGCCACATAATATGTCAGGAACAAATGATAAGTCCACCCTTTCTCAGTTTCAGTTTCTCTATTTAAAAATGAAAATAAAAATACCCATTTCGTTTCTCCTCAGCCTCAGTTTTACAAAAGTAGAATCAAATAGGAATTGCACATATCTGTGTCACAGAATATTGTAGTCGATATATGCATTATTGTGAATGCATTTGGTTAGCCCTATTAATAAGCTTGAAGTATCATACTTTGATCAGTGTGGCTCATGCTTAAAGTCTCTCAAAATTCCCCAGTGTAGAATATGTTATCTACCCTAGTCTCCATGCTGTGACCACATCTCCAGAGCTTTTATAATTCAAATTGTCTGTGTCCTTTGGTGACTTCCATGGTTTTCTTAGTGGAGCACATTCCAACTCTAATACTAACAAAGGAAATGGGTGATACTTGTAGAGCTAAAGTATAGTATTCACATTTTATCATGGTAAATGAGAAATATTTGGAGTAATGGGAGCTTCTATGGTTTTCTGATGGCTAAGTACATTCAAAGACATATCTAGTTATTAAGGCAAACACTTACGGGTAGCCAAATATAATATACTATAGGCAAATATCTAATTACCATATTATGGTTTCATTAAAGGAGACCGGGAATCTCAGCCTGGGGCTCAGTGTAATCATGCTGATCACAGAACAGAAGCTGTGTTTCTATTTAAGCAGAATGATGATGGTTGTTTCCTAAACCCATCTGTCTAACACTAACTCTGCCTTTGTGACCAGCTCTATTAAAGTCATATCAGTTATTGAAACTGTATTCCCAAACTGTGCTGTTTAATTTGCTTAAAAAATCAGCATTTTCCATTAATTTAAGTATCAGAATCCATTAGTTCGGCAAAGCAATGTTTTATCTTTAAATATTGGTCATTTTATGACAAGTATACAGGCCTTGTGACTGTAAAGAACATTTTTCTTACACCAGGGCTTATCTTAGTGAGTTTCTCTGACTTCTCCATCCATAACCTCTCTGTAACTCATCAAATCTAGCTCATGTTCCATATCAATGCTTGGCCTTGGGTCACTTCTACCTGCATCGCAATCAATATCTAGGTTTCCACCAAGACCTGCCTTATCTGTAACCATTCACAGGTCCCTTCTGAGTCACATCCAATCTTTCCATCGAGTCATACCTTCCACTTTCTTTTCCAGTGTCCAGTCCAATGAGTCTCTATGCTCTCCCCATCCATTGTTTCCCCAACTAGCCATACCTAGCCCAGGTCCTACATGCCTAGTCTGCCTTCCTCTGCCTGTGCCACCAGCAATCTTTAGGCTTCTGCCAAGACCCTTACTACCTATGCCCAAACCCAAAGATCCACTCATATGCCAAATATGACCTTTCCAACTAGCCAAGTAGACCCTCATACTCTAAGCTTGGAATAGGAATTATCTTTCCCACTAGGCCAGTTCTCTCTGACTACTTGAATTCTTTCCAATGAAGCCATTTCCAACCTCTGGTCCAATCTGTTCATATAACCTCTTCTGCCCCAATCAGCTATGCCCATATCAGATATAAAACTAACAAAGGAAGTCCACATACCCAAATTTCATCCTCCAAATACCAACTGTACCAAAGATCAAGCTAGTATCTTTTCTTGAAAACCCACAAGTTTTATATATATATATATATATATATATATATATATATATATATATATATATATATATATATGTGTGTGTGTGTGTGTGTGTGTGTGTATGTGTGTGTGTGTATATATATATATATATATATATATATAATGTTTTCAATGAGAATTTACAAAAACTCTAAAACACAGAATTTTAAAAATCTAACATAAGCTTTATTACATGTTCAAGGTGTTTAAGGAACAGAGAGAGAGAGAGGAGAGAGAGGAGAGAGAGAAGAGAGAGAGAGAACTTGAGAATACATATCTGCATGCTGTTCAAGAAAACACAAGGACAAGAAGAAGGAAATAGTGAAGCTAATACAGGACATCAGAATATAATTCAATAAGGAGATAGAAACATTCAAGAAACCTCAAGCGGAGATGAAGATGGACTTGAAGAACACAATAATTCTTCTAGAAAACTCAAAGGAAAGCCTTACAAGTAGAATCAATCAAATAGAGGATCCAGAACATATATGCATTAATATAAAAATAATAATAAACAGGTGAGGTGGGACATGATTTAAAATAAACAGCTTTCAGATACAGCCATAGATAAGGAAAAAGGATTCTAAGTCAATAGTATATACCAGATCTTCATTAAGAACCTAGAAGAAAACTTCCTTAAAATAAGGAAAGACACACTCATACAAAAACCCACACAAGACATCACATAGACAAGACAAAAAAGGTATCCCCACAGCATATCATGGTTAAGCCATTAGATGTATGTAAACAAAGAAAGTATACTGAATGTTGTAGGAGGAAAAAAACCAACAACAAAACTTCAAGTCATACAAACAAGAAAACCAATCAGAATAAAATCTGTTTTCTTTATGAAAACAGAGGAACCTTGAACAAACACTCCAAGTCCCAAAAGACTGCTACAGCCAGCCTAGGATGGGCACCACTTTAGAGTAAAAGGAAGAACAAAATTAACCCATCAAACTGGACCAATAGTATATGACAAAAAAGATGTCAGTGGGAAAGTAATCAGAAGAGTCAAGTGGGGGCTCTTCATTCAAATCTAGGGACGTAAACAAAGAAGACACTAGTATTCCTCAACATATATGCACTAAACTCTGGGGCACTGACTTTGTTAAATAAATGCACTACTGGATTTAAAGGCACAGATTGGCATTGATCCATTAATAGTAGGTGGTATAAGTACACAACTCTCTCCAATAGACAGGTCATCTAAAGATACACACACACACACACACACACCTGCACACTCTGAACAAAGAAATATCAAAATTAACTGATATTATACATCAAGTCAACTTAACTAACAAATACATACAAAATATTCCACCAAAACACTAAAGAATATACACTCTCCTCTGCAGCATGAAGAATCTTTTCTATAATAAAATGTATCCTGAGACACAAAACAAATCTTTAAAAATTAAAAACATTGAAGTAACATTTTGCATCCTATCTGGCCACAATGCAATACATCTTTAAATTGAATGCAAACAAAGTGCTAGTGACTACAGAAACTCACAGAGAATAAACAACTCCTTGCTGAATGATGAATGAGTCAAAGAAAAAAAGTCAAGTAGGACATAAACAATAGCCTGGAATTAAATAAAAACACAATGCAACAAAATCTCTAGGACACATTGAAAGCAGTCCTGCAAGGGAAATTATAGCTCTCAATGCATACGTTAGTAAATCAGAAAGTCCACGAACAAGAGACTTAATGCAACTCAAAAATTGGGGAAACCAAGAAAAAAACTGAACCCACAACTAGCCTATGGCAAGAAAAAATAAAAGCCAATCCACATATGTAAAAGTAGCAGCTCTGCTGCTCAATATTCCTTCAAATTAAATTTTGTTTTAGAAATGCAAAAAGAATAGGGTGCCAAGACTTGTAACTCAGCAGCAAAGATACACTTCCTAGGCCAAAGTCCCCAGGCCTTCATTGGAGCTTCATTTGAGAGAAGAATGAGTGTTTTTTGTTTTGTTTGGTTTTGTTTTGTTTTGGTTTGGTTTGGTTTGGTTTGGTTTTTGATGCCAACAGCCTGATGGTTTATTAGCCTATCTCTTTGACTAAGATATTGAAGAATTAAGAATTCGGACATCCTAGTGTAATTATGCAGAAATCAGGGACATGGTTTAGAAAACTGTAGAAAAAAAATTAGCAGGATAGAACTTCTTATTAACATTTTACTTTCTGTTGTTTTCCCTCTTAGGAAAATAGTTGTGGAATCTTTTACTTGTAGAAAAAAATGAAAAATAAAAACCAATACTTTTTAAAGAATAAAATAATTACTATGCTCTCACTGCTGTCTTCCTCTGGGTTTCGTTTGCATTTTATCAGATTGGTTTAAAATTTTAATTGGTAAGTTTACATATTAGTTCATTTGTTTTATACACTTACTCAGTACTAGAACTCAGTGCTAGACTCTCTTCTGAATAGAGTGTGTCCAAAAGACAATTTTCTTCCCTTAACATGTCTTATATTACCCGTGGAAAATAGAAAAGAACCTACTCTTTTCAATGGCAACCATAACAGCCATAAGCCGGAATTGTCTATAAAAGGGATTATCAGGGTGAAGAGTAGATGAGGCCTCAGAGTTGTAATTCAAATGACAACAAGTCAGCCAAGCAAAGACCCAGGGAACGATCACACTCAGGAAGAATGGGTGATTCATTGTGCCAGCAAAGTTTCCTTGTACTGGTGCAGGAAGCAGGACTGATGTCCACAGAACAAGCAGGGCCGAGAGCATCAGAGGTGATGAGGGTGTGACCATGAGAACAGTCGTGATTTTTTGTTTTATGTTGCTCTATAAGTTCTAAGTAATGATCATCAGTTCATGGTTCGGGTGACCAAGATACCCAATGTCAAAGTGATGGATGGATTTGGGTAAAATGCTTCATGATCATATAGCATCATAGCAAGTGAGTATCATATGTCAATACCATGAAAGCAGAAAATCACAAAAAAACATATCCTGCACCCCACCAGTTTTTCTTATAAAGTCACTATTCCAAATGTGGACTTCCTCCCTCATAACTTCATCTAGCCTAGTTACCTGTCCTTAGGTTCTCTCTGTTTGCCAACAATGGTAGTCAAGCTACCTAAAGGTTCCAACTCACCCAAAGCACAGCAGGAAGAGAGTTAAATATACTGAGACAAGATTTGAAAATATAGTCCTTAGAATTTTCTTATGTGTTACATTAGAGAAGGTAATAAAAAGAGCACTCAAGATTCCTCAGCTGTCTTCTAACTCTAGACTCCAAGTTTGTCATAGAAAAGCATGATGTTACTTTCTAGAATGGGGAGACTCTGATAGAAGTATAACCTCCATATCAGATTTGAAGGTTTTATTGGCTAAATTAGTAGAAAAATCAACAACCAATTATGGGTTTCAAGTCTTAAGAATTGTCTGGGGACATAAATTTGAAGAAGGGCGCATCAAGACTCAAAGTTAGTAAACTCTGCCATGCAGACCAAATGTTGCTGTCTGATTTTTATGTGTCTAAAAGCTATGAATGCTTTTTCATGTTTAAATGGTCGAGAAGAATCAAAACAATAGAAATATTTCACGACACATGAAAATTATGTGAAATGCAAATGTTAGTGTCCATAAATAAACCTCCATTGGAACCTAGCCAGTCACTCATTTATGTGCTACATACAGCTACTCTCTTGCAGCGAAGGCTAAGATGAAGAACTGTGATAGAGACCATATGGCCAGCAAAGTCAAAACTATTTACTACGTGGCTATTTATAGAAAATGTCTGCCTACCACTAATTTAGAGGATATTGAACCTATGGGACTAGATGGTAGATCTTTGCCTGTGTCCAGCTGCCCAGATGTCCTAGAAGAATGTGGGAACCTAGAATGAGGGCTATCCATCCATTCGCCTGCTGTGAGCCCCACTTGTGGACTCTCCGAGGAAGGAACAACATCAGAAGAGAATGATGGATTAGCGAAGCCACACGGGGCTCCTGCATTGCAAGCTCCAAATTAACTGTACAGTGAACAGACTTGCAAACTTTAAAAAAAAAAAGCACATGGGAAAAGACCTTCTGTTTATTTTTCCCCTTATTAATTTACCACAGCCACCACTGAGTATCCCATTTTCTGTCTGGGAAGAGTGGCTGGCAGGGCCAGCCATCAAAAAGCAGCTGGAAAACCCCAAGAAATTATGGAACCCTCATAAAACAATGAAAGGACAATGTTTTTCAAACCACTTGAAAAACTGAAGAGTCCATTCTGGTCATGTTATTGTGCTTTCCGTGATGTGTTAACAACTATAATGCAGGACCTGGATGGTGTGGACTCGGAAGGGATGTTTCTAATGAAATTCATGCTCCTAAAGGAAGGATTCACGGAATCTATTAGTGAGGCCTGTGCTTTAGCATGAAAACAGTGCCCAGGAGCTATCTAGGCTAAGAACCCAGAAAACTAATTTCTCAGCAGAACTTCAAACACATGAATGTTTTCAATAGAGCACCAAACACTGTGTATTAATTATATTTACACGTCCACTTGATCTATACATGTTCTCCATCCTGAAGAAACCATTGAAAAAGAATCCGTTTCCAACAATATAGCTAACAGAGAAGAGGAAATTCGGAGCTTTGATTTACCTACTTCAAGGTTGTAAGACAATCACTCAGTCTTTTAATTTTTTTAAAAAAATATTTAGGTCAAGTTTTCCATTAGGCATTTAAATACATAGGTGGCATTTGATTTGGTGTTTTGGAATATTGACCTTGATGCAAAAAAGACAAGAAAATATTGCATGCATTCACACTTTTTTTTTAGGATCTAAGGGGTTTTAGCTGTGGTGATGCACAGACATTCTGGCTGTCATGTGCATGTATGCCGATTGTTCTGCCTTTATATTTCCTGGTCATTTTGGTGGCTATTCACTTATCTCCGATGCAGCCAAAAAATGGCAATGAGGAAAAAGATTTTCCAAGTCATTCTATGTCCAACTGTTCTTACAAACGTTGTGGGTGTTTGGGAATAAATAGTTCCAGGTGAAAATGTAAGTTGCCTATATTAAAGTCTCTGGAATTGCCGTTTCCCAAGGTTTCATCATTTGTTAAAAAGGCTCATAAAGCTGGGCAGTGGTGGCACACGCCTTTAATTCCAGCACTTGGGAGACAGAGGCAAGTAGATCTTGAATTTGATGCCAGCCTGATCTATAGAGTGAGTTCCAGGACAGTCAGGGCTATACAGAGAAACCCTGTCTTGAAAAACCAAAAAATAAAAAGCTCAAAAAGTCATTTTGTCACAAGCTGACTTGTCTGCATTTGGATATATGCATACAGATACATTATTATATCACATGCACATACTGGTTTTTTATCTCAATGGTTCATGTATATATTTACACATATATTATATATTAGGAATTTCATGCTTGAATACTTTATATAATAATCATTCCTTCCATTTTGCCCTCTAATTATTCTCATGTATCCACTTACTTTCTCTCAAATTCATGACTACTTCTTATATGTTACATATGTGTTTATATAAAAACACCCTGATGTGTCCATTTAATTTTTCTCATATATGGATATGTTTAGAACTGACTTTTTGTGTTTGGATGACATAAAGGGGGGCTTCGGGATTAAGGTTTTGCAAATGTTTCACATCTACAATGGCATGTCATCTTGTGCTGTCATTGTGCAAGTCTTATTTGGGTGACCATATTGTCATTTTCATATATAGAAGACAGTATGTCACAGCAGATGTCTTGGACATCTGTGCCTTATCATCTTTCTGCCTCTCCTTCCATGTTTCATCAACTTTACATGTAAGGATTTTGTTTAAATGCATCTACTGAATTTGTGAACCCCACCAACAGTTGTTCTCAGCATTTTAACAACTTGGAGATTTCTGTAATGGTTTCAATCTACTGAAAACAGATGGTTCTTCGATGAAGGATGAAAGCTACACTGATCTATGGGTACAGAATCTTTATAATGCAATTAGAAATAATGCAGGTTTAGGAAAATGCAGTAGAACATTCTCTTTTAGAGTCATGGCCTCATCATTCACAGGCAGTCAGCTGGGTTTACAGTAACAAGTAGGGATTCTTTCTTATTGATCAGGATCTTAGTCCAATTAGCCATCTGTTGCTATCCCCCATGATATAAGCTTCACGATTGTACCCTTGGGGTATCTTGCTCCACTGGTTAGCGTCATGATTAAGCATTGAAGCTGGATAGGATTATTAATTTGTCTCTTAGCAGCTTGCATAGTAACTTCAGTTATTATGAAAGAGAAAGCTAGTCCTCAGGCATGAAGCTTCCAGATCAGTTTCAGCTGGATTCCTCCAAGACTTGTGTCTGAAATGTGTGGCATCTTTTGTGGTCTCACCTTCCAGAACATGAAAATAAAAAAAAGAGCAACAGTAATACCTGGAACTCTTTTGAACTCCCCTGGTACTGAAGTTTTATTAGATAATCTATGATTCTTGGGGTGATCATTATCACTTGGGGTAAGCATTAACAAACACACACACACACACACACACACACACACACATTCATACACATAAGTACTTCATAGTTCGTAACTAACTCTCCCCCATTTCTCCTTGCTCTTAGTAATCTGTAATGACCACTCTTCTAGCATTTATGAGCGCAATCTCGAGCTTCTACTAGGAGCAGATCATGAACTATTTATCATTCTGTGTCTGCCTTATTTCATTTACTTTTGTTCCAGTTTCATTTATGTTCCTTTGAATGGCAGGATTTTATTCATTTTTATGAGATAATAATATTTTATTGTATATCCATACCACCACATTTTACTTACCCAGCCTTCAATCAATACTAACATTCTCTTTTTAATCCTTAAGTACATGACACAATTTCAATAAACAGATTGTTAGAGTGGAGAATGATAGCACTTTATTGTTTAAAACATACATTAATATCCAGGTTATCCTTTTCATTTGTTCTTTACTGTATTCACACAGACTGGCTTTATCTACAAGGTAAGATGAAAGAAAAACAAAACAACAACAAAAACAACAACAAAACAAACAAACATACTGACCAATCTGCAAAAAATTAAGAACTTTCTTCAGCACTATCAGCAAACCAATTCAAAGATAGAAACCAACTTAAATCTTGCTTTTTGTGCTTTGTTTACTTCCATGTAGGACTGATAGTCCCAATACTCAACTCTCACTAGTATTTGTACCACAAATACACTCATGGGTGTTGAACATGACAATATACATGTCAATAAACAATGTATATTGTCCCCAGATACAACCATAGTGCCATGTTTGTTCTATGAAATTGCCTTTGTATTTTCCTCTTTTAAAACAGGTTGATTTTAATTTATGAGCATGAATGTTGGGTTTTTCTGTGTGCATATATGGGCACTGTGTTGCACAGTGCTTTTGGACACCAAAGGAGGACATCAGGAATCCTAAAAGTTGGGTTGCAAATAGTCCTGAACTGCTATGTGGGTGCGGGTTGGGGCATGTCTAGAGTTCTCTATAAGAACAGCAAATACTCTTAACTGTTGAGCCATCTCTCCAGCTCCATCTCAGTTTTGCAGCTATTCTTTGCTTCCTTGGCTTTTCTTTAAATGTAGAACATATCCCTTGAGAAAATTCCCTGAATATATAACTTGTCTCTTGCTTGCTTTCATCATGTGTGTTAGATTTCCTTGTTGTTACATAATTTTTATATTAAGTTTTAATGTAAGTTCTGTAAAGGATGAAGCAAAAATCCATGCTTTTAAAAATAGTAATAATAATTCGTGCTTCCTAAGTTACAACGAATAAAAACACCTTTGGAAAGGAAGAAGTTAAAGATCTTCACAAAATGAAGATTGGACATTTGGGGACCTTGGAAGTGAACTATGGCATTTATTTTTTTCTCTTTCTGATTTCCTTTGGCCAAGGTCAAGACATCACTTAGCCTGATTCAGCATCAGTTTCTTTATCCTAGACAGAAAGCAGGATACTGGCTATTCTCGTAATAGCTCTAAGAGGATGGATAAGCAGAATCTAAAATCTGGAACACTTTCCAACTGCCAGGCAACATAACTCACTCCAACATAAAAATAGGTCATTAAACGTCATCAAAGGGACATGATCAGGAATCATCTTCCTCTGCTGTTGTGAGGACAAAGGCTCTTTGTCCCTTTAAGAGTTTTCAGTCACATCTCCAGTCACATCCTAAAAGCTTTCCTCATGTGTTGGGTAGGTGTATCCGGTCGCACAGCCCTGCTCAGAACTTCCTGGCAGATGTCATAATTTACTGTCACCCTCTTGCAGGAATGCAGAACAAGGGGCCCCCATGCTGGCACTGTGATCCATTGCCTGACAAGTCCTGGGTGTCAGCCTTCAGCAGGCCCAACGGAGGTGGAACACCATTTACCTGATAGTGCCTTTGATAAAGTGGGCAATTAGATGCACTGGGAAATCCTGGCTGGAAACTAGTTTAGAAAACATTATGGCCACATCAGGTTTCTTACAAGTTAATAGAAAAGACAAAGCACTCCAGTATTTGCTCTGCTCCCTGCAGAAAACAGGAATACAGGGGTATATATGTAGTTTTATCTCTTTGGGTGTCTCTTCTGCTTCTTACTCTTATTTCCTGCAGGCACACTAATAAATCCCCCACCAGAGACAGGAGTAAGATGAAAGGGATCAAGCGACACGGTTTACAGTTTAGGATCATAGAGCCACTTTTTTTTTTTTTTGGTTTTGTTTTGTTTTAGGCCTCAAGCTCTTCCTCTCTGTTGTTTTGTTTTTCTGTTTTTGTTTTTGAGACAGGGTCTCCCCTTGTTGCTCAGGCTTCCTTGGAAGTCACAGTAATGCTCCTGCCTCATGCCCTTGAGTGTTGAGATTACAAGCCTGCACCCTAATGCTTGATTCTCTTCCTGTCTTTATATTTTCATCCCTTTTTCCCCTGGTTGCAGCTACTCTCTGTTCTCTCTCTTTTCTCTTTCTCTCTCTCTTTCTCACACATACAACACACACACACACACATATACACACATACACACAGAGAGAGAAAGCAAAGAGGACTTAACATTTTATATGTCACTGAAGCCTTTCAATCTTTGATGTTAGCACTAGAGCATGACTTGTTTGACATATCTTCCACACTCCTCCCCCTTTGCTCCCTTCTTACTAGCTGGCTTCAGCTTGCCAGTGATTAATGAGTCTGGAAGGTGAGCGACAGTTATCTTAAGGGCTCTCAAACATTTGTTTCCACAGCCTAGCCAAACTGTCCTGCTGCATTAGCTGTAGTTAGATTTCCTGTTGCTAATAGCCTGCAGAAAATAATCCCCACCCCTATCCCAACGTTGTCATAAGCATGGAGTCCTATTGGTATGCCAACAGGGCAGAAGTTCTCTCTATTACCCATGCAATTTCCATTTTTGTTTAGACTGATAAGCACTTTATCTTTGAGAAGGAGCTAAGAAGTCTGTTGTGAGGTCAGACCAATCCTCAACCTCCTTTGGATGCGGAAGCCTTATGAAATCGAAAAGTCGGGACTGATCTGGAAAATGTGCTTACAAATAGTGGAACAGGGAAATGAGTTCTTCCCCTAGGCCTGTTCCTCCTGTGTGGGGTGGAAAAGGTAGGAGGCAGGGACAGGGTGTTCTCTATGTGATTGGAATTCCCCTGTAGAGTCACAGGAGATGAGCAAGCCTTTGGTTTTCCTTTCTTGTTAATGTTTTATTTTGTACCTAGACCAATAGGCATGAGGAAAGCTGGCAGAGATGCGCACATGAGGTTTGTCCTCTCTAATGATCAGGTCTACAGAGGTTACCAAGACATGCTGACCACTGGAATATGGGGCCAATTAGGCCTTGGCTTCCTTTCAAGGTAGCCAGAGAATCATTTGGAACCACAGTCTATGTCCCGATGCCAGTCACTGTGGGAAAATGAATGACGGAGTCTTCCTTCCCATGTTTGTTTCTGGACCCATGTAGTCATGGTCTCTTTAGCAAATAAAGAGGTTTCTTGGAATTGGCAGAGGCTGAAGTGGGATAAACTAAGGCAGAAAAGCAGTGTTCCAATACTACAGAGGAAGTCTAGGAATTGAGATAGGGAAGTGAGGTAGTCCTCATTCCTGTGCACAACAGCTCCATCATGTCTTCCTGGTGATGATTCTGAACAAACCCAAGTTACTGTTTTCCTTATGATCTCATTTTGCTGGGCTTGAAGCCCACCTCAATCATCATCTTTGGAGTCTAATGAGCTGCTTGCAGGACAGTGTTGAAAAGCACATATGATAAACAGAGAGTAAAATGTGTACCTGTAGATGCAGAGCTTCAAAATCCAGGCTCCTTGGTGAAATATTGCCTTCATTCTAGAAGAAAACCTGGAGAAGTTCCGAATGATTCTCCTGCTCTTTTGCATAGCATATGTGGCACTGAAGTGCCTCCAACCAAGATGCAGGGTGCTTGGTGCGTGCTGTTCTTAGAGTGGCATTCACAATCATTGGAACAATACTGAACCATTCTGCCTAAAGCCTGTAGTGCATTCACATACCTGCTTGCTCATGCCATACTTGCTTTTTCCAACCATAACCATATGCCCTGAAAACCCTTCCAGATAATGAAACAGGAGAAACAGTTTTATGTCTCTCTAGCTGTCTTAGAAGAGGCCATCCTAAATCAGCCAGAGACTTATTACCCTTGACGACATGAACAGGCCCAAGTCAGTGAAGCCTAAGTCCCTAACCCAAACACATAGGAGCACAGTAAATCATTCTGCTTGGAACCAGAGTCCAGTGACAGATTGTTAGATGACATTATTGCAACAGTTCAAAACCGATCCTCTTGACTATTGGTTTGTTTCCCTGTGTCTGTTCACATCATATTTTTTATTGTAAGCCAGTATAATGTCTTTCACATAAATTTTCAGGTCATCATTTTACCTGTTTTTACATGAATCCTTTCTCCTCGGCACTCATTTTGTTCCAACGCAACACAGGACTCTAAGGTCACCACAGGACAAACAGCATTAATAGAGAAGTTCTCATTTCTTCTCAAGAGTGATCCTCACTTTGGGTTCTTTGTAACATCTTCAGAACAAGAAAATAAATAAAAATAGACACATAAATAGTACATCAAGGATGCTTTGTGTTTGGAGAAAAAAATAGCAAGCAAGTCTTAAAGTAATCCTGTTGTATGAAGAAGAGAATAGAATGAAACTTTTAAGCACATTGTAGGTGAGGTTATTATTATCTTTCTGAACAATATTGAAATGGGGAAGGGACACCTACCCATGACACCCTGAGGTACTCATCAAACTCACCGAAAAAACACCAGGGAGATTTATGAAGAAGCAGCAGGGTTTACTCAATGAAACACATTTCCTCACTGCCGCTCTGGAAAGGCATTTCAGGACCATTGAGTTCTTAATTCTCCTATTATCAGACCTCTAGCAAATATCTGCTGGGCTTGGAGTATAGAGAGCTAGATTCTTATATCTTGACAGCCATAAAGAAGACATGACATGTGAATTGTGCCTTGGATATTCCAAGCTTCTGGGCTAATATCCACTTATCAGTGAGCACATATTATGTGTGTTCTTTTGTGATTGGGTTACCTCACTCAGGATGATATTTTCTAGGTCCATCCATTTGCCTATAAATTCATGAGTTCATCATTTTTAATAGCTGATTAGTGCTCCATTGTATAAATGTACCACATTTTCTGTATCCATTCCTCTGTCGAAGGACATCTGGGTTCTTTCCAGCTTCTGGCTATTATAAGTAAGATTTCTATGAACACAGTGGAGCATATGTTCTTATTACATGTTGGAGAATCTTTTGGGTATATGCCCAGAAGTGCTAGTTCCAAAACAGAACACCAATGGCTTATGCTCTAAGATCAAGAATCGACAAATGGGACCTCATAAAATTGCAAAGCTTCTGTAAGGCAAAGGACACTGTCAATAGGACAAAATGGCAAAAAACAGATTGTGAAAAGATCTTTACCAATCCTACATCTGATAAAGGGCTTATATCCAATATATACAAAGAACTCAAGAAATTAAATTCCAGAAAAACAAATAACCCTACTAAAAAACGAGGTACAGAGCTAAACAAAGAATTCTCAACTGAAGAATATTGAATGGCCAAGAAACACCTAAAGAAATGTTCACCATCCACAGTCATTAGGGAAATATACATCAAAACAACCCTGAGATTCTACCTCACACCAGTCAGAATGGCTAAGGTGACAGCAGACGCTGGCAAATATGTGGAGAAAGGAACACTCCTCCATTGTTGGTGGGATTGCAAGCTGGTGCAACTACTCTGGAGATCAGTCTGGCATTTCCTCAGAAAATTGGACATAGTTACCTGTTGATGTTACTCTTAAGCAACATCTTCTGTTTGATTCATTCTCAGGAAACTTCAGGATGTGGGTTTCAGTGGTTTAGTGAGATTATGGAGCTGGTCCTTTCAGGGCCTTACAGGAAATAGCAAGGAAGAAATAACAATAGTGTTGTGCTCCCTGTGGTCACTTCATAGCTTCTTAATAAAAATGAAAGAGAAATCAAGCACCTTACAGGCTGTTAAAAAGCAATGATTGTTTCATTCCCTTCCTTCTACCTAGAATGGTCTATGCATCTTCTAGGCCCCAGTATGGAAGAATGGCATAGGAATTGGACACAGCCCTACATGGAGACTCTGTAATATCTCCTGTGACAACTAGATGAAATGTGATCACCATGACCTTCCATTCACTCTCTACCCAATCATGACCCCAGAATACTCATTGTTAGCCTTCAAACCTAGAGTGAGATGATGAGCTTAGGCTAGGGGAAAACATTTAAGCGTCCCGTCTTACAACCTTCCTAGCTATTCAGATTCCACATAGATAATGATAATGCATGTAAAAAAAACTATCATAAATTTAATGAATGGGTCAAATAACATGGAAAAGGGGGTGCTGCTTGACAAGGTTGTTTGAGACTAGGATTAGGAACAAAAGCCAAAACAGTAAGTAACATGCACTATGGCAAATAGAGGCACACACCCATGCAGACAGCCCACACACATAGGAACACACACACAGGAACACACACACACATATACATCCCCCCACACGCACATAGGAGCACACTCACAGGAACACACACATACACATACAACACACACACACACACACACACACACACACACACACACACACACACACGCTCCACTCTTGCTATAGCACACAGGACTTCTTAATCACCTCACCAATATTATATAATTCCCTTTTGGCTATCCTGAAAATATTTTGAAGGACTTTCTTGATCAGTTTTGACATCTTTGAATAGTACTCTGCTTTAGAAGGGGGCTCTGGAACAGGATAGGTTCTTTCATTTTATTTTGTAATTCTATTGATTTCCATTTTATGTGTATGGATATTTTGCTTGCATGTATATCTGTATACCACACACATTCGGTGCCAATGGAGGACAGAAAAAGGCATTGGATTCTCTGGACCAGGTAGTTGTGAGTGGCCAAGTGGGTGCTGGAAATCAAACCTGTTCTTTGGAAGAACAGTCAGAAGAACAGCTCTGGAAGAACTAGATGACTCTGAACTTCTGAGTTATCTATCCAGCTTCTGGAGATGGCCATTTTTAAACTCTAGCTCCTAATTTACATTTAGATATTTTATCCATAATCTTCAGTTTCATTATATACAAAAGGATAAAAATGACAATATACAGTTCATATGGTATTACAAGGACTATGAGAATAATAATCATAATCGAATCAATGTCTTCATTGATTATTATCGATGCTTTAAACTAAAACCAGATTCATCATTTCCCTGAGATTATATGATAAACAAGCAAATAGAATGGGGTTGGTGATTTGTTTAAAAAGTTAGGCATAACAGTCATTTCTCATAAGCTACAGAGTTGAAGATGAAAGAATAAAATGTAAAAATTGAATGAGACAGGTATTGAAGACAAAGTACATAGTAGATAAAACAAAAGTGAAGCATTGACTCATAGGGATGTAGCATCAAGATCCCACTTTGAGACATTTAAGAAATAAACACCGCTTACTAACTTGCTACATTCTTTGCATTAGACAGCACTTAATAGTCACTTAATTAAATCTTAGCTCCCCTGAATGCTGTTTATATTTATTATGAGAGTTGTTTGGTCAGTAACTGATTATTTCATTGTTCATAGTTCATTCACCCATGAAACAATATTATATTTTTGAATAATTATAAAGAGAAAAAGAAAAAAAATGAACCTCAAATATATATGATAAAAAGATAAAGTGTTAATATTACTAATTTACAGTTATAATTAAACATACTAGTAGGTGACAAGTACAAATAGAATTTAATTATCAAATTCTAATAGATGATATTATAATATAAATGGAGACTGTTTTAATAATCTTACTTTCTAAAAGGCTACTGAATTGTTGATCTAATTTATATTTTAATAAGTATTATTATTTTCATTGCTAGAGTGTATTTTCAAAGTAGAATGAGAACATAAGGGAGTCAGTATATAAAAATAATGTTAACTTCAACTCACAGGAAGATATGATTTCAATGGCTATGCACCTAATGCTATGCTCAAACCATAGAAAACCACAGCTATTAATACAAACTCAGGAAGATATTATTAATAAAAGAGTATAATAAAGAGGAGACAGAAGACACAGGCAAAGTACACTCATGCAGGAAAGCTCACATAACTTAGGATTTTAGTATATTTCTCTATACAGTTGGTGGAATTTCAGGGGAAAAAGTAGTAAAGACAAGAATAGAGGCTAAAAATGCATAAGGTAGTCACCCATTGCAATGGTTGGTTTAATATGATTTCACAAAGTATAAAATAAGCATAAATGACAAGAAGATACAGATCAAGTTTGATAAAACTTGATTCCTTGAAAAGATAGATAAGTTTTATAAAAATCTGACTAATACTGCAGGAATAAAAATCTATAATACTAGGAAAGAAAAGAAGACCACCACACACTAACAGAAGTTGTTTAAGATATTCTGAATAAAATCAGGGTTTTAGATCTAATTTTGAAACTCTTAAGAGACAGTTATAGTGACTGATGCTTATAACTCCAGTGCTAATGCTGTGAATATTATTTTGCCAGTGGTCTACACTGACCATTTTTAATGCTGAAATTTTTTTTGAAATTTTAGGGAATTTTATAATCAGTAAACATCATGTAGTCCCCTTTTCTCAAACTTATGATGTCTTAGAGCCATGGAAAGCACATGTGGGTGAAGGCGAGAGAATGAGTTGGGATGATGTCAGGTCACTGGAGTGAAAAGGAGGTCAGGGCTTACATTATATAGTACCTAACACAATCATGCTATGGAGGAAAGATACTCCTAGATCTCAAACGCTATTCTCTGCTGTGAGAAACAGACAGTGACACACTCCAAGAACAGGCCAGGAACGTGTCTAGGTCATAGGACCACGTTTCCAGGTCCTTAAGCCCTCTGTTGATGGTAGGGCACACGTCTAACATTTTCGGTTCCCACAGTTTATGTGTGTCTTTCTAAGTCTTTACACTGGAAAACCAGGAAGTGTAGAGTTTCAATATCAAATTCTGTGGCATAGAGTTCCATAAAGTTACAGACTGTAAAAGGACCAGGGACGGGTTATTCAGTGAGTTCTCGTGACTGAAGCCTTTTCATAAAGAACAAGGAAGGCCTTTCTGGAGAAAGGACATGAAGGCCACTCTGGATTGCTTGCAGACTCAGATCAGGAAGACCCACCTCCTTTTTTTATTGGTTAAACTAGAGTTGATTTGCATTAAGGAGAATCTTCTTGCCTTAGGTTGAAATGGCTCCTCTTTCCCCAGCAAAATTGGTGTAGAAGTCATTTAGATTTTCCCAATCATAGCTGGAGCTTCATGCCAACATATCTTAACCACGAAGGGCCTGTCCTCATCTTGCCAAATTCATGCCAGAAAAGCACGCCTACTGCCAACTCAGAGTTCTTTTGGCACAAATACCTTTCTGCATGTTCAGAACAAGAGGAAAACAGAGACAAACACTTCTCCCTCCAAATGTTCACTCGCGTCAGGAGGAGGTTCTGTGGCCATTCCCCTCAGGGAAGAATCCCACACACCAAGTATAATTTCCAGGCATGTTGAGTAATCGGGCAAAATTAAGTTGGACTCTTCTATCTTAAATCTAATTAATCGTCTTCTATTGTACATTCATTCTATTGAAATATGGTAATAAAATTAGTACACTTGAGCTTGCATTTTCTAGCCACATTTTATAAGCAAAGGTACTGTGTAAAATCCTAATATAGGATAATTTAGAAAAGCAACAGAATTGATTCTCAGCAAAAGAGCAAAAATATATAATCTTACATTTCTTTAGATCCAAACAGTCAAAATCAGTGCCCCAGAGATACAGTAATTATTATTATTTGCTAATAGTAATTATTATGATGTTTTGCACCCAGTCTAATCATTCACTGTGTTAGCTGTTAGGTGACTAACACATTCCATAACTACACACCTTGGCAATGAATTGTGGGAATAGCACCGCTTAAGGTGATCTGTAACTATTAGTAATGTATACTTAACTCGTATTTCTTCTGATTTCTGCTTTTCAAATATGTAGATGTCAAATTTGCTACCATGTAGGGAAAAATTTTTACTGGAGATCAGAATTAGCCACATTCCAGTGGCAGTGAACATTAAGACATGCTGCTGGAATATCATCCCAAGTGAGATAACCCAATCACAAAAGAACACACATGGTATGCACTCACTGATAAGTGGATATTAGCCCAGAATCTTGGAATACCCAAGACCCAATTCACATATCAAATGATGCCCAAGAAGAAGGAAGGAGTGGCTCCTATCCCTGGAAAGGCTCGATGCAGCAGTGTAGGGGTAAACCAGGACAGGGTTGATTTGGGAACAGGGAGAGGGGAGAGGGCTTATGGGACTTTCTGGGAGAGGGGAACCAGGAAAAGGGAAATCATCTGAAATATAAATAAATAATATATCTAATAAAAAAGGGGGGGAAAAGACATGCAGCTGGGATAAAATTCATTAAATAGGATCATATTTGAAAATGTTAAAAACCAAATTGCCATTTGAATTTTCTCTTCTTACTTACACGAAGAAATTTCAGGCAAAAAAAATTGATTGTATTTATTTATTTTTTCTCTAGCAAGGCTATGGACATAAAAACATTTTCATCAGCAGTTGCTTTAACAGAAAAACATTATAAAAATAACCCATAAACCCACTATAAATATTTAAGTATTAGGTTGTTTAAATGTACATACATACAAATATATATATATATATATATTTGTATACATGCACACACATATATATGCATATATATATATATATATATATATATATATATCCTAATAGCTCAAGAAGCATACTTTGGAATTTGGTTTATTAAGAGCTCTAGTTTTACAGCACTCACTGGAGAGGATCAGCTAGAAATAATGGCCCCTGTAGGTTTGAGGTTGAATAGATCTATAATTTATGTGAATGTGAGTGGTTTACTAAGGTAAAGTCCATGAGAAGGTCATTAACACATGTCTCTTTTCTTCCTGAAGGCCATGTGCAAAGTATGTGTAGGAGGGAAGCTTCCAAATGTTTCTGAAGATGATTGATTGCAACAAGATGATTTCTGATACTCAGGAATGTTTTGAGAGAATAGAAGGTTGCTTTGTTTCTTTGTAGTTCTTGAAGTATTCATTTCATTGCTTTGTTAAGTGGCTATATGTGACCTGATTAAGGATAAGGTGAGGAGTAAGAAAGGAAAGATAGAAAGAAGGAAGGAAAGAGGGCAGTGAAGAAAAAGCCAACTTTTAGAAAGGTACTTAGGTCAATGTGTTTAGTTGAAAATACATTACACTCCTCATTACAAAGTCCATTATGTCTCCTTAGCACTGCATTTTAGTGAAGGCTTTTGTAGATAAATGTTGTAGCTATAGCCAATAAAACTTTACTAACAAAAAAGTCTGCAAGATAAAATTATCACATGACCTATTGATAGATGATGTAAAACATCTTCAGTAACTTTCCCTTTTCTAAAGACCCATTTTAGAGATTTGCAGGACTACATTAGTAATTTGACTTCAACAAAGTACAACTCTTTAAGTGATTTTTTCAGCAGCCATACCTCCACACTCAGTGCTCAGAAGCCCCTGCATACTACCTCCCCCTGACAGTGAATTCTTTCTGCTCATGCTGCATTTAATGTGCTGCCCTTCCATCCTAGATAACATGAGGAAAACAGGACAGATGGCCCAAGAAGACATTGACTGTCACTGCAGGCTGCCCAAATATTCTCTGAGTTAGTCATTCTGGTATCCACTGGAGTGAATGCAGCATTCATTAATGCCCAAAGACTGTCCGGGCAAGGTCCAGACAGTCTGCTGTCAGAAAGAAAGCTGAAGGCAAGGAAGGCCTGTGTTGATTTTCATCTCTAGTTATGAGCCTGAGAAACAGTAGCTATGAATCAGTCTGTCTGAGGCTTTACTGTCTATATTCACAATAGCAAGGAAGATAGTATTTTACAAAGCTTTAAGGAATAAAATGAGTCTTAACCACTAGAGAGAAGAATCATAGTCTGCAGCTACATTGCCTAGAGGCTTAATGATGATTCAGTGCAAAATTAGACCAATTAAGCATCCCCCCCATAGTGCTGTCTTGAGTGAGCAAGATAAGATCATCAGTTCCCTTTGACTCATGGAATCTTAAAATTAGATCGGATCTCAGAGAATGTTCTGGCCATGGGGTCGTAGAATTTGAGCATAGAAGGCATCTCACTGGAGATCTGGTGAACCAGTTTTCACAGAGGGGGAAACTGAGCCCTGACAAGGTAAGTAGTGAATACTGATTCACGAGAGTGGGTGGTGGAGATGGATCTGAACCAGCACTCTCCAAGCTAGGTTGATGGATTGATAACCTCATTCATTAAGACCATCACTGTTCATTCAACAAATATGATTTACCTGTTTATTCAGTGCAATCTTATCAGCAAACCAAATCTGATGACTCAAAAGGATCAGAGAAGTCCAGCATTTTCCAGAACCTACTGCAGAAAGCTGGTCACAATCTCACACCTTCAAGGGCTTTCAGCACCAGCAGCACATGGACAGGTAAAGAAAATGAGATCCAAATAGTTTGTGTGGATTGCTTCAAGCCTGCACACATGCTGAGTTACCATAGTCTCTTTCAACATTCTGAAGACCAGGCCACATTTAGGTCAATGCATCATAATCTTCAGACATGGGACATAGATGCTAAATGCTCTGAAATGTCTTAGGTGATTTTGATATGCAGCCAAGTTTTGGGAACCACCCGGCAAGGTGGCCTCTTTTTATTTCATTCCACATATGGAAAAGCTTGTCCATCATAGAGAAAATAATTTGGAGACATCAGAATTAAAATAAAGGTTATTTCTAGAGAAAAGCCTTACTCTACACACACACACACACACACACACACACACACACACACCTCTAAATGGTTATCAAGAACTTATATATTAATATAGGGGACCATATTGCAGAAACAAAAGGACCTGCATGTTGCTGTTTTATTTTTAAAACTCTTAAGTTGAGTTTATGAAGTAATACATTGTTCACAAAATTAGACATAAATATTCCCAAATATTTAAGTTTTAAAAGCAGGCCTAAAATCAGTGGGTGGTTTCTGCTTCCTAGTAGCACCAATGGAATAAGATTTTATGATGATATATCGACATGATTCTATCTTCTGTTAGACCTAATGCAGCTGCTTGGATGCTTTTTCTCAGAAAGCTTTAGTGTAAATGTTTTTAAATAGCAGCAGGTGTTTGGGTTCGATTATCCACTGTATAATTCTATCTCCTATGCTGAGGGCTGAATACTCTGGCATGGGCATGCTGGGTAAGTGTCCTACTGCTACAATAAATCTGCAGCTCACAGCAATTTACTTGAGCTTGCTTGAAAACTGTATATAAGTATATACAGTATATGCAACACATTTATGTGTATATATAACATTTAGAAATCTCTACCATATATTTAAAATCAAAATTGATGTATATGATCAAAACAGTACAGATTATATCATATTTGAGCACTCTACCAAATGCCTTCATATAAAATGTTCATTTTAGTTCTCTTAACAAAATGATTTCAATTTTTTTGTCAGTTCCTCCTCTACTCACAGTCGGCCAACAGTTGACTCTGTACTTAGGTGGAAGGCAATTCTTCCCCTTTATGTGCATATATTAGAGTCAAAGACCAGATGTATTTCTGACTGCTGTTTCCAGAATGCAGTTCCTATGCCTTGAGGAGCTTGCGGGTTTTTGTAGAACATGCTGATTGCTCCCAACCTTGTTTATCTGGCCCAGAATAACTTTCATTATTAGCTTCCCCATATTCAACTATGTCCTGGAGCTGAGTCTTTCATCCCCTCAAGAGGGAAGTCAGAGGCAGGAGCCTTCTACCCCCACCCCCACCCCATTCATTGCAAGTGATTTTCTCAACACCAGTTTAAAAGCATTCTTGTTCACAGGGATTTGAAGCTGCAATTACATTCCAAGTAACATCTAACCTAGGTTGTATTTAATCAGTTTGACTTTAAGAGATTAGGAGAAATTGTGGGAAGAGTTTAGAATAGTCTTTCCTACAGAAGTCTGACATTCAGACCAAAATAAAGTCATCTTTCTATCCTTGCTCTTATGCTTGTCTTTAAAACTCTTGATTTCTATAGGAAATTGTTCTGTGAGATTTACAAAAGAAAAGGCTAGGAAATGCATGGACTGAAAACCAAAGAACTGGAATCTGTAATAAAGAGCAGGGTTCTTACTGAGAAAATGCCCAGCACTGACAATCTCTTTTATTGCCCTACTGACAGATTTATCAAAATAAATAGACCACCATGCTCTTTGGAGCTCCTGGGAAAGTGACCATAGCAGGAAACTTTTAGAAGAGTTACTCAAATCAGGAAAAGATAGGAGAGGAGGGGGACCACCTTGTCCATCAAGAGTAGGAAAAAGGCGAATGGCATTTCCATCCCTGTCTAGAAAGTTCTAGTCTCCCTTTCTGAGACAGTGCTAGACTGTACACCACATCTCCACAGTAGTCAGCAGACAGCTCATGTCTGTCTTGAGTATTTCTGTGTGGGCAACCCTAATATCCAGGATACCTACCAGGCATGTAGTCTGGTAGATGCTGATGTTGAATCGGTCAGTCACAGCTGCTTATATTTCTTCCATTCCTAGTCCCAAGCTAATAAAAAGAAAGCCACTGTATTCTCATAAGGAAGAATAAGAAGTGCAGGAGGATGGCCGGAGCATTGAGATATCTTACCCTGAGAAGACAGTAGTAAAAAATTTCTAAGAGTAATTTGTGGCAAATCAATAGGGGAACCCAACTTGTTTGTGTGCATATTTTTTTCTATAGGTTTTCATTTGGAGAGTTGAAGTAATCTTTAATGCCTCAGGACTTTGTTTCTTTGAAACACTATCTTTTCCTCCTTTTATTTCCAGTCTCTTGATTTACAAAGAAAACATGTTTTTTGGCTTTTTCTGTATTTTTACTCCCCTCCCCAATCCTATTTGTGCTACAAGCAGAAACTAAATGCATACTACGCTGTGCCACAGAGATATGCATACTGCATATTTTGTGTGAACGGCTATACAGGAGAAGACAAACTCATATTGTTTGAATTTTTATTCTACAAATGAAGATAAATGTTTATTCCACAAACTTCAAATATATAGGCCTTTTGTTTTAGAATACTTATATTACTTATTTATAAAATAATGCCAAGATTTTTTTAAAGACACTAATTTCCACGTACACATGTTTGAGCTTTTTTAAGTAGGAGAAATGCAGCCAAGCTTAGGAAGCAGTGGAAAGTCTGTGGCTGATGTACTAAGTCAAATGCTGCCTGACAGTCTGACTCATCACTCTCTGTGTGTTTTCTGTTGCTTCCATGTGCTTGTTTATATGTGTTCATGGACATGTGTGTTCATGGACATGTGTGTTCATGGATGTGTGTAGTTTTCTTAATTACTTGCTCAGCAGTTGTGTTTCCTCTTATCACCTAGGGCATCGACATCAATGGTTAGAGATTCCAGAGAAAGAAACTAATACCAGAGTCAACAGAGGGAGGTACTTTCATATGTTACAGAAGACATACTCCACACCATGTTTTCTGACACTTCTGAACCATAGAAGAATCTCTCTCTCTCTCTCTCTCTCTCTCTCTCTCTCTCTCTCTGTGTGTGTATGTGTGTGTGTGTGTGTGTGTGTGTGTATGAGCTCTGTGTGTGTGTATGTATATGTGTGTGTATGTGTGTGAATGTGTGTGAGTGTGAGTGCACACACACATTCGAGCACGTGCACACGCATGCATGTGCCCAAGTGTTGAAATACCTAACTCACATTACCTTGGCTCACATTTCGGTTTTCTTCCTACAGAAACTAATTTCCACCTACAGACTCCTTCATTTTCTGCTTTGTTGTAAGGAAATGTATTTAAAACTCTTATAAAATGTCACAACCCTAGAAAATTGGCATCATTGGAAGTTCTTTTAGCTGACTTGACTGATTTGGAAGAAACCAAGTTTTCAGAATTTTGAAAGATGTACATCACCAAGAGCTTTCTGAAAGAAGATGAGAAAGACTAAGGCATGTGCCTTGACCAGAAATTCCCACGCATACCACAGCTGCAGTACATGTACCTCTGTGGCACAGCATACTACTGTTAAAAAATATTTTTGGCTTTCTGCTAGAACCCATGGATTTCAGTGGTATGAATATGTTCATTCATTTATGCAACAATTCATCACAGGGGTTCATTTGTTTATGAGACAATTCATGCCAGGAACAATTTCAAAGACTTGACCTGCCTGCAAATTAGCATAGAGCCTTCAGCCTGGGAAACTTCCATTATTTCAGGAATCAGAGAGAGCTGAGTTCACATTCCCAAGCTCTGCTGTTTATTTAAGACAGAACCACAGAGAATGGTTCTAACTTCTCTAGATCTTGCTTTTTCTCATTGAGAATGTAAGAATGTTGTGGAACAAGAGAAGGGCTCAGGAAGACTTAGTTCCTATTCTTTTCATGTAGTTAATCTTTTTTAATTTTCTAATTGGTAGAAGTCTTTCCAACATCCTTAACCTAACCTTATTTCACTCAGTGACAGCCACAAGGAGAAACTCAATCTCCAGGTAGCAAGAGGCCCCCTGGGCTTCACCTCCCCACAGATGCTGCAAGTCTTAAGAGTTCATTACTTTATGCAAAGGAAAAAGGGGTGCCGCCATAACCTGGCCTGAATTTACTACTGCCTCCTCCCTGTAATTTAAAGGGTTAATTTGCTTTCATGTTGCTCCCACTGAGAGGCACTGTTATTATGGGATGCAGTTTCCCACAAAAATAAAGAGAGGTGCTTTTCTCAAAGCACAGACAGGCGAGATCATAGTTAATTTCCATGAGAGCAGAGAGCAGAAGCACAGGGCAAGTCTTTGAAATCCACTGGGGACACGTTATGTGAGAGAGACCGGTGCTTGAAAGACAGGAATCCCATACCTTGAATTCACTTTCCCATGAAAGGCGACAGGAAACAAAAAGCAATTCACCTTCCCTCCCTCCCCACCCTCTCGGGCCCACTTGTTTTTCCTGTATCAGGCAGCAACCTAGAAATTTCTAACTTGGGAACCACACCACTCTGCAGAATCAATGTGCTTCTTCACAAGATCACCTAGGATTTACATGAGGCTGGGAGAAATCATCTCTATACTTGACAAATTCTTCTTATTACAGGTCTCTGACTTCTTCCCCCCCCCCCCCCCACACACACACTTTTTAAAGGACATTTGAAAAAGAAAAGAAAGGCAAATACCCTGACACCAGAATGCTCTCCTGTGAAAGGGGGTCGTGTCAGTGTTATGAAATTGTGCTATGTCACAGGATTTGCATCCTATTGAGACAACCAAGTGTGAGCATGTATATGAAGTGGCATCTGTGGCTTTCTAATGTCATCATCTAATGAGGATCATATCAGCCTTACTGTAGTACAAACCAGCTTTGCAAGCCATATGTGACTTTGTTGTCCTGTAACTGTGGCACTTTGCAGACACTCAGCAGCTGACCTCAAACACAGACTGTTCAAGGGCAAATCCCAAAATGTCCACATAAAGTTTAGGCACAGAAGTTAGGAATACCTTAGAAAATTCCTGGAGTTGCTTTGTTTGCTATCATTTGATGTTTTGTTGTGGAAGGCAAAAGCTTGAATTAATAATATACAGATGGGTATGCAAAATATGCACTTAATGTGTGAGTATAATTATGGCATGAGGTTTAATTACACCATGTCATGAATACTGACTCATCTGTAAACATCTTCATAGCAAATGAGTATTGAACATTACCATATGTAAATTGAGATTTAGTTCAGCTATCTGAAAAAAAATAGTAAATACAGATATTTGTGCCTTGATTAAAAGGGGGAACTGTGGTTATAGCTCACTATTGTCCATCACTTATCAGAGAAAGCCATAGAGTAAAACATATTAATTAATTGATTACTTTAGCCAACTGATTTGTTAATTGTTTGCAAATATTTTTCAGGAGAGCTAAATTCTGCTTCAGTTCACCTAATTGGCAAGCAGATCTATCATCCGGAAATGTGGCCCATTGTCCTGCCTCCTGTACTCCTAAAATCACATCTTGTAAATTCTCCATGTTCCCAGGCATTGGACAGGGAGGAAGTAAGGAACCGAGCCTTCAGTGAGATGGAGGCAAACCCTTCTATTCCTGGAAACTGAGAGAAGGGAGTTGGTAGGCAGGAGCTGTGTCTCTCTGACAGGTAGTCCCTTTCCACTGCAGGGTAATGTGCCTGGTATGCTTTGAAGACTTCCCATGGTGGTGGGCTTGACAAGTCTTTCAGTAGACACTGATTCTTATCACCAATCTATAACAGTCTGTTTTGTCCACAGAAGGAAAAGGAGGGAGGGGAAAAGGGGAGGGAGTGGGAAACTGATAACACTCTGCATTTAGAAGGAATTTAAACAGAGGCTTCAGGGACCTAACTGGATTGCTAGCTGAATTGTTCTGAATTTTGCCTTGCGCTGTGCATTTGAGCCACAGGTCTCTAAAACCCACTTGCCCCGATGATCCAGAACACAACCAGTGTTTCTATCAATAACTACATGTCCAGTGTGAGTATTTATGAGCTAAGTTCCAGACACATGCATCTTACTGTTTATAGATTATTCCTCAAGAAGAATGAATACATCACTTGAATAACTTAGCTGGTCAGAGGTAATGAAGGGGATAAAGAGGATGACTTGGGGCGTGGGTTTTGCGATCCACAGCTGGCGTGGATATGAAGGGCCATTTATCACCTTTTAGTGACACAAAATGGTAGGGAATGTTGTTTGCTTAGTTTGGTTACCTTTTATTTGTGACAGAGTCTCACTTTGCCCAAGCTGGTCTGTACAGTAGACCTCTTGTCTCTGGATGGGAGCGCTATTTAAACTAAACAGACAAACAAAGAAAAAAAAACAAATACAGACAGACAAAAACAACCTCTACCAAACAACAACAAGAAAAACCAGTTTTTCTTTCCCAGAGAAGTGAGTGATGTTTAGAAGGTCCAGAAGAGGAGCTAACAAACTTCTGCTTTTGATCAAGGGTGTCTCCACGGTTGCTTACTTTCGCTACAAACCACTGAACTACGATATCCTGTTCTTGGGATATAGGCTCCATTGCACAATAAACTTTTTTCAATCTTCTGCACCACACAAGACACCATAAAATATACATATAAAAACATATGCTTACATATTAACTGAGAGATAATACATTGCAAGCATTCCTAGATCGTGATTTGTGCATAAATTAGAACATACCAGAAATAGATGAGCAAACATCACTCACCTCAACTTTCTGCCTTGCCGGTTGTCTCTAGGAGAATCCCTGAAGTCCAGCAGTCACTAAGCAAGTGAGGAGAACTTCATTAAAAGACCTTGCATCTTGTACCATTTTTGACTCTGCTCCCTGCTTATTATGCAAGAGACAACAAATCATTTCTCAATTGATCTGAAGGAAACCTGGCATGGCTCAGGCACTAGCTGTGGGATCTGCTTGGCACTTGGATCCTGTGCAAACCTGGAAAGCTGGCTTTATCCCCTACCCCAGAGCCTGACTACCACACTTTCTCAGAGCTAAAATCAAAAACTCCTGCCATACCTTCCTTAGTATTTGGAAATACTTTCTTGGCTTTAAATCTTCTTAGGAGTTACAAGATGTACTTTGTCATCTCTTTCTCCTTTCTTCTTTCTGTTTAGCTATCATTGTCCTCATGGTACATAAAAAAAAAAAAAATTGGTCATTTTTGGTTACAGCACACATAGGGATAGAATGGTGTCTGGCAAATAGTAGGTGCTTACTAACAGAAAGTGCAAGTTTGTATAACTGGACAGCACTTAGGAGCCAATACATCTAGTTATAAGACTCAGAATTTTGTGTAATAAGCTTAATGTTTGCAAAAGGCTTTTAACTAAAGAATGTAGTGTATCTCACCCTGTCA
The DNA here is from genome assembly GCF_947179515.1 of Apodemus sylvaticus. Lineage (NCBI taxonomy): Eukaryota > Metazoa > Chordata > Mammalia > Rodentia > Muridae > Apodemus > Apodemus sylvaticus. The sequence goes on from NC_067476.1 coordinate 120,600,780, forward strand.
TATGTTCATTGTTTGTTATGTAACTTCTACAGGTAAAAGACATTACATATTTGGAGCTGTGAGGCTTAACCTAGAATCTTTGTTTATCCCATGCATTCAATCAGAACTCAGGCTCTGAATTCAAAACACCATGTGAACCAGCCCTTGAAATATGACCACTTTGGGAGAGCAGCATCACCAGATCAAATGGAGTGTCCTATGAGCTCTTCCCGGACTTTATTGCCAACAATTATTACACTAGTTGAAGAACATATTTTCTCACTGATATCCTGCTGCTGTTGTGAGGGGAATTGATTCTAATTGCCAGTTTCCTGCATTTTCTTCAACATTTCGATTTTGCAAGGGAAAAAATATAACAGTGATGAAAATTCCACGCGTTACTGGGATTACTTTGCGAACAGAACATTCTTGGCTTTGGAATTCCCCTCAGACTCCAAATGGAGCTTACCCAATACAGAAAGCTTGAATCCATTCTGCAATGGAATAAAGACAAGGCAAAATGTTATCTTTGAGCTATGACACTTGGCTTCCAATGGTCACAGGGAGTGGACACATACCCAAAGCCAAACAGGCTGATAACAGACAGGAAGCATCTTTATAATCAAAAATGTCCTTCACTGAAGGTACAACTCTGTATGATACATTATTGTTCTAAGCTCAGATGTCCCTAGCATGAACAAAACTATGCTTCAGGAGGTGCTAGGATCCAGAGCTTGAACACTGAACATCAGCTCACAGATCATCAGACTGAAGTCTAGCCAACAGGGGTAGAGGATTGGGGGTGGGGGAGTTGAAGATATTTATCTATTGTGAGGAGATGAGCGAGGCGGAAAATGAGCCCCAGTTCCAAGTCTTCCCTGGCTCTACTCACAGGAAAGCAGGACAATATAATACAGAAGTAAAATACAGAAACTTCCTCTTGACCAGCATTTTGAAGTCATCCTGGCACCAATTTGCACTGACATCAGTTCACAGCAGGCATAACATAAAATTTATCCTCATGGATTTATGACCCTTGACTGTGAATAATCTAAAAAAAAAATTACAGCCAAAAATGGGGCAAATAAAGATAAAGACATTTGTGCAGGACAAATGTTACACTTCCTACATACAACTTTGTAATTCTTCTCTCTCAGGAAATGAATAGAATACAAATGGATGCAGACTGCCTTGGGGATTTCTGGTATTATTTACACATGGCTTATGTCTAAAAAGCTGAGAGGCAGGTAGTGTAGAGTATTCAAGATGAAGAACTTGGATCACTATGAATCAATGACATATGATAGAAATGAGCTAACAGAAAGGCTTCCCAGAAAGTAAATGTTCTGTTGAACTTACTAGCTTTGTGTACCATAGAATTTTCTATTTTTACATTTAGGCGGCTTTAACTTACAGGTCCAGAAGTGTTTATGTTGCATTCATGTATATGTTATGTTTATGTGTGAAAAGTTTGCAATTTTTAAAGGGACAGACTCACAGTCTTTTTGGTCAGTGAGATTCTTAGTTAATCATATGGGTTTTGATCTCTACATGTTATGTGTATTTTACTTTGATATCTACAGGTTATGTTTTCAAAATGTTTATCTTAACTTTGTCCTGGTTCGTGATTTGGCTTTTCCTGTTAACTTCTTGATTTTATAAAGCTTGTTGTTGTTGTTGTTGTTGCTTTTTTAAAAATCTTCCAAAAAGGTAGAAATTTAGTATGAGCAATATAGAACAAGAAGGGAAAAAAATTCTTCTATGGAATTCTGTCAGCATATTAAAGATATACCAGGAAATCAGCTAAGCTAAGCAAACACAGACATTTTATACTCAAAAACATTGCAGTCGCCTTTTTTTTTTTTGACATCAATAAATCACTGTCATAATTGTCCCTAAGTGATGTGATTTGAGAAACAGCCATTGGGGGAAGTCCTTCTTCCCAAAATATCCACCTTATCTGGTTTTTCCTGATAGCTCAAATTCCACTGTTTGAGAGGCCTGCTATAGAGCCAAGGGGTGCAAATGTCTCTGTGAAAGGAGGAGCCAAGAGCTATTTACACTTCAGGGTGAGGTGTTTAATCAAATGTGATAACTAACTGAGATGTGTTTTTCTTGTGAAGCCACTGATTTCTAAGAAGGAAGGGTGTCAAGATAGCAGTGGGAAGCCCTGACAGGGAAGGTGTTGAAGACAAAACTCAACATCAACCTATTCTGATGGGTGTTTTTCACTCCCTGGAAGTTCTTGCATGACATATGACAATTACCTTAGCTTTCTCCTCAGACTAGAAGTTTTAAAGCCAACTTCTATTATTAAGACTATGATCCTGATGGAGTTTTTGTTTGTTCATTTGATTGGTTTTGTTTTGTTTTGTTGTCCAAGTAAACAAAGAAAAAGCAGAAATTTTGAGAATCATTTATAAGCTGATTCCTTTGCCCATCATTAAAGTAGTTTGAGCCCCAGTGGCTGCTTTTGAAGACTTGGCAAACTATTCCTTAGACCTGCCCCTTATCCTTAAGAAGAAGAAAAGAAACCTTGTAACATCCGTCTCTAAAGAAGATCTTTATCTACATTTCTGGTTCCCTCTACCCTACTTGTTCCTTTCTAAGGCCGTGTACATGTCACCACATGGTTAAGGAGATGGTACAGCTACCAGTGGACATGGTAGAAGCACTGATTTTTGCCTCAGACAAGGGCAACTCTATTTGTAAGGTGGACAGGTCAGATTATGAGGACCTAGAAGGGATATCACCTTTTTTGTTTTGTAATAATTCATTGGTAAGAGAAGATATCCATCTACTCCAGAATTTCAGCCACTCATTTGTCACCTTTATTAGATTCAGATTGGTAGAGGTAATTTGGAAATAACAGAAAGGAGACTAGCATCTCCAGAAGTTGATTGATTGATTGATTGATTGATTGATTGATTTATATTAAATCAGAACAGCTGAAAGACCACAGTCTCTCCTTGGGAGAGGATAAGGTATACACATGGTGTGAGGGGTTTGGGGCTCTTTTAGCATATAATGGATGACACTTTGGAAATGAAAGAGTTCATCTGAAGAGTAGCTCCCCTGCATTCTGGAGGCAGCACATTTGGGGTATGGATTTCCTTACCAGAAGCTTCCACAGGTGTCATCAGTCCAGTCATTTACTGTCCAGAACTTCTTGGTCTACTATACTCATTTATTCACCTCCTGTCTTCCATTCCCTTGATTCTAAAATAAGAAATAATCATCAATTATTTTCAATTTTTTCCTATAAGGCTTTTAATTCTCTTTATCTGTGAACCTGGTACACTGGATGTGATCGAGAAACATTTTCCAAATTTTATTGGTTGGATATTGCCAATGAATAAGCTCAAAAAATTCAAAACATGGCTTGTCTATAGATACAGAGTAAATGTATACCAAAGGTTTCTTCAACTCCAAAATGAGGGTGCCAGTGCCATAGAATATGAGATCCAACAAGAAACAGAATCAGGGGAGTGAAGCATGAACACTCGGCAAAGATTTTTATAGGAACGTATCTTAGTTAAATACAAACTGGCTAGTTAGGCAGAGCTCCTAGAATCTTGTAGAAGAGTTTGAAGGAGCTCTACCTAATGTTTGACTGTGGGTCTCTAGATTTGCTTCCACTGACATCTGGATGGAGCTCCTCAGAGGACAGTTATCCTAGGATCCTGTCTGCAATCAAAACAGAGTCATTAATTGTGTCAGGAATCGGTGCTTGTCCATGTGATAGGTATCAAGTTGGGTCAGTTATTGATTGGTCATTCCCTGAGTTTCTGTTCAATCATTTTCCCTATATTTTGTTTAGACAGGACACATTTTGCATCAAAAGTTTTGTGGGTGGGTTGGTGTCTTATCCCTCTAATGGAAATTGTACCTGACTACCTACCTCTTTAGGTTCCATATTTCCCCTACTATGTGTCTCAGCTAAGGTCACCTGCATTGAATCCTGGGAGCTGCTACCATCCCAAGTCTCTAACACATCCTAGAAATGCCTTTCACCCCGCCTCCTGCTAGCTACAGATTTCCATTCATTCTCCTGGCTTCTGGTTCACTCTTCTGTCTCTCCCCACACCTGATCCTGATCTCCTCATTCCCCTTCATACCCGTCCCCACCCATGACCTCACACAGTTCCCTCTCTCTATTCTCCTTGTATGAGCCATTTAATCCCCCTTCTAAGTGAGTTTCAATGACCCTCACTTGGGCCTTCCATCTTGTTTAGCGTCATTGGGTCTGTGGTATGCCTGGGGTTTTCCTGTACTTTATGGGTAGTATTTACTTGTCAGTGAGTACATATCATACATGTCCTTTGGGTCTAGGTTGCCTCTCTCAGGATGATATTTTTTAGTTCCATCCATTTGCCTGCAAAATTCATGATGTACTTGGTTTTAATAGCTGAATACCATTCTATTGTGTAAATGAACTATATTTTCTATATCCATTCTTTAGTTGAGGGACATCTGGATTGTTTCAAGTTTCTGAGTATTGTGAATAAAGCTGCTGTGAACATAGTGGAGCATGTGTCCTTGTGGTATGATACATTTTTTGGGTATATTCCCAAGAATGGTATGTCTGGGTCTTCAGGTAGAACTGTTTCCAATATTTTGAGAAACCGCCAGGTTTATTTTCAGAATGGTTATACAAGTTTGCACTCCCACCAGCAATGGAGAAATGTTTTCTTGCTCCAGATCCTTGCCAGCATCTGAAATTGCTTGAGTTTTTTATTTTACTCATTCAGATTTGTGTACTATCAAATCTCAGGGTCATTTTGATTTTCCCTGATGACTAAGGATGTTGAACATAGCTTTAGATGCTTCTCAGCCATTTGAGATTCCTCTGTTACGAATTCTCTGTTTAGCTCTTGTGACAGGATTTTCGCTGCCCAATCACACTAAAATATTCGTGTAGCACGAGGCCTGTGATTGGACAGGGAAAAGGGAGTCAGAGCTGAGAGTTTCAGAGATAGTGTCTGAGGAGGGAAGAGGAAGCCAAGATGGATGCAGACAGACAGGAAGAAGAACCTGAACCAGTGTGGCTTTCTATAGCCACAGGTAGATATTATGTTATAAAGGTTAGAATAATTGGGATAATTGGTCTAATCTAAGTGGGCAGTTTTTATCATTATCAATTGGTTTTGAAATTATTGTCGTGGCATCTTGTGAATTGAGAATTTATTGATACATAAATCTGTTTGGTTAATTAGAAGTTTCTAGAGCTTTATTTCTACCAGGTTGCTGGGTGCTGTGGTGGCTGACCACTGGGTAGATGGTTGTTGCATGTGCAGTCGTGGCAGCAAAGGGAACTCAAGAGTTGGCATGCAAATAGTAACTTGGAAAGACCACACAAGGCCAGAGAGTGGTTGGTAGTACCTCAGGAAGCCTGCTGGTCTCTTAATATTTCCTGCAACAAGTTCTTTACCACATTTTAAAAATTGGATTATTTGGTTTGTTGGCACCTAACTTCTTGAGTCCTTTATATATTTTGGATATTAGCCCTTTGTCAGAAATAGGGTTTTCCCAATCTGTAAACTGACATTTTGTCCTATTGACAGTGTCCTTGGTCTTACAGAAGCTTTTCAGTTCCCTCTGCATCCATCTTGGCTTTTTCTTCTCTCCTCAGACACTCTGTCTCTAAAACTCTTAGCTCTGACTCCATTTTCCCTGTCCAATTACAGGCCTCCTGCTCTAGTGTGATTGGATGGAGAAAATCCTGTTACAAAAGCTAAACAGAGAATTATCAACAAAGGAATCTCAAATGACTGAGAAGCACCAAACAGATTCATGCGTCAATAAATTCTCAATTCACAAGATGCCATTACAATAATTTCAAAACCAATTGATAATGATAAAAGCTGCCCACCTAGATTAGACAAATTATTCCTATTTATCAATTATTGATTTTATAGCCTGAGCCATTGCTGTTCTGTTCAGGAAACTGTCTCCTGTACCTATGCATTCACTTCCCCTTCTATTAGATTCAGTGTATCTGGTTTTATGTTGAGGTCATTGATTCAAATGGATGTGAGTTTTGTGCAGGGTAATAAATATGGATCTATTTATATTCTTCTCCATGTAGACATCCATTTAGTCCAGCACCATTTGGTTTTCTTTTTTCCATTGTATGGTTTTGGCTTCTTTGTCAAAAATCAAATGTCCAGTTGTGTGTGGGTAAATTTCTGGGTCTTCGATTTGATTCAATTGATCAACATTTCTATTTCTGTACCAATACTAAGCAGTTTTTTATTACTATTGTTCTGTAGTACAGCTTGAGATCAGGGATAGTGATTCCTTCTAATGTTTTTTTTATTGTTAAGGATTGTTTTGACTATCCTGGGTTTTTTGTCGTTGTTGTTGTTTATTTGTTTTTCCATATGAACCGGAGAATTGCTCTTTCAAGGTCTGTAAAATGTTGTGTTGGAATTTTGATGTGAATTCAATTAAATCTGCAGATTTCTTTTGATACGATGGCCATTTTCACTGTTAATTCTACCCATCCATGAATGTGGGATATCTTTCTATCTTTTGATATCTTCTTCAATTTCTTCAGGAACTTGAAGTTCCTATCATACAGATCTTTTACTTGTTTGGTTAGAGTACAGCAAGGTATTTTATATTACTTGTGGATATTGTGAAGGTTGTTGTTTCCCTAATTTCTTTTGTAGCCCAGTTATTATTTGTGTAAAAGAGTGTTGTTGATTGTAGGAGGAATGGCCGTGGCTTCACAGCCACAAAGGCATCTCCTGAAGGAGCACCTAATTGAAGATTGCTTGACAAACCAAGGATCTCCAATTGGGAACTACTGTTTAGAAGAGAGGTTTTCTTGGGACCAATCAGGTGTAAATAAAGGAGCTTACAACAGTGTTCAGATGAGCTTGCTGTGGCATTTCTCACCTGCTCCTGGAGTCTGTGTCAACTCACCTTTATCCCCAAGGCCATGTAGGGTTGGGCAATAAGTAGTTCAGGACAACAACTGATTTCTTTGAATTAATTTTGTATCTAGCCACTTTGGTGAAGGTGTTTATTTTGGGGTTGCTTATGTATACTATTATCATCCATAAATAGTGACATTTGACTTCTCCCTTTACAATTTGAATCCCCTTGATCTCCTTTTGTTGTCTTAGTGCTCTATGTAGAACTTCAAGTACTATATTGAATAGATAGAGAGTTGGCAGCCTTGTCTTGCCACAGACTTTAGTGGAACTGCTGTAAGTTTCTCTCCATTTAATTTGGTGTTGGCTTACTGGATTGCTGTATAGTGCTTCTGTTATGTTTAGGTATGTGCCTTGTATCCCTGATCTCTTCAAGAGTTTTAACATGAAGGGATGTTGGATTTGTCAAAGGCTTTTTCACACCAAATAAAATGATCATGAGATTTTTTTTCCTTCAGATTGTTTTTATGGTGGACTACCTTGATAGAATTTTGTGTAATAAATCATCTTTGCATTCTTAGGTAAAGCCTATTAATCACAGTGAATGTTTTTGATGCGTTCTTAGATTCAGTTTGTGAATATTTTATTGACTATTTTTGCATTGATGTTCATAAGAGAAATTGGTTGGAAGTTATTTTTCTTTGTTGAGTCTTTTTGTAGTTTAGGTATTAGGGTGACTGTGGCCTCATATAACGAGTTTGGCAGTATTCCTTCTGTTTCTATTTTGTTGAACAGTATGGTATTAGCTCTTCATTGAAATACTGGTAGAATTTAGTGCTAAAAACCATCTGAATCTTGGCTTTGTTGTTGTAGTTGTTGTTGTAAAGGGATTTTAATGAGTGCTTCTATTTCCTTAAGTGTTATAGTACTGTTTAGATAGTTTACCTGATCTTGATTTAACTTTGGTAAATGGTATCTCTCTAGAAAATCACCCCTTTCTTTTAGATTTTCAGATTTTGTGTCATACAGTCTTTTGAAGACCTAATATAAGATCTAATTTTTTTTAATTTCCTCAATTTCTGTTGTTATGTCTCCATTTAAATTTCTGATTTTGTTAATCCAGATACTGTCTCTCTGCCTTTTAGTTAATTTGGCTAATTGCTTGTCTATCTTGTTGATTTTCTCAAAGCTCTTGGTTTTGTTGATTCTTTGTATTGTTCTCGTTGTTTCTAATTGATCGATTTCAGCCTGGATTTTTACTATTTCCTACTGTCTACTCCTCTTAGGTGTGACTGCTTCTTTTTGTTTTATAGCTTTCAGGTGTGTGGTTAAGTTGCTAGTATGAGATCATTTTAATTTCTTTATGAAGGCACTTCCTCCTAAGAACGTTCCATTAGCACTGCTTTCACTGTGTCCAATAAGTTTGGGTATGTTGTACCTTCATTTTCATTGAATTCTAGAAAGGTTTTAATTTCTTCTTTTATTCCTTCCCTGACTAAGTGGTCATTGAGTTGTGACTTGTTCAGTTGTTTCCTTGAGTAAGTGGGCTTTCCCTTGCTTCTGTTTCTGTTGAACTCCAGCTGTAATCCATGGTGATCTGATAATATACAAGGGACTATTTTAACCTTCTTGTTTGTATCTGTTGAGGTTTGCATTGTGACTGATTATATGGTCAGTTTTGTAGAATGTTCCATGAGGTGCTGAGAAGAAGGTATATTTTTTTGTGTTTGGGTGAAAGCCTCTGTAGATATCTGTTGGGTCCATTTGTTTCATTAAATCTATTAGTTTCACTATTTCTCTGTTTAATTTGTTTTGACAATCTGGCCATTGGGCAAAGTAGGGTGTGTTAAGTCCCCCACTATCATTGTGTGGTGTTTGATGTGTGATTTAAAGTTTAGTAATGTTTGTTTTACAAATATGGTTGCCCTTACACTTGGATATAGATGTTCAGAATTGAGATATCATCTTGGTGGATTTTTCCATTGATGAGTATGAAGTGTCCTTCCCCATTTCTTTTGATTACTTTTTGTTGAAAGTCTATTATGAGCTCTTAGAATGGCTATTCCAGCTGGTTTCTTCATTCCTTTTGCATGGAAAACCTTTTTCCAGTCATTTACCATGATGTAGTGTCTAACTTTGTTGCTGAGGTATGTTTCTTGTGTTCAGCAGAATGATGAATACTATTTAAGCATCCACCCTGTTATCCTGCCTTTTTATTGGTGAGTTGAGTCTATTGATGTTGAGAGACATTAATGATCAATGAATGTTTATTCCTATTGTTTTGATGTTAATGGTTGTATTATGTGTGTGTGTGTGTGTGTGTGTGTGAGAGAGAGAGAGAGAGAGAGAGAGAGAGAGAGAGAGTCTCTTTTCTTTTGGTTTTGGTGTAAGATGATTAATTTCTTGTGTTTTTTCAGTGTAGTTATCTTCCATATGTTAGAGTTTTCCTTCTAGTACCCTCTATAGGGCTGGATTAATAGAAAGATAATGTTTAAATTTGGCTTCTCCATCTATGATTACTGAATATTTTGCTGGTATAGTAGTCTGGACTGAAATCAGTGGTCCCTTAAGGTCTACAAGGCCAGATCTATATGTCTTTTGAAGTCTCTGTTGAGAAGTCAGATGTAATTCTGGTAGGTCTGCCATTATATGTTAGTTGGCTTTTTCCCCTTGTATCCTTTAATATTCTTTCTTTGTTCTGTACATTTAGTTTTGATTATTATGTAGCAGGAGGATTTTCTTTATTACCCCAATCTATTTGATGTTCTGTAAGCTTCTTTTACATTAAATCCATCTCTTTCTTTAGGTTAAGGAAGTTTTCTTCTATAATTTTGTAGAAGATATTTTCTAGGTATTTGAACTAGGAATCTTCACCTGCTTCTATTCCTATTATTCTTAGGTTTGATCTTTTTATAGTGTCCCTTATTTCCTGGATGTTTTGTGTTTTAATTTTTTAGATTTGACATTTTTCACTGTTATATCAATTTCTTCTATTTTATCTCCTAAGTCTGAGGTTCTTTCTTCCTTCTGTTGTATTCTGTTGGTGATCTTGCATCTGTTGTTCCTGTCCTCTTTCCTAGGTTTTCCACCTAGAGGATTGCCTTCATTTGTGTTGTCTTTATTGCTTCTATTTCTGTTTTCAGGTCTTATTACTATTAAACAGTTTTATTCATTTCCTTCACCTGTTTGATTGTATTTTTTTCTTTATTTCTTTAAGGGATTGATTTGTCTTTTTAAAGGCTTCTACCTGTTTTCTTGTGTTTTCCTGTATTTCTGTAGGGATTTATTGATTTCGTTTTTCAAGGCCTCTATCATCTTCACAAGATGAGATTTAAGGTCATAGTCTTGCTCTTCAGGTGTGTTAGGATATCCAGGCTTGCTGTAGTAGGGGAACTGGGTTCTGATTGCATGACTTTTCTTGATTGTATTTTTGTGATTTCCTTTAGCTATCTGTTTGACACTGGTGTTGACTGGCCTGGTAGTCTCTAGGAGTAGCAAGCCTCTGGGATTGTTTGTCAAGCTGGCAGCAGGCCTCTGGGGAGGCATGCAGAGCGGTGCCCTGGAGGGTGGAGTGCAGATCTGAAATTGTGGATAGAGGTGTGTGTGTGGAACAGAAGATGAGCACAGAACAGATGGCGTTGACCTCATGGCTGATGGGCTTGCCAGGAGCCTAGCAGGAAGGTCAATCTCTTATCTTATGTTTTCATATAGACTTAATAATGGCTTAGGGCCTGCCTGAGTCTATTCTATTTAAATGAATATGACTGCATGCAAAAGACTCTCAGCATAATGTTTGCTTTCTTATTGTTAAACAGATTAACAAGTGATCAAGAACTGTTGAAGGTATGCTAATACCATTGAGAGACTTTCCACCTGACAGTGTCAGGGTAGTTGGTCAAGAACAAATAGTGAGGCAGATTCTCACTATGCCTTTAGTCTCTTTGAAACCAGAAGTATTTTACATATTGTAAAGTACAAAGCTAGAAAAGGTAATTAGTGTCCTTCTAGACACTACAATTGATCTTGTTATTATAAAAATTAACATTTAGCAGATGAAAAATTCTAATTGAAGACTAGAAAAAAGACTCAGGGACAGGCATTGCAACTCATGACTGCTAAACACTGCTAAGTCAACATCACTGTGGCTCTCCATTAGAAGGCCTAGGAAGGGTTCCCTCATATGGAGGTTTCTTTCTGGGTTTAGTGACTGAGATTGTATTCATCAATAGAACAAGAGAAGTTCTGAGAATGCTGGGAAGAATCTCAGCAGATATCAAAGTAGCCTTATTAAGGAGCACAACTAAAAATAGTGGCACATTCTTGGAATCTAGAGACAGGAGGATCACAAGTTCCAATTGTGATTGTATAACGATATAACTCCAGGTATAGCTTGGTCTCCAGAGCAAATTCTACAACTGTCTGTTCTAGAAAGAGAGATTCTATCTCTATATGAACATTATATATATGATAAACAGAAAACACAGCCTCTCCCATTGCAGAAACTAATAAATTGCTCCCACCTTAACCCACTGTAATTTGTGCACCTAAAGTAAGTTAATAGATTCATTTTACCTTGTTTTTGCACCTGTAAAATATAGTATTATTCAGGCTTCCCTCATGAGTTGTGGAGACTGAGTAAAGGCAAACCATACAGAGCCATCCCTGGTGAGCCTGAGTTCAAGCCACTTTCCTGCTGGTCTGCTCTCCTCTTAGACATACCAGCACCTCTTTCTTCCTCACTATAATTCTGTTAGGTTTAGATTTACATATCACACAAAGACATGGTCATTTCAACAAGTTTCCAGAGGAAGATATGCAGCGTTAATGACACGACAAAGCCCAAATGGACTGTGGATTTTGAAGAGGCAAAATAAAAATGTCAATAAGCCGACAACCAGAACTTGTTTCTGAAAGATAAAAGGATGTGACCAAGCAAAACTTTGGAATTTTTGTTCCTCACAGTTAGCATAGAAAATATAGCCACAGGGCAAGTAAATGAAATATCCTAAAGGAAATGAGCTTCTAATTTAATCAAAATATAAGGGAATTTAAATTTTATACTCGATTAAAAATTCTTTAGAGATTATTACTGTGTTACCTGAGCCCCCAACCACCAGGTGCTATCAATGATCCTCATGTGATGGCATATTAAGGATGTGATCTCATAGAGAGCTCCTACAGCTGATAAACAACTTCAGCAAAGTGGCAGGTTATAAAATCAACTCAAGCAAATCAGTGGCCTTCCTATACTCAAAGGATAAGCAGGCTGAGAAAGAAATTAGGGAAATGACCCCCTTCACAATAGCCACAAACAGTATAAAGTATCTTGGGGTGACTCTTACCAAACATGTGAAAGATCTTTATGACAAGAACTTCAAGATTCTGAAGAAGGAAATGGAAGAAGACCTCAAAAAATGGGAAAACCTCCCATGCTCATGGATCGGTAGAATCAATATAGTTAAAATGGCCATTTTTCCAAAAGCAATATACAGATTCAATGCAATACCCATCAAAATCCCAACTCAATTCTTCACAGAGTTAGAAAGAGCAATTCTCAAATTCATCTGGAATAACAAAAAACCCAGGATAGCTAAAACTATTCTCAGCAACAAAAGAAAGTCTGGGGGAATCAATATCCCTGACCTCAAGCAATACTACAGAGCACTAGTGTTAAAAACTGCATGGTATTGGTACAGTGACAGGCAGGAGGATCAATGGAACAGGATTGAAGATCCAGAAATGAACCCACACACCTATGGCCACTTGATCCTCGACAAAGAGGCTGAAAACATCCAATGGAAAAAAGATAGCCTTTTCAACAAATGGTGCTGGTTCAACTGGAGGTCAGCATGCAGAAGAATGCAAATTGATCCATCCTTATCTCCTGGTACTAAGCTCAACTCCAAATGGATCAAGGACCTCCACATAAAGCCAGACACTCTGAAGCTAATAGAAAAGAAACTGGGGAAAACCCTTGAGGACATTGGTACAGGGAGAAAGTTTCTGAACAGAACACCAATAGCATATGCTCTAAGATCAAGAATTGACAAATGGGACCTCATAAAATTACAAAATTTCTGTAAGGCAAAGGACACCATCAAGAGGACAAATCGGCAACCAACAAATTGGGAAAAGATCTTCAGCAATCCTACATCAGACAGAGGGCTAATATCCAATATATATAAAGAACTCAAGAAGTTAGACTCCAGAAAACCAAACAACCCTATTAAAAAATGGGTACACACACACCTATGGCCACTTGATCCTCGACAAAGAGGCTGAAAACATCCAATGGAAAAAAGATAGTCTTTTCAACAAATGGTGCTGGTTCAACTGGAGGTCAGCATGCAGAAGAATGGGAATTGATCCATCCTTGTCTCCTTGTACTAAGCTCAAATCCAAATGGATCAAGGACCTCCACATAAAGCCAGACACTCTGAAGCTAATAGAAAAGAAACTGGGGAAGACCCTTGAGGACATCGGTACAGGGAGAAAGTTTCTGAACAGAACACCAATAGCGTATGCTCTAAGAGCAAGAATTGACAAATGGGACCTCATAAAATTACAAAGTTTCTGTAAGGCATAGGACACCATCAAGAGATCAAATCGGCAACCAACAAATTGGGAAAAGATCTTCACCAATCCTACATCAGATAGAGGGCTAATATCCAATATATATAAAGAACTCAAGATGTTAGACTCCAGAAAACCGAACAACCCTATTAAAAAATGGGGTACAGAGTTAAACAAAGAATTCTCACCTGAAGAACTTCGGATGGCGGAGAAGCATCTTAAAAAATGCTCAACTTCATTAGTCATTAGGGAAATGCAAATCAAAACAACCCTGAGATTTCATCTTATACAAGTCAGAATGGCTAAGATTAAAAATTCAGGAGACAGCAGGTGTTGGAGAGGGTGTGGAGAAAGAGGAACACTCCTCCACTGCTGGTGGGGTTGCAAATTGGTACAACCACTCTGGAAATCAGTCTGGCGGTTCCTCCGAAAACTGGGCACCTCACTTCCAGAAGATCCTGCTATACCACTCCTGGGCATATACCCAGAGGATTCCCCACCATGTAATAAGGATACATGCTCTACTATGTTCATAGCAGCCCTATTTATAATTGCCAGATGCTGGAAAGAACCCAGGTATCCCTCAACAGAAGAGTGGATGCAAAAAATGTGGTATATCTACACAATGGAGTACTATTCAGCCATTAAAAACAATGAATTCATGAAATTCTTAGGCAAATGGATGGAGCTAGAGAACATCGTACTAAGTGAGGTAACCCAGACTCAAAAGGTGAATCATGGTATGCACTCACTAATAAGAGGATATTAACCTAGAAAACTGGAATACCCAAAACATAATCCATACATCAAACGAGGTACAAGAAGAAAGGTGGAGTGGCCCCTTGTTCTGGAAAGTATCAGTGAAGCAGTATTCGGCAAAACCAGAACGGGGAAGTGGGAAGGGGTGGGTGGGTCAACAGGGGAAGAGAAGGGGGCTTACAGGACTTTCAGGGAGTGGGGGGCTAGAAAAGGGGAAATCATTTGAAATGTAAAAAAAAATTATATCGAATTAAAAAAAAAAGGATGTGATCTCATAAATTTTATCTGTTGATTTTCAGGAGTAGATTCAAGCAAACCTCTGATACAAATAAAGAGCCTTTCTCTATTTCAAAATGTTTTTGTAATAAGATTTTAGAATATAGCTGCTATGTGCCCAACTCTATGGCAGGAACATCCATCAAACTCATACTCAAGTGAATAATATTCACAATATGTGCATGTGCAATGAAACTATTAAATAATGTTTTGGGTTGTCTCGCTATTAGCTTAAGATGCTTTCCATCTCTTGAACTTTCTGCCTCCACTTCTAAAGTTTGGGAATTTCAGTCATGTATAATTGTGCTGGGTAAGAATGTCAGGTACACCGAGAGAGATGAACATAGGGTGTTGTGATTCCTTATCACCACACTGTCTCCCAAAGACAAGAGAATTGTCCAGATCACAGAAGGAGAAGCTCTTCTAGGGCTCTGTGATGTTTCTGGGATTTCTGTCTCCAGTGGGATGGCTAAGGAGGATAAGATGGGTAGCTACAATCAAAAAGAAAGAAAGAAAGTAAGAAAAGAAAGAAAGAAAAACTGTTGATTCTGAGGCAGGAAAAATGAAGGGGAAGTGGGATGATACCGTGAAGAGTATCACTGGATGATATGATTCTTTATCTGTTATTCTTTATTTATTTATTCTTCCAGAATGATTGGATGGAAGTAATGAGGAAACAGCTTGGGGGATATTATACTGGTCTCACCAATGGCCTTTTAAGCTAGGGATGATTATAGAGACTGGTATGGGCAGGTAGGTTGTTTTTTATGTCTGTTTTTAACTTTAATCCAGAGCAAGCTGCATCACATGATAGCTTCCTACATGAGACAGCATGAATCTCAGTTGTGAAAGCAGCTCTTTCTTAAAATGCAGGGATTAATCATATATGAGTCAGTCAGATTGAATACGAATGGAGACTTTTACTTCTATTGACATAGGTATGACACGGAGTTCTCAGGCAATCATGGCAACATCTATAGGGAAGGTATTCTCTAAGTGTATACATTAGAGATATCTGGATTGGAGGTTTTTTATCTTCATTGGTATAAAGTTTATCTAAAATGCCATCAAGTCTTAGTCTCAGTACACTATAATTTATTTAGTCATGGGAGACATATTTCACTTAACCATTAAGCATGCTCACATTGGCTTTCTTCTCTCTTTACTTTGATGTTTTCTATTCTGTTCCATATTATTAGCTAGAATAAAGGGTTATCTCTCTTTTCAAGTGGAATCAACGGGACTCTTCACTGCACACGCAACCAGTGATAGCCATGGGTAGCAGTGTTAGTTCAGTGATACAGCCACAGACTTTGAAACCCATAAGAAATGACACTCTTCGATACATGACATTCAGAACATATAAGGAGCTACTGTGTAAAGGATTTGGTATGTATAATAACAGACAGAACGGAGCATTTGTTCAACCACAATTGTAAGAACAACCAAAAATACTCCATGAATCTGAGCAAGAATGAAGGGCTTAACCATGTGCTCTTTCACTATGCGGATGGCTGGAGAATGAGAAAATCATATGAAAATAAAGCAGCCATCAGAGATGCAGGCATGTATTCAAGCACAGGCAATGGCTCTGACCAAACAGCCTCCAAGAAACATTTCTCTTCAGAAGTCGTCACTACTCTGGGGTGAATCTTTTGCCCATCTAAGGTTGCTTCTAACTCACCAGCAGATAAGCACCTTTGTGGTTTTGTCACAGATGAACTATGTGATTTAATATGGGGCTCAGCTAATTTACCAATGGGCATAGAGTTATATTTAAAGGTAACTTAAGAGTGTTTCAGTATAGAATACACATTGGTTTTGACATGCAAGTATTTGAAAACAAAACTCTGGAATAACATTGGAGCAGTCCTTAAGTAACCCAAATACTTTGCTGTTTTGACTGGGATTATGTTATTACTAAATACTTTGTTGTTGCTGTTGTTGTTGTTGTTGGTGGTGGTGGTGGTGGTGGTGGTGGTTGGTGGTGGTAGTGGTGGTAATGATGGTATTGGTGGTCCTGGTGCTGGTGATTGGATGGTTGGTGTTTTGGTTGTTTTGACTGGGGCTCTTCCTGTGTTTTTTGTTTTTGTTTTTGTCTGATTAGAGATTTTACTTCTGTATGGATCACAGCCTTATTAAATTGAATGTAATGATTGATAAGATCAACGTAAGTGAACATAGGGATGGTGGTGCCATCCAGAGAAAGAAGAATTGAAAGTTTTGACTTGATTTTTATAGGTTTGTGAGGATGGGGGGAAGAAGACACTGTAGCTCACATAGGGACAATTGTAATTAGTTATCATTTTTATACAATACGTCCTTTGTTATAAGCATGATTTAAGCAGCAAACACACAATAAATAATTCAACTCATAATAATACTATAAAGAAGATACCATAACCCATTGGAAAGACAGGGAAACTGAATCAGTTTAGTCAGTTGAACAATATTATGAGAAATGACTCCAGGGTCTGAAACAAGGAATTTGTAGTCAGTTTAATAGTTATAAAACTACGTTGAGAACATCTACTTTTGAGTATCTTTGTACAAAAATATGTGTACCCATAGAAATGTATTTTTTCACATCAGTTCTCTTAAGGTAGGACTATTGAATCATCATTTAGATTCTGAAAAGATACCAGGGAAAACCCAGTTTCTAATTAATCTAAGAGTTGGCACTGTCTGGGAAATTAATGAAAACAATTCTGGTAAGTTCCATTTCAGATTTTCTGATCTTGTAAGTGGACTGGCCTGGTGAGTACTAACAGCCAAAGCTGTTTTAGAAATCAATACCCTACATTTGGTCCTGCTTTTAACCTTAACAAGCCTTGCTCTTCAGAGATTTCCCTTTGGGAAGAGATAGAAGTGGAGGGCAGGGATTTATGGTAAACTGACTTACTAAGCTCCAATGTAAATGATCTTAGAGAAAGACTAAACCTCTAATTTTTCTGAATTCCAAACTAAGGGTTTCACATGACAATGCTTGGTTTTCATCTTTCCTTGCCTTGTTTTGTTGCTGTTACTGGTGCTGTCTCTGGCTTTATTCATTTCCCCAGTGTCTGAGCATCTATATAATTCAGGGTACCCATGAAATAATGGTGCATACGTGAAGATACTGCCCAGGAATGAACAAGAATCCCATAGATTTTTTTTTTCATAATTACTCCCAAGTGACTCCTTGCCATAGTACCTCAATGGCACAGTCACTATTTTGACTTATGATTTTCATAAATTTGTTCCTAGACTGCTATCTCAAGAATTACCTATATCTTCTCTTCTTTTTAAAATTTACTTTTTGTCCCAAACATAGCTTGTCTCCCTTCTCTCTTCCCACTCCCACTCTTATAATACCTTTTCCCATCACTCCCTCCCTTTCTCCTCAGAGAAGGGGAACTTCTCACCTTGGGTACAATCCCACCCTGAGGGTCTAGTCCAGGCAGGTCTAGGCACATCCTAGACACAGGGCATCCAAGCAGTTCTGGTAGGAGGGAAGGGGATCCAATGGCAGGGAACAGAGATTGAGACAGCCCCAATTCCACTTTTTAGGGGTTCCACATGAATACCAAGCTCATATTTGCAACAAATGTGTAGGGGGCTAGGTCCAGCTCCTGTATGTTATCTGGTTGGTGGCCCAGGCTCTGTGATCCTTCATGGTCCAGGTTAGTTGACTCTGTGGGTCTTGTTGTGTTTTCCTTGACCCCTCTGACATGCTCATGCCTTCTATTCCGCACTCTTTCAAAAGACTCCCTGGGCTCTACCTGATGTTTGGTTGTGGGTCTCTGCATCTGCTTCCACCCACTGATGAATGAAGCCGTTCAGGAGACTGTTATGCTGGGTGCCTGTCTGCATGCATAGAGGAATGTGATTAATAGTGTCAGTGGTTAGCCCTCTCACATGGAATGGGCCTCAAGTTAAGGTATTCATTGGTTGCTTGTTCCCTCAGTCTCAGCTCCATCTTTTTCTCTGCACATCTTGTATGTAAGACAAATTTGGGATTGAAGGTTTTGTGGATAGATTGATGTTCCCTCCCTCCTCTGCCAATTCTGCCTGCTACAGTAGGTGGCCACTTCAGACTCTATATCTCCTTCAGGTAGGAATCTAAGCTAGGGTCAGCCCCATAGACTCCAGGTTTACTCTTCCATCCCAGGCCTCTAATCACCAGAGATGCCCCCATCTACATTCTCACCCTCTTTTACACACACCTGATTGCCATCCCTGTTCCCCTCCTTACCTCCTCTCCTCCCCAATTCCCTCTCTTCATCCACCTCAGATAACTATTAGTTTCCCCTTCTGAATAAGATTCATGCATCCTCCCTTGGGTCCTCCTTATTACCCAGAATCTTTAGGTCTGTTGATTGTGACATGGTTATCTTGCACCTTATGGCTACTCTGCACTTACAAGTGAGTCCATACCATACACGTTTTTCCAGCTCTGTGTTAGCTCCCTTAGTATGATATTCTCAAGTTTCATCCATTTGCCTGCAAAATTTATGATGTCTTTGTTTTTAATAGCTGAATAATATTTCATCAGATAAAGGAATGAGAAATGTCCTTCAGTTGAAGGATATATGGGTTGTTCCCAGTTTCAATTATGAATAGAGCTGCTATTAACATAGTTGAGCAGGTGCCCCTGTGGTATAGTGGGGTACCTTTTGGGTATTATGCCCAGAAATGGTATAATTGGGTCTTGAGATAGTTATTCTCAGTTTTCTGAGACACTGCCAAATTGATTTCCAAAGTGGTTGTACAAATGTTGCCCTCCCACCAGCAGTGAAGGACTATTCCCCTTGCTCCACATCATCACAAGCATATGCTGTCAGTTGAGTATTTTATCCTAACCATTCTGATTGATGTAAGGTGGAATCTCAAGGTCACTTTGATTTGCATTTCCCTGATGACTAAGGATGCTGAATCTATCTTCAAGTGTTTCTAGGCCATTTGAGATTTCTCTGTAGAGAATTCTCTGTTTAGTTCTGTACTTCATTTTTTATTGGTTTATTTAGTTTATTGCTGTCTACCTTCTTAAGTTTTTTATATTTTTTAGATATTAGCTGTCAGTCAGATGCTACCTGCATTTATTATTTCTCTTGCTGAATCTATGTACTGTTGCTTAGAGTTTAATCTTAACAAGACTGTTAAATGCTCTTTTTGTTTTTGTTCAAAATCTTCATAGATATCTGTTACTGAATAGGTCTCTGGTGTGTTGAGGCATTGAGTGTTTATAGTCAACACAAATTTGACCTTCATTTCCCTGTATGACAGAACTGAACCATTGTTAGTTCAATCAATATTGAGAGGAATAGTAAGTACTTTAAAGAAGTCAGTAAGCTGTCATTTGTGAGGATACAAGTGTTTGAATGTGATAACCAGGTTTGACACTTTACTTTAGTCCCACAGGACTGGGAAATC
The DNA here is from genome assembly GCF_947179515.1 of Apodemus sylvaticus. Taxonomy (NCBI): domain Eukaryota; kingdom Metazoa; phylum Chordata; class Mammalia; order Rodentia; family Muridae; genus Apodemus; species Apodemus sylvaticus. The sequence continues at coordinate 120,620,660 of NC_067476.1, forward strand.
TGAAGGATGGGTTGAAAAGTTAAATCATGTCTGGAAATGTTTCTCAATCTCTGGGTTGTGACCTCTTTGGGGGTCACATGTCAGATATTCTGCATATCAAATATTTACACTAAGATGTATAATAGTAGCAAAATTACAGTTACAAAATAGGAACAAAAAAATTTTAAGGGTGTGAGTGATCACAACATGAAGAATAATATTAAAGGGTTGTATCAGTAGGAAGGCTGAGAGCCAGTGGTCTATAGTAACTTCTTCTTGATAAATGAATATTCAAAGGTAGGCTGATTCTGAGCTGGTTTACCTTAGATCTATTTCCTGTGTCTTCCCACTTTTAAAAACATAACTTTGCATTGGGTGTGGTAGTTGTAGTGTCTGAAGAGTAAAGCAGAGTGAGCCCCTCTTCTTCACTCTTCATAGACAGGTTTTGATCCTCCATTCTATTCCAACTCCCCATGAATCCAATTAAATCACATAGATGATCTAAGACAAAACTAACTTTATTTTATAATGCGTGGAAAGGAGTATTGTACAATTTACCATTATTCAAATTTTTAGTATTTCTGTATGAATGATAGTGAAACTTACATATATATGTAACATACCAAAGTCTGCCACGGGATATCCAGGATTCTTTGGTCCAGGAAGGCACAGGTCCGGCAGGAATGAAAAACTGACACGACCATGGAGGCGGTTTGAATCTGAATGTATATTTCTGGGTATCTCCTAGACCAGTCAAGTTAACATCTCAAATTAAGCATTAAATTCATCTGCAAAAGGCTAGGCTTTCTCTGGCAATACAGGATGTTTACCCAATGTCCAGGGCAGTTAAACGGTTTCTTCACCGTGGCTCCATTGTTCTGCTAGCCCAGGAGCTGAAGAAGGATGGTTCTGTGCCTAGCTTCCTGGAGAAAATGGTGGCATTGTAGAGCTTGGGAAACTGTCTGGCTCGTGCTGTCTTCCAAGAGTACTTCTGTCTAGTTCACCCGTTGCATTTTTCTCTGTGCCATACCCGGGGCCACTGTAACACCCACCCCCCCAGGCCCCTGGCAATCAGCTCCAGTAGCAGCCTCTAGCCCTCAGCCTGGTTAACTAACCAACTGCAGCCTTTAGGCCCAGCCTGGTGAACTAACTAACTCACTACTACTCCGAATGTCTCTCTCAGTACAAAGTATATACTGCCTCTTGAATCACACCTGGATGAGCTAAAAATGTTGTTTTGGTCAAAGACTCCCTAGGTGGGGTCTGCAATACAAAAGCAGTTCCTCACAAACTTCCCTTGCTATCCAGGTGCTCCTGGGTAGAGACAGCCTGTCTGCACAACAAGCAAGCTCAAGAGTTAAAGGCAGAACAGGATTAACTTGTCAGATGAAGTTCCTGGGATATCCAAATTCAGTTGCAAGACAGAAAGTCTGGCCTCTGGGATGGGGGTAGGTAGCTATGCATCAACTCTAATGTAAATTCTTTCTACCTTGCCCAACACCTACTTTGTATGGCAAGGATCTTGTATAAGGTTCTTTATATGTAAATATCCTTAGTCTGGGCCCATTGTTTCAGAATCCACCTGCCCTGAAAGGAAATAACAAAAAAAACCAAACCAAAACAAAACAAAAAAACCAAAAAACAAACAAACAAAAAAAACAAGAAAGAACCTGTGACTAGAGTTCCTGGAATGCTTTTTCTACCATAATTTCATAAACGATTGGAGCAAAGCATAGCAGAATTTTTTGGCTACAAGATGGAGTCTTTCATATCTATAGTTGCTTGGTTATACTATGTCCCGGTCACTAGGAAGGAGGAGAGTTTTCAGTAAATTGCCAAGTGAGATTTTTCAGCTTCTGAATATACAAGGAGTTCTGCTTTTCCCAGGAGACATTTCTCGCCTCTGTCTGTAAAATATCGCTTTACAGGCTTTACTGAGCCACCACAGCATATACATACATACATATATCTATATCTATATCTATATCTATATCTATATCTATATCTATATCTATATCTATATCTATATCTATATCTATATCTATATCTATATCTATATCTATATCTATATCTACATCTACATCTACATCTACATCTACATCTATATCTATATCTATATCTATATCTATATCTATATGTGTGTGTGTGTGTGTGTGTGTGTGTGTATTAACTGGGGAGCATTACACTACAAAGCCTATCTCCAGTGATACACCTCCTCTAACAAGGCCATACCTCCTAATCCTTTATAAACAGTTCCACCAACAGTGGACCAAGATTCAAGATTCAACTATGTGATCCTATGTCCTATGAGGCCATTCTCATTTAAAGTACTACACCAAAATTATAACAGAACACAGTAGCTTAAAAAGACAGCATTTGGTTTTAATGAGTACTTCAGAATGGACTTCTGGATTGCTGATTTCATGTGGGTTAGCTGGACAGAATTTTAGGATATACTCATAAAGCCTATCTCTAGTTAGATATTGAATGCTGTGATAAAATACCACAGGCACGAACACCCTGGTAAGGAGAAAAGGGTTTATTTTATCTGAAACATACATAGCAATCTGTCACGAAAGGAAGTCATGGTTGGGCAGGAACTCAAGCATGGCAGGAACCTGGAGGCAGGAAATGAAGCTAAAACATGAAGGAGCACTGTTTACTGGCTTTCTCCTCATGGCCTGCTCAGCCTATTTTTTTTTTTTTTGCTTGTTTGATTTTTTTTTCTTTTTTATAGCACTTAGGTTTACCTGCCTAGGATAGCACTGCCCACAGCTCCTAGTCCTTCCCTTATTAATCATCAATCAAGTAAACATGCCACAGGCTAGCCCCCAGGCTACTCTGGTGGGAGTATTTTCTTAATCGAGCTCTCTCTTCCAAAATGACTCCAGCTTCTGTGAAGTAGACATAATACCAGCCAGCATGGCACAGGTTTCATTAATCAGCTTAACAGAATCTTAAGAGGCTTCATCTAGCTGAGTTCTAATTCATAAAGGGGCTATCAGCGCATTGCTTTTGTATGTGAACTCCAAAATGTCTACAGGCCCTCCTCTTCTCTTTTATTATTTTTTGCAGACCATCAGTAGAGTTCAAGACTGACCCCAGATCCTGAGTCTTGGAAGGCCTCATGCCTTACTCTATCCAGTGAAATTTGGTGGATGCAGTGCTGTATAAGTTCTGCCCCTAGTGACCCAGAAGCTTTATGCACTGTTGTTCTTGGAGTATTGTAACAGGCTGGTTTTGTCATAGAAGAAATCAAGTGAAGGAGAAATACAAATTACCATCTAAGTAAGTGTGATGGTTTGTATTTACTTGGCCCAAGGAGAGGCACTATTAGGAGTAGGTGTGTCACTGTGGGTGTGGGCTTACAACCCTCACCCTAACTGCCTGGAAGTCAGTATTCTGCTTGCAGCCTTCAGATGAAACAGAAGTTCATACAGGGACTGTGGTATTGCTGTGATAGGTTTGACCAAGTTTTTGTTTGGAAGAAGGTAGATTTGGGGACTTAGGATTTGGAAAGCAGTGGAATGTTTTAAATGAGTCTTAATGGGCTATCCTAGAAGGAATATGAAAGACTTTGTTATTGAGAGTGATTTAAATTGTACAGACTTGGCACAAGAAGTTTCAATGGAGAATTTCAGTATGTGGCCTAGAGACTGTTTTTGTGGTATTTTGGTAAAAAATGGGGCTACTTTTTGCCCTTGAAGAGTCTGCCTGAGGCTAAGGTGAATGGACTCAGATTAACTGCATTGACAAAGGAAGTCTCAGAAACAACACTCACAGATTTTGTTCACTGGTTAAGTCTCCTGAAGAGCATTTTGAACAAGTGTAGCAAGTTTTGAAAGGAAAGATATAAATAGTTCAAATATTAAGGGGCACCAGGAAGTGAAATGGAACCGAATCCTGTGTTCTAGGAGAAAGCAGATTAAGGGACTGGGACTTTGAGGAAAGATTCTACCCAGCTAAATTTGGATCCAACAAGCATGGCTGCACACACCTTTAATCCCAAGAGATAAGGCCTAGCCTTATCTGGGAATTAAAAGCAAGTTCTGTGCTGGTACATACCTTCAATCCCAGGCATGCATGTCTCTTAGTTCAATGTCAATCTACAGAACAAGATATAGGACAGGCAAGCTTATGCGGTGAAGGAGTTGGAAAACAAAAAGCTAATGATAATGTAATAGAAGAAGGGGCCCTTTTCCAGCTCCTGAAAGTTGCAGAACTCGGCAGCTTCAGCCATGTGTCTCTGGCTTTAGAGTCAAGAATAGGAGGGGCTACTAGGACAATTGATGCTACTTGGCTGGAGCTAAGAAATTAGTGGTGATTAAGAAGAGACCAGCATCATGGGTGACATCTTCTGGGAAGTTTTCTGAGAGCACAAAGAAGCTGTGTTCCAGAGATAGCCAAGGTTGTACCTTTTGCTGCAGCTGTATTTGGTAATACGCATTCAGGTAGTACTAGTTTTGAAGGCATGAAGGAGTCATAAAAAGCAGCTGAGGTTTAGCACTGTGAGAAGCCATGGAAGGCCATTGGTTAAGTGCAGCCTCAGTTGTAGTTGAAGGCCCAGGACTGAAGGGATCATGCAAAGGATTTGAGGCTTGGCACCATGAGGAAATCCTATGAGAGTCTACTGGTAAAGCCTAGTATTATCTTTTTGAAGATGACAGTACCATGCGATGATCACCAAGAACAGCAGCAGCAGTGGAGTTGAACTTAGAGTGCTACAGAGGGCAGAGCTGAAGAAGTGATGGCAGCCCTTGGGATCCCTTAGCCAAGAAGATCATGTGGTATCCCAGATATTGAAACAGGAAACTATAACGTGGAAATTGCCCTGGAGACCCAAAGATGTTAAAGATGCCAGTGCTGTGGGATACATGCCAAGCAAAGTTACTAACAGGGAATGAGGTCAGCCCAGGAAATGAAGTTTGTTGCACTGTGCCTGTCTAGATGCCATCATGCTCCTACCTTGTTGATAATGGACTGAACCTTCTAAACCTATAAGCCATCCCCAAATATATGTTGTCCTTTTTAAGACTTGCCTTGGTCATGGTGTCTGTTCACAGCAGTAAAACCCTAAGACAGTAAGTATCAGTCAACTGCTGGTAAAAAGCCATTTCAGATCTTCCTCCTCCATCTAAACAAAGAAGTCCAAATAGGCACAAGAGTGACTGTCACCTCTATCAGCCAAGCCTAATGGGACTGCAAGAACTGCTCAGCCACAAATCACCCAGCCCCTAATAAGATCCAGATGACCTTGTACCACTCTGTTTGCACTGGTGTGTTTTGGCAAATGAGTAAATAAAATCTTTGTCAGAAAATTTTGCCATATTTTTTTTGCCATAGCGTATATCAGAGTCTTGACTTACTGCACTCTTCCCCTGAGCATAATATATCCATATGTTTAATACACAGCTGCTTTCTAGTGCAAATATATAAGACATGAAATGTGTGTGTCTCTATGGTCAATGTGGCATGAGCAACAGTCATAACAAGCTATGTTTACCTACACCATTAGTTGTGGGACCCTAATAAAAACAACTTAAACCCTCCAAGCCTTGGTTTTTCCCTCAGAATAATGTGGAAAATAAGACCCAGTGGACCAAACTAAACTGCACCTGAGATTACTATATCAACTCTGAGTATCTATGTGACAATATAAAATTGGTATCAAAATTTTGACTCTTCTTTCTCTGAGAAATGTAGGCTGTGTCCTTGTCCTGTTATATCTGGGCAGACTCTGATTGTGGTCAAAGAGACACTGTTCCAGGCCTATGTGGTAGGAAACTGGCAGCTTCAGTGCTCTGTCTCCAGACTATTATAGATCTCATTTTTCATGCTTCTACCTGGCAGGTAAAGACTCTAATGGTCATGCTAGAGAGAAGACCTAGGGAGACCCAAACCCAGACACAGAGTCCAAGCTAAGCTCAGCCTTCCAACTTCTCTGATGTCTCTGGCATGGGGATGGTACTTCCTAGTGAGTTTAGCTGCCTACTAGTATATGCGTGACCCCAGGCAGTATCACATAGAGCATATGGTACTTGAATGCTTGACTAACTAGACTCTAAAATGCCTATTGTTCAGTCCTTCCACTTTAGGGTAGTTTGCTAGGCAGTCATAGATAAGGAGAATAATTTATAGCAAGATAGGCCCTCAGGATACATGGTGATTCTAGACTATGGGGATTCCCAGGGTGCAGGACTTTCAGTGCTCAAACCTGGAAAGTCCCAGGTAAAAGTGGAGGAGTTGAGATTGCTTAATGCATGACAGAGATTACTTTTGTTGTTGTGTATTCAAGCAAAAATCCAACAACTTCTTTGTGATTGTTTCTAACAAAACTGTCTTCAGGCCAGCTGATTAACACTACTGCAGAAGGTGAAAATATTTGCAGGTGAATGGATACCTTACAGGATGCCAGGGCTAGAAAGTATAGAGAATACTTATTTGAAGATAGTTCTAGTTGATTTCCTCATTTGGAAGACAACTGGTTTGTCAGATAAAGACTTTTCTTAAACTTCTACATGAAGTGAGGTATGTGGAGGTGGGGCATCAGCGTGAGCCCTGGTGGCATTTCAAAACATGCTTCAACAAAACATTTTTTAACTAAATGTTTGAAATATTTTGGTTACCATATATTAATAAATATTGCCCTTCTCCTTAAAATGGCATGTGACTTTTCAAGTATATACAACAGTCACCTTAAATATTTTCTAAACACAACTTACAGATTTAATCACACTTTTGACTATGATTTTCATAATTGCAAAAATGATGCTTCATTAAGACTTTTGGAAACAAACAGAAACACAATGTGAAAGGGCTTTTAATAGAGTTTGGACATTTTCCTCTTTTGGTTTTTTGGTTTTTTTCGAGACAAGGTTTTTCTGTGTAGCCTTGGCTGTCCTAGAACTCACTCTGTAGACCAGACTGGCCTCAAACTCAGAAATCTGCCTGCCTCTGCCTCCCAAGTGCTGGGATTAAAGGCATGCACCTCCACCGACCAGCTAGAGTTTAGACATTTTCTATTTCCCTGCTATTGTCAAATGCATATACAAACCACTGGACAAAGGAATCTAGAATTTGACTTATCAAGAAAATCTGGCGAATTTTTACTCTGATAGGAAGACAAGTAGACTGACATTAGGCAAAACCTAAGGAGGATAAAGGATACTAACAGGGTACCTCCTTGCAGTTTAGATTTCTCTAGAGCAGTGCTTCTCAACCTTCCTAATGCTGTGACCCCTAACACTGCTTCTCACATTGTAGTGACCCACCTACCATAAAATTATTTCATTGCTACTTCATAACTGTAATTTTGTTTCTGTTATGAACTTTAATGTAAATATCTATGTTTTCTGATTGTCTTAGGTGACATCTGTGTGAGGATTGCCAAAAGAGTCACAACCCATAGATTAGGGACCATTGCTCTCAAGGTAAACCATGGGCTCCTGAGTTATGTTGGTGTCTCATAGGGAAAAACCAAGGTTTATCATCAAGTGGTCCATGATAAAACAGAATTTCCTCATAGAGACTCTCATACTACCCAGTGTCCAGGGCTTGAGGGTTCACAGGAAACCAATTTTCATAAAATTATAAGGCCAAGACACACAAATAATTTTTTAAGTCTTTTAACTATCACCATCAAATTGATTCCCATTTGAACTTAGTCCCATTGAGAGAGTTATAGATCATCTATCATATCTATCTGTCTATCTATCTATCTATCTATCTATCTATCTATCTATCTAATTGCATATCTTATAAGATATGTAGTGTATATATATGCATATATATATGCACAATCTGTATTTTATAAATTGTTTATAATACAATGTTACCTTTAAAAATTTGTCAAGACAAAGAGTATGTCATCAAAACCTTGTTTTACTTTTTTAAATTAAGAATGGATTTAGTTAATATCAAATATTCATTCCAGATGTATTTGTTTATTTTGAAGCTTTGATTTTGTTTTGCTTTATGTGCGTATGTATGTGTGTGGGGGGTGGGGGGGTGCAGAAGTCAGAAGGCATCGGAGCCCCTGGAGCTGGTTTGTGGGAGTTGTGAGCTGAGATGGGTGGGCCATCAGTCCAGACTCAGGTCTTCTGGAAGAGCTGTAAGCACTCTCTACTGTGGAGCCATCTTCTCAGTGTCAGAGTTGAGAGTTATATATTTTTAATTTGCATATTTATGTCCTGTGCTTGTGTTTTGTGGCCATGGATACACGTCCTAAGATTTGTGTACATGTTTTAAAATAACTCCCAGCTGGTGCGTCATGCTGTGTCTTTGGTCCTATGTCACTTCTGTCTGCCCCACCCCCCACACTTTGCCAAAGTATCCTTTCAACACTAATTGTTCATTAGGCTGGGTGATAAGAATTTAGCACAGTGGTGAACTGATAAGACTTTCCAAGTGTGAAGTGATTCTGCAGTCTAGGCCTCAGTTCACATGTGAGAAGGCATGCCCTATGTTTTTAAAGTAAATAAAAACACCTGTCACAGGTGGTTTAGCGTTTTGTCCTATTTAATTCTATTATTTCACATCACACATTTTTGACCTGTGTAATTATAATGATGACCGTTAGAGAAATGATTCACACCTCTCCTCAGCCAGTTCTGTCAGCTCCATCCAATGTGCTGGCCTGGACCACATTTCCTCCCTCCAGCACAGTGTGCTGTGCTAGGTCACAGATTCCCTCCTTCTGGGCCTTGCCGTTTTGATCAGTATAGTGTGAGCCTTTGAGACGGAGTAGTCCCCTGTCCAGGTGAATCCTGAAGAAGGAGTTTGTGAGCCTCAAACTCTGTCTGGGTCTCAGCTGCATATAAACACCTTCCTATGTTCCCAAGAAACCTCAGGCAGGGTCTGCTCGACCCAGGGGATTTGGAAACTGAGCCTGTGAGGGCTTGCTAGAGACAGTAGCCTCTCCCACCTGGACTCCCCATCCTGGGCTGCTGGGGCTTTAGGGTGCGTGTACATTTCAGACACCGAAAAGAGATCAGTTCCTGGGCTGAAAGGCAAGCCCAGGGCAGTGTTTGACAGTGCTGGGGACACCAGGAGGGACAATTACCACGTAAGTGGTTCTCACGCTGTGCCTGGCACTGGGTGCCAGCTCGCACATTAACTCCTTTGACGGCACTTTCGTCAGTTCACTCAACATTCTCAAGGGATGGCTTTGTCAATTGTTTGGCTGGCTGCTATGTTGACAGTTGATAGCCCCTGGATGCCAGCTTAGCCTGTCTAATAAGAAAGAGGCCAACGTGAAATTCTAGACACAACTGCAGGCGCGGTATAGGGTGGCTCCGACTCTTTTCTCTTCCCTTTTCCTCTCTCCTGAATGCCAGTGACTCTTATCAGTTCACCTCTTTCCTCCTCCCAGGCTTTGGAGACTGGGTGCTGCCTGAGCTGCTTCTGGGCGGGGCTGGGCAACCATGGAAGATTGTGGAAACCTTAGTGGAAGCAGATCCGGGATGCTAAGCCTGAATGTAAGCACATATACTCTTAATGTGTTTAGAAGTTTGGAGACGAATGTCCATGTTTAGCATGTTCTCTACGTCAGTCTCAGTGAGCAGCAAGGATGGAGTGGTCAGCAGTGGGGCTGTGAGTCCTCCAGCCACACCAAGAAAACATATATCCCAGAGCCAGGCTGTTGAGCAGTGCACGGACGGAAGCTGGAAATGAAAACTTTGGATTCCTTAGCAAGCAAGAGCCAGGAAGACACATTTTCAGCCTGGTTGTAATGCCAGGTGGAAACCCATTTCTTTTGGATCCTAGTGACCTTTCTGGATTGCTCAAATTGCAAATACTCAGATCAAGTTCTAATTTTAAACCTACAGACCGGATTTGCATTTTGGTTGCCACAGTAAGCACCATTTTGCAGCTTATCAAATGAAACCATTGGGAAGAAATTTTTCTTTAATTCATTGACATGCTAACCCAAATCAACGTACTGACATTTGAATCAGTTTTAGCTTATCCATTTAAAAATGGTTTCCTTGTCTCAAAAAATCAAATATAGTGATTCCCCCATGCTTGTGTTTAATAAAATAATTTCATTTCTTGTTTCATATTTTTTGTTATTGTTTTGGCTTATGTTATTGTTGATGATGTCCAATCTCTATTTGAGACAATGTCCGGCTATGTAGCCCTAATGATCTGGAATTTATGAGGTGAACTGACTGGCCTTGTTGCAACATCCCTACCTATGTTACCTAGGAATGGGAGTTACAAGTGTATGCCAACATACCCAGCCTGAAATAGCTTCTTAAGTTCTACCAAATCATGTCTTCAGAAAGGTAAGGGGAAATAATAGGTGTATTTACATGTATCATTAATATTTCAGAGTTTATCAGTCTTCTATTCCAGTTAATGAGTCCTGACTTAAACAGAATTTTTATTACCTCAAAGAACTCAAGGTGCTAATAAATACAGAAAATTGAAGGTATGTTGGTAATTCATTTGAGAATTTAAATGAATTAATTATTTTTTAAAATAATTGACTCCTTTTGTGGTGTGTGTGTGTGTGTGTGTGTGTGTGTGTGTGTGTGTTTACAGTGCTGGGCTACTCCCTCTACTATGGGGTCATATCCTCAGTCCCTAATTGGTCTTTTTAATTCCCCCTATCATGCTCTTTTAGGGGCAGTGAAGGTACTAATCTGCAAGCTGGAGGAGCAGTGATGGTCATCTGACATTTGCTGATCACTGCCACTGGCTTTGCAGAACCTAATAAGCCCCTCACTGATAGCATCGGGGGAATTAAGTCCCTCTTTTTGTACCAAATGCTTTTCACAGTTCAGTAACCATTCCCATTGCACCTATAATATTCCACTCCAGTTTCCCCAGGCATAGAGTGGGCCTTGGAACTAGTGATGCTTAATTTCTAATAAAAACACTTTTATCTTTTTCTTATTATATTTTATCACCTCTTTCTAAATGTTTGCAAGCCATAATCATTATATTAGTGTCTCAGTGGGAAAAAAGCTCTTGGCTTTGGAGTTGGGTTTCTGAGATCTGAAGAACAAGCTGGCTTGCTGCCCTAGAGTTTTCACCCACTTTCCTCTCAGTGTGAATCAAGAGGCAGTCAGGGGCTTGACATATGAACCAGAAACAAACAGCAAAAGACAGGAATCAGGAGCTCTAATGTGACTGCAACAGAAACTATTGTTTATGGTACTTCCTGGGAATTATTTAGGGATTATGGTGTCAAAATTGCTTAATCTGTAGGAAATAGCTCAGGCCTTCAACTCACATCAGCAAATATGTATTAAGTGCTTATTCTGTGCCCAGGACTGAGTCAAGCACTGTACAAAACAACAACAAAACAAAACGCCAACAAAATGTAAATGAATTGCTTTATAAGCAATATAAAGTGGATGATATTCATGTGTGTGCATGCTTTTTACTTTGTGAGATTAGGAAGTTTTGAATCTCTATTTAGCTCCCCCTTAAACAAACTGACTTATCCTAATTATTTTATTTTTAAAGGATTCTGCTGGTTTTGAATCCTAAGGAAGAATCCTTAAAAATAAATATCTACCAGAGGCAGAGGGGGTAGAAGGGAGCAGGGAAAGAAGAGGGGAGGAGGAACGGGAGGAGAAGGAAAAGGAGGAGGAGGAGGAGGAAAAGAAGGAGAAGGAAAAGGAAGAGGAGGAGAAGGAAGAGAAGAAGGAGAAGGAGAGGAGAAGGAGAAGGAGAAGGAGAAGGCAAAGAAGGAGAAGGAGAATGAGGAGGCGAAGGAGGAGGAGGAGAAGAAGGAAAAGTGTAGAGAGAAAGATAAAAAAATAAGAAGGGAGAAATGTTGGAAGGGGAGAGGAGGAGGAGGGGGAGAGGAGAGGTGGAAGGAGGAGAGAGGAAGAGGGGGGAAGGGGGAAGGGAGAAACAGGACTGTGAGGCCCTCAGATCTTTTACAGAAGTTAGGAAGACATAAACTGCATGGGTTGCATTCTGAAACCTTTATTACACCAGGATACAAAACTAGACTAAAATTTGAGGACGACTTCAGGGTCTCTAATATTTAGGAACAATTCCCCATGTTTGGTTTGACTTTTCTTATTTCACAAAATCAAAAGACCCCTAAGATTTCATTAAATTACCCGGGTAGCTCTCAGGCTTCTAGACCCACTCCCACAACCCTTCTAAGACAAATTCAACTAAGCTTGTTGTTTCAAAAGATTTCAAATCACAGAGACCCACATATTCAACTTCACTCATTTCCTGTGCCAATTAGCAGACAAGGGTGGTTGTCTCCCTACTGTTAGCACAAGGAATTCCAGGGACTGACCCTTTCAAACTTGACTCCCCAGTCCCTGGGAAAAGCAGTATTAGCTTTAGAGAGAGAGAGGAAGTTGGGAATCCTGAGGGTCTGTGTCCAGGAGCCTGAGAACCAGAGGGTATTTACAGGCCAAGGATAGAAACCTAGGGATGAAGCAGTGTCTGAGACTATAGCAACAGCAACAGCACCTTGCTTTGCTGAAATCAGCAAGTGCTAATAAGCACTTGTACCCAAAGGATCAAAGCATCTGGAGTCCCCAGAGTTCTCATGAAGGAAACACAAGTTTTGAATGTTGACTTGGCAGACCTGGAGCAGAGAAAAATGATAAACTGAGGGGACCAGAATTCTCACAGAGGCCTGAACCACAAACTTAGAGCTGCTTTCCTTCCTCAGAAACAGAGGGAGCTTGAATAAAATGAGGAAAGGGACTGTAAAAGAAAATGAGGGGACAGCTAAGATGGCCAAAGTGTGATGGGTAAACTGGAATGGCTGAATTCCACGTAAGGAAAACAAAACAAAACAAAACAAAACAAAACAAAACAAAACAAATACCTCTTTCAAACCTTCCTTGCAATGATTAGCAGAGTTCTCCTTCTTGGCTAAATCCCTGAAACTACCCATTCTACAGAGAACAACTTGTGTAGTCTACTAGTCAGATCCACCCACTTTCTATTGATAGAACTTGTTCTGCGTAACACAGTGGCTGTCTGTTACAAATCATGGTAATTTAAAGCAAACTCCATTTATGATTTCTCCTGCCTATGGAGGGCTTTGGGAGTTCTGTTGCTTTGGGCCGCACACATTGGGCTTAACACATGAGGAAGGTCAGCAGGTAGAGCATCATTCAGGTTCCTCTTTTAGAGAGGGTCTCATCTCTACTTCACAGGATCTCTTTGCCTATAGGTATCTAGCTAGAACTTGTTCTCATGGTAGTCTAGAGGCCCAAGTGCAGTGCAGACATTTGCATTGCAAGTGCCAAACAAGTACTTATTACTTTCTATTACTGCTCACAAAGGCTACTGAGGTTCAACACCCTTGGCTTATAGTCTGTCACATAATAGTAGTAGTGACAAAGTCACATTGCAAAATGGAAAGTCCAGTGAGATTGCAATATTGAGCCACTTTGCAATCAGTCTATTGCAACTAACCTTAGTGTGTTAGTTGACATAAGAAGTTCTAATACAGACTGTCCTTGCTTTGAACTCCTCTAAAAATTGTGAATGAGAGAACTATGTCTTTAAGGAATTAGCATGCTATGTGAATAGTGACTTGCTGTTTAACAACACTTGAATCCTATCTTTTGTTTGAGCACTGATAGGAAAATCAACACCCAAAAACCTTGGATGCTTTGTTTCCAGAAATACTTTACATAACACTTATCAACATGACTTTCCCTTCAACTTAAAACCAGTTTGATGTTTAGGTCCTGAGTCCTGTGTTCCCATCCTGCTGAGCTATTGAGATTCATCAATATCTGTTATTGGCTTCAGCATTTTCCTGCAGGAATTTAGATATGGATAGGAAATACAGAAAAAGTCTTTGGGATGTGTTTTGTCACAATACAAGTCCATGTAGTACTTTCAAGTTGACTATAGCTAAACTTCAGAGTCAAATAAAGAAAGTGGATTCATCCATATGGTGCCAATAACTCTGCATCCCTGAGGTTTCAGCCCTTATCAGGGTACTGCCTTGAAGCATAGCACAAATGTTTCTACTTCACTAAGTCCAGCCTGTAGATATCGATCCATTTGTGATACCTGGGATCCTTACTGCCCCCAAAATGCCAGAGGTTAAGGTTTTGTTGTTGATTTATGTATTTCTGGGACATGATAGAACCTTTAAAATTGTGGCCCAGTAGGAGAAAGGTAAGTCATTGATAGTGTGCTCCTGTCAATAGTGGGGCTATGTTCTTTTTCTCTCTTTCTGCTTAACCTCTCAGATGCCAAGCTTAAACATGTCTCCTCTGTCACCCACTCCTGTTCCATGATGGACAGTGCGGCCCACATTCTTGCACCATGATATATTATAATACTCACAGACCCAAAGCAGTAGAACCAAGTCACCATGGACTGCAACTTCTAACATCATAGGGCAGAATAAGCTTTTTCTCAGTAAGTCTGTTATCTCAGTATTTTGTTGCAGTCATATTTATAGAGTGAGTGTGAAGTGTTCCTCCCAGACTTATTTGATTGGGTTTTTGATTTCTAGCTGAAAGTACTAGGTTGTGATGTTGTAAAAATGTTAGAAGGTAGGAACCCACTAAAGAAGTGAGTCACAGGAACTCAAGCCTTGTGGTTTAGATCTCTACCCTACCACTGGACCTCTCTTTCCTTCCTACTGTTAGGATGTGAGCAAGTTCCTTTCACCATTCTTACTCTGATATTGTAAACTGTATTCCCTCAAATACTGAACCAAAATAAATAATAAAGTTCCCTTATTAACTTACTCCTTCCAGATAATTATACCCTCTTAGGGGGATTTCTTTTTTCAATTTATCCCCCCCCCCTTTTTTTTGCTAAGGCTCAACCCCCTACCTTAACTCACACTAAAACACAAAATTCCAATGGGCAAAGAACCATTATCGTCCTGTAGATTGCTTATAGCCTGTCCTAAATTCTTGAGGTATGGTACTGTATGTATACCTGATTGAAATATGCGAAGGAGAATGTGTAGAAAAAAAAGAAAAAGGAAATGTCTATCCCACATTGTCTTCTATGGCTTATATTTTTGGTGTGTATCAGATCTAGATCTTGTTCACATGTAACTGACTCTCTCCTTCCATATTAGTGCTCAGAATGGAATAGAGTAGGCTCACTAAACATGGGAAGCTATCAAAGAGAAGGTCACAGGTGGTAATAATATAGGCAATCTCATAACAAGATTTTTTAAATATACCCCAGAGCTGTTAGATGAAGCAGTAGATACAGAATGTCTGCCTCAACCTAGCCCTTTGTCTGGCTTTAAGTACAAGCCAGCTGTTCATCAGCCTCAGGAAACAAGCCGAAGAAAAACTAATTAGATGAAGATGTTTTAAGGTTGAACAAAAAGAAGATGGTATTTTGATGCACAGAGAGTTGGCTGCCTCTATCGTAAAATCTTTCTTCCTCTCTGTGCACCACAACCATTTTCAGCAACTTCAATGGAAGAGGAATTTCTGTAGCCACTCAAGAAGTTGTAATGTGTGGTTCTGACTCAATTGTCTGAAAATCTCTGAGGCAGACCTGGCTGGACACATATGCTATGAGAAGCAATCATGCATGGTGAGACTGTAACTCTCAAGCTTCTAGAAACATGTCTTCTGAGAGTCTCCCATGTGTCAGGGACATACCTCTAGGTAAACACTAGTAAACAAAACCATCTGGCTGTTGTCCTCAAGTGCGTACGGTCTAGGGAAAGACCAAGACAGATGGCTGAACACTTGGCTAGAAACTTTCTGTGCTAAAATAGCTTGATAGCTCATTATCATAGGATAGACATGAAGCCAAGGGTTTCAAATATTGAGAAAGTCATTTGGAATATAGTTTCCTTTTCCCATTAAGGCACACATAACTTTAATTTTCTTCTTGTAACAGACAATTTACTTTTATTTCTACCATTATTCTGTTGCCTTTTCATGATATTTGGGGTAAAAGAACTTTTCATATAAAATATTAGATGATGTTCATCACAGGATGGGTACAACATTATGATGTCAATCTCAATGTCATTTTTAGTATTGGGGTAAAAAAGAGTTGGCAAGGGTATGATTGTGGATTAAAGAAAGACACATAGCAGCTAATATTTATAGAAGCAAATGAAGGCTTAAAACTAAATGAAGACATGAAATAGAATAGATAATACACACAGTGAGGTAGGAGATCTGTGCTATACATCAGCAAATCAGCTGTTACATTCTAGTTAATTATCACCACAGAGGTAGTGGACTTATTATTGCCAAAACATCCTCATTTGTTCTGTAACATACAATTATCCATATTTGATGTGAATGCCAATTTTTCAAGCTTTAAAAGTTATTGGTATTGGGGGAATATGGGAACTGTAGACAACATAAGACATGCCATTGAGTTGAATGTGGCTTTGGGCATCAAGCAGGAAGATAGAACAAGGGTCATAATGTTGCACTAGAGGAATGTGTCCACATCTTTGTTATCATGAGAATGAAGATCAGTTGGGTATAATGTGAAACAGTTTTGTCTCTCTCCAAAACTAAAAATGCAGAGCAATCACCTACAGTTCTACAGGTCTACAAGAATATGTTTAGAGAGAACGATGACATCTTTGACACATGGATGTCATTATACACAACTCTTACCTTGTTCCTTCTCTTTATTGTTTTCATTGAAGATTTATATGTGTATATGCATATGTGTATACGTGTATACATGTGTATATGTATATATATATATATATACATATACATATATACACCTTGCTCTGTCTGAATAGATAACCTCTATATCTTGGATTGATGCATGTTTATGTATCTCTAGAAGTGATAAGTCCTTATGTTTATGTATCTCTAGAAGTGATAAGTCCCTAAACCAAGCTCATCAGCAGTTGTAATGTTGACTGCAAGGAGAAGCCAGATTTCAAGCTGGCTTCTAAGTTGGTTTCCCAAAGCAATAGATCTCTTCAGTCATGCCTTTCTGGTTCAGTTTAATAAAACCACAGAAAATTTGCAAACTAAACTCCCTGAGATGAGATGCTAACAGAGAGCATATTTTTCTTCTTTGGTTGCTGTGGTTGAGGATAATATGTTCAGAGCTTCAGACTCTATATTGTCAGTGTTTTGGAAACTAAGGAGCTGGCAGGACTTTGCTCTGCTAAGCATATACTATATGTGTTTCAGAGCTCACTTACTCTTATTTGCCACAGTGAACTGTGCTTTAACACACTCAGTTGTTTCCTGGTTTTCTAGACTTGCTTCTTTAAATTTTTCTGATTCCTTTACAACCAAGCCCTAGTGAGCTCCCATCACCAACTTATCTTTAGTAGTCCCACTCGTACCCCTGTTTTTCCTACCTGGATCAATATAGTAAAAATGGCCATGTTGCCAAAAGCAGTCTAGAGATTCAATGCAATGCCCATCAAAATCCCAAATCAATTCTTCATAGATCTAGAAAGAGCAATTTTCAAATTCATCTGGAATAACAAAAAAACCAGGATAGCAAAAACTATTCTCTATAACAAAAGATCTCCTGGGGGAATCACCATCCCTGACCTCAAGCTCTACTACAGATAAAATAGTGATAAAAACTATTTGGTATTGGTATGTAGACAGGCAGGAAGATCAATGAAATAGAATTGAAGACCCAGAAAAGAACCCACACATCTATGGTCACTTGATACTTGACAAAGGAGCTAAAAACATCCTTGCTACTTTGTAAAGCTGGAATTTCTAGTATTAATTATTTTAGAGAAGAATATAGTTGAAAAAGAAAATCAAGTATCAGTCCTTTAGTTCAACTCAAAACCAAACATTTTTGAAAGTCAATATTGTACTCTATAAGTTCCCTCTCCCTACTGTTGGGCATTTCATCTAAAGTCCCTCCCTTTGAGTCCTGAAATTCTCTCACCTCCCAGGTCTCTGATCTGGGAGAATTTTGCATTCTGCAGAATCCTCCAAAACCCCTATCTCCTGAGGTTGCCTGTTTGCATTCTTTCTGCTGGCCCTCAGGGCTTCAGTCCTTTTCCCTTACCCAATACCAGAGCAGGTTCCCCATTCCCCCCACCTCCACAGTGCACTTTCCCTCCCAGGTCTCTTCCTCCCTCCCTACTTGTGATTGCTTAGACAGGACATCAAATGAGGGAGAGGGGGGCATCCTACAGTTGCAACTCTGAGTCATAATTGTTCCTGTCTGAAAGAATTACAGGGATGGAAATGGAGAGTAGCCTGAGGAAAAGAAGGTCCAAGGATAGGCCCCAAGGCCTGACACTAGTACTGAGGCTATGAAGCACTCACAAAAAGGGACCTAGCATGGCCATACTCTAGAAGACCCATCAGGCAGCTGAAAGAGTCAGATGTGAATGCCTAACCAATGGACAGATGTGACAGATCCTTGTTGTTGAATTAGAGAAGGCTGGAAGAGGCTGAGGAGAAGAGCAATCCTGTAGGAGGACCAGCAGTCTCATTTAATCGGGACCTCTGAGATCTCTCAAACACTGGACCACCAAACAGGCAGCATACACCAGCTGACATGAGGCCCCCAACACACATACAGTGAAGGACTGCTGGGTCTGTGTTCATTCAGAGATGATGCCCCTAACCCTCAGAGACTGGAGGCCCCAGGGAGTTTAAAAGGTCAGGTGGGGGGGGGGGCATCCACATGAAGACAAGAGGTGGGGAGGAGGTGTGGAATGTGGAACAGTTGGTCGGTGGACAGGTGGGGCGAAATAAAATATGGAGTTTAAAAAATTTAATTAATTAATAAAAAAAGAAAGTCAATATAGTATTCTAATATAATGCATGGAGTAGTAACATGAAGAAAGGAACTTAATGTGAATTCGAGTTGAGAAAATATTTTAAATCTAGCTTGTGGCTACCCTGGCAAGTGACACTGATGATTGGGTCTACTCTCCAATTACTCAAGAACCAACTAGGTACATTATCTTCGATGATTTCTTTTTTGGGGAATAGGAAATCTGTTGGGGCTGGAAATCAGTAGATAACAACAGCCAGTTCATCCAGTAAGTGCATGGCCCAGTACCCCACTGAAATAAGCTCAGATTAAAGACCATTAATTTCAAAGGATATATATTCATTGCCATCCTTCTTCACAGTCACACTTGCTATTGAGTCTTCCCTCTTGGCACACTCGAGCCCCATAGCGTCTGTATCAACATTTTACATTTGTAAAAGGTTTTTTCTAACCTTAGGACTAGATCCTTTTCTTGATGACTAGATAATGGTTTTCTTTTCTTAATTCACAGTCTCAACAGAATATTTTAGCTGCATACTTCTCTATAAATACCAGCCACTATGATGTATAGTCTAATCTATAATTCATGTCTTTAAACTTTGAAATATCTATAATCATACAAGTTAATACATTAAGTATCTTTAAGACCCAACAAATCCTTCTTTTCCAAAGTAAGTTACAGCCTGACTTTCATCTGAGTTCTATATCACAAATCATGGCATTTATCTCATTATGGATATTATCCTTCCTTTCTTCTCTACTCAATCTAACAATTTTTTTTTGCTAATAAATCTCAATATTGTATATTTTCACATCTTTAATCGCTGCTTCAACTTAAGCTATCATTTCACTATTTATGGAAACTGGCACTCTTTCCATCTAACTTCACATATTCAGTTCTTCTCCAACTATATCTCTCCAATCTACTCCCTAAGAATGATAAAGCGTAGGTTCATCCCCATTAGTTTCAAATGCACATATGTCCTGTTGTATTCTGAGGATACATTATTCTTATGTCTTCTTTTATCTACCGGGTCTCCACCCACATCTTAGACTTTGTAATGCGCTAACAAGGTTTTCTTCTTCTCCTTTGTACAAACAATATGTGTTTATTTTTCACATTGCTATAACAGAATTCTTGACAGAAACAAATTAAGGGAGAGAAGATTGATTCTGATTCCTGGTTTCCAAGGCTCGAGTATATCAAGTCATCATTGTTGGTCAGGATGTTGAGCAATGGTACAGGAATATGCCACCCATATTTGGTGAAAGTCCCTAGTCTACATTAATACTGGTTAGAAAAAAATCCCCAAAGATAGACCCAGAGGGATACCTCACAAGCCTCCTAATTGATCCTGAACCCAGAAGTTTACAGTGACATCATCACACAGTGCTTAGTTTCTCCCCCACATCTCCTTTTCTTCCTTCTCTCTTCCCTACTCTCTCTTTCTCACTTTTCAATTTCTTAGTGCTTCTTCCCATGACAGGTTTTCTGTGTGGTGTAATTTCTTAGAGTTTCTAACTCTCTGAGAGAACACCATGACCAAAAACAACATGGGGACAAAATGGTTTATTTCATTTAGAACTTCCAGGTTACACTTGATCACTGAGGAGAGTCAGTACTGGGTCTGACAGGAACTGAAGTAGAGGATGTGGAGGAGGGTTGCTTTCTGGCTTATTCCTCATGTCTTGCTCAGTCTCCTTTCTGACACAATTTTTAATCATCTCCCCAGGTTTGCCTCTATCCAGGGTGCATTAGGCCCTCCCATATCAATCATTAATCAAGAAAATGTGCAAGGCAATATCAATATCAATATCATGGGTGCATTTTCTTAATTGAGAATCCTTCCTAAATGTCTCTACTTATGTCAAATTGATATAAAACTAACCAGTGCATATGGTTTCAAATGCTCATTACTTTTTCACCTAATTAATTCGTATTTATTGAAGCTGGAGAGATGATATGGTAGTTAAGAGTACTACTCTTTCAGAGGACCAGTTTCAATTCCTAGAACCCGCATGCTGGCTCACGACTGTCTATAACTTCATGTCCATGAAACCTAATACCTTCCATCCTCTAAGAACACAAGACAGCATGAGAACCACAGACATACATTCAGGCAAAACACACATACACATAAACAAAAATAAAATTTAAATTTAAACAGTTTATTTATATCTCAGATATCAGCTCTAAGTGTTCTTCCTACAGTTAAATATTCTTCTGTTTTCTAATTAAATGGAATCTCTTGATAGATTTCCTTTTAGAATTTAACTCAAATGCAGTTATTTTTGGTTTGTGTCATTATTTATTATTATTCATATTATTTATTGTTTGTTAATTGTGTAATAATCTGTTTTCCTCCTGAGTTATAAGCTTAATAATACAGGTATCTTACCTAGTTTTATAACCATTATATACTTACTACAAAGTAGACACTTCATTAATACTGTCATGAATGAATAAAAGGAATTGCAAAATAATATTTACACTTGAACTTCTTGTCAAGGTCACATTTATGACATGTATATCTTTGAGTCCTTCACAACACTTAACCAAATGCCTCACTTTTGTAGCCTGGAGCTAGTGTTCCTGACCTCCAAATGTGAAGATGCCTTGGAACTTCATTCAGTGGACTCAGATTAATGAAGACATGAGACATAAGGAGACATGGAAGTTCAAGAGGGCTGCTGTTCATCTCTTCTGGCTCTCCACCTCTCCACCTGTTAAACTAATGGATGTCGGTAAAGGTCTGCTCCCTTAGTGACTACACACTCAAATTAGGGAACCGAGAGATTGGTCATCATTCAAACTAGGGGGACCAACAGATTGGTCATCAGTTTGGAAATATGAAAGAAAGGAGGAAAGGGAAGAAAATTGAATTTCATAAAGAAAAAAATGTCAAGATTCCTAGAATCTGGGAGATAAAAAGGTATTTTCACAAAGATGTGAGAAATGATTCCTCCAAAATCTTAGTGACTCCTGTGTAAACTCTCTCTGAGCTCGCATGGCTGCTATGGTCCTGGATGTCAAACGCCTGCCTTTCTTATAAAAGCTCCAAATCCCCAAAGGATTGGGAGTCAGATATGTCCTCCTACAGTAGTTCTTAAACTCAGAAGCAATACAAAGTATCTATCTCCACCCATTTTGCCTCACAATATAAGGTTATAACATACACACTGTATTTTGGAGTTTCATGTTAAAAAGAAGCCCCTATATTCTTTTAGTTTTCAGATATGGATATTCACATTAATATCATGCACAGTAGACAAAAGTGGAAAAAATTTATAACCGATGAATATTCAAACAAAATGTCTTATATTCACAAAATATATAGCAATTAATATATAAAGGAAAATGAGGTTTGGGGCGGTGGTTCAGTGCTTGTTGCATAAGGAACAGAACCTTAGTTCAGATCTTCAGTATTCATAAACAATATAGAAGTGGTAACACAAGCCAATAGTGCCAATTCTAGGAATGTGGAGCCTTAAGGATCTTTAGGGTTTGCCTGTCAGGTAGTCTAGCTGGATCAGAAAGCTTAAGGATCAATTGGTGAAACTCAAGAAATGAGCTGGAGACATTATAAACTCAATACTAGATGTTAACCTGTAGCTTTCATATTCACCTTTATATATATGCACATGCATGCACACCTGCATAGTACACACTGTAAGTACACACACATACCACAGACACACACACACACACACACACACACACACACGCACATGGGTGAAAGTTAAACTATCATGTAACTAGAATCAAAACCAGTTCAAAAAAAAAGTCTAAGGAGTATATGATTGCAAATTTATATAGAATGTGTAGAAAAGGCAAAATCATAGAAGTAGAAATTCAATTTTCTTGGCACCCAGACAGGAATAGGAATTAACTGGAAATGAGCAAAATGGAATTTAGAGGCTGATAAAAAAATCCTAAAACTAAATTGTGAGGATACATGCAATGTTTCATAAACACTAAATATTATTAAATTATATGCTTAAGTAAATAAATATTAGGGATGCAGATTTATCTCTATGTGGCTGATGAATGAGATTTAAAATTAAAACATCATTTTGTTGAAGGGCATGAGAGTAACTTTCCTATTGCTGAAGATGCCATGTACTTCAGACGCAGGGCTCAGAGCCCCTCAGCTGACACTTATACAAATGATTCCTCTTTGAGGACGAGTTTTAATGGTACCAGAAGCCACCATACAAGCTTCCCAAAAAAGAGCGCAACTTAAGAGTCCCACCCAGCTATGAGCATATAAACCACAACAATGGCCTGGTAATCTTAAGGGTGCAGTAGTGGATCATATAACCTGATAGTAGCCAACAGTTCTTTAATCAGACTTAAGACCCACACAACAGGAAAAAACATCATGCCTGGTACTGGGAACATAACCAACTACCTGGGGCTAGTGAAGACATAGATCTTAGAGAAGAACTCACAACTGTCACTTTGCTCAATTAGCATAAATCCCTAACTACACTCTAAATATTTGTCCTTGTGCCCACAGATATGTGTAGTCCTCACGCACAGTCATGGAAACTTCTCTTTGTAACAGATGAAGACCATTGCAGAAAAGCACAACCAATCAAAATGAAGAATTGTGGAGTTCAATACCTAAAAATACAAAGCAACATTAACATTCAAGGATCATTGTGGAAGAGAGGCAAAAAGGTTCTAAAAGTCAGAGGATCAGGAAGTACGCTGCAAGGGTGTGTCTCTTAGTAATGCCACAAGCTGCACTCATGAAGTCTCACCAGCACAATTGCCCGAGTATGCGCTGAACAAGGACAATAAGAAAAGCTATGTAGAAATGAAACATGCAAATCCCAAGAGGACTAACAAATCTACAGGCAACTAAGAAATACTGTGATTAGGAAAAACACACCAATTGACTAGACAGTACCAAATGATCAGCTCTGAAAACATATGCAAGTAATATACAGACCAAGCAAATTTTATTTATGTGTTTAGGAATATAAATGTATATATAAATATGCATGCAATAGCTGTTTTAAGAAATGAACATGAAATTGAAGGAGAGCAAAGGTGGGCATATGGAAGGTTTGTAAGGAAAGGGGGAGGAAGCGGAAAAGGGTGTAATTATACCATAATCTCAATACTTAAGAAATATTTTATGTAAGTAAAATTTAAAGAAAGGCATTAAGAAAAGCAAACTCCAAATTCCGAACTACAAAATCAGAAATGAGAACTTTTACAAATAATCCTCAACTAGCAATGGGTCAACTTACTATTTTTATTTAATTTGTAAAAATTTCTTCTATCATATATTGCATCCCAATAGCAGTTTCCGCCTCCTCCTTATCTCCCTGTTCCTTCCTCGCTTCCCCTCTCCCATAATCTACTCCAACTTCTCTTTCCTATCAAAATAGGACAGGCCTCCCATGGATGTCAACCAAACAAGGCATATCAACTTGCAGTAAGACTAGACACATCCCCTCATATTAAGGCTAGACAAGGCAACTCAGTAGGAGAAAGTGTCCCCAAAATACATGTAAAAAGAGACACAGAGAGCCCCCTGCTCCCAAAGTAAGGAGTCCCATAAGAAGATCAAGGTTCCCAAGAGGTACATAGATGCAGAAGGCCAAGGTCAATACCATGCAGGCTCCCTGATTGTCAGTTTAATCTCTTTGAACCACTGTGAGTCCAGGTCAGTGGATTCTGTAGGTTTTCTTGTGGTGTCCTTGACCCCTCTCACAGGATTCTTTAAGCTCAGCTTAAATTTTTAAGATGTTGCCAAAATGTCATAGATTTAGTAGAACTTTTATTTTGAGTTGTAGTTTTTTTTCCTGATCATCCCAGTGTTCTTATTAGAAGCAAATGGAATAAAGCTTGATATTTTAAATGGGAATATATCAGTAATACTGAAGACCATTTTGAAAATAAAAATGAACCAGTGTGTAAGAGTCATCTACATTAGGCCTACATGTCTTCAAAGCCTTTGACAGGATCCTGAAGCATTCAGACTCATCCAAGCTCAGCTCTCACCTCTAAGATCACCCCATCGCTCAGGTCTTTTAGTTTTCTTATCTATTTGATCTTAATATAGTTTGCTTTGGCTGAAATAACTTGAATTGTAACACTCTGTCATGAACTCCTGGCTTATAGTCCTGACTTATCCCAAGAGCAACGTTAACTTTTGCAATATTTCTACAGTGCTACCAACACTAAAAATTAGAAATGTTCATAATAGTCTAAGTCCTCAACTTTCTTAATTAACTTTCCTGATTAGAAGAATTACCTAGGCTTCTGTCATTTATTTTACCAAATGTTTTCTCAAGGTATCTCATACCTCAGTTGCTACCATTGATCTATTGATGTTAAAACTGATCACAGAGAATATGGGGATGAATCTGGTTTGTGTCTTCCTTATACAATGAAGAGTTTAAAAACTTAAGAGGATGGAGACAATACTTTCAGATTCTTAGCTGTGTGTGATCCCTTTCCACCCAGCCCCAATTAATTCATCCTTTACCTAGTTTGCTGTCACTCTGTAGGTCTAAATGTACATGAGCACTAGACAACTCTCTTCTTCTAGCCATGACTGGAACTGAGAAAGAGAAGGCAAGGATCACTATTCAAGACAATAAGCCCTTGCTGCAGAGTGAAAACAATGGGATTTTTCAGTGGCATAGAGAACTTGAGAGTTTTTGACAGTCTCTTGTCTGTTTGTATACCTCATGTTCTAGATATAGTCACCACCAGCACTGTGACATGGATTTCAAGTGTCATTTAAACCCCGTGAATTTATCTTGCATTAACAAGTATCATAGTATTTAAATATGCCACAAGTTTTGTCTGAACTCTTTTCTCAACTCTCATGTTGATTGCCACCACATTATATAAAAAGATATTCACCACACATTTGGAGTCCATTTTAGAAATAAATAAAAGCAGCATTTGATTATGGAAATGTATATGGGCCCAGGACATATAACATTTTGAATTTGCAGCCAAAGGGGGATTTGCAGGTTTGGAGGATTTCTGATGAGTCCTTTGTGTTGCTGTTATTAGAGGAAAAGGTCTGTTTCTGATGCAATGTAAGCAAACCAGACATTATCACCACTTGATTATTCATTTTGCTAGTACAGCCTGTTTCATTTATTACAGGAAAGTCAAGGTTGAAACTATATCTCTGCAATGCATGTTTGTGGCTTTATGTGTTTGTGTGTAATAAACAGCTTTCGGTGTTTAGTGTCTACGTTTTACATTATAATTTGGCCTTTGCTCGACCCAGGAATACAATGGCATCTGTAGCCTTAAATAAGAGCTCATCTCAGGAGGATGGGAGAGCCAAAGTGTCCTTTTGGAAGCTGCTGGGGAGTGGGTAGGAAGAGGAAGCTTTTGTTCGGTTATGGAAACTGGACGTGTGTCTCATAGTGTCCACAG
Source organism: Apodemus sylvaticus (assembly GCF_947179515.1). Taxonomy (NCBI): domain Eukaryota; kingdom Metazoa; phylum Chordata; class Mammalia; order Rodentia; family Muridae; genus Apodemus; species Apodemus sylvaticus. Next base: position 120,646,740 of record NC_067476.1, read on the forward strand.
TTTAAATAAACATAAACTCTGAACCAGAGCTCATACCCATCATTTCCTCAGAGCTAGCAGTACTAAACCAAAATATAATTTTATTTGGCTAACCCCAAAGTAGGATGTGGGTGCCAGCCTTGAAAGCCACATGATAAGGTTTCCAGCGGACACCACTAGGGCTGGCTTTGTCTTGAACAGGGAAATCACAGAGGCATCAGTGCCTGCAGCACATCACTGTGTTTAGCAAACAGAGGCAACCATAACAACAGGGTGGAGAGGGTAAAGGGTCCCTGACTGGCTGAGCATGGAGTCTGAAAACTGCTGCGTGTTATAATCTCTCTAAGGGACAGGGCATCTTTAAAGAGGTAGAAGAGAGATGGGACCCAGGGCCGAATCATGGTCAGAAGATGCTATTTCTCATCTTCCTATGAGTTATAGAGTCCACTAATCTGCAATTTGTTTAGAACTGCTTGGTCTTTCCCTAGTAAACCTTTTCCATGTTTTTCCCCCCAAACAGTGATTCACCAATAAACAAAGCAGTAACTTGGCTTTCACCATATCACCAGTGTCTCTTCCTTTGAAATGGAAGATTTTTGGGGTGTGAAGAATATAAGATTATTTCAGCCACCTCCAATTCTGTAAGTCCCAGGTCGGGATTTGCTGCCTCATAGGTTTCCACGGTGGGGAGTTCTATTTATTTATTTACTGGGGATTGTTATTTTTTCCTTCACTCTCTGGAGCCAGGAAGGGATGAGTGGATGATAGAGTTGGGTGCCCTGAGTTAATGACCAGCTCTGTATTCAAAAGCTCATCTGCTTTTGTCCTCACCTGACGCCCCAGGGCAGCTGAGGAGTGGGAAGTAATTTTTTTGAGAATCTCTCAGTTCCTTAAAAGAAGAAAAGGAAAAAGAAAAAGAAAGAAAAAACTGCTCAGTTGGCTGGAAATGCCTTGACAGAAGGCAGAGCAGCCGGTCACATTCAAATACTGTGTCCTCTGGATTTGAGGGCAGAGAGTGGCAGATCCAGGCAGAAGGAGTGTGGCCAGAGTTATATAGCACAGCCTATCAACAGCTCTCCTACTCAAGGCACACCCTTTCCTGCGGCTCCCCACGGAATCTGTGCATAACCCCCAGTGTCCTTCCCAACAATCAACAGCCCATAAGAAGGTAATCATCTTATGGCAAATTGGAGAAGAAAAGACAGTCTAGGAAAATGTTAGGATAATAGAAAACTCTTCAGTGTTGTAACCATCTGGTGTGTTGTGCTAACAAAGGGGGTGATAATTGAGTGCCCAGTAACTTCTTTTGGTCCTAAATAATGGTCACTCACCCCGATTTGTGTTCTTCACAAGAGTAATTCGCCATCATTTCACACCGCATCTGCACCACATCTCCGCTCTCAATGCGGCCTTACATATAAGTTACCACACTTAATTAAGTCCACATCATTCTCTTACAAAGAAAAGTTTGTGTGGAGGCCCGAGTGGCAAAGAATCACAAATGAGACTTTAGTGATACTTGCTTTGTGGAATAAATGGAGATTGATGGGAGCTCATGCCACCAGGGGTTGGCTCCTGCTTGGGGCAGGATAGGGATGTGCCCCACAGCTTTAGGTTGGGCAACAGCTGTGGATAAGCTTAGGCAGGCAGCCTTGTAGCCATGCTTGCTGTGGGAGGGGATGGGAACCCATTGTCCCATAATCTGGCTTTTGAAATTGTGCTACAATTGATTCGATCTGATTTCTAAGGTACTGTCACCAGAGCATCATTAAAAGTCTTTTAAGAAACCAGAGAATAGACTAGATCACCAAAGGCCGCTTTGTTGGCCTCTTTGCAGATTTTCTTTAACATGTGCTCCCATTCCCCCCTCCCCTGACAGAAGGGAAGAAGGCTGCAAGTGCACAACAATTAATGTGGATAATTTTATTGTTTCTCTTTAATCAATACCCCAAAAGTTATTGCAAAAATGAAAGCGATTATTTCTTAAACAGGAGCTTTAAAATCTTGTTTCTCCATGGACTGAGAATAATGTTTTCACATTCTTATGGATAGACATAAAAGTCACCTTACTATTACTAGGTGCTAATGTGGCTGCTATTTCTCTGTGTGCGCACACACACATACACACTTTCTTGTGTGTGGGCATGAACTTTCCTCTGCAAATGGATTAAAAGATGTCTCTTCTAGAGGCTGTGTGACCAAGAGCCAGCCAGGAAGCTTGAGCCTAATGAGGACATTAATCAGCAGAATAAACACCAAAGGATGAAAGCAGAGATTCTTCTCCTCTCCCAGTTATCTTAGTTATAAGCAAATTAGCAACTCTTTATCCTCTCTTTAAATGATAAGGAGGGAGCCACTTTGGGGACATTTAAGATATTTTTCACAATAAGTGTTAAAATACCCTGAAAGCTCCCCGGGGGTCCACCTCCCACACACAGTATGCCCTTCATTTGTTTATCTAAATGCTGACAAATTGCAGTATTTTAACAGCCTATCTGTAGGCTTGGCTTCATTTGCATGGTGTGCCCCCTATCTTTGAGTGGATAATGAGGCTCAACATAAAGCCCCCATTGAATGTTCCACAGAGCCCGACAGTGATGAATACTGAGCAGGAGAATTAGGTGCTGTGGAGAAGAATATGCTATTGTGTGTAGCCCCTATCCTTTCATCTTTCCTGCTGCTCACTTTCAGGTCTTTCAAGGAAACTGCCTCTGTCCCCTTTCCCCCCCATCTAGTGTCTTTTACTTCCCTTTCACTTTGAATGGGCACCATCTTCCAAATCGTCAGCTCAGCCCCGGTGCTATTTTAGTCACTCTAATTATGATCCCTTCTTATCCTATGAAATGCTAGAGGGTTCCTTTCACTGGGCGAGCCACTGAGAAAAGCCATAAGCCATTGTCCCAGGAGCATTTGGCCATACACCCACTGGATTCTCAGATCCTCACTTTTGCATTGCAGAATCCAGCCACCTTCTGTCCCCGACAGAGCCAGCTGCTGTCACCAACAGAGCCTTCACAGAGTACACACTCCAGGCAGAGAGAGTGTTTAGGAAAGTTAAAGAATCTGGCGATTTGAATTTCATTAGAAGTCTAGTATTGTGAAAGCACATGCCTGGCCTTCTGTAGGTTCAGCTGATACTGCTTATATTTTTTCAACCAACTGAGAGAATATTTAGCATAGTTGCAATGAGCTATGCAGCATAGACAGTCTCTGGGGAAGAATGAATGCTTTCCCACCCTAGAAGGCATTCCTCAATGTGATAAGTGGGCACAGCTTCTGGGATAAAATAAGGGATTTCCAGTGTATGTTTGGTAAGGTCCTGGAGTGGAGATGGATAGAGACTGAAGAAGAGGACTGCTTTATCTTCAAAACAAATTAAGAGGCCAGGAAAGCTAAGATATGTGTCCCAAGTCACAAGGGAAGTCTGTGAAGGTGACTTTGTCCGTAGGTGAGGGCTGGAGATGGCAGGAGGTAGCTTTTTGCTTTTGTTTTTGGCTAGTCCATCATGCTTATTTCTCTTTCTGTGGGCATGATCCTTGGGCAGTTTAGTTTTAATAGGCAAGATCATTCACAAAGATGAATAGTAACTCTCAAACCTCTGCATCTCCCCACTCATGTTGTTGGTTCTAGGATATAGTCCCCCTAATTCTCTAACAGTAAAATTCTTATGCCATTGGCTTTTAACAGATTTTCAGATTAGCTGGCCAGGTAAGTACAGCCTCAAATTCTAGCTTCTTGGATTCCCTTACTTTAGTTTCAGTGAGGCAGAGAAAAATACCAGTCTTTCTAGATCTGAATGAGACAGTAAGAAAAATTATTGACCTGATTGGAAAATAGCTACTAGATAAAGACTAAGATTCCATCCAACCTTCTTATTTTGACTCTGTGAAACTAAACACACTCGTCTAAGCTTATAATACTTCGGTGTCTCTACTAATTTTACTTATGACCCTTCACTCTGATATTTTGGCTTGTTTTTGTTTTTTTTAATCATCACTGTAGTTAATACATAACCATTATAGAAAACATGGAAGTTAAAAAAATGTATTTGATTCCTAACCATTTCCAATTTACCATCTGATCTTCATTAATGTATTATTTAATGTATTATTTATTGAATCCCATCAGTTTTTCCAAATACAATAATAATTTTCAGGGCTGTCTATCTCTATCCAGTGACATAGTACATTTCTTTTATATAGTCAGTATACTAACAGTATATTGATAATATAGTCAGTATAGTATAGTCAGTAATACAAGCCAAGAAGTTCCATGAATTGAGGTGAACCAAAAACAGAAGTGAATGACAGGTTTGTATGATCGTTTATGTATATTGTGTGTAAGAATCCATTAAAACTGTATAAAATAAGTACAAATGGAAAAAAATTCTGACTTTCTGGTTTCAGTTCTACTGCATAAGTGTAGGAAAGTTACTTATCCTGTCTGAGTCCTGTTGGTTTTTTTTTTTTTTCAGCTTCAAAGGATGGATAACAATGCTTTGTCATCTAAAATTCTTATAATGACTTATGGTCACGTCTTAGACATTTAGTACAGTTCATTGTAAATTTGGAAGTTTGTTGAAAAGTAAGAGCTTAAGAAAAAGAGACTTACAAAACTTTCTAGACTTCTCTGTAATTGATTCTTTTACTTGTAGAAGGTGTTCATGGTGTCTAAGTCTTTCTCATAGCTTGGGAGGAAACTGGATGAAGACATATTTGCCCCTTTTGTGTACAAATCTCAGGAATCTGCCCCTGTCTAGCTTCAAGGGCCATTGAGATAGTTGGAAAACCATCTATACTACTGGGGCGAAGGAGTAACTGATAAAATTGTTGTACATGCTCTTTGTAAGTTAATGACTCATATCTGTTTCTATCAGGATATACTGATCCTATAGCACTGAGTTGGCATTTAAGTGCTAACTTTTGTTTTAGGGAGAAAGAGAGATTTACATTAAAAACCTTATTTTAAAATATAGAATGATAATGGGACATGAAAAATAAATAACTGTCCTCGTATTTTAGTGTGACAGTATTCTTGCTAGGCTCTGTTTCTCTCATGACAAAGTGTATGACTATGAGCTATTTGGTCTATTTTGAAAGTTGAATTTTAGTTTTCTACTAAAAGAGTATATTTTCAAATTGTCTTCCCACAAGTGATGTGCAGGCTGATACAATAATCATGCAGTTAGGTGGGCTGACTGCAAGAAAAGCAGAGTCACTGCTCTGATGTACTTTGATCACTTATCTGAGACACAGCCACCTCTCAGATAGCAATGACAGCCAGCCATAAGTGAAAACAGATGCTTTTCCGGCTAAATCAAAATGTTACTAATTTTTGAACTATTTTACCTAGGCAGAAATAAAATCCTCACTCCACCCAGCTAAGGAACTTCCTAGATAAATGTGATATATTCTAGTTTTTCATGTTCTTAAATGACCATGTGAATAACTTCTGCTCAGCAGATGTAATTGGAGGAAGCATGATCCTATTTCTGGAAGCATCCTTTGTCTTCTTGCATTCGGGCTGGAACAAGACAGGATCAATAAATGTTCCCATGGTCCTCTTGACTACCATCAATTGAGTTATGTCTTAAATGTTATCTGCATGGTACAAACAATATAACAGAGAAATCTTAGGTCTCAACATTGATAGCATTGTGCTAGTGTTCCGAGACTTATGTCCATAGCTTTACCTAACATAGGAAAATATTTGTCATTTTAAAGCAACTGTTATGAGAGTTATTTTCTTCGTATAGTATGAGCCTAAGCTTGCATTATATATCAATGGGTGGGTCACATTCCCTTTTGAAATTAAAATGGTTATTAGGTTTCTGAGAATCGTCCTGCAATATATCAAATATTAAAATATATAGTAGTAGGGTATATAAGCTTTCCCTTAAAGTTAGGCTTACAGATTCATCCACAACATGACTCAGATAATGATCGTATATTACCCAATACAAGAATCTCTAATAGCTCACAGATACATCAGTGGTCTTCTATAGAAAGAAGATGGTTGTGGGATACAGCACTTACAGACAGCAAATGATGACAAGGTAATGGAAAGGTAATGGGTGTCTTTGTTTATCAAACAGGCTTGTATGTCAAGGGCTGCCTAAATGATTTGATAATCAAAACTTACCTTGGGAAAGTACCTTACTGTCAATGAGTTTTCTCACCTGAGAAAAATTCCTCACCTGGAAGTAATAATAGAGTTTTGTTCAAGATTAAATGAGTCAATGTGTGAAAAACAATTCCAACAGTGTCTAAAACACAGTACACCCTTGGAAAGCCTGGCTATCATTTTTGTTATTTTTATGTCTGGAGAACCTCAAAATGTAGTGGGAGTAAAAACATGTAAAGATTTTAGTGATAGCTCAGCATAACAATTTATATCCTACTGATGTGGATAACACTCTGGACAGCACAAAGAGGAAATCTAAGACTGGAAGAGGTATTAGGGAATTTCCCCATAAAGAACCTAGACACACAGAAGGGTTCATTCAAGAACTAGACTCAGAGAGGGCTCTCTGCACATGAAGAACTACATTCCAGGCTGGGGCTCAACTTGTGCAAAGACAATGAAAGCAAGCTAGTGTTTGGAATATATATGGAAGTGATGAATATCACTTCTAGTCATATGTAAAGAGATGATGTGAGGTGGGAGGTTTCCATGCCCAACCCTTACTGTGGCGTGCCACTATGAATTACTGTGAACTACTTTGAATTTCACATGCTTGTTGACCATGGCATGAATAATGAATCAAACGTGCAGTATAAATTAACCGCATATACAGGCTTAATCTGTAGTTATCACTTTGACTAGTAACAGAATTGTTACTACAAATAGGAAACGTATAGCAACATACCATAGTTCTGTGACTCTTATCTATAAATTTCAGATAGTAAAGGAAAAAAGAGATTTGTAGTTTTAAAGCAACTGATATTAGAGCTATTAGCTTCTTATACAATGAGCCTGATCTTACATTCTATATCCATTTTTAATATTATTGCTTGAAATTAAAGTAGTTGGCAGATTTCTGGGACTCTTCCTGCAATATACCAAAATTAACTATGGGAGAGAGATATATATGCTGACACTCTCTAGATGTGTATCCAGCAAAAATCAAAATTCTATTTCTGGCTTAGTTGACTAGCAATAGGCATTGACCAAACTTGCTTCAAAGCTTAAGAACATGGTAAATTTTGTGTGTGTGTGTGTGTGTCTGTGTGTGTGTGTGTGTGTGTGTGTGTGTGTGTGTTTCTGAGAGAAAATATTTGGCAGATTATTGTGTCAGGACGTTTAGTCAGGACCAGATAAGTTAATATATCTCATGGAAGAAACTAGAAAACTTAATTTTAGCTTTTCTATCACAGCTAGACTTGACAAAGAATAAAAGATTCGAAAAAAGATGATTTCATAAAGAATGACCATACATAGAAGATCTGAAGAAAAACAGAAATGTGAGCCCTCTACCATAATTGTTGGGGCTTAAAGCAGTTTTTAATTCCATTCTATCATTCAAATATTTCAGGGAAAATATTTTTGATGTATCATTTTCACTAGATTCAATAACTTTTAAGATAAAAACTAAATAATTATGTTGGAAAAGAACAAAAATATACATCTTGTATAATATAAAAATAATCATTGTGATTTTTGATATATGGGACTGACTAGAAGTAAATATAAAAGCTTGCTGAATATTTTAGAAATTTTACTGTCAAGGAACCCTTAAGCAACTCATAAGACAACCCTTTTGTAAGCATCTATAACTTCTGAATATAACCACCCTTGCTCCAAGTATGAAAACTTTTGTTACATTTCAGACTTACAATACAATAATGGATCACTAACACATTTTCTCGCATCCCATTAAGCTGCATCTTCAAAAAAGCTATTCTGTTTCAATGACATTTTTGGCTACAGAATGGTTTCAGGGCCTCCTCTCTTGGCTAGCAACTTCTATGGTATCCCTTTTCGTTACTAGAATCTTAGTCACTCTCAACCTTTTTAGTCATTGCCTATTTTACTTAAATTCAATCAACCATGGGCTTGGATCTTTTACAGCTATTGCCTTAGGGGTAAAATAATTAAACAAGTTAAGCCTCAAAGTTCTCTCCAAGAAAATGGGAACAGACATCTCTGAAATTAGATGTATATGAAGCGTTTAGGCATTCATCATATAAGCTTTGACAGACAGATCAATAACAAGAGATGAGCTGGGATGGCCTGCTTGCTACCTCACTTAGGGCAGAGGCACAGTGTGTAAGTCTCCAGTCTTAGTGGAAGGCTGTCGTGGGTGGGGCTTACAAACACAATTTAGACTTCTGGTTCTTGGTCCTCCCATCTTTGTCAGGGAAGAGCAATTTTAATGGGGACCAGCAATGTTAGGAATAAAAACAAAGAGGCCAGAGGTCCTTGGTTTATTTTTTGTTACTGTTTACATATCCCCATGAGGGTAGTATCATGGGCCACTTAATTAAGCCAGCAAAGTTTAGGGCAGGTGATTGTACCTAGAGGAATGCAGAAGGCACCTGTAGCTGCTGGTGAAAGTCTACTCTTCCAGTTTCAAGCTTTTGTTTTGAAGGCCAGTTTATATATATGTAATTAAACTCAAATTTATAAATTTATGAAGATAAGTTACATAAACATGTCAAAAATATCAAACGCTTTTCACATCCCAATTATTCAATAACACCTGACTGTGAACCACACTCTTACCATTATTTATGACAGTCCTACCTGGTCTATGTAGTACCTGGCACTTCACATAATGCCTTGCTGACCATATTTTCTCAAGTCAGTGGTCCTGGTGCTGCATTCCAGAACTGAACATAGTCAGAGAAGAAGCATAAAAATTACAGAAGTCAGGGAATTCGTATAACTCTGGATCAGGGTGGGGGAGTTTAATTGGGAGCGAACTGATCAAGGTGGAGAACCATGCCTTCAGTGACTGCATAGATGGGACTACTAACCACTGTCGACCATCTTCTCCACACCTGCTGTTGTGATGTTAGGATGTTGCCTATCACCATGCACACCCCTGCATGGAAAGTTTTTCTTCTCCAACATTATATTAATGACTCAAGCAATTCTAAGGGGAAAACCATCTGATTTAACTACAGAATGTGGTCATTGTAATTCTTAGCTACCTCATGGTCTGGCAAGAGGTGGGGTGAGAACACTATAGCAAGGGTGAGGCAACCTTGGAAACCTGGTGCAAATATTTTCTGATGAGTCTTTGACCTGACTTCTTGGCTGACTGTCATGTGATGAAGGGAATATTGACTTGGGAGGCAGGAGACCAACTTTCCTAGTGAAGTTCAGTTGCCTATTTATTACCTCTGTGACCTGGTTCCCATCACTTTCATTCATCTGAGAAAATGAGACGATCTTTTGAACCACATGTATGATCTTATTTAGTTTATAAATACCATGACATTTAGTTCACAGAGGAACTAAAAAAAGAAAAAAGAAGAAGAAAAATATGTAAAAGTTACTTATTTCTGTTCCTTCATTATCATTGGTGAAGAAGACAATTTCAGCTAGTGTGTTCTGTGAGTGATTCTCCATATATATAAATGAGGGAGATAGATTAGATAGATAGATAGATAGATAGATAGATAGATAGATAGATAGATAGATATAGAGAGGGAAGGACAGGGAGAGAGAGGGAGAAGGGAGGGGCGGAGGGAGAGGGAAAAGAGAGGGAGAGGGAGAGGAAAGAGAGAGTCCCCGGTTCATGTAGAACAGACTGGCACTGAACTCAAGAAGTAGCCAAGGATAAACTTAAACTCTGATATCCTGCCTCTACCTCCCAAATGCTGGGATTTCGGGTGTGAGCTGCCACATCCTTTTGTAGTCTACTTTAATAGGAAAGACTAGAATGGTGTCAGAATGCCTATCTATGTGGAGAGTATAAGCCACACCATTGTCACTTCAGCTTTTGCTGTAGGTCAGGCTGAAGAGGAAATGTTGGAACCCAGTCTCCCTGCTGTGTGAAAACTGCACAAGTTCTGCTTCTGCAGGTGGCCCTTCAGAAGCTACTTTGTGCATTCTCACAGACTGTGTTTCTCAGCAGGGGGTGGGGGTGGTAGAGATGAGACAGTCATCGGCCTCGGGTTTTGTTGGGTAAACAGTTACTCTGGGACTAGTCAGCACCAACTGTCCCCAAGGACAGCCTCCACCAGGGCCCCTCCTCTCTGCTCTGAGACCAACAACTGCCCACGGTCTCAGCTTCCACTCCGCTGAGCAGTGACTGGACGCCACTGCCTCTGACCAGAGCAGGGCCTGACTCCAGCCTGAGTCAGACCAAGTGGATGGGATGAACGTCCCTACCAGAGAGCTCTCACTGAATGCAGACTAGAGTTGACTCAAGCCCACAAAACAGGAAAGTCAGACTTTTGTGGCCACGGTCACTTCACCTTCTCAGTTCCCAACACCCTGGGCCAATCCACCCTAGCTGTGAGCACTGCATCTTGTGGGAAATCCCAGAGCCTAGAAGGACCTAAGATGGGGGGGGGGGAGGGAAGTGGTTTTACTGTGGAGCTGTATGTTTAGGAGGGAGTTAACCATGTGCCCTCATGGAAAAATTACTTCAAACATTACAAACAAGGCCTAAATTCCTTGGTTTTCACTGCTTGTCATTTTTGTGACCCTACTTCAGTAGGAGTCCCCAAAGCCTTGTTGCTCCATGCTTCTTACAATGGCAATCACTAAAGGGACTCTTTAGAATTTATGACTTGGTATATATTTGCCCAAGGGGCCTTGCTGTTTCAAAACGTGGCTTTGGCTGTACTGTCTGCCCATGTGGCTGCAGCAGCATTAGTTAGTGCTGCTTCTTGGGGCCACCCTGGAAATGAGGAGTGGTCCTCCATGAAGTCACTTAACAAAACATCTTGCTACAATAGTCAACATATCTGTGTGTCTCCATTCTCATTTCCCTTATTTACTTAAGTTTCACAGTAGAACACATACACAAAGACACTCCAAACATGTCTTTCTACTCAATACACGACCTTTCCAACATAACTGCAGTTTTTCACAAAAAGTACCAAGTCTCCAAAGCATAATTGTGTAATTGATTAGCTTTGATACACAGCTTCTTATGGAATTCTTACATTTGGTTTCATAGTTCTGTATTAATTCATCAAATCAAAGTAGAAAGTTGAAAATATTTATCATTTAATACCAGGAATATTAGTGGCCCCTTATAATTTAAGTGTTAAGATAGGCTATGTCTAGATATATGTTCAATAGAAATACAAACATAAGCCCACAGAAAACCTTGCACATATGTACACAGCAGTATTTGTCATGGGAGGTAAATATCTGACAGTAACAAAGTACTCTTGAGCTGCAGAAAGTAATAAAGAGATAATACTAGTCAAGGAAGTGACAGTACTACATCATGGCCCAATCGTGAAAATATGTGGGTGACAAAGCCAGCCTCCGTTGTTAGGGTCAGACAGTTGGCTCAACAGTTAAGAGCGCTTATTGCTTTTCCAGAGGACACATGTTTGATTCCCAAAACCCACATGGCAGCTTACAACTGTCTCTAACTCCATTCCAAAGAGATCAAATGCCCTGCTCTGACCCCAGGCACAGTGAGGTGCACATAAATACACAAGGACAAGACAATGGTACCCATAAAATAATAAAGCACATAAATCTAAAAAACCAAAAACCTTCTATGTCACCAAAGTCTGGAACAGTCAAATCCACAGAGATGGATGGAGATTAGTGGCTGCCCCGGAGTTGGGCAAGGAGGCAACAGAAGAAAACTGCAGGGATTCCTTTTGATCATGGCGATGCTTACATGATTGTGAATATGTGAAAATACTCAAAAAGGTAGACTTCTAATTGATTCATTGAGTCATATATGAATTAGATCTGGACAAATCTATTGCAATGAAGGTCAGGAGATGGCACAGTAGGTAAAGTGCTTGCCAGACAACTGTGAGATCCTAATCTCTAGACCGGATAAAAAAAAGAAAAAAGCTGAGCATGGTGACACATACCTGTCTTAGAACTCGGAGGTGGAGGTGGCAGGAGGACTCTGTGGTCACTGGCCAGACATTCCAGCTTAATTGCTCAGCTCTGGGTTTCTGGGAAACCTTGGCTCATAAACATAGGTGGAAAGTGATTGAAAAAGAACTGGATGTTGACCCCTGCCTTCTACATGCATGTGCTTACATGTGCAGGGGCATACATACATGAAATCATATACACACAAAATTAATCCACTGTAACAACAATTAAAAATCCAAATGTACTGATCTTACTTTTTTTTATAAATAATGATGTTTATTCTTTCATATTTACCATCAAAATATTTTGCCACTTAAGAGCAATATGAAAGCTATCACTTTACTGAGTAATGATGATATATTAAAGTCATTATCTCAGTGATATGAAGGGCTTTTAAAATGAGTAGTTACTTTATCCAACCAGCAGGAAGTGCAATTAGTTGACTGAGCTGGTGGCACGTGTTGCTCTTTGTTGTATATGACTTGCTCTCCACATCCTCCTATGGTTAGACTTCCTACCATTCCTTTCTGTTGCTCTTCATACCAAGTTTGCCACGCTCCTGCCTGAAGGTCTCAGCCCTGCTCTGTCTTTCTCCAGAATGTAGCATTCGCATACATATGCGTGAATTTGTACTCACTGTTTCAGCACCACCCAGAAATTAACTACTCAGGGAAATCTCCCCTGAATTCTCTAGTATATTCCCCAAATATACTAAATGACATACTTATTATATTCACTATTCATTGTACATATGCGCTGACAAAATATAAGCCATATGAGATCATGAGTATTTTCTGCTCTATCTGTGGAATGGACTATAACACCTATAACATAGTTGTTGCTCAGTTAATATAGGTTACATCCTGAATGAATGGATATAGACGTTCATAGAACTGTTTGAAGCACGCATTCTGTTAGTTGTTAATTCATCAATTATTATACCTCATATTTTAGACATATTAATTGAGGTGGAATAAACAAAAAATAATTAGAAAAATATCAATGGGGAGTAAAGAATCAGTTCTTTAAAGAGAAATCAGCTTCTAAGAAGAAATACAGACTATACTTTTAATGTGGACTATGTATAAATGTCTCACTTAGAATATTTATTTGATAGGCTTTATTAAAGTTTCCTTATACTTTATGGATATATATGTGATATATAATCATAATATATATGATATATATGTTAGTTACAAATATGTCAGGTATATCATATATGTATGCTAGTCAAATATATACAGGTATATACTTATTAGCTAGTTAAATGAATATCTAATAAACACCTATTGGTTTGTATGCTGTTTATCCAATGCTAATGATACAACATTAAAGCTTACATTGTCACAGACAAACCAAGAAGAGGTAAAAAAAAGAAAATCACAGAGGTCACAGATGCTGAAAGCTATAGGACAAAAACACCAAGGAAAGGGGCCAAGAATTACAGGGCTGCAGAAATGGACAGAATGAGCTAGTGGCTTTTTCCCAGGGTTAGGAGTTAGCTGATAAGCTGTACTCACCAACAGGAACAGAGGATAGTTAAAGGAAAATGCAATTCTGTACTGTTACCAAGTGTGAAGAGAATCAAGGAATAGCAGGGGAAACAAGAGGAGGTATGATTCAGTGGCCCCCAGGAGTCGAGAGTCAAGCCTCCAGGAGTCTTCCCACTGGGGCTTTGCAGAACAAGGTCAAAAGTCACAGCCTTACTCTGAGGTTAAGGGAAGGTGAGTCAAGGTGACAGGGTCTGCTCTAAATATGATGAGGGACTTGATCTAATCTCTATTTCAGAGAAACCTTAATGTTAGGCCTAAGAAATTGTGAAAGCAACAGGAAAAGGGGAGAAGACAATCTCTGGACTATGTTCAGTCTGGAAGATAGCGAAGTCCCTTCACAGGGTGAAGACCTTGGGGCAACTTCATCACAGTGTTACAAAATGACCTTCATCCCGAGATAGTCACTATATGATGGCAAAGCTGGCCTGCATCTAAGAAGGATGTACTTCTCCAGATAAAGAGTAGCCTGTCCTGCTGTGATTGGCTGCATATTCTCCAAGGCACAATTCAAAAAAAAAAATCATAGAATACCCTCTGACTCAGGGCGTGTTATGAGGATGCTCCCGACTATTTTCCAATGTTGCATAACACAAGAAGTCTTAACTAGATTTGCTTGTAAAAGTAGAGTCCTCAGGGCAGTCTGCAAGACAATACTTCTATAGTAGATAGCTTTTTCTGTGGGAGGATGGTAGGAGAAACACATATATGGTATAGGCAAAGTGACTCAGGTGAGTATAAAACACCTTCTTAGGATGTTGTTTTTGTGGGTGGGTCATCAAAGCAGCTACTGTGGGAACAACCGTATTTAAACTTCCTGGGGGTTGCTGTTGGAAAGTGGCCCTGGCTTATCCCAGCACAAAGAGGGCCTGGGTTTGTTCTTTTTTTTTTTTTAATATTTTTATTTTCTATATTCTTTGTTTACATTCCTAATGGTTTCCCCTTTCCCGGATCCCCCCCTCCCCATATGTCCCATAAATCTTCTTCTCTCCATCCATTCTCCAATCACCTCCCTCCTTTTTTTCTCTGTCCTTATATTCCCTCCAATGCTAATAGCTCCTAAAGGTCACTTACCTGGGACTATTCCGAGGTGGATTAATTTCCAATCACTTCTAGTCCTGCTGCCTCAAGCTAACCTGAGGTCTTAGACAAAGAGGAAGTTGTGTGGTTTTGCCCCAAAGGAGGGAGGCCCAGGGTTACTTAAGGAAGGACCTGCTGCAGATGCCATTCATTTAAACTATCACACAAATGCTACCCCATGGCATGCCGTTCCCAGTTTGCCGAACCTCTTTCATGAGACATAGGCAATGTAAAAGGAACACCTTGAGTTCATAGCCTGTAGAAATGAGAACAACAGGAACCAGGTGAGCCCATCACATATCAGGAGCAGAATCCTGATGTTCTTTGGGGGAAATCAGCATAGGAAAGCAAAAAGAGTGTTACTTAAAATCAGGTTCTATCACATTTATAACTCTCCTAAGTATGTAATCGTAAGAAGCCAAAGGCATCCCTCTTATAGAAAATAACGAGCAATCATTCCCCATTAATCTTTCTCCATTAAATAATGTATCCATTTATTTTAGGGTGAGGCATGCATCTCAAAAGATTTTTCTATATACGTTCTCTCTTCTTCACTATCTAGATGTGAAACAATTGACTTAAAACTGTTTTCCTTTTTAGCTAAAATTTTGATTTATCACTGGCATTCATCTTAAAGAAAATTATGTATGTGTAAGTCTTAATTAAACTATGGAATGAAGTACGCATGAGCACACACACAGGCACTCAAACAGGCACACACACATGCGTGTACATACACACACACACATACACACACACACACACACACACACACACACACTCACTCACACTTGCATGGAAATGGTGGTGACCTGGTTTTAACTCTAATGTACAAGCAGGGCTGTTGTAAGGCAGAAATGACTTCATCAGGAAATCCTCAGTCAAACTTCCAAATATACAAATAGACGCCTTTTATTCTGCTGTGAATCAAAATGATGCCATGTCCTGTAATTAAGGATGTTAGTGACCATATTGGGTGAGAGCCAACCACACTTAGCCTTTGTCTCTAAGACAGTCATTTTCATGTTCAGGATCTTAAGGCCAATAGGTACCTTATTTGGCAAAGATTCAGTTCTGTTTCCTAAGTCATTTTAGGGTAATAGAATTTTCAAGTTTTTTTAATTTTTTTTTAATTTAATTTTATTTTTTAGATGTACTGGTTGTTTGAACCTGATGCACAAATAATTATGTATTTTGGGCAGGTTACTATGCAGTCAAAACTCAGAGTATTGCCTAAAAAGAAAAATGCACAAATAAGTCTTAGCAATTATTTGGACTGTTATGGAACAAGAGAATTACAAAACAAAACAAAAACCAAACAAGCAAATAGACATATCCCTGTTGTTAAATGCAAATCTATGTGAGAGTGGGACAACAGATACCATTGGTTTATTATTTCTTCCTTACAGGAAATAATATGGAGTCATTAGGCTTTCTAAATATTAACTTCTCAAACTGACTGTGTAACTGGCTCCTGGGGCTGCATACAATGGCAGGGTGATATGGTCTGTTGAGCCGGCCTACAGTATGATGAGAGGGGAGCTGAAACACAGTTTTTTTCCCCCTAAGCAGATCTACAAACCTCTCTGAATCAACCACTCCTTTTTTGGAGTCACTTGAGCCCTCGGACCAAGGCCGGCCTGAGTGGGATCTCTTCCTATGGGTGCAGAAGAAACTCTCTATCCAACTCCTCCAGCTGCAGGAGAAAAGAAATCACTGGAATGCTGAGATAATGCCTGAACTTGCTGAGCCTTGTGTTCTGCCTCCTGCCACCTCCATCGAGTTCTATCTTTGTCTTAGGCCCTGACTCATGCCCTACACCGACCTCTCAGTCATTTGTGACTCATAGCAGAGAGCAGTTATACCCAATGCTGAGCCATGGGAGCAGGAAAGTTATTCTTTCTTTCTTTCTTTCTTTCTTTCTTTCTTTCTTTCTTTCTTTCTTTCTTTCTTTCTTTCTTTCTTTCTTTCTCTCTTTCTTTCTCTCTCTCTCTCTTTCTCTTTCTTTCTTTCTTTCTTTCTTTCTTTCTTTCTTTCTTTCTTTCTTTCTTTCTTTCTTTCTTTCTTTCTTTCTTTCTTTCTTTCTTTCTTTCTTTCTTTTTTTCCTTCCTTCAATCCTGCTTGCTTTCTTCCCTTCTTTGCTTCTGAAAGTGTCTGTATCTGAAAGACAAGACCCCCAAGACCAAGTTCTCAGCAGTAGATTTATTTGCACCAGATGGACAAAGGACAGAGAATAAGAGACAAAACAGGATGAAGACAAAAACAGAGATGATAAAGGACAAGGGAGAAAAAGAAACAAAAGAGAGGGGGCAGGGGTAGCAGTCTCCATTGGGGGAGGGGGGTCTGATGTGGGGCATGGGAGGACAAAGGATTGTCTCTGGGTAGAAAAGAAAAAGACTTGGCCTATAGGAAAATGGTGGTTTATAAAAGTAAAATGAGAAACCCTGTGTAAGGATGAGGTGTTTAATTTTAATTGGGCATGTTAATTAAACCATGATGAACCAAGGTAGGCTTTTTGATTGCTGGACTTGAATACTTTGAAAGCTGGACCTTGGTAGCCTCAAAAGGAGGAAATGGTCAAATAAGGAAATAGACCTTGATGGCTAGCTTTAGAAATGTAAGCTAATGGTTTTCAGCAAGGCAGAGGAAATGGGGAAGAAGGGCAAGGCCCACCAGATCCATGCCACTTGTGCCATGCTCGGGCTTACTAGAGTCCTTTCAATTTCTCTGTGTGTGTCTCTCTCTGTCTTGGCCTCTGCCTCTCTGCCTCTCTGCCTCTCTGCCTCTCTGCCTCTCTGCCTCTCTGCCTCTCTGCCTCTCTGCCTCTCTGCCTCTCTGCCTCTCTGCCTCTCTGCCTCTCTGCCTCTCTGTCACTCCATCTCTCTCTCTTTCTCTCTCTCTCTCTCTCTCTCTCTCTCTCTCTCTCTCTCTCTCTCTCTCTGTGTGTGTGTGTGTGTGTGTGTGTGTTGTTCTCTACCTTGTAAGAAAAGTTAGGTCATATTGTGAGCATCTTCCTCAAGAGCTCCTCTCTCACTTGTGTCTTTAACTTGGGGGAAATTTTATCCTGAGTAAGGAATTCTGGTGGATGTTTTCTTTTAAATGGTATTGTGGGTCAGATTTCTTTTTTGTAGAGGGATCTATCTTTACTTGATTGCAAATATGATCCCTAATAATAATAATTTATTTATTTATTAATTCATTATTTCTTGTGTGCTTGGCCTTTTGAAAATGGCTTTACGGTTACTCCCATTAACCTACAGGTTCTCTCTACTTCTGGAATCTGGATTTGGCTTTCGTTGGCCTGTATATGTTTCAGAAAAGATTCTGTCTGTTAGAGCAGAGCCAAGGCCAAGGCTAGCCTACTCCAGCCAGACTGCAGCTGACTGACCCTTAAACTACAAAGAAATGAGTCAGCAGGACAAACCAAACTTCATCCAAAATGAAAAAACCAATCTCTTGAAGTCTAGCTTTACAACAAACAAACAAATAAAAAAAGATGTTATCTATTAAAATTTCTAGTAGTTTG
This sequence comes from Apodemus sylvaticus, assembly GCF_947179515.1. NCBI lineage: Eukaryota > Metazoa > Chordata > Mammalia > Rodentia > Muridae > Apodemus > Apodemus sylvaticus. The sequence continues at coordinate 120,664,908 of NC_067476.1, forward strand.
TCATTGTGGCAGTAGAGAGCAGATGTGTCAGCCTGGCCCTTTAAGTCCTATGGGTGGCCTGGCAAGTTAGATCCACATACTCTTGCTATAATGTTTCAAGCATTTCTTAATATTATGTTAGTTTTCACAATGGTGTATCCCAAAGACTTCAAAATGAGAAATAATTGTGGTTTTGATACATGCTACACAAATTCATTGACAGAAAATATAGTTTTATTCCTAGACTCATACCTAGCAGCAAGTCCAGATGCAGTGTGTTAGTTACTAAGGATGCATTGAAAAGTGCTACAGACATGGTGGGTTAAATCAGAGAAATGCACGCTCTCCTGATTCTAAGAACAAGATATCTGAGTGCCAATATCAACATGGCTGGATTCTTGATATGCGTCTCTTCTTTCTTTATACATACCTCTCTCCTTCCATGTTTTCACACTAGTTTTCCTCTGTGTATCTTTGTAATCATCTCCTTTCCTATTTTTCTTTATTGGGGTGTGGTATGAGTGTTTGCACATGTGTCCTGTTTTCTACATTATAAGAAAAGTTGGGTCAAATGGCGCATACATGTAGAGGCTAGAGGTCAACCTTGACTGTCTTCCTCCTTTGCTTTCTACCTTATGACAGAGCTTGTTGTTTTGACTAGACTGACTGGTCACTGAGCTGCTGACATTGGATCATCTCCATTCCTCAACCCCACTCCTGCCAAACTCTGGCACTACAGACATAGGCTGATGTCTCAGCCTTTTCACATGTGTACTGGATATCTGAGCTGCAGCCTTTAGGTTTGCACAGCAATCTTTTATCCACCGAGCTATCTCCTCTTATAGGGACAGAAGCTGTACTGCATTAGGGACTATCCTAATGCCATCATCTTGATGACATCAACTCCACGAAAACATGTCTTTAATGTTTGAAAAGGGAGTCACATTTAGAAATATCAGGGGCTTAGACCTTGTCCTTTGAATTTTTGGGAAACACAAGTCAGGACCCCCAAAACACTGATATGATGCCTGCTGCTGTATCCCCCAAATATAGGCCTGTTTATGGTAGTATCTGTCTATATTTCTGACCTGTAGTTAAGAATACAGTCTCACTACTTTTCTCCATAACAACCACCATTTCCATCATTATTTTAACCTGATAGTCAAAGGAATTATTTCTTTCTGTCTTTATTTATAATCATTTATTTCATGATGGATTATCCATAATTATCTCCATAACCCCACACACACACACACATGTCTTTTTCATCTCTTTTTCTTTCTTCCCAGTGTCTATTTTTCACTCTAGTGTACTGCTTATCAAAATCCTTTACAAATCTTAAAATCTTTCCAGCTTGGTATGCTACATAAGGAACTCCCTTTCAAGTCTTTTGACACCGCCCTGCACTCTGCTGCTGCCTTTTTATCACCTGCCTTATTGCATAGGTATGTTTTCCCTGTGGGTGGGAGTTACCATAATTATTTCTACAGTTCTTCTAGTTGCTACTAAATCAGCACTTGTGGTACAGATCAACATGATCACATTTTTATTCTTCTAGTATCTCTTATTAGATGCACAGCCTCCCTTGATGATAAGGCCAGACAAGGTGACTGAATTTTGGCAAAATTAATATGTTGTAAATCTCTTATCTATGGCTACAATAGTCAGCTCCTATTCACTGTGAGAGGCATGTATTTCTTCTTTCCTATTCTGTTATACACTGTATGATTCATTTTCCTTCTAGACTCTGAGTGGGTTCAGATAATGACAGAAATAGCTGAAATTGGCTTATCAGAAGGGACCGGAAGCTAGGATATGTCTTTGTCCCTGTGTTTCCCCACAGCATCCTTGTAAGTAGCAACACCTCTATGATTCTGCGTTGTTTCTTCAGCATTCTGCTATGAATCATCTTTCCTCTGTTGAACATTTCCTGATGTAAGATGCTAGCCAAACATTTGTCCACTGTCCCACACCAGCCCTGAGTTGCTATTTAGTTGGTGCAAATTGTATTGCCTTTTGACACCTGTGCAATAGGAATCAAACCTCCTGCCTCACAGCCCCCTTCTGAAAGCAAACAAGCTAAAATATGCAGAATTAGGTGCTGAGAACCTTGCATGTAATACACAGCATGTTCTTTTTTTATAGACATGCACATTGACTATTTATCCCCCCTTCAGTGGTTGATCTTTAGTTTTGTTACCATTTTCTTTGACCCTCTGGAAGTTTGTAGTCGGCTCTGCTATCTTTTGCTTTTGTCAGTTCTTACTCTGTAGAAATCTCATGCGATTCTTTTTAGCTCCTTTATGGAAGATGCTTCCTGGCTCCTATCAAAATCTTTTTGCAAACACAATGCTCTGGTGTCCAGAGCTGCTGTCTTGCCATCCTACTCCCTCAGTTAACTCCCATCTATTTTGGTGGCCTCCTGGTGCTTCCCATGGAAAAACTGTCAGTAGGCAGATGAGAGAACTGGTCTCCATTCCATCCCTGGTACATTTTAACTTCTGGACTCTCAGGTCACAAAGCAGTCCTGTAAGAGAAAGTTGAAACAAGTAAGTTGATAATGAGCTCCTATTTTTTTTTTTTTACATCTATCTGTGCTTTCTGGGATTTACTACTATATCAAGAAGGAAACATGTGAGGTAAACATGTCCACTCTTTTCTTGAATATGCTTTATCAAAATGAAAGGTTAAAAGTTCTACTCTGGAAATGCAACTTTAGTTTATCTGGGCTGGTTCCTAAAATTTCACACGGCACTCAAACATTCCGGGGGTTTTTTTTTAGCAGGGATAGTAATGGGAAGATCTCTGATATGAAGGGCTAGAACGTCAGAAGTATTCAGTGCTTAAATGGAGGGGGACCCTTTCTGTAAAAGGGAAGGATGCCAAGAAAGACTAACTGTGGAACTGGTCTTAGTTCATGAATACTTCTTTTCATCAATGTTCTTTGTAGCACAGTACTGTATCAACACAGGGCTTCCTATGGAATGCACATTGGCTAATGGAATTTTGTACTAATATGCTAAAATATTAATATATAACAATATGACAGCAAATATTATGAGTATCATATAAGCTATGTGTCTGTGTGTTTACATAAGCATATATGTACATGTGTACATGTACACCTTTAATATTTAGAGGTTGGAAATATAGTTCATGGTACAGCACTGTCTTGCATATACAAGACCTCTCTGCTTCAATACATAGTATCACCAAAGAAAAAGTTTTAAACAAGGGAAACTGGAAGAACCTTAGTATTTAAAGTATTTACTTGTAGCTGTTATTTTAGAATTTCATAAATGAGTACTATCTTAGTCAGGGTTTATATTCCTGCACAAAACCTGATGACTAAGAAGCAAGTTGGGGAGGAAAGGGTTTATTCAGCATATACTTCCACATTGTTATTCATGAGCAAAGGAAGTCAGGACAGGAACTCACACAGGGCTGGAACTTGGAGGCAGGAGTTGATACAGAGGCCATGAAGGGGTGCTGCTTACAGGATTGCTTCCCCTGGCTTGCTCAGCCTGCTTTTTTATATAACCCAATGTTACCAGCCCAGCAATGGCACCACCCACAATAGGCTGGACCCTACCTCCCTTGATCACTAAGAAAAAATGTCTTACAGCTAGATCTTATGAAGCCATTTCCTCAAAGAAGGCTTCTTTCTTTGTGATAACTCCAGCTTATGTCAAGTTAACACACAAAGCCAGCCAGTACAAGTATTGTATTTGTGACATTTCCCTCTCCCTCTGCTCCATCTAATTTTTCAGGCCCCTACTACCCCCTCTCAAAATCATGGCCTTTTATTCTTTCTTGAGTTTTATACACATTCACATGCACACAGATATTTATAAATACTACATGTTGAGTCCCTTTAGTGTTGCTCATAAATGTGTGTGTGTGTGTGTGTGTGTGTGTGTGTGTTTGTGTGTGTGTTTAGTTTTGAGAACTTGGAATCGGATTATCTCTCATGAGTCTATTGTGGAAACTGAATTTTCCATCTCTTAAGAATATTAGTATTTTGATTTTTGTTGAGTACCTTTGGTTCTGTGCTATTAGGTCAACATGTCATCCAACCAATAACCCATCTACTCATCTGTAATTAAACTAATTACTGAGTCTGGCTTCATGACAGTCTATATAATAGGTCCTTCAGTTAGAGTTGTTCTGTTAAGTGATTTGGTTGAAGGCCGTCTCATTCATTACTTACCATACTGGGTTCAATATTCTGAGGTCTCACAAAAAGATGTGGACTTTCATCTTAGGGGTATGATTTAGTGCCTTTATACTTTAGCTTAATGGACACCGGCTAGGCTTCCTGGTGGTGACAAGCCCCATGTCCTAGCCTCTATCAGTTTTTAACTGATGGCCCAAAACCCATTTCCGTGCATTCAAGTTTTAAAGCTCTGTTTTTTCTGTCATCAGTACTTCACATTTTCCCAAGTATCTATCACGTCCCACTCTCCTCTGCCCCTCATGCCCCCTGCAGTGGGATCTTGTCCCTTCCTCACAAAACAAAACAAAAAATGCATCCATACATGGGCATATGGCATGGCTAGATTGCAGCCGACATCAGTTAAGTAAGTTAAATTCAGTCACTCCTTGGTGTTGGGAGCGTCTGTGTATACAAAAAAACAGAGGCTATTCCAATCCCTCATAAAAACACATACTTTGATGTGTAATTTACAAATACTTTTCTGTTTGTCATCTCTACTTTATGTACAATTTCTAATAAAACAAACATGCTTTATAAATAGTCATTATGACAAATTATTTAGAGAATAATGGCAAGAAAATAAAATCTGCATGGATAGTTACAGAAAAAAAACTCCTATGCTTTTCATCCGAGTTCGGCTTAATCTAGGGGCATGGAACCCATACATACTTAAGGCCCAGTATCCAGGGAGAAAGCCTAAAAAGATGACTGAGGTGTATTCTGAAAGTGAAGGAAAGAAGAGACAGTACAAGAATTGCTTCCAAGCTACTTGGCGTGCTCTGTGGCTAGCCAGGCATGTGACTGAGTGCTTGCCTGTGGCAGGGGGTTGGGTGGGATGGGGTGTGCGGAGAGTCTATTTCTCTCATGTTTCCCTTTGCCTCCTTTCATGTTGTGCACCCTGGAAAACTAGCAGGAGGAGATCATTAGGTACTGCTTTTGATTAGGACCCTCAGAGATGAGATCTTAGGTAAGGAAGACAGTGGTGATTGTGAATTTGATGGGAGGGACCAACAGAAGCACAAGGAAGAGGGCCAGGAGAGTAAAAGCCAGGCGATGGATGTGTTATTTACTGAGCACCCTGCTGCTAGATCATGCAGGAATTCTAGGAGGCAGTGGGAATTGGGGGGTTGTGGCTCAGTGTGTTTATTTACTATTTCCCATCAGTTTAGGCTACTGTGGTGTACATCAGCTACCCAGTACATTTGGAGGGCATTTGAGCCAATCATAGTTCCCTGATAAAAGCCCTTAGGCCAAAATGTCTCAAGAGTAAAAATCTTTCCATGCCAAGGGAAATGGGCAGGGCTGCTGCTTGCTTTGGGAAGTAGGAGATGCCAGAGAGAGATTTACAGAATGAGAGGAAGCTGGGATTTTAGGCCTAGTTGTCACCTACTGTCTCCACTGGCCACACCTTGCTGCAGCCCTCCAATGATGTTCACCGTTCCAACCGGGATGTACTTCTCCCTTTAACTCCCTGGGTTCCAATAAACATTCTCTGACTGCCCTTTCATCACATGCATGGTGACAATTCCGGGATGGGATGCCACAATCCCTCACTGTTTGTCCCCAAACACACATGCTTCTCTGTAAATAATCCCTTTGCTAAATGATTAAAACGTCCGTCCACTTCAGTTCCAGTCTACTGAAACCCATACCTTTGTGCCTGGGAAGTCTCGTTACTATCCTGCTTTAAGGCAAAGATGTCGCTTTGCTCCCCGCCCCCTCTCTGTTTTTCAGAAGTAAAACACTCAGTGATAAATTGTCTAAAGCCTTGAGGGTGATGCCGGAGGCAAATAGCCGCGTGGTGAGGAGATAAATGAGATCAAGGTTGAAGCCCAACTCACTCCAGATAAGTTCCTATTCTAAAGTCACGTGGTGCCGCTTGTTGTATAAAAGCACTATTATTGGCAGTTTGTGGTATTAAAAGTAGTATTTTTGATACCATCTTCCTAGCTCTGCAGCCCTTTGTCTATCACTCTGCTATGTCCCTGGTGGGTCCCATTGCTGTTTGATGTAGAGGAATGCTCAGCAGTAAGCAGCGGGTAGCTAGGCAGGCTCAGCCAGCCAGGTGTCGCATAGCCAGATGGTCCCCTCCCGCCCACAGAGGACACCATTGAAAATCTGAAAGAGACAAAATGTCTATGGAATCCCCCAAGAGGGACCAGATGCTACTCAGGAAAAAGCTGTTCACACGGTGCAGTCTCTGGGCACGTGGGGCAGAAGCCAACTCTGTCTGTGGAGTAAAGCAGAATCAGGGCTCATCCCTTGTCATTTCGGGATAAAATAAATGCCCTCTCGTTTCCTATTTGTGGTTATTAAAATGACCTCTCCCCAAATCAGAATTAAAAACAGATCCTAGAAGAAACTCCTGTACCTACTTTGCGTTTTCAGTGGAGAGTTGTAAAATATGTGTGAGGAGGATTCTGCTTCAGGCTGGGCCTGGGTGTTTTCTACCCCACCCCCACCATCTTGCTAGTATTTCTTTTGGCAAAAAGTGCATTCTATTGGAGCATATCCCACAGACCTTAAGTGGGAGGCAGCGGGTCTTGTGGAATGGCACACTATCAAATGGGGCTCCATGATGGTTTTGTTTGATTTGACCCCCGAAATGCCCGCTGGGAACTGTGAACAGACAGTCCCCTGCGGGAGTGCCCTCCGCCTCCCTTTGTCCTGCCCGGCTCCAGGCTGCAGCAGCTGATCTGGTTATTATAATCCTGAAAAGAATTTCTAGGTGGCCACAGTGACCATAAGGAAGCGAGAAACCACGAGGGCTGAAAGCCACGAAGAACAACACATGGGTTATTGAGCGCTAATCCTGCCCTTAATTAGAGGATGGCCTCAGCCTTGTGGTGCTCACAGAAATCTAAACGGAGAAGAGGAGTCTGCCAGGGTTTGAAGCCACCATTTACGGAAATGTGCCGTCATCAGCACAGTTTTTTTAAAAGAGGCAAACGAGTATATAAAGTGTAGACAGGGGACAAATCTCGATTGCATTTAGGATTTAATTAAAATTGTCTTAGTTTTGTCTGCCCTTTTTCCTTTTACCCCATTCATAAAATCATGTGCACTTCAACGAAAATGCAATCTTCTTAGACCATTGGTTTGCTTACCTTAGCTGCATCAAAGTATGACTTCACACTCACCAACATTTGCACAATTTTCTCTTGGACTGTAGTTCTTAGATATAAAGCTGATGGGCAGGCCAGTCATGAACAAATTTGCCTCTTCTGAGACTCCTGTGTTGACTCACGAATCCGACCCTCATCCCAAGCATCTCAGTTTCCATGGCAATAAAAAAAGCTCTGTTTTCTTCATTTGAGAGGTCTACTTGGGTGCCCAGAACATGCAACCACACTCTGCCATGCTCCCTTCTATTTTAATTGTTCTCCATTTGCCTGTTGGCTGTGTGGACATATCTGGCCAGTGATCTGCTAATCATGTTTGTTCATTGGGTAAAACATTAAAAAATAGCCTTTTAGAAGTAAATTAACATTTTCAAAGTGTTACAAATCTATCCATGCTTTAATCTAAGTGCATACCTTGCAAGAAAATAGTTGCAGAAAAGAAGATATGTTATTCTATCACTCCCCTGCCCCATCTCTGGCACTATTTATACCTTGATTGTCTTAATATATGGTGGGACAAAAAGGAAGGATTTCTCTTTTCATTTTGTAGAGGAAGTAATTGGAGGCTAGGTTCTCCACAGGCACACAGAAGACTCAGGATCATAACCTGGGCCTTTAACACCTTATGGTATGGTGATTATTTATTCTAAGGGACCAGAGCAGAGCAGATCTCAAGGCAAAGTTAGAGATTCCCTTTTCCAGGTGCTCAATCAAGTCTGGCTCCACAGCTGAAAAGGAAGGTGGCAGACTTCAAATGTTAATTGCCAACATTACAATTCCCACCCCCAGGAGGTACAGGCAGAGCAATTCAGGGAGGTGACATTCCACCAGAGGTAGGAGATCTTTCAGAAGACAGGATTTTCACCAATTCTCTTGGGGAGATTTGAATTACTCTTTCCATAGAGCCATGGAATATGCACTTGAAGGAATCCCTTAAAAATCCCTTAAAGATTTGCAAAGAGCAAATCTTGCTAGGGGAAATGATGGTAGAAGCCCATCAGTTTAACCAAGGACACCTGTGTAGTCAGTAAACACAAATAGAAGTCTGAAATGTGGAAGAAGGCTGGATAACGCGACTATTCATTTTAAAGCAAACTCACTTAGCTAGCAAACATATTTGAAGTCAGTTATGAGTATTGATTTAATGTTTACTCTGTTTGAAGACAAATCATTTTTGTTTTTTTTTTTTTAATATAGGATACGGGCCTGGATTAGGAGTAGGAAATAAATAGGCAATTTATATCCTGTCCAAAGTTCTAAAAGAAAGAAATGGAGAATAACATTTAAGTCCTGCCAAAGATCCCACCGAAAGGCAAAAGACTTGCACGCATTTATATTGGATCTCACACAATATGGAAAATGACAAAGTATTAGGAGAGATTAGACTCATTAAACTAGATTTTGAGAACGCCTCAGAGAGATCCAAAGTACTGATATATTCCAAGTAGGATGACAGTGAAGGCTTCCAGAAGCTTGCCTCCCCTCCCAGCTCCCTGGCTCTGATGGCTTCAGCTATGGTAGCACACTTGTGTATGCAGTGACATCTAGTGACAAAGGAAAATACAGCCAGCTCAAATGTTCCAGAGGCTGTACAGAAATGACCCTGCTGTCCTCATTTCCTGGGTCTGTTTATGATAATTTTTATTGCAGACAGATAAGCCAGGTTCCACGCCGTGTTCATAAAGGGTCAAGAACAACATATTAGAAAGAGTGAACAAATCAGCCTGCCTACAGAATCCAACAGAAATCAATAGAGTCTCCTCTCACCTTGTCTATTCTCAAAGCAGCAATTAGGACTAAAAGTTTGTGTGGACTGCTCTCAAGAGCTGTTGGAATCTTTCAAGCAAAGACTTTATTTTGAGAAATCGCAATGTCTCATTCTCAAATTTACATTCAAAAGCTTGGTAAAATACATGCTCAAATTACCCAACCAAGACATAGCTTTATATGCCTTATGAACTTTATTCTTCCTGAAACCTGTTCTTTTTATTAATTGGAGCCAGTCATGATAAAGCAGTTCCACTTTAACTGATTTTAGAATTTGAAGAAAAGTTAGTGTGCTATATACCTCAGAAAACTGGGCATGGCACTTCCGGAGGACCCTGCTATACCACTCCTGGGCATATACCCAGAGGTTTCCCCAGCATATAATAAGGACACATGCTCCACTATGTTCATAGCAGCCCTATTTGTAGTAGCCAGAAGCTGGAAAGAACCCAGGTGCCCCTCAATGGAGGAATGGATACAAAAAAATGTGGTATATTTTACACAATGGAGTACTATTCAGCCATTAGAAACAATGAATTCATGAAATTCGTAGACAAATGGATGGAGCTGGAGAACATCATACTAAGTGAGGTAACCGAGTCTCAAAAGATCAATCATGGTATGTACTCACTGATAAGTGGATAATAACCTAGAAACTTGGACTACCCAAGAAATAATCCACATATTAAGTGATGTCCAAAAAGAACAGAGGAGTGGCTCCTGGTTCTGGAAAGACTCAATGCAACAGTATAGGGGAATACCAGAAGAGGGAAGTGGGAAGGAGTAGATGGAGGAACAGGGAGGGGGAGGGAAGAGGGCTTATGGGACCCAGAAAAGGGGAAATTATTTGATATGTAAATAAAGAATACATTGAATATATAAAAAAAAGAAACCCCCCCCCCCAAAAAAAACTTTCAACTTTCTAGAAGAACTCAGAGTCTTGTCTTGGTTCATGCTGAAGAATGTGAAAATCCAGAATTGTCAGTCAGCTCCTTGATGTTTGGATTGGGAAATGCCCTTTGAAGATGAATTTCTATTGGATGGATATTTGATCTGGAGTCTGCAGAGCCTGGAGTATCAGAGATATGCTAGGGGGCAAAGGGTTCCAGGGTAGAGTGGGAACTAAGAGTTTGCTTAAGGAATGCCTTGGGGCTTATTTATGATTACAGAGTTCTTAAAAAAATAAATTTCTTCTATATTAAACAAAAGTTTCTCCTGCATAAAATATATTGGAAAGTTGCTAATTTAGAGATTCTCTTAGAAAATAACATTTGTATTTTTCTCTGTGAATTTCATATAGTAGGGTCTGATCATATAATTACCCCCGACTCCTTCCATATTTACTCTCATCACCTACGATTTTCTACCTACTAAACTTTAAAGGGTTTTCATTTTCTTTCTTTCTTTCTTTCTTTCTTTCTTTCTTTCTTTCTTTCTTTCTTTCTTTCTTTCTTTCTTCCTTTCTTCCTTTCTTCCTTTCTTCCTTCCTTCCTTCCTTCTTTCCTTCCTTCCTTCCTTCCTTCCTTCCTTCCTTCCTTTCTATCTTTCTTTCTTCCTTCCTTTTCTTTCTTTCTTTTCTTTCTTTCTTTCTTTCTTTCTTTCTTTCTTTCTTTCTTTCTTTCTTTCTTTCTTTCTTTCTTTCTTTCTTTCTTTCTTCTTCTTCTTTGTCTTCTCTCTCTCTCTCTCTCTCTCTCTCTCTCTCTCTCTCTCTCTCTCCATTACGTTGAGTTTGGGTTGTCTGGCTGTTTTATGTGAGGTCTTCTTGGTAGTGTGGTCAGCCTACCATGGGTCAAGACAAGAAATGTTATCATGTGATATCAAAGCTGGCTTGCTTTCTTCCAGCAGGTATCAAAAGCCAATAGTTTCTTCTAGGATTTTGTTTCCACTTCTCTCCTTCTACACTGAACTTTTGCCTTACCACAATTTGTGCAATTCCATTCTATTTAGGGCACGTGTTATCAGTGCGTTATAACAGTGACAGAAAGGAGTTTTATTTCAGGGAGAGTACCTAAGAGCCAATAAGAAAGTGATTGGTTACTTTCAAAATCTTTGTGCTACTATCGTGTCAATTGGTATACCTTTCCAGGCAAGTATTTGTAGCAGCTTGCAACCCATTTTCCTCTGGTAGTGCAGATACAATCTTTCATCATTTATGTTAGCCAAAAGGGGTGAAGCTTACAAGTGAGTACCGTCTTGAGTTTTCTATATACTGCACATCCAGTTTTGGGTGACTTCATCAATAGGTTTTTACCATTGAGTCCTGGAGGTAACCAAGAACACTGGCAAATAGCTTGTAATGCTGGGCTAAAGGATCTATCCACTGGCCTCAAACTCATAAACATGTCATGAATTCCTGGTAGTTGTGTTTTTATTTGATAGAATGTGTTGCCCTTCTGTTGTAGAGAAACTCTATTAAAACTCTTTTTATATATGCTAAAATATAAATTTTAGGAAGCTTCTATAATAGTAGGTCTCCAACTAGCTTTTTCAAAAGTCCTTTGGTGTTAATTGGGCATTTCATATTTCCTCTACTCTCCTACTCCCATCTCCCACCCTGATTTATTATTTCCTGGTCCAATATTTCCCTCTAATTTTTGTGTAACATAATGTTTTGTCTCCTCTCCTTTGAATGCCTCTCCCCATGAGCATATAATAATTTGTTGAACTCTCTGGGTATTCCAAATATAATACACACACCTGAAGATTCAAAGCGAACAGGCTTTCTTCAAACCAGTTGACCTGAGTTCTGTCCCTGGGAATCACATAGACTATTGTAAAATAGGAGAGACTAGACTATTGTAAAATATCTTGTGATGGTCATACTCACCTCCACTTTCCAAGTAAGTAAGTAAGTAAGTAAGTAAGTAAGTTAATAAATAAAACAAAAAAAGAAAGAGAAGATATATAAATGACCAGTGTATGAGAATGTTCAACATTGATAATCAAAAGAGCAATGCATATGAAACCATGGTGACACATTATTCTCCATTTTGATTGAAATGATAACTTCTAGCTAATGTCATCCCTGTTGGGTCCTGGGAAACTCTTGGTTCCCACCATCTGGAGCTTTCTAGTGGCTAACCCCAGATTCCCATCCCCTACTGTTACATACCTCCATTCAATTTCCTGACCCTTTGTACTTCTCCTCCGCCCCCTGTTGTCTCCTCCTACATCCGATCCCGCCCCCTTTCCCTCTCCTTCTCCTTCTTTTGTTTCTCCCAGATAACACCCTCCATCTCTCTACCTCTTGTGATTATTTCCCCCCCCCCCTTTCTGAGTAGGACTGAAGCATCCACATGTTGGTCTTCTTTCTTCTTGGGTTTCTTATAGTCTGTAAGTTTTATCGTGGGTATTCCAAGCTCTTTTTTTTTTTAAACTGGTATCCACTTATCAGTGAGGACATACCTTGTGTGTTCTTTTATGACTGGGTTACCTCACTCAGGATGACATTTTCTATTTCCATCCATTTGCCTGAAAATTTCATGAAGTTGTTTTTAATAGTTAAGTAGTGCTCCTACCCAACAAAGGGGAGAGAGAACCTGTAGAGACCATATCTAGTGGATAGGCATGGTCCCTGTTTGATGGATGTGGCCACCCACCCATCTTAAAAATATTAATCCAGATTGCTTCTGTCAAAAGGAAATGTAGGGACAAAGATTGAAGCAAAGACCAAAGGAAAGGCCATCCAGAGACTGCCCCACCTAGGGATCCATTCCACCTGCACACACCAAACCTGGAAACTATTGTTGATGCCAAGAAGGACTTGCTGTCAGGAGCCTCGTATAGCTAGCTGTCCCCTGAGACTGTGCCAGATCCTGATCAATACAGAGGCAGATGCTCAAAGCCAATTATCAGACTAAGAATGTAGATCCCAATGGAGGAGTTAGGGGAAGGACTGAAAGAGCGGAAGGGGATTGCAACCTTACAGTAAGAAGAACAATATCAACCAACCAGACCCGTCAAAGCTACCAGGGATTAAACCACCAATTAAACAGTACATATGGAGGTACCCATGGCACCAGCTGCATATGTAGCAGAGGATTACCTTATCTGACATCAAGGGGAGGGGAGCCCCTTGGTCCTGTGGAGGCTCAATGACCCAGCATAGGGGAATACTAGGGTGCTGAGGCAGGAGGTGGTGGGTGGGGAAGCACCCTCATAGAAGCAGGAGGATGGGGAGGGGATAGAGGGTTTAACTGGGAAGGGGAATAACATTTGAAATGTAAAAAACTAAGCAATAAAATAAAAAGAAATGATAACTTCTAACCAGGATGTGGAGCAAAGGAATCCTTGCCTACAACTGAGGAGAATCTAAAATAACACAATCATCCTGAAAATTTGGATTGGGATTACTGAAAAAGAAAACATTTATATAACAGAGAACTGCTATATGTTTAAATAAAAAATCAGTATGATGAAGAAATATCAGAAATTCCATATTCACTGTCCAATATTTACAGCTGCCAATTTCTGAGACAAATCTAAGTGCTTGTCAACAAATAGAAGATATTGTAGAATAGTTGAATATTACTTAGTAACAAAAAAGAAAATAGTGTCATTTTAACTAAGCACAGATCTGGAGGGCATATGTTAAATGAAGTAAGTCAAGTCAGACCCAGAACTTGAATGAGGCCTCTGTGGAAGCTGAAGACTAGAACAGTCAATGCTAGGACTGAGTGGGATCAAATGTCAGCCAAAGGTTGCAAAGTTTCTGTTATCGAGAGATCTATTAGGTAACTGCTGATTACAGTTAATTACAGCATTCTTAACAATGTATTAGATACTCAGAAGTTACTAACTGTATCTTAAATAATGTTCTTGCCATGTGCAACCAACACACACACACACACATACACACACACACATACACACACACACACACACACACACACACACACACAGAGAGAGAGAGAGAGAGAGAGAGAGAGAGAGAGAGAGAGAGAGAGAGAGAGAGAGAGAAGACCACATGAGATGATGGAAATGGTCAAATCTGTGTGATTATAGAAAATGCACATACTTATCAAAAACATCTGATTATTAACCATGAATAAAAGTGGACAAGTAAGTAAAAAGAACCTCCAAATATACCATCAAGTTCATTTTATCCTAGCATCTACCACTGAGCACAGGGCCTGCCCTTCAGAGTGATTAGTGTCTCTAGTGAGATTCCTTTGGAGAAAACGAAATTGCCATTTGGTCATCAACTGGAGATAACTTCTAGTTATAGATTTAGAGCATGCACCCACTTCTCTCAGCATAGAGAGCCCATCCCGTGCAGACGCGTGCAAGCCTTGGGTGTACTGTCAGAGTCTCTGTGAGTTCATGTGCCCCTTAGTCCTGCTGTGTTTAAAAGGCTTTGTTTCCTTGGCGTCCTCCAACTACTCTGGCTCTTACAATCTATCTCCCTCCTCTCCTGCAGGGTTCTTGAGCTCCAAGGTGGGGGACTTACTAGAGCTATCCAGTTAGGGTGGACTGTATGATGGTCTCTCACTCTTTGCATATTGTTTGGCTGTGGTCTCTGTATTTGCTCCCATCTATTGCAGGAGAAAATTTCCCTGACGATAGCTTATCAAGGCACTGATCTACATGTATACCATGTTGTCAGGAGTCATTCTATTGCTATGTAGTATTTAACAGAGAAGTAGTATTTTGTTTTCCCCTAGGTCCCAGACCCATCTAATCTTAGGCTCTTGTTCAGCCAAATACTGTTTTAGATGGGCTACATTTCATGGAGTTTGCCTTCAATGTAATTAGATATTGGTTGGTTATGCCCTTTAGCTTTCTGCCACTATTGCACTAATGCATTTTTCAGGCAAGTTATCACTATGGATTGAATGGTTTGTAGGTGGTTTGGTGTTTACCCTTCCCCTTTAGTAGCTTGCAGTCCCTTCCAGTATCAAAAATATTAGTCCATAAAAATAAACACTCTGGTGGGTTCTAGCTTGACTTTTCTATGTTCACTAAGTTGTATAGGTATGATCTTCTCCAATGGGACCTTACTATCAGTTTATGGGGACCAAGCAGTGTCCTTGGCAATAGCCTGGGTTGTTTGGGGGTTCCTGTGAGAAACAATTGTCCAAAAAGACAATTGGATATAGCCTATTACTTAGACCTGGGAATGAGGTCGGCAAGGAAGGAGTGGCCACAGCAAATGGTGATAAAATAGGGACATTACAATTGGAAAACAGGAGGGAGAATGAAGATTGCCCAACTTATTTCCTGGTTGGTGTGGCAGGAACATTTCCAAAGAGAGCCTGTGGGAGCCGGTGACTGACTCAAAGTGATAGGGTGGGAAAGGAAGGCTGTTTTTTAGCTTCTTGAGAATTCTCTACACTGATTTCCAGAGTGGCTTCACCAGTTTGCAATCCTATACACAGTGAATGAGGGTTTCTTTTTCCCACATCTTTGCCAGCATTTGTGGTCAATTTTGTTGTTGATCCCACTTTCAGAGGGTTAAGATGAGATCACAAAGTTGTTTTAGTTTGCCTCTCCCTAATTGCAAAGGGTGATAAATATGCTTTGGTATATTTATATGCCAAATATATTTGGTATTTTTGAGAACTCTGCATGTCTATAGCCAATTTTAAAAATTTGATTTTTTGAGTTTTAAAAAGTTTTTTATATATTCTGAATATTAATCCTCAGATGAACAGCTAGCAAATATTCTCTCCCTTTCTGTGGACTCTCTTCATTTAACTGATTGTTTCTTCTGTGATCTAAAAGCTTTTAAGCACAAAAATTTGTTGATATATTATGATTTATAGAAAATCATGCAGCTGAGTTTTACTGTCAGAATTGAAGAACAGGAGAAAGAACAGATAACACCTTGTAATAGTCATTAAAAGAAACAGCAGCCATACACATTTATGCATCGTTACCACCCAATGTTGTGGTGGTGGTGGTCATGTGAGATAGCAGGACTTCACTGACGTAACTTGAATTGGAAAACATGTTTCTTTCTGGATGCTTATAGTACATACCTTTAGTCCTAGCACATGGGAGGCAGGGGCAGGAAAAGCTCTGTGAGTTAGAGGCTAGCCTGGTCTACAGAGTGTGTTCCAGGACAGACAGTGGTATACAGGGGTGTCTCCAAAAACTAAAACGAAGAAAAGCAAAGCAAAACAAAAAAGAACAAACCAAACCAATGTTATGAGATCAGAGCTGGGAAGGAGCAGATTGAATGATATAGCTTATCACTATGGAAATCATGGGAAATGGAGAGAAATAGTGAAATCAAAGCTTTTTATCACTAAAAACATTTGTTAAAACTGGAGTTGCGGCACTTTTTGATACCTGAGAAGCCAAGTGGGTATGGGAATTATAATAACTATCAAAGTATTTTAGCAAGGGCCTTTGAGATGATAAGTGTGTAATAGCTGTTAAGTCTCAAGATCTGAGTTCTGTTCCTAGAAGAAAAAGAGTAGAAGGGGAGAACCACCCATCTTCAAGTACTCTTTTGATCCCCACAAGTCCACAGTGGTACTGGTTTACACACCCACAGATACGTAAACACACACACACACACACACTCAATTTAAATAATACATTTATTTATATAAAACAAAGAGATTTAAGAAGCAGTTGAAAGTTTCTAATTATGATAAGAGATTTTATGAAGGATGAGTCAGTGCTGTCAGTCATAGCAAGTGACATGGAATTACTGATAAGTGATTGTCGGGACCACCCTCGCCGGCAAGGAATGACGCAACACAGGAAGATCTTCTTCAAGCAGTTTACTCAGGATCCCTGTACAAGTGCAAGCTTCTTCTGATCCCGGAGAGAATAAAGCCAAGCCCTTAAATACTAATAGCTAGCCAATCAGGCTTAGCTACGTAGGCATTGCTGATAGGCTGTATCCACGGGGAAGGTGCAAGACTCAACAGGCTTCACCCAAATAAGGAGTTGTTTAGGACAGGGAGCCTGCCAGCGGGAAGGCAGAAAGCAGAAACCGGCGCCATTTTAAGGGCGCGGTAGCAAGCAGCTCCCTACAAGTGATCATCTCATCCTATCTTTCATTGGTTTTTGCTTGTGTGGCCATTAAAACTTTAGCTGCTTACATCACCCACATCATCTTATTATAAATGCAACTTTGGGCATTTCAAACACTTATAGCTCATCCAGAGTCTGGGGCTGCCTTGGAGTCTATTTTTAAGAAGCCCTCCAGGTGACTTGACTTTATTCCATGTCAAAAGTTTTGAATAATGTACAACACCAGGACCCGCGTGAATGTGATCTAGCAGCACACAAAGGGATCCTTAAAAAACAGAAGTTCATAGCTTCCCATCTGCAACTTCTTTGCTAGGCGGATTACACATATTCCCATGAGAGAATGAGCAACTCTTCCGTGTCACCCCATATTTTGTAAGTTTAGCACCAACACCCCTACGCTGCTGGAAACTACCAACTCTCAGACAAAGTAATTCAACTGTTTATGCTTACCCTGTGGCTTGGAAGCCAGCGGTTGAATCTGTGGGACTCAGACCAGTCTTCTGTTGCTTCCTCAATAGTCAAGTATTTACTCTGCAAAGTATTTTGAGGGAGCTGGTTTCCCAAAGAAAGAAAACCGTCACAACTAGCAATTAAGTTAATTTGAAACCAATGTTAGACTCATTTGAGTAACTTTTACAGTTTATAATTTTAAGAATATGATTCTGAAGCCAGGATTTTGTGTCAGAATTTTGTTTCTTTCATTTTCCATCTATGTAGTCACCTACAGATGAATTATCATAATGGTGTCTTCATCTGTGAAATGAGCCTACCACGGAGTGTATTAAAAACATTATTCTAGTATTGTCACCATTTTCCCATCAAATAGCTGTCACATTTTTTTGGTTATAAAGCCCACTATTAACTCTAATGACTTTTTTTTTTGCTAACTTTTATATTTATGAGTGTATTTTTAGTTGTAGCAATTGCTTTGGTTTATCTTCTGGTTGGTTTCAAAGTATATTTGGCCAATTCCTATATATGACTATATTTCTGCTAAGCAAACATAAATTTTCATGTATTTTAAACATTATTATTAGTATTAGCAATACAGTATTTGATAGTAACCTTAACCAAGAGACATCTTGATGATCTCATTTAAGTGGTAGCCAACCAGTCACAGTATTTAGATGGATCTGAAACTTTATCTGATACTGATAGAAAAGAGTAACTGATTCTTTATTTGGTTCATTTAACAAAGATATGCATTTATTTTGTCTCTGAAAAATAGGTAGCAGAATGGAAAATATGTAATGCTGTAGTCAAATAGGTAGACAATGCAGAAGCATTTCCTAGAAGTAAAGGCTAGGAAAGTTGCTCCAGCTTCTACTCGATAAAGGCTGTAGAGATGTGGATACAGCAGACAGATTCCAGAATTATATGTTTGAAATTATACAAAGATTGTATTTTCATCTATTATACTTACAGATCTCAGAGAACCTGAATCTCAAGTCTGCTTGTATTATAGATACAACTGATTTAATCTTAAATCTATGCATATTATAGACACAATTGATTGACTTTGTTGTTTCTTGGAATTGAATTACACATACAGAGAACTGTTGTGTTATGAAAAATACACAGATGTACAACATATATATATATATATGGAAAATATTGGTATCTTCTTTGATGATAGTTATATTTATTTGTTGAATACTGATGGTTTACATTCTGAGTTTTATCTTTTTATATCCAAGTATTTGCATTATTTACATGCATATAGTATTAGGTCAAATGGATAAGGTTTGCCAGGTAGTAGAGGCACATACCTTCATTCTTAGCACTCAGGAGGCAGAGGCATGGGGATTCTACGAATTAGAGGCCAGTCTGGCTCTACAGAACAAATTTCAGGACAGTCAGGGCTACACAGAGAGACACTGTGTTAAAACTCTTAAAAAAATAGGATAAGATTGACATCTTTATGGACACAAGGCCTAATGTAGATGTCATAATAAAAATTCACATTTACAAATGTGTGATTTCAAAGAATAAATAAACACTGAATTAGAAACTTTCCATTACTGTAGCAAAATATCTGAGAAAACAACTTTTTTTTCTACATTCTTTGTTAACATTCCAAATGATTTTCCCATTCCTGGTTCACACCTCCCCATAAGTCCCATAAGCCCTCTTCCCTCCTCCCATTCCCCATCAAACCCTACCCACTTCTCTGTCCTGGTAATCTCTTGCATTGCTTCATCAAGCCTTTCCAGGACTAGGGTTCTCTTCTTCCTTCTTCTTGGGAATCATTTGATATGTTAATTATGTCTTGGGTATTTAGAGCTTCTGGGCTAATATCCACTTATCAGTGATTGCATTCCATAATGTGTTCTTTTGTGATTGGGTAACTTCATTTAGGATGATATTTTCCAGTTCCAACCATTTGCCTAAAAATTTCATGAATTCATTGTTTTTAATTGCTGAGTAGTACTCCATTGTGTAAATAAACCACATTTTCTGTATTCATTCCTCCATTGAGGGACATCTGGGTTCTTTCCAGCTTCTGGCTGTTATAAATAAGGCTGCTATGAACATAGTGGAGCATGTGTCCTTATTACATGTTGGGCAATCCTCTGGGTATATGCCCAGGAGTGGTATAACAGGGTCCTCTGGAAGTGTCATGGCCAGTTTTCTGAGGAACTGCCAGACTGATTTCCAGAGTGGTTGTACCAGCTTGCAATCCCACCAGCAGTGGAGGAGTGCTCCTCTTTCTCCACATCCTTGCCAACACCTGCTGTCTCCTGAGTTTTTAATCTTAGCCATTTTGACTGGTGTGAGGTAAAATCTCAGGGTAGTTATGATTTGCATTTCCCTAATACTAATGATGTTTAACATTTCTTAAGTTGCTTCTCAGCCATTCAAAATTCTTCAAGTGAAAATTCCTTTTTTTAGCTCTGTACCCCATTTTTTAATAGGGTTATTTGGCTCTCTGGAGTCTAACTTCTTGATTTCTTTGTATATATTGAATATTAGCCCTTTGTCATATATGGGGTTGGTGAAGATCTTTTCCCAATTTGTTGGTTGATGTTTTATCTGATTGACAGTGTCCTTTGCCTTACAGAAACTTTGTAATTTTATGAAGTCCCATTTGTCAATTCTTGATCTTAGAGCATAAGCTATTGGTGTTCTGTTCAGGAAGTTTTCCCCTGTGCCCATGTCCTCAAGGGTCTTCCCCAGTTTCTTTTCTATTAGTTTCAGTGTGTCTGGTTTTATGTGGAGGTCTTTGATCCACTTGGAGTTGAGCTTAGTACAAGGAGATAAGAATAGATCGATTTGCATTCTTCTGCATGCTGACCTCCAGTTGAACCAGCACCATTTGTTGAAAAGGCTATGTTTTTTCTATTGGTTGGTTTTAGCTCCTTTGTCGAAGATCAAGTGACCATAGGCGTGTGGGTTCATTTCTGGGTCTTCAATTCTATTCCATTAATCTGCCTGTCTGTTACTGCACCAATACCATGCAGTTTTTAATACTATTGCTCTGTAATACTGCTTGAGGTCCAAGATACTGATTCCCCCAGAAGTTCTTTTACTGTTGAGAATAGTTTTTAGTTATCTTGGGTTTTTTGTTATTCCAGATGAATTTGAGAATTGCTCTTTCTAACTCTATAAAGAACTGATTTGGGATTTTGATAGGGATTGCATTGAATCTGTATATTGCTTTTGGCAAGATTTACTATATTAATCCTGCCAATCCATGAGCATGGAAGATTTTTTCCATTTTTTTGAGGTTTTCTTCAATTTCCTTCTTCAGAGACCTGAAGTTCTTGTCATACAGATCTTTCACTTGTTTGGTTAGAGTCACACCAAGATACTTTATATTGTTTGTGGCTATTGTGAAGGGTCTCATTTCCCTAATTTCTTTCTGAGAAAACAACTTAAAGGAGAAAAGATGAATTTTTAAAGGGTCCAGTCCTAGTTCAAGTGCCCTCACTCCTTTTAGCTTGTGCCAATCTTCAAAGCAGGACATGGGTGAGGGAAGGTGCTTAGGTCATGGCAACCAGCAAAGAAAGTAGGAGTTGGAGTGGGAGAGGTGGGAGGGAAAAGGACAGCCATGAGATATATCCTTCAAAGACCTACTTCCTTTAAGCAGGGCCTACTTCCCAATAGCTTATATAGTATGCAAGTTTCAGCAGAGTTATTGTCTTACTTATGGCTCTGGTGACCCAGTCACCTCTAAATAGCAGCATTGTCAAGGAACCAACACTGAAGCACATGAGCCTTTGGGGGAGACAACTTACATGAAAACCATAACAACTAATGTTGAATGGAGATTGTGGCTTTTGTACTGCTCCATACTTTGTGAATAAGAGCATTGCCCACATTGTTCTCTGGGATGAACTAATTTTTTTGAACTATTCCCACTAAGGTTGTGCTATGTAATGACCAGCTTTGCAAGACAGTGTAAATGCTACCTTTCACACCAAAGTGAGAGATAATTACCAAGGTAATATAAGTCACATCTTCTGGGTAGAGGGACAAATGAGTCTGCTGATCATAAAAGACCAAGACTCATTTCTTTATTTACATTTCAAATGTTATACTCTTCCCTTGTTTCCCCTCCGAAAACCCTCTATCCCATCCCCCCTACCCTTGCTCACCAACCCGCCCACTCCTGCTTCCCTATACTGGCATTCCCCTACACTGGAGCATCGAGCCTTCACAAGACCAAGGGCTTCTCCTCTCATTGATGTCCCACAAGGCCATCCTCTGCTGCATATGCATCTGGAGCTATGGGTCCTTCCATGTGTACTCTTTGGTTGGTTGTTTAGTCCCTGGGAACTCTAGGGGTATTGGTTGGTTGATACTATTGTTTCTCCTATGGGGCTTCAAACCCCTTCAGGGTTTGGGTCCTTTCTTTTGCTTCTGCATTGGAAACCCTGTGCTCAGTCCATTGGTTGGCTGTAAGCATCCCCCTCTGTGTTTGTCAGGTACTGGCAGGGCCTCTCAGGATACAGTTATATCAGGCTCCTGCCAGCAAGCACTTGTTGACATTCACAATACTGTCTGGGGTTGGTAACTGTATATGGGATGGATCCCCAGGTAGGGCAGTCTCTGGATGGCCTTTCCTTCAGTCTCTGCTCCATACTTTGTCTTTGTATCTCCTCCCATGGGTATTTTGATTCCCCCTTCTAAGAAGGACCAAACAGATGCCACACTTTGGTCTATCTTCTTCTTGAGCTTCATTTATAGCACTCACATTGACTGTGTGGCAGCTGTTGGTTCTCTTTACATGAAGAGAGGTGTGAGACTCATGAGAGCAGTGCAAAGCTACTAACACCCAGACATTGTTACTTTGTGAGTATAACTTTTTTCCTTCATCAGTGTTTCAGAAGTCTACATTTTCCTATCAGAATTTATGGAACTACAAAACAGGCTAAATTGTTTGCTTGCATTTTGTGTTGAAATCTGTTTTTCGATTTTGAGGTTTGTGGTCTCTCAACTCTCTCACTGTCTCTGACTCTTTTTCTTTTTCCTCTATTTTAAGCCATTTTTCTATCTCCAACTGTCTTTAGGAACAACATTAAGTGCAAAACAGCCAAATTCTTGTTCAAAAGTCACGTATGATGGCATATGAACTTAGAGCATTTTACTCATAACATGAAAGTGATTTTTTTTCTTGCAGGAAATACTGAAAAATGTTTCAATTTCCCAGTTGCTAAAACAGAAGCTATTTAAGTATATGTGAGAATTAAGTATATATGAGAATGAGAGAGATCAGGCCTACAGAGGCTTGTTATCAAGAGGCTTCTTAGACTCCAGAAATAATTGGAAAACATTTGGCACTAGTGCAGGGGCAGAGGTCTCTGCTATTGGTGATCCTGACATAGGAGGTGTCTGGTGTATCACTACTATACAGAGCTAGCAATCTAATGAGATGTATTTTTAATTAAGATAAAGAAGGAACATTCACATTCATAGTTTACTGTGCTATTAAAATAGATATTAAAGCTTATTGCCTATGTTTTTAACAGTTCACATAATGATATGACAAATTATACTAATCAATTTTCTAATATTAAAACTTCTTTGTATTCCTGTTTGTTTATTATGTTCTCTTGGGCTAAATTTATCTCTTTAGAATTTGATAATTGCTCCTATACTCCTTTGTAGACTTATATAATAATAAAAAAGAAAATTTACAGATACATACTTTCTTCAATTCCCTCCATGGTATCCTTAGCAATTATACAGCTATAAAAATTGCATAGAAGAAATAAGTGTAGAAACACAAGGGCGTGGCTACAAGCAGAATAACAAAGATAGTCTTGGTGTGTGTCCTACTTAGCATTAACTCTTGCTGTGACACAGCCTAGAATATCTGAATAATTTCTCAATTAAGAAATTGTTTTCATCAGCTTAGTTTTTGAGAGGAATATGGAAGAGTTTGGAACTTTGGGATGAAATAGCTATTGAGTGTTCATAAGCTTCACAGACTACTAGTTATTAGGATCTTGAAGACAATGCTCAGCATAACGTGGATATAGGTCTATGTCACAAGACTTCACTGGGAAGTAAGGATTTAGTCAGGAACTGGATTATGGAAACTTGGCTCATAATTTGTGAATGCTAGTTACACTGAGGATGAAGAAATCATTTAAAACTATCAGAGGGGTCAACACCATTGAAACTCAGTCTCTTTTGCTTTTGAATGACAATGGGGTATTGATGAGCTAAGGAGGAAGAATCATCTATGATTAATTTAAAAAAATAGTATCACTGAGGTAAAATACTGTGTTTTATTGGGACAAAGGAAATATTTTTTCTCATGGTCAGTGAACAGTAGCTATGATCTAATCGGGCCAAAGTGACAACCAAACTAGCAGCAAATTTCTCCCAGAAGGGACTGGTTTGGAAGGTAGGAAAGCTGCAGGATTTAAGAGGTCATTGAGAAAAGCTGAAGCTTGGTACAATATGGAAAGTCAGAGTTCTTGAAGAAAGGCCAGGCTCAGAGCCTAGGACATTAAAGATGCTGTGACTGTCAATTACAATGTCAGGCGTAGAGTGGAGAGGGCCTAACCTTACTAGACCAAGTGTGTGCTGAAGATGTTAGAACTAGAGAAATGATGATACTTAAGTCTTTTGGGACCCAGAAGATTATATCATGAGTGAGTCCCAGGTGCCAGACATCAAACGAATTCGGTTTTCATGGCAGGATTTTGAATTTGCTTTTATGATTGTTTTTATGCCCTAGTTATTTCATTTTAGATTAAAAATGTATAATTCTGTTTGATTTTTGAGAAGCCTACAGTTAAGATACTTTGGATTTTAATGTGTCAATAAATTAAAAGTTGAACTATGTCTTGCATTATAATAGTAACATGGGAACTTGACAAAGAATGGAAGATTATTATTTAAACTGATATATCTGTTTATAAAGATGACAAAGTAGTGAAATGTCCCAGTTAGAATTAACTATCAACTTGAATATTGTATTTCAATTGAGTTCCTCTTCATCAGATTGATTTGTAGACATGTCAGTGTAACATTGCCCTGATTATTCATTGAAGTCAGAAGGAAGCACCATTCCTTAAGCCGATGGCTGTGGGCTGTATACGGTGGCTATATGAACCTGAGCAAAACAGAGACAAGTCAGCTATCTTCAGGTTCCCACCTCGAGATTCTCCCCTTACTTCCTTCAGTGATGAGCTGTAACCTGGATGTGTAAACCAAATAAAGCCTTTGCTCCCCAAGTTGCTTGGAGTGAGAATGTTTTATCAAAGCAAACGAAAGTAAACTAGAAGAATTTATTGCCTTAAATTTAGGAAAGTTTTTACAATAAATCTTTTGTATTCTGCTGTTATGCACCAAAGATTCTAATTATATGTAGAAAACGTATTTGGTTTATTTTTAAAATTATTAGATTATATTTTGAAAGTATTGCTTGGCTTGTATTTCAAATGTTTTCTCTTGCATATTTATTATTCTTATGGGTTTTTTTTTTTTTTTGCTCCATCCACAATAAATTATTTATGAGACAATAAGGTGAAAACTGTGGATTGAAACAGTTTGCTATATATCCAGGGGAAGAGAATCTTAGAAACTTATAATATGTAAACAAAGGACCTCTTAAGTACTTCTCAAACATCTTAGTATTTGACAATTTCTTCCTTTTACACAACTACTATATTATATCATTTGATCATAAAGTGAGGCATATTTCGTAAAGAGCTCCCCCGTTCATGTAGACTCCAGGCATGTATCCTGGCCACTGCCCTTCTCTTCTCTTTATAGAACTTTTTTTCAGTGTTTCTGTCTGTTTGGATTTTCAACAAATCAATTTTGTTCCTAAAAGAGTTGGTTGTTTAAATATGTTGGATGGCTTTCCAAAGCTAGGAAGAATGGCAGCCAAAAGCAGACTTACAACGGCACAGGATAGAAACACCCTGATTCAGTGAAGTCTGAACTGACATCGGCAGAAAAATTGAGCTGGGACACTCAAAGGCATCCGATGTCCCTTAGTTGGTGCCACTAGTGCCAGGCTCCATGCTTCTAAGGGATCTTCAGTGATCTATACAAAAACTAGGAGTGGCCTGTGTTTTGGAAGCCCATCACATAACATATCCGATGCTTTGGACTAGGATTATGAGCTGATTAGGGCATTTAGCATTAAAATTTGCTAAGTATAAACTTCATTCAGAAGTTGGTACAAAACTTTAAGACATCCAGAGTTTATCATTTATGGCTGAGTTAAGTTGGGTACTTCTGTAACACTATTCTTTCTGTTTGGAAATGTGAAGAATCTTTCAGAGTACAGACCATGACCCAGGCTTCAGAGATGAGGTGAATGTTCTCCAGCGTACCTAGCCTCTTCCTTCAGAAAACAAGACGCTTGCCACCTTTTTTGAGCAGCCACTCTGGTGCTAACAATGTCCCAAAGAGGAGTAAACTGGAAGTTAAAACACCATTTTCAGAATGCCAACACTGTTCTGAAAAAATAAACCACATAAAAATTTTGACACCAAAAAAATCCAGAGGTAGAGAGACTCAGGGAAAGCACCTAGGGAACATGACTCTAAAAGCCTCACCAGGGTCACCTTTTGTGAACATGTCCACTTATTTGTCCTGTGATGTTAGAGGAGGGGACCGGAAAAAAAAAAGCCACCTGCTTTCAAAAACAGTACTGGTTGCTGAAAGCGTCTGGATAGCCAATGTCTCAGAAACACATCAGACCCCTAATTGCCATGCCAGAAATAGGCTTAAGAGCAGAGTCTAGTATCAAATAGAACACAGGGTTTTTCAATGAAAAGGGGGAAGACTGAAAGACCAAATGAATAGAAGACTGGGTGACAGGGAGGAAGGAAATAAAGAACACACAGGAAGGACACAGGAACATGCTGGAGTCGTGATGAACAGAGGCAGAGTGGATACAGTCTCCCCCAGTGGAAGCTTTGCTGTCTGTTTTTTGTTGTTGTTGTTTTTTGTTACTTTTGTTTTGTTTTGTTTTGTTTTTTGATTTTTTGAGACAGGGTTTCTCTGTATAGCCCTGACTGTCCTGGGAAGTCACTCTGTAGACCAGGTTGGCCTCCAACTGAGAAATCCTCCTGCCTCTGCCTTCCAAGTGCTGGGATTAAAGGCGTGTGCCACCACTGTCTGGCAGTCTGCTTCTTGATATGAGTCCCTGTCTGATTTCCTCGGATAGGATGGATCCATGGTGTTTAGCAGCAGAGCGGGGATAGACTGTACTTATTGAAGCCTGGTGGGTGACTATTGAAAAGAAATAGATTGTCATTCTGTAATGCCTTGTGCATACATAAAAACCAGTCTGTGTGGAGAGGAAAGATTTAGAATTGCTATACAAGAGTAAGCAGTATTGTGGGGAAAGGGATGGCAGGGCAGGGGTGGACTGGAGGACACAAAGAAGTTCCAGTACTTAAGTACTAGAAAGGAAGAATAATTTGGTTTCTGTCACTTAGAGAAAATAAAAGATGCTCATTTTTCTGTGCTGTACCCACCTTTTATAAACCTTTAACAAGTTCTACAAAAATACCACAGTATTCCCATCCCTAGCAGCCTCCAGGATGGTCCTATCTGTGATGATGTTCAGCTGCACATCAGAGAATTTTTACTCCAACCATCAACTGTAGATCTGTAACAGCTTATCAAAGAGAGCGTGTCATCTTTATTCATATTGTATAATCTGAGAGCAAAGGGTAGTTTCTTGCTTTGGCAGCTGAATGGCTTCTTTTGCTGTTTTGTTTTTATTATCTTCAATGGGTCAGAAATAAGTCAAAGTTCTCATCAATAAGAAGTTCACTTGGTCCTCGTGCTCTGAAAGACAGGTATTGCTTGTGCTGTCCCCTGGTGGGTTTACAGCAAATTCTAGAATCATCTGGAAATCTCCAAAGCTTAGAGTTCTATCCTCTTGTCTCAGCGGGTGAACCAGCTGTACAGGAAAAGTCAGTTTCTTCCTTGTCTTTGATTTCTGTCCTTCAGTAATGTGGAGGTGAGAGAGTCAACGCCATGCTGCAAGCTCCTTCTAGAACAGCAGTGCCAAAAACAGGGTCAAGAGGAAAGGAAGGAGGGGAGGCCTTTTGCATGTTGTAAATTCTGTCTTTTTTATTTTGTAAAATTAATAATTGTTTGGTGGCCATTTAAACAATGACTTGGAGCAGTTGCTTTTTGATAGCTGTTTCATCCTATGTTTTGTTTTCATGGATCCCTTGTGGTATTAATGGTGGTTATGGTGGTATATATGAGATACATACACACACAAAGATGGTTATTTGATGTAAATTTTCCTTTCTTTCTCTTCCTTCCTTCCTTCCTTCCTTCCTTCCTTCCTTCCTTTCTTTCTTTCTTTCTTTCTTTCTTTCTTTCTTTCTTTCTTTCTTTCTTTCTTTCTTTCTTTCTTTCTTTCTTTCTTTCTTTCTTTCTTTTTTCTTTCTTTCTTCTCTTCCTCCTCCTCCTTTCTCCCTGTTTCTCTCTCTCTCTCTTTCTCTCTTTCTTACTTTTTATTAGAGTTTCTTTTTATTGGTATAATCATAATTCCTCGTTATGTTTCCTTCATCTTGACATATACGTACATTTGCTGCTAGAGGGCAGGTAGCTTTATATGTGATGGGAACTCATGTATAGTACTCATTCCTACATACTTTATTTGCTACTTCACAGTAATAGGCAAGGATGTGGTCAAACTAAAGGAGAGGGGTCTTCAGGGTGAATATTATATTTGTAGATATTATTTTTAGATGACTAATTTATTCAAAGGTATTTTTAATATTTAGTTTTCCCTCCAACTAATTGTTATTTTTTGCTACATTTTCAATACCTCTTTCATAAGATGTGCTCTGTGATTCTGTTGTCCTTTAGTTTAATTGAAGATATAATTTACTATTAATATAGTTACTATAATCATTTTCATGTTGATTTCAGAAAGGAGAGACAGTAATATCATCATAAACTTTAACCAAAATTTGACTTTATTAAGCTTTTCAGGCCATTTTAGAAGTATTTGAGGTCAGAATTTGGAATTTAGTTGTAGAGCATCATAAGCAATATGAATCAATATCCAGGTTAACCTACAATAATAGAACAACCACAATACATCGAGTCTCTAATATACCCTACAGTTGCATCTCTTTTATCTCTCTGTAGTTTTACAAGTTTTTGGCTATTTTCATCGATAATTCATCTGGCATATTAATTATAATTAAACATACTATGAAAATTATCTAAGAGCCAAATTTAACCAAAGTTGATAACTTCTATTTACTTTCATGCAAAAGTGGCATGCTAGAAATTTCTAGCAATGTTAGATATACTGTAGACAACTCAATTAATTTGAATGACAGCATTGCCTGATACCAAAAAGACTGTCAAAGCGACTACCTACCATCTATTGTGAATATCTGGTAATTTCCTAATCTCAAGATATTTCTTGTTTGGATAAAAAAGTTAAATATTGGTTGTGGTAAATGTAAATATTTTATCTTCCTTTTAAGTATCTGCGAGATTCAACATATTAAATATATGGTCATATTGAATTTATAAACTTACCACCTCCCCATGGCAATTTTCAGAGCCCTAAATTTTATCATTGAAGGTATTCAGCCAGATGACTGAGTGTGGAGCTTGCAACTCAGTTTTCAGCATGAAATTGAAGCTGTCATTCATCATGGCTCACAAGCACAGGCGAGCTCAATACAAAAGCCACCTTGCATTGCTGCCCATCTTCTTTTCTCTCCTTACACTGGAAAAGACACCCTTTGTCCAGACAAATGGACTCAAGAGAACAAGAGTAAATTAAACCGGGGTCATCAAAGAAGCAATGAAAGCACCTGTATATTGGAGACTTTATTATAAACTCTGATTTGTCTCCCACAGAACCAATTTTACCATGTTTTTTATTAAATACAATTCTAGACTAAGGTACTCAAGGAAAGCTTTCCATCTATTTCCCTCAGAATCCTTATTGTGGTGCGTTGGATTTTTAAGGAGGAATGTCAGGACAAAAACAATGTTATTAGGAAAAGTAATCACATATATGGTTAGACAAGAAACATCATCCATCTTTCTAGGCTGTATGTACATCATATTCTTGTGATGAGATATTGGTAAGTCACTTATCGAACTATGCCTCAGATCATTCACATCAACATAAATGGCTTTTACTCTCCTGGGAAATAATGCTTGAAATTTTATGTGCGCACATTTAATCTTCCTAAAATTATGATTTGGTTGGTCTGACATGAACCTGATCTAAATTCACTAAATAAACTTGAAAATTCCCTACGAAAAATGATGCAGCAGCCACTGAAATCCCCACTGGTATCAAGTGTTAGAAATGTAGATAGTAAAAAGGGCACATTTAACATGTAAGAATACAGCCTGGTACATATAATAGAAAATCTTTGTCACATCTTTCCTAAATACAAAATAATAGCTTTTGTTAGGACATTTTCATAAATATGTATTATTATATTTGGCTAACATTTGCCAATTATTACCTTCCCTTGTCCCCAGGTGTCCTCTTCTTGAAAATGGTTCTTGTTGAACTTTTCTGTCATATATCTGTTAAAAATTAACCTTATGACATGAGAAACTAGCATGATATTTGTCTTTCAATTCTCCTTTTACCCATTCTCTTTTTAGAGTCCCTTGTTTCCTTTATGAAGACTCTCCCTTTTTCCTTCATGTAGAGGAAATAAATATGTAAATATATAAAAATGTAAACATATATATGATATACACATATACATATTTTGTGATTTTGTTTATTTATTTATTTGTTTGTTTGTTTGTTTATTGACATGGTTTCTCTGTGTAGCTCTGACTGTCCTAGAACTCACTCCATAAACCAGGCTGGAAGTGAGAACTCAGATACCTCCTGCTTTTGCCTCATCTACTGGGATTAAAGGTGTGCATCATCACTGTCCAATGAAAAGTCTTTATGAGCATCTCAAAGCCTGAGTGATTTGCTCTGGCCCTCCTCTCATTCCTATTTGTTTGTTGTTGTTGTTTGGTTGTTTTTGTGTTTGTTTGGTTGGTTTGGTCTTTTAGACAGGGTTCCTCTAAGTAGATCAGTTTGACTTTGAACTCAAAAAGATCTACCTGTGTCTGACTGCATTTTCTGCCAAGTTCTGGGGTTAAAGGCATGTGCCACCATTGCTAGGCATACTTTAAATTTAGATTTTATATGTGCTAGAAGATGTGATATTTTTCTTTCCTGGTTGACTATTTTCATTGAATATGATGGTCTTTATTTCCATGTGAATACATCTTGTTATATACACATTCTAAACAGTCTACATACAGATTAAGTTTCAATAAAACCTTACTTGCTGGGATGAAATATCTATAGGAGCGTTTGACAGCATTACATTTAGAAAACCATAAAGACTTCACTAGAGAAATTATAAACAATAATTAATCCAGTAAATGTGCAGATATGGATTCAACATTAAAAATGGGAACTATTTTTGTGCACAAATGGTAGGAGTGATAAAGAAACAAAGAAAAAATCCCACTTATCACCTTGACATAAGGCTTAGAAATAAGTTTAAATCAGAAATGGGAGACATAAGTACTGACAAAAGTAACACAGTGATGAAAGGCACTAAAGAGTGTCCACTGAAGTGGAAAACTTCTTTGTTCAAGGACAGAAACAAGGGGTACTAATAAATTCACACTTATTATTAAACACAGTCTCAATCAAGTCATAGTGGCATGATTTAAAAAGTATTTAATTTACTTATTTGCTTACTTGTGTATGTGTGAGTGTGTGGGTATAGGTGAATGCACACATGCACATGCACATGCAATAGCATGCTTGCACTCTACATTGAGTCTTCTTAGAGGACAGCAGATGATTTGCTGATGCCAGTTATTTCCTTCTACTATCTAGTACCTGGGAATTTAAATACGATCAGCAGGTTTGGTGGTAAGGGCCTTTATCTGCTGAGCCATCTTGCCAATACATATGTTTATTTCTTTGTTTGTTATAACTTAAAAACCATTCCCCAAAATATATGTGGAACAATTAAGCATCCCAAAGAGCCCAATCAATCTTGAGCAAAACACAAAATAAAAACAAAAAAAGCACAAACAAAAACAAGATTGGAGATACAGTACTCCCTTACTCAGAATATATTGTAAAGCCATAATAACCTAGATAGCATGGTATTACATTAAAACAAAGCCACATTAGTCAATGGAACATAACAGAGAACCCAGATAAATATACAAATGTGCAGTTAATACGTTTTTGATAAATGTGCCAAGAACAAGTACAGAGGAAAGGACAGCCTGCTTAGTAAATGGCTGCGGACAACATGCATTTCACATGCAGAATAACTAGATTGGACCTTTTATTACATATAAAAATAAACTGTAAAGGAACAAAAGATTTAAATGGTAGACCTAATTCTGTAAAAACAATTAAAAAATTTATACCATTGATCTGAACAAAGTTTAGGGGATGACAGTGGACCCAAAAGGAGAGGTAAGAAAATAGATAATTTATATTGTAAGAATATAAAAAAGGCTTCTTAATTCTCCAATAAAAAGACATAGACTAACAGACTGAATTCGTAAATAAGACCCAACATTTTGTTGCATACAGAAAATGCGTCTCAGTGTCAAAGACAAACACTACCTAAGAGTAAAAGGCCGGAAAACAGTCCTCCAAGCAAATGGTCCCAGGAAACAAGCCGGAGTAGCCATTCTATATCAGATAAAATAGGCTTCCAACCAAAAGTCATCAAAAAAAAAAAAAAAAGATAGAGAAAGCCACTTTATACTCATCAAAGAAGAAATCTATCAGGAAGAACTCTCAATTTTGAACATATGCCCCAAGTACAAGGGCACCTGCATTCGTAAAGGAAACTTTTTTAAAGCTTAAAGCATACATTGCACCCCACACAATAATTGTGGGGGACTTAAATACCCCACTCGCTTCAATGGACAGATCAGGGAAACACAAACTAAACGGAGTCACAGTAAAACTAAAAGAAGTTTTGGACCAAATGGACTTTATTAAGTATATCTATAGAACATTTCATCCTAAATCAAAATGATATATCTTCTTCTCACCACCTCATGGTACCTTCTCCAAAATTGACCATATAATTGGTCACAAAACAGATCTCAACAGATATAAGACAATCGAACTAATTCCATGCCTCCTATCAGATTACTATGGAATAAGTGTCGTCTTCAATAGCAACAGAAACAACAAAAAGCCCACATACACATGGAAGCTGAACAATTCTCTACTCAATGATACCTTGGCCAAGAAAGAAATAAGGAAAGAAATCAAAGAATTTTTAGAATTTAATGAAAATGAAGGCACAGCACACCCAAATTTATGGGACACAATGGGAAAGCAGTGCTAAGAGGAAAATCATAGCTCTGAGCGCCTACAAAAAGAAGCTGGAGAGAGAGCATACACTAGCAGTTTAAGAGAACACCTGAAAGCTTTAGAACAAAGAGAAGCTAATATACCCAAGAGGAGTAGAAGGCAGGAAATCATGAAACTCAGGGCTGAAATCAACCAAGTTGAAACAAAAAGAACTATACAAACAATCAACAAAAGTAAGAGCTGTTTCTTTGAGAAAATCAGCAAGATAAATAAACCTTTAGCCAGACTAACCAGAAGGCACAGAAACAGTATGCAAATTAAAATCAGAAATGAAAAGGGTGATATAACAAGAGAAACTGAGGAAATCCAAAAAAAATTATCATATCCTACTACAAAAGCCTATACTCAACAAAACTGAAAAATCTGGAGGAAATGTACAATTTTCTAGACACATACCAATTACCAAAATTTAATCAGGATCAGGTAGACCATCTAAATAGACCTATAATCCCTAAAGAAATAGAAGTGGTCACTGACAGTCTCCCAAACAAACAAAAAAAAAAAAAAAACAAGCACGGGACCAGATGACTTCAGTGCAGAATTATATCAGACATTCAAAGGAGACCTAATGCCAATACTCTTCAAACTATTCCACAAAATAGAAACAAAAGGAACATTACCCAACTCATTCTACAAAGCCACAGTTTCGCTGATACCAAAACCACACAAAGATCCAACAAAAAAAGAGAGAACCTTAGACCACTTTCTATTAAGAATATTGATGCAATAATACTCAATAAAATTCTTGCCAACTGAATCCAAGAACACATCAAAACAATCATTCACCACGATCAAGTAGGCTTCATCCTAGAGACGCAGGGATGGTTCAATATATGGAAATCCATCAATCCATCCATTACATAAACAAACTCAAAGAAAAAAACCACTTGGTTATTTCATTAGATGCTGAAAAAGCATTTGACAAAATTCAGCATCCTTTCATGTTAAAGGTCTTGGAAAGAACAGGAATTCAAGGCCCATACCTAAACATAATAAAAGCAATATACAGCAAACCAGTAGCCAACATCAAACTAAATGGAAACTTGAAGCAATCCCACTAAAATCAGGGACTAGACAAGGCTGCCTCTCTCTCCATATTTATTCAATACAGTACTTGAAGTTCGAGCTAGAGCAATTAGACAGCACAAGGAGGTCAAAGGAATACAAATTAGAAAGGAAGAAGTCAAACTATCACATATCATAGCAGATGATATGATAGTATACTTAAGTGATCCAAAAACTCCATCAGAGAACTCCTACAGCTGATAAACAACTTCAGCAAAGTGGCAGGTTATAAAATCAACTCAAACAAATCAGTTGCCTTCCTATACTCAAAGGATAAACAGACTGAGAAAGAAATTAGGGAAATGACACCCTTCACAATAGCCACAAAGAATACAAAGTATCTTGGTGTGACTCTAACCAAACAATTGAAAAATCTGTATGACAGGAACTTCAAGTCTTTGAAGAACAAGATCAAAGAAGACCTCAGAAGATGGAAAAATCTTCCTTGCTCTTGGATTGGCAGGATTAATATAGTAAAAATGGCCATCTTGCCAAAAGCAATATACAGATTCAATGCAATCCCCATCAAAATACCAACTTAATTCTTCATAGACTTAGAAAGAGCAATTCTTAAATTCATCTGGAATAACAAAAAAACCCAGGATAGCTAAAACTATTCTCAACAGTAAAAAAACCTCTGGGGAAATCAGTATCCCCAACCTCAAGCAGTACTACAGAGCAGTTGTGTTAAAAACTGCATGGTATTGGTACAGTGACAGACAAGTAGATCAATGGAATAGAATTGAAGATCCAGAAATGAACCCACAGAATTATGGTCACTTGATCTTTGATAAAGGAGCTACAACCATCCAGTGGAAAAGAGATAGCCTCTTCAACAAATGGTGGTGGTTCAACTGCAGGTCAGCATGCAAAAGAATGCAAATTGATCCATTCTTATTGGTCCTCCACATAAGACCAGACACACTGAAACTTTTTGAAAAGAAAGTGGGGAAGACCCTTGAGGATATGGGCATAGGGGAAAATTTCCTCAACAGAACACCAATAGCTTATGCTCTAAGATCAAGAATTGACAAATGGGACCTCATAAAACTACCAAGTTTCTGTAAGGCAAAGGACATTGTCAAAAGGACAAAATGGCAACTAACAAATTGGGAAAAGATCTTTACCAACACTACATCCGACAGAGGGCTTATAGCCAAGATATACAAAGAACTCAAGAAGGTAGACTCCAGAGAGCTAAATATCCCCCTTAAGAATGGGGTACAGAGCTAAACAAAGAATTTTCACCTGAGGAATATCGAATGGCTGGGAAGCACTTAAAGAAATGTTCAACATCCTTAGTCATCAGGGAAATGCAAATCAAAACAGCCCTGAAATATCACCTCACACCAGTCAGAATGGCTAAGATCAAAAAGTCAGGAGAAAACAGGTACTGGCATGGATGTGGAGAAAGAGGAACACTCCTCCACTGCTGGTGAGGTTGCAAGCTGGTACTACCACTCTGGAAGACATTCTTTCTGTTCAACAGAAAACTGGACATGACACTTCCAGAGGACCCTGTTATACCACTCCTGGGCATATACCCAGAGGATTCCCCAGCATGTAATAAGGGTACATGCTCCACTGTGTTCATAGCAGCCCTATTTATAATAGCCAGAAGCTGGAAAGAAGCCAGATGTCCCTCAGTGGAGGAATGGATACAGAAAATGTGGTATATATACACAATGGAGTACTATTCAGCCATTAGAAACAATGAATTCATGAAATTCTTAGACAAATGGATGGAACTGGAGAACATCATCCTAAGTGTGGTAATCCAGTCTCAAAAGAACACTCATTGTATGCACTCACTGATAAATGAATATTAGCCTAGAAGCTTGGAATACCCAAGACACAATTCACATATCAAATGATGCCCAAGAAGAAGGAAGGAGTGGCCTCTGGTCCTGAAAAAGCTCAGTGCAGCAGCATCCTGGAATACCAGGACAGGGAAGTGGGAAGGGGTAGACTGGGGAACAGGGGGAGGAAAGAGGGCTTATGGGATTTTGGGGGAGGGGGAATCCAGGAAAGGGAAACTCACTTGAAATGTAAATAAAGAATATATCAAATAAAAAACAACAACAACAAAATAAATAAATAAATAAATAATAAATAATAAAATTAAAAAAAATTTTAAAAGGCTTCTGTATAGTGAGTTGAGAGCCTATGGAATGCACGAAAATATTTGGAAATCATACATAATCTGATAAGAGCCTAATAATATTCAAAACACATACAGAACCCAAACCATATAAAGAAAAACAACAGAGCAGGCATGGAAGCACATGCCTGTAATTGAGTAATTTGAGTTGAAGCAGGAGGATGTCAAGGCTCCAAGGGCCAACCTAGTGAGCAGTTGTTGCAAAAAAAATGCAAATAGACAAATAAAACAGAACAAAGACAAAACTGTATGCCAACAAACTGAAAAATAGGAAATATTTTCTAGAAGGGCAAACGGTAAAACAAATTTGCTCAGTGAGAAATGATTTGTGTTATTGGGCCTTATTTGTGGAAATAATGAATAATTCAAAAGTATAACTGTAAGAAGAAAACAATATCCTTTAAAATAATGTAAAACAATTAGAGATAAACTTAATAAGAGAAATGTACTACATTTTCATGGACAACTACAAAATGTTGTTGAAGAAGATGACTGGAAAGATGTGTTCAAAGACTGAAAAACTAGCACTTGTTAAAATTGGGTTAAGCCCTATCCAATGCTATGCACAGATTCAATATAATCATAGAATCCCAGAAATTAATAGATTGATTCCAAATTTTACATTAAAATGCTAACTTTTGGGAATACCAAAAATGATTTTAAA
Source organism: Apodemus sylvaticus (assembly GCF_947179515.1). NCBI lineage: Eukaryota > Metazoa > Chordata > Mammalia > Rodentia > Muridae > Apodemus > Apodemus sylvaticus. Next base: position 120,701,730 of record NC_067476.1, read on the forward strand.
CAAAGATAGATTGGAAGACTAACATTTCTTAATAATCAGATCTGCCACAAAAAAACCAACAACAAAATTCAGTTGTAGAAGGGTAAGGATGCCCATAGATGAGGAGTAAGGTAGAACTGAGTCCAAGTGCAAACTTAAAAGCTTCTGTGGAATGATGGCTAAGGAGAATGAAAACAGGACAGTCTTTCAATCAAGTGAAGCTAGACACCACACAACACAATCCGTGCGGACCCCAATTCATACCATATCCAAAAGATAAAGTGCTCATATAATTCAGCAAACATGTTAGAACTATTAAAAGAAAACAGAAGTATTGATCAGGTAAGTTCATAATTTCTTAAGTATGGCATCCAAAGCACACAAGAAGGAGAAATTGGGAGTTATCAAAATTTAAAACTTTCATGCTTCAAACCACACTGAAGAAAAAGTGACTTTAGTCTACAATCTTGAACAAAAGACTTGTCAATCATATATTTTGTGAGAGGCTTGTATGTACATAATGTATGAATATTAGAATTTGGTCATGAAAATATACATCACCCAATTTAGAAAGTGTGCAAAGAATCTGAGTAGTCATCTGTTCAAAGCAGATATGCAGATGGGTAGCAATTGGAGCAAAGATCCTCGGGGTCACTAGTTGTGAGCAAAATGCAAATTAAACTCCATGAGCTGCCAGTGAGTATCGGCTACATTGGCTTTAATTAGCAAAATAGTAGTGTGGATGTAGAGAACTTAAAATGTTCATCAAATTCTGGCAAGAGTAAAAATGGTGTGTTCAGTTTGTGAAACAATTATGTAGACCCTCAAAATATTAATTATAGACTTACTGTAAAACCCCATGCATCAGTTAATTTTCTGTTTCTGGGTTGTAATAATAATACCTTTATAGAACCAACTTAGGGAAGAAAGTGTTCGTTTTGTCTTACAGTTCCTGCGGGGATGTGATCTTTGTTGTGGGGAAGACTTGACAGCAGGATTATGAAGCATGGTGGGTGGACAGAATGCATGCTGATCACCCTTCATTTGCATTCAAGAAATAGAGTGAGAAAGAGGGAGTGGATCAGGCAATGAGACCTGTGAAGTATGTCCTCCAACAAGGCTCTGCCTCCTTCCTAAGCATCCCATAACTTTTGCAAATAGCAGCACCAACTAGAGACAAAGTATTCAAATGCATGAGTCTGTTACGGGATATTTCTCATTCAAATCACAACACTGCACTTGTGTGTGTGTGTGTGTGTGTGTGTGTGTGTGTGAAGGCCTGATGATGAACGGCCAGCCAATGACAATCATTGTTCCTTCATTGTTCACTACTTTTTTTCCCTCTCTAAACCTGGAACTGATCCATGAGGTTACCCAGGGTTACCAATGAGCTCTCCGGCATTGCCTGTTTCCAACCTATTGGCACTTGTGCTATAGACATGTGCCTTCATCTTAGCTTTTATCTGGGTATCCAAGATCTGAACTCAGCCTCTTCTGATTGAATGGCAGGCACATTGATGACTAAGTCATGCCTTCAGTACCAGTTCCATTCTTAAATATGAAATAATAGTGCACATGCATATTTATAAGCAAATATTCCAGGTATATTTAATCACAGTAGTTCAAAATGAAATGATCCCCAGTGTTCGTTATTGAATGAGTTCATAATAAAATAATTAGATATATTGATTCTATGGGATATTTACTCCTGAAAAGGAAGAGAACATTGATAAGTGCTATATTAACCTAGGCAAGGCACTCAAGACCACTTTATTTATGATTGCATTTATGCAAAATATATAGATCTGTAAAGACAGAAAGTAAGTAGCTCACAGATCTGTACATGGAAAGAAAGATGGGGAACGCTTTGTAACGAATACAGGCTTTCTTTTGTAGTTATGAGAATGCTCTAAATGTAGATTGGTTAATTCCATTCTCCTGGGCAAAGATAAAGATGTGTGAATTATATCTTTTTAAAATGGCATTCTAATATGTCATTTTAAACAAATTATACAACTTATTAAATGAATTATACAACTAGTTCCTGAAGGTATAATCTTTCTGAGTACATTTAAAAAGCAGTATATTTGAGAGAACCAATGGAAGGGTCTTGCTTGGATAACTACCATGATCTGAAAACGACGCCTAGTCTGAGCACATGTCAGTATTCTGAAATGAAATAACTTGTCAAGTAAACACAAGTACTTGCATTCTCCCACTCACAAGCCAGATCATCTATCATCTTCCATTCCGTGAATTTTCACTTGGGAGCTAATTTTAATTCCCAGATAGTTGATCTCTTCTGGAACCTGGAGGGGATTGTTTTCTTTTAAGAACTTTTGCAGCCTAACCTGGAAGCCTTGCCTCGGGGATTAGGAGATGGACTGCTACAGAACTGTTCTTCATGAACTGTGTCCTAACTGTGGTTACTCCACACCCACATGGCTGACTTAGAACAAGCTCGGATTTCCTCTCCTGGTTTCTCCCTGGCACCAGCTGAGTTAAGGGAGAATCAGACAGGAGTGTCCCACAAAAGCCTTTCTCCTGGCCTCTAGGATGAGGGCTGAAGCCTGTCTGTGCAGGTTTCTCCAGGTAGCTGGCCCACCTGTGGGGCTGGCTGGACCTTGAGTGACGGGGGAAAGAGAGGGGCTGATCCAGTTTCCCAGCTTTGAAGTGAAGAATGAGGCAGAATGAAGAAGCTCCTGATCAAAGGCGGCCCAGGCTGGCCGGCGATAAGGAAGGCGGCAGTAACTCTCCAGGGAGAGCTCAGGCATCTGAGGCCAGGTGGAGAGAGGCTCTCAGCTCTCTGAATAGGTGCTTTTGTTCCTGCACCCTCTGACAGCAAGGACTATTTGAAGCAACTGCAACCAGCAATTTCTAACTCTGGATTGGTTTATTGCAAAGGCTTTCAAACTTTGATAGGCATCGGAATCACTTGGGAGCGGGAGTGTTTCTGGAAACAGAGGCTTGGTTCTTCCCCTAAAGTCTGTCATTCCTTGGGTGTGCCTTTCTGTCAGTTTCTCACAGGTGATTTAAATGTTAAAGTTTAAAAACTCAATGCAAAGGTTTCCTAATAATCTGAAGGTAAAAATTTTATTTTGAAGAAACAGTTTAGGGCTGAGTATGTGGGGTGTTAGTTTATCATGAGTAAGACCCTGGATTGGTCTCAGAAAACACACACACACACACACACACACCACCACACACACACACATACCACACACACACACACACACACACACACTCACACACCACACACACACACACACACACACACACACACACACACCATAAAAACTCACATTGCTATTTTTCTATAATTTTTTAGATAGCAAACACATTAAAAAAGAAGAGACTTTACGTCTAGTCAGTGAAGTCTACCACTCAGCTAGGTAGGAAAGCAATTCCTCTGTGTGTACAAAACTCTTTGTTAACATTTGAGACACTGGGCTATGTGCTATGGGTGGAGATGGATAACACAATTTTGTTTCCAAGAGCTCAGCATCCTGCTGGGGAGACAGACATGTAAACAAAATAAATGAAGTATTAGAAGAAGAATGTGGAAGGCTGTTCCAGCCCAGGAAGACAATGACTAACTCCGCCTGGAGGGTGGGAGAGGGTAGAGGCTTTCCCAAACACCCGAGCTTGGAGGCTAGTCTAATGCCGAGGATCAACTTGCCTCCCTGGCTGGAGATCTGCAGGTGGCCTGGCACTGGAACTGGGAGATTCCAGTCCTAGGGGAAGGCCTGTGCAGACGCAGGTCTTGAGAGGCCTGGGGAAATTTGTTATGGCGGGATTCACCAGCAGTTGGTGATGGAACCGCTGAAGATAATGTGGACTAACAGCCTCAATATGAAAGGACCTGTCATCCCCAGGAAGGCAGCTGGGGACGTTTTCAGGCAGGAGAACTTAATGCGAGAGTTCAACTGGAATCCTGGGTATGGGAGTGTTGCTCAAATGCAGGAAGCCGGAATCTAAATAATATAAGGAATCAGTTTGGAGACACTACAAAACACAAACTCTCTGGTATTTATTTCCAATTTGATTTTGCAAGAGTCAATGAATACTAATAATATCATTAGTATTTACAAGGTACTTCATAGTCTAAAAAGAATCACAATTATTGTCACATAATTGCAATATAAAGCACATTGTCATGTGCTCTGAATAGCCCTGGAGGCACCACATCTGTTTTTTGACTCAGTTTTCTAGAAGACATTTCTTCAAGAAGTTGAACAGCTTTTAGTATACCCAGATTATGAGTAAACAGGCAAAGGCTTAATCACACATTTTCTGAGTGTGAACACTTTTTTTTTTATTATAAGGTGGATTTACTGAGCAAGCTACCTCCAATAAAGACAGGTAAAGATCAGAAACCACCAAATATTGTGCAATGGCATGCTGCAGCCTAGAAAAAAGGGCAAAAGAAAGGAAAATGATTCTGTATTTATCCAAACAGGCATGCATAGGCTGGGGCTGCAGTCAGAGTGTGAGAACAGAGAATTGCAACAGAAAATGGGAGCTCAGGCTTGCGTCCTGCTGGCTTCCAAGTCTGATGCTTTGGGGCAGCATTCTTGTGTGTCTCTCCTCCCCCTTCCGAACCTGAGGCCAAGGTTTCTCATCCTCGTCCTCTTGGGACCACCCTTTTTATGTCTGCCAGGTTGTTCAGCATTAGCCATCTAAGGGATACAGTTTACATTGGTATCTCTCACTCTTGCCCAGCTCAGCCATGTGACTGGCTTTGACCAATAATGAGACATTCACAATGTGATATTAGCTGGATTTGAGAAACTCCTGTACAATTAACCTTGCCTATCCTTGTACCTATGTCTTCTGAGAGTCATTTGCTCAATCAAAATTACCCCTCTCACCCCATGTTGGGAGAATAAATGTGCCTTTCGCTGACTGAGTTCAGTTCCGTTTGTTGAATGTTACAATGTGTAGGGAAACGAAGACCTCGAAGGTACTCAGTTTTTAATATAAATGCAAGTTGCTTTTTATATTCTAGTAGGACATCTATTAATTGAATTAATACTCCCATATTCAGAAAAGGCTGGTGCAACCTGGCAAAGAATGATGTAGAAAATCAAACAGTGTTCTTAAGCGGAATTAAGTTAAGTGCCTTCTGTGTTAAGAACTTTGGGATGGATGGATAGTAGCCACTACAGAGAGCTTGAGGTAGGTGACAGCTTGCTCTCCCCATACTTTTATGCGCCAATTGTTATAAAAGTCAACTGTGAACCAAACTGTATCTCCTCCATGGGTATTAGGTTACAGAAACACTTCATAAGCCTGGAGATACTGTAGCATTCTAGTTCTGTGCTCTTGGGAGCCCTCCCAAACCTGTCCACTTGGGAATCCTGTGGTGATTCTATACCCTGTCTGGCATTGCTGAGGTCTCTCTGCAAAGAGCTCTTTTCCAGACCACTGGCCTATTTTCATGGTGGCTTATTTGCTAACATTGTTCATAAACTTGTCCCCCATGTTTGGCACATGCCAAAAGCCAGTTCATTTTTAAACCTAATTTTTCAGGCTGTGATGTTAGGCAAGCTTATGATGGTCTCCAAAGAAGGATTGTCTGCAACTGAGGGAATGTTAGCTGCATTTAGGACCTAGCAGAGGTATTAGCTGTACAGCTCATTTATTCTTTGGGTTGGATCCCTCTCATTGCCTGAAAGCAAACAGCTCTGTCTGCGTCTCTGTTATGCTTCCTCCAGCACTCAAACTCCTTCCCCTGACCCTAGGAGGTGTGGTGACTTGCCTCAGCTAAAGCAGGATTAGGACTCCCACGCTAACATTAGCAATTGATTGAAATGTGGTTTCAGGTGAGGGCAAGAAGAAATAGCATAGAACAATACAAACAAGTTCCTTGTGCTAACTCTAAGGTTGAATTCCCTGAGAACCGGGTGGGGTGTGAGCTGGATAGAAGGGATATGACTGGCACAAGGTTCCTCTGAGTGGTAGAGAGAGGTGGGCATGTGTTACACGCAGCAACCTCACCTGACTCATTCAGAACCAAAATTTCTCCATTTTTCTTAAATTCTATTCACCACCCTCCCCCTTCTCTCTCTCTCTCTCTCTCTCTCTCTCTCTCTCTCTCTCTCTCTCTCTCTCTCTCTGTGTGTGTGTGTGTGTGTGTGTGTGTGTCTCTCTCTCTGTCTCTCTTCTACTTGGTAGGTACCATGGTACTATGGATGTGTGTAATTCAATAGGAAAACCATACTTGAGTTTGGGTCAGTATAATCCTCATTTCACACACTGGTGAGAGAAGAATGGACACAAGGGGCCGAATTTGGAGGAAGGCAACAGGGGAGTGAAAGGAGTTTGTGGGTTTGTTCTGTGTCATGCTCAGTTAAGTTACTCAGTCTGCTAATACATGGGTCTCACAAAATCTCTGTTGTTAGGAAGCATTATCACAAACCAAGGCAAAAAAATAAATAAATAAAAACAAACAAAGCAAAACAAAGCAGGAAAACCAGTGTTTGACTACTTTGCCAATGGTTAACCACATGGGACTTAAGGTCACTTTCATTCTTCCACCCAAGATTCCTCTTCACCCTCTATCTTTTTTAATCACACTGTTCCATAGCAATATTATTATCTAATGATAAACTTTATCCATTTGATTAATGTTATTGGCCAAAAGTCAAGACACCATTGTGCTAAGTATTGAAGATTTACTAATGCCTTTACTACAAAGACTTAATTTTCTTTCTTCTTTTATTTTGGGAGTTTCTTCCCTAAAGCGCTGTGTGTACATGCTTTGACTGAGTCTGTTTTTGTCTTGTGGTTTTGGAACCAGTACTAGCCTAAGTACTTGTTCAGAATTGGCTATGTTATACAACCCTGATCACTGGGAGCTAGGCTGGGACCTTTCTCTGGTACTCTTAGGAAATAAGCATTTTCTGTTCCTGAGAGCCAAGTTAGCAGAATTTAAATCTGGTCTCAGCTAGCCATCATTTTGAAATATGAGAAATTCTAAACATGAAATACATGCAGTAAAAATAACTAAAGAGTGTAGACAAATGTTTTTGCTCTCTCTTCTTTATTCCTCTCTTAAATTCATTCCATATTTTAGTTGCAAGAGAAAATGATGACTGTCTAGTATGCAAAGTTAGCCAAGATAGAGTCGATCTCCAATCTCATGAAGGTTAATGCCTATAGGGAGATGGACGGCAATCTAAGACTAAAATGATCACTATAAAGATGAATAAGTACCTCGAGGAAAAGAGATATTACTTATAAAAGCCTATTGTATAATTGTGCCTGAGAGGGAATCATATAACCCCTTTCTGTAAAAATGTGTAGATATATGAATCTAAGTGTTTAAGACTCTAGATAAAATATGGTCTGGGCCAGAAGAACAAAAGATATAAGACAGATAAATTCATAACTGTTTAAATGAATGAGGTTCAATGTATTTATAGAAAAGAACAGTAGTATAATATGGGACAAATGGATGCAAGAACCAGGCTGGGTATGGTCTTGTGGACTGTGGGAAGGAGGTGGAACTTTATCATGAGAAGTAAAAGAAGTCAGTCCAAGTTTTCAAGCACGTTTGCGTGATTAGACTTGATTTTTAAAACCATACTACTGTGATTTCAATTGACCAAAGATAGCTATAGTAAACGCAAGAAAAACACTTAGAATATGATTGCAATAGATCAGGGAAAAGATAAGAGTATCTTGGATTGGGAAGCGTTATCAGCACTTATAGAAGGATAGAAGCTGCCTTGTGGCTTGTGGCTTGTGGCTTGTGGGATATTGTGAAAGTGCTTTGGGCACAGTAAGGGATATCAAGGGAGGCATAAGAAAGACTGAGTCCCAGTTATTTGGCCTGAGCAATTTATTGGAAGATGCTCTTCTTTCACAGCACATACATTAATTATTAGACTTGACTTATGCCAGGGCCCTGAAGAATTAAACTCAAGCTTAATCTTGTATTTGAAGAATGTTTTTGAGATATCCAACTATTGATGTTCCCTAAGCATATGGAATTAAAAAAACATGTTTGGCATCCTCAAGAGGTTGTAGATAGAGAGGAAACAAAGCCATGAGGCACTAGTGTGCCTAGGAGGCTAAGCGAAGCCGGCAGACCAATGAAATGTCTTGTGATAAAGGTTTGTAAGGACCTTGAGATGTTCCCACTATTCTACAGTATTTATTATCAGAAACAAAATAACTCTCAGGCATGAAAATAATAGTTTTCATAAATGAATAAATAAATAAACAAATAAATGAATAAATAAATAAAATAAATACATACTTAAGTATTTTATTGATTTTAATGATGGAGCCAAGATGCTCTCACAGGTCAGCTTAATATCCAAAGAGAGATCTACAAATGTCATAAAATGCAAAAGTCTCAGATTAGTCAAAAAATATCTGGAAATAAAATAAGAAAGTTGAAGGATATATATTTCCAATTTTGCATTTTACCACAAAGTTGCAGTAATTATGGTATTATTATAGACATATGGATTGATAAGATAAAATAGACAAAACAATATGCTGTGCCATTAGTAGTCAACTGATTGTCAATGAACTGAGCAAGTGATGAAATGGAAGAAATGAAAACTTTTTAGAAAAGGTAACAGGACATCTATATAGCTTAAGTGTGTAGAGAAAATGGTATCACTGTTTCACATTATAAATAAAAATAACTAGGAATGAAGTGTAGGTACACTTATAGGGGTTATCTCTATGTAATCATTAGAATAACAGTTGGATGTTATTTCTGCTTGCTTCAGCTAGGCAATGTACTTAGTTTATGCACAACAACAAAAGACCAGGGGATAAAAAAAAATGGATTAGACTTCCTAAAGATCTTCTTCAAACTACACAGTTAAGTAAATAAAGGACAATGTTATATTACCACAGGCTGTATTTGTTAAGACCTATACTTGATTAGGAAAATTTTTTATCTAGTATATGTAAATTACATAACTAAGTAATAAGACGTTAAATAACTCGATTAGGTAATACACAAAGTATTTGAATACATAGTTCTAAGGAAATTTACAACAGCTGCTAAGTATCTGGAAGGATTAATAATATCATTTTAATTAAAAATGCATTAATATTACATGCATGAGTTCAGGTTTCACTTGCCATGGCATTTATGTGGAATCAGAAGACAACTTTGAGGTGATAGTTCTCTCCATTAATCCTTTCATGCATTTCCAGCATCAAACATAAGTCTCCTGGCTTGAGTAGAAGGCACAGTTACACTGTGAGCCAGCTTGCTAGCCCAATTAATAAAATTTGTAATTAATGAAATATAAAACAGATTCATAAAATTTAGTACCTCCTATCCATTAGGATAGCCATAATAGGAAAAAGCAAAAACAGAAAAATCAGACAATAGTGAATGATGACATAGATGGACATTTTGACCTCTCTACATGTGACACAGGCACCTTGGAAAACACACTGACAGTGCTGTCAAATATGAAATATTGAGTTAGCCTCAACAATAGATATCTCGATTATTTCTGCTTTGCAGCCCTTATGAATAATGCTGCAATGGACAAATGCGTACAAAACTTCCTGTGGACAATGTTCTGACTTTTCCTTGGTTTTTAAATAACTGATTTTGTTAATTTTACAACGCACATTAACACATTTAATTATGCATTAGAAAGTAGCTGTTATCTCTTTTTGTTTTTGTTTGTTTGATAGTATTCTCATACATTCAACCCAACCACAGTTTCCCCTCCACCCATTCCTCCCAGTTCCTTCCTACACATTCCCTCTCCCTTAAATCCATTCCTCTCCCCTTTTCCTTCAGAAAAGAGCAGGCTTTCGAGAGATATGAACTGAACACAGCATAACAAGTTACAATAAGACTAGGTACAGCTGGGTGGTGGTGGCGCACACCTTTGATCCCAGCACTTGGGAGGCAGAGGCAGGCGGATTTCTGAGTTCCGGGCCAGCCTGGTCTACAGAGTAAGTTCCAGGACAGCCCGGGCTACACAGAGAAACCCCGTCTTGGGAAAAAAAAAAAAAAGACTAGGTACAAACCCTCAAATGGATGAGGAAACCCAGTAAGGGGTCCCAAAAGAAGGCAAAAAAAAAGTCAGAGACACCCTCCCCCTACTCCCACTGTTAGGAGTCCCACAAGAACACCAAGCTACACAACTATAACATATATGTAGACAACCAACCTCAGGCCCATACAGGCTCTGAACTGCTGCTTCAGTCTTTGTTAGCCCCTATAAGCCCCACGTAGATGATTTTTTTGACCATGTTCTTCTAGTACCCTCAACTCCCTTGGGTCTTATAGTCCTTTCTCCCCATCTTGTGTGGGGTCCATGTGCTCTGCACATTGTTTGCCTGTGGGTCTCTAGGACCGTTCTCATCAGTTTCTAGAGGAAGCCTCTCTGATGACAATTTGGCTAGGTGCCAACCTATGAGTAAAGTAGAATTTTATTCAGAATTATGCCATTAGGAATCATTCCATTGACTTTTGTTGGGATTTTTTGTTTGTTTGTTTTCTTTTCTTTTGTTTTCTAGTCGTGTTCGGCTCTATCCTAGGTCTCTGGACTATCTAGCCTCTACTTTTTGGCAATATAGGCAGGGTCTTTAAATACAGATATAGTCAGATGTCATCTCAATATAGATTTAAAAAAGAATGCCATGGACAAATTTTCACATTGAAATTCTGAAATGAAGTTTTGATGGGCTCAGGACAAAAGGGGTTCTTAATAGTACCTAAGAACTGGTTGTATGTATGGAGAGAGAAATCTTTTGCACTAGTTATGTACTGAGTGCTGACACTTAAACTAGTTCTCTATAGAGTCATAAAATAACCTACAGAAAAAAGAAAACACAAATTGCTCAATCAATGCAAATTGGATAACTCATTCCCTAGTTTTTCATTGCTTTATAAAACACATGTACAATAAAATTTACTATCTAAAAGTAGTTTCTAATAACTTGTGAAGCACAGAAAAAAATCAAACATACAACTTTCTGTTCCTGCATACTTTTCTTGTCCACCATTCAAACTTGGATCTTTGATGGCTTTCGTTGTATAATGCATTTCTACAGTATATTACTAGATAAACAAGTAAGGGAATCAGTTTAGATTCAAAGTCATTGGAGAAATAGGCTACCTACTTGGAGGATGACAAGGTTGTGTTCCAAGTCATATAATTGCAAGTAAGAGAAGTGTCACTTCTGAGGACTTAGAATAGCTCTTCATTATAGCTTTTACTTTCTTCATAAGATTTCCAAGGTTTACATCTGCATGTTATCAATTTATGAATTTATTTAATATATTTCCTCTTAGTACATAAAGGGCCAAGGCTATGTCAGTTTTTATTTAAGTCAAAACTTTTTTCCGAGCATAATTTTTGGCTCATAGTAGACACTAGGTGAATGATTGATTAATAATCTCCTGATTAATCCTCCAGGTTGATGCAAGTACTAAATATAATATTGGCAAGGTAATCAGACAGATCTTTTAATTGACTGTTATAGTTATAGGTGGTAACTGCTCATATACACCTATACTTCCAATACTTCCAACTACTGGAAAGGTTAAGGCATCTGAAGATGATTCATAGAGTTAAAAACATGTGCAAAATATTTGAAAATGCTTTGAGAAAGAAGCCTGAGTTTACTGTCCTCCCAACTCTGTTGATAGTACCAATAAAAAGAGACTACTTATCCAAGAATTAGTACCCAGGTGTGGAGTGGGGCCCTGGAATCTACATTGAAGGCAGTATGTTGTTTTCATTGCCTCTTCTTTTGCAGTTTTAGTAATAACTTGTTGTGGTTCATAACACTTACCAGAATGGTAAGGGCACTGAATATCTAATCTAAGCATTTCTCAATGGCATTTCTCTGGAGTTTGCAGCAGTCGTGAAGCATGCTTATCTCAAGGTCTGAATTGCAGTCATCCAGGGCTGCATTGATTGGAGAACAGGGGGAGGGAAGAGGGCTTATGGGACTTAAAGAAGGGGGATCGAGGAAAGGGGAAATGATTTGAAATGTAAATAAAGAATATATTGAATAAATAAAAAAAGAAGAAAAAATCAGTCTCTCATCTCCATCTGCTGCATAACACCTACGTGTGAGTAAAAATCATTGAATGAAAATTGAATCTTTACTTAAAAAAAAAAGAATTAGCAAATTTCTATAGAAAACTAATGTCCACATTCCCCTTTCTTTTCTCAGGAGATTATCTCTCTTTGCATTTGCAAAGTGTGTTGTATCAGTGATCTTTTCTCATCAACACACATTTACCCAGTTTCTCACAGCAACTTTCTTTCTATGCAAATAGCTGACTGGTCTGCTTCTTTGGATTTGTCCTAACTAGTCTTTTACTAATGTGTGCACAAAGTGATGAATGTTTTCATTATTCTAGTAGAGTCACCTATAATCTCCTTCACATAGCTCTGTCGTTAGGAAAATGCAGTATAAAATGGTCCTTTGACAGAATCACAGACTACCCACTTGCTGTTCAGAGAACTCCACCCTAACTGATGTCTCCTCTACACACCCTGGAGCCCAGAATATCCCCACTTGTGGAATATGTTGCACACACATGACAATTCCAACAGCAAACATCTGTTTTGAGATATTGGAGGCGTGTACAGATAGACTCATATGCACAAAGAAGAAATAGCAATTTAGTCTTGCTTGTTAGCAATGGCTCTGTGGGTGGATGCAGAGGAATCCTGGACCCACCCTGCCGGGTTCTGGAAAGAAATGTGATTATAAATGACCAAGGCCAGGAAAATCTCACCCTATAATAGCACATTTGATTCTCCAGTGATATAGAATTTGATCCTAAGCATGTCTAATTTTTTATATTCTTTTAAGATCTTACAGCACTTTAATAGGCAAAAGTAGTGTGTGATTGTTCTTTGTATCCAAAGATACTTTTTATTTCCAATGCTTAGTGGATGTGTTAGGTTATAAAAGACAGGACACATTGTATGCTAACTGATGCTCCAGTTTAGCAGGGAGAAATTTTTGTTTCTACCAAAAACATTACTTTATAAAACCTTTAAAGACTTAATCCATCTACAATACAATAAAATTTAATTATTAAGGAAAAGTAAGTCCATAAAGTCCCAGCATGTGCCCAATTTATCAGATCAGAAACCTCTTGGCCACTGCTAGAAATAAGAATGATCTAGCCCTTCTGTTCCCTTTATACTACCTTAATGTGTTTTCAGCCATCATTTTCTTTTCTTTCAATGTGCATTTAATTTTTTCAATCCTGTGTCCTGATAGTGTCAATATAAGTTTTTTTTCAAAGGCTCACGTGTTTAATTTAGGCGTGGTCTTCACAACTTGTCACTAAGGGGAGATGGTGCAAATCCAGTGGGTGGGTCATAATAGAAAGTACTTAGGCCATTGGGTGTGTGCTCTCAAAGGGTTTCTAGTACCACTGGCTCCTTCATTGTTTCTTTTCTCTTTTGGCCCTGAAATGAGAGGTTAGTTCCACCACCCACTACATCAGATGAGTACTGCTTTGCCACAGGGCCAAAGAAATGGAGTATAAAGAACATGGACTGAAACTGGGTGCTTAAAAACCTTTCCTCCTTCTCCCTTTCTTCCTTTCTTCCTTTCTTCCTTTCTTCCTTCTTTCCTTCCTTCCTTCCTTCCTTCCTTCCTTCCTTCCTTCCTTCCTTTCTTCTTTCTTTCTTTCTTTCTTTCTTTCTTTCTTTCTTTCTTTCTTTCTTTCTTTCTTTCTTTCTTTCTCTTTCTCTCTCTCTTTCTTATACAGTAATGTAAAATTCACATGATGTGAACTTTTAAAATGCAGGTTCAGAGATATTAAATCTGTTGCCAGAATCTGAAAGATGGAAGAGAATCTCTGACGTTGTCATTGAAAGCACACTTTGTACTATTTAAGACAGAGTTGTTTCCAGTTGACAATACTCCTCATTCATTTATCCCCTCTCAATGGTACTCATGAGCTCAGCAGTGCTCAGAGGTTTTAACTGATGGTTTAAACATTTTTGACTGTGCATCAGCTAATATGGTTATGTAACAAATGATAAAAAACAATTTAAATAACATAGTACCTGTGCAGGATTTTCTGGGTCATCCATAGGACTGAGAGGGGCTGGGCCATGCTGATGCCCATGCACGTGGCTAAAGTGGGCAGCCATATTAACTAGGCCGTAAAGTCAAAGATGCAGTGGTTCGTGCTGATCCTGGCTTCCAGCTGGCTCATACACTTCCAATTACCAATCTGAACCTTCTACCTGACAGCAGTTTTCTAAGAGTACAAGCCCCAGGTGCAACATCCTGCTTGTGTATGCTGCAATTTCATGAGTCATCCATAGGAATTTCCACAGCCAGCCTATCCGGCAGTCAATATGTCCAGAGACAAGAAGATATGACTTGCTAAAATAATTTATCATGGGTATTGGAAATAAAAGAGTTCAAGGTCTAGAAAATTATTTCAAATCCATTATATTATTTTTCTTCTTCTATATAGTCATATAGTCCATGTTATATGTTATCTCTATTACATATGTACTTATACACACACACAGAAACACACAGACACACACACATACACATATACACACACACACATGAACTTGGTCAGTAGTTTCACAGTAGTTGAAAGACTTGTTCAAGTGGTCATAAATAGTGTTTCTGATCCATAAAGATAGAACATATCTTCTAACTTAAAATGTAGAACTCATTTTGAAGAAAAATTTGGTAGTATATATGATGCCTGAATTTCCGAGGACTACCATTGCTAAGTACCACACAGTGAACTAAAAATATAGAAATGTATTCTTTCTTAATTCTTTTTTATTAGATATATTCTTTATTTACATTTCAAATGTTGTCCCCATTCCTGGTTCTCCTCTCCCCTGAAAATCCCATAAGCCATCTCCACTTCCCACATCAAGCCTACCCCACTTCCCTGTCTTGATATTCCTCTACACTATGGCATCAAGACTTTCCAGGACTAAGGGCCTCTCCTCCCTTTGAAGTCTAACAAGACCATCCTCTGCTGCCTATGTGTCTGAAGCCATGTGTAACTCCATGAGTACTCTTTGGTTGATGGTTTTGTCCCTGGGAACTCTGGGAGTACTGAGTGACTCATATTGTTGTTTCTGCTATGGCGCTGCAAAACCCTTCAGCTCCTTGGGTCCTTTCTCTAGCTCCCCCATTGGGGACCCTGTGCTCAGTTCAATGGCTGCTTGAGAGTGTCCCCCTTTGTATTTGTCATGTACTAGGAGAGCCTCCCAGGTGATAGCTATATCCAGCTCTGGTCAGACAGTACTTGTGGGCATCTGCAATAGTGTTTGGGTTTTGTAACTGTATGTAGGATAGATCCCTGGGTGGGGTAGTCTTTGGATGGTCTTCCCCTCAAATTCTGCTCCACCTTTTTTCTCTGTATCTCCTTGTGTGGATATTTTTCCTCTTTCTACAAAGGACCCAAGGAACCATACTTTGTATGGATCGTCCTCATTCTTGGGCGCCATTTGTTATGTGAATTGTGTCTTGGGTATTCCAAGCTTCTGGGCTAATATCCACTTATGAGTGAGGGCATATCATGAGTGTTCTTCTGTGATTGGGTTACCTCACTCAGGATGATATTGATATTTTCCAGTTCCATCTATCTGTCTAAGAATTTCATGTATTCATTGTCTTTAATGGCTGAATAGTACTCCATTGTGTATATATACCATATTTTCTGTATCCATTCCTCTGTTGAGGGACATCTGGCTTCTTTCCAGCTTCTAGCTATTATAAATAAGGCTTCTATGAACATAGTGGAGCATGTGTCCTTATTACATGCTGGAGAATCCTCTGGGTATACGACCAGGAGTGGTATAGCAGGGTCTTCTGGTAGTATTATGCCCAGTTTTCTGAGGAACTGCCAAACTGATTTCCAGAGTGGTTGTACCAGCTTGCAATCCCACCAGCGGTGGAGGAGTGTTCCTTTTTCTCCACAACCTCTCCAGCACCTGCTGTCTCCTGAATTTTGTATCTTAGCCATTCTGGCTGCTGTGAGGTGAAATCTCAGGGTTGTTTTGATTTGCATTTCCCTGATAACTAAGGATGCTGAACATTTCTTTTGTAACTCTTAAGGATATAAATATAAAACAAAAATGTCAGGAAGACTATGTTCTGTCTATAGGTTTTAAGGAAGACTTTCTTGCTTCTTCTTAACCCCTGCTTCCTTGCTAGTGACCTATGACATTGCTGGACCTGTAGCTTTGCTCAGTGTGAGTTTTTCAGGTAAATTGACAGTATCTGTGTGTTTCTGGTTCTTGCCTTCCAAAAACCAGTTTCTTATGAGAAGTTACATTGAACTGGGTGCCCACAGTACTCCAGATTAGTATATTCTAAAACTGGACCTAAATCAATTATGATGCTGTTTCTAAACAGAGCTAGTTTGGAGACCAAGTGATATTAAGCTGTTGGTGCATCTTTAGTTGGAGAAGGGAACATAATTCAATCAAAACATGAAGTAGCTAAAGCTATTCACATTTGCCATTTCATTAGTGATATCTAAAATTATAACATTACCAATTTCTATTGCACCCATACCATGTTTACAAGTGTAGTCAAATGACATATATGCTGTTCTCCACTTGTGCCCCCTGATGTTTTAGTAAAATGGGCATTTTACTTTGTATGAGAAATAAAACCAAATAAAATTAAAATATGACAGATTATTTAGTCACTAGTGAGGCAATAACAAACTAGGACTCATTTTGAAGCATATGTTTTTAGTCACCATTGATATACTTTGTCGGGTTATTCCATTTCTGTTGTTCGTATCCTGTGAACAAGATGAGTGTTTGCAAAAAGAAAAATAAAGTGAGGCTGAAATCTCTTGATGAGCAGTTTTTGACTTGAGATAAATAATACCATTGATTGCTCTACTGACTTCTATTTTCTCCCTTTAATTACAGGAGATGAAAACATCATCTACTGCATTTACTGATACCACATAAGGTCCTTCCAGAAATGGGCAACCGTGGTATCTCAGATTAATAGTCGGAAAGGGGAAGATGGAGGTCTTGTTTCTGTCCAGTTATAGAATTGGTTTTAAGCAAGTCTTAAGTAAAGTAGAAATTAAATTAATACAGCTGACATCACATGCAGAACAATGGAACTTGAAGAAATTTATATTCTTGGACCTAGAAAGGTGAAGCTCCTAGATTTTTTGACTAAAGACAACTGAATTTTTACAGAGTGATCACTAGAAGCCATCTAGAAGTCATTGTACACACCAGAATGATAGATACTCTTCCTTCACTAGGAACCCATCCAGCCTTAGCTGAGAAATAATGAAAGGCTGAAGGGCTTCATGCATTTACAGTTTATTATTGATTTTGTGAGATTTTTTAAGTAAAAAGACACAAACACTAGAAATAAATCTTTGTAATAATTCTTCGTGTGTGTGTGTGTGTGTGTGTGTGTGTGTGTGTGTGTGTGTGTGTGTGTGCTTTCAGAGAACTTCCTAGTGCTATAATTCTGTTTAGGAGAAATGAAAAGAACATATATAGCTTGGAGTCTGTGGCTCAGGGCAACCTCTACATTTTGCTATGTGTAGCATCAATATTAAAACAGTTGCTAATTTGGATTGTGCACATCTTTGCTGAAACAGACAGAGATCTAGCAAAAAATTTTACACCAAAAAATATCCCAGGTATACTCAATGGATTGTAAACCTTGGGTTTTATGATTCAGCAAATATATCTAACTATACAGATGTCTACACTTATGCCTAAAGGAAGAGGCATAAATTCTCTCCTAAACTTTGAATCAAGTCAAAGAAGCTTATAGATGTAACTGGGGATCCCTTCTTCTATCTCCTTTTTCCTCTATTAACTAAAAAAGTGGGATAAGCAATCAGCAAAATAAAGTGGCAATGATCATATACATTTAATGGTAATATTTTAAAATTGTCTTCACACTATGATTTCCAAATTAATGGCGCGGGGTTATCCTGTATGCTCATGCCTGAGGAAAGTTGAAAGCATGCATTTTCTGGACATTATCCACTTGTGGGTCTCTTTGTTATTTACCACCTCCTGAAAACTTCTTCTATGAGGGCCAAGGAAGACACTGATCTATGAGCATGCCAGTATGCTATTAGGAGCCATTTTATTGTTGTGTTCATTTTGCAGAATAGTAATAGTAGGCTTTTCCCAAGGCTCATTGAATGCCTAGTCTCAGGTTCTTGGCCTCTTTAGCAGTGTCAGGAATGGATAGGGCCAGAAGTTAAATCAAAACATGGTAAGTTATTTCCATAACATTTGTGTCTCTATTGTGCCAGTATATCTTGAAGGCATGTCACTATTGTAGGTCACAGGTCTTGTAGCTGGTTGATACTGAGAATTTTTTTCTTTAGTAAACTGCAGAGATCCTTCTAGCACCAGGAACATTAGTCATTAGGAATAAAGCTGGGTACCAACTTAACTTTTCTGTGTTTAATGGCATATGCCTTTTACACCATAGGGTCTTATAATTCAGGTTGTGGAGAATAACAAATTTCCTGGCACTAGAAGGTGATGTTTAAGGGGTTCTGAGTACCCAGTCATAAATGAAATGTCTTTATCAGCCCCATCTCCCCAAGCCTCAAGAAAGGAAGATGATAGACTGTGAGAGCCAGAGATGGTGAATGGCTCTGAGGCAACAGGGTCTTCCAGAAACAACAGAACTGATGTACCTATGAACTCAGAGACGGTGAGAACGCACACAAGACCTGCACAGGTTCAAATAGAGAAAATTTCAGTACTGAGAAGAGGAAATGGACCTAAAGTCCCACCTCTAACCAAGAAATGATTTGCATTTGATATCTGCTGGGAAAGAGAAAAATCAGTTTGTTTTTCAAAAATACTGGTCCCATGTCCAAGAGCAGTTGGCCAAAGCAAGACAAACACTGTGATATTTCAGCAGGCTCTTTGTTTTGGTGATTTTGTCATAAGATTTTTGTTTGTTTGAATGTTATTTTGATTTTCTTTTCTTTTGTTTTGTTTTTAGAAAGAACATGTAGTTGTATGGGTAGAGAGTTGAGGAGGATCTTATAGGGGTTGGGAGAAAGAAAAAAACATAACATATATCATATCAAAACATTTTAAGTAAATAAGAAAATAAATGGGAATACTTTGCTCAAACACCCTACTGATGTTTATCTATAGACCTATAGGTCTCATTAGACAAGTAAATGAGAATTCAAATCATTCTCCAGACTTTTACTCATCCCTGGGATGAAGTATGCTTTCTCTACCACAGCAATAGTTTAGGCTGGCCATGTATGTTGTTTTGGCTCTGAAATGGAAAGTTTTGCATTCTTCCTTACCAAAGGCTTGGGAGACTAGGATGGACCTTTCCATGCTTTATTTTTCTTTTGAAAACAGTGAGCTGTGGCATATCTCAGTTAAATGTAAACCTGGGACATATCTCAGTTAAATGTAACCCTGGGAATAAGAACTCACAGAAGAAGCCCATAGTCCTCCTGGGAGAGGCAATATGGACTAGTAAAAGAAAGCCTTCATTGCGTAAACTACTGTGCTTTGTAGCTATTTATTTCTAAACTATGGCCCATTCTACTTTGATTTCTACAAAATGCCCAAGATGGTTTGTATGTATTATACTGGGATTAAAGAGTATACTTATATCAATTATTTAATTGGGTGCTTTGGCGAAGACATTTAAAGTTTTGGTATCACAGGTATTTCAGATTCAAAATGTGAATGAATTGTGATTTCCTGAATGTAGAGAGTTCAATTTGTTTTTTTCTGGCTTATTCCTTTTATATTATCTGAAGCTGAATGCTTTTTGATTCACGTATTTTCCCACAAAAGAGATCATTTACAGAGATGCATTGTTTCTAGTCAGGTCAGGAGCTGAGAAAGTTGCCTGCACTTTTACATTTCAGAGAAGTTTCAGAAGCATAACTAAAGATAGAAAAATGTCTGTATTAATGAGAAACACCATCCTGATCAATAGGCACATAAAAATGAAATGATCTGACAGTTGTGGTAACCCCAGACATTATTTTCGTCTTCTCTAGATTCACTCAGTTGGCAAGAAAACATTCATATCTGCTAGGGCTTTTGTTTGTTTTGTTTTGTTCTGTTTGTTTTGATGTTTTTTGTCTCAGACTTTAGCCAAGGATCACAGTTGTCTGGGGACAGGAATAGATGTTCTCATCAGCTATAACCACGTGTGTTTCCAGTTGGCTGATGCCAGGATCCAGCTTATATACAAAATGAGGGGATGGTTGCGTTTCTGGAGGAGTTTCATTGTGCACTTCCCGAGAAGTTGGTTTCTCATCCATTTCCTCACAAGTTGTCATGCAAGTTTGTTCTGTCTAGATGCCAGTCTGAGCACTTGGAAATACTTCAGTGAAAAGCACAAAGCTTATTCCTCCTCAGGATTATATTATATAGGAATTGGGTCAAATGGGCCTCACCTTAGATATATTGTTTCAGGGAAGTCTTCTCTTAGAATCTTGCTGAGATTTGCTTAACACAATGTTCTGGCTTGTAAAATTGAGGAGATTGTTCAAATTACCAGGTTAGAAAACTTTGGTTTTCAGATTGCTATCAATTAACTGCTCTTTATATCCAGGTAGGACCGCACTCCTATTATTATAACACAGGGATGGTTCATCAGTTTATATGTGGGAATGATTGTACTTGACACAGAATTATGATCAATCAGACAACCAGCCAGGACTCTGAAACCTGAAGGTAGGATAGGGATGTTCCCCATCAGAAGGCCACTGTGATGTCAGTGGCAAACTGGAGAGCTCCCTGATGTTGCAATGTGTGCCTTGCACACAGCAGTAAGCAGGCCGACCTCCAGCTCAGGGTTACTGTCTGAAGGTCAGGCTTAATACAGTCACAGAAACTCCTGTGACCAGACCCAGCAGGCCCGCGCTTCCCAATAGCTGCTTAATTCTGGAGTTTCTGTGGTTTCTGAGGAAACAGACATTCTTAAAGTGGATCCTAGTACATTTTGGCACTTGATTTTTTTTAAAAGTCATTTCTTTTTGTTCAATCACCAAGAACTTCAAGTAACAAACCAGTTTATTTAAAAAAATCTCTGATTCAAACTTTGAAATTTTATTTCATAATTCTCCATGAATTGTTCTCCAGGAGTTATTCTTACCTGCTGTTAACATCTGCTTGCCTTTTGAAGCCCTTCAGTCAACACCAGCAAAGCAGAACCATGTTAAAACATCAATCATTATGCCTATTAAGGAAATGTGATATTACAAGTCTGTTAAAAGGACTCCATAAACACATCTGAAACTGCAGATGGCATCTGAGCTCAAAGTGTCAGTGATGTTCTGTGAAAACGAGGGTAGAACAATATTCACCTGTATGCCCCAAATCAATCAATTAAAATGCACCATTACCTAAATTTAGAGCTTAAAAGCATAAAACTTGAAGAAGGTAAAAGGGAACCCTGTGGTCCCAGATAACGGCTAGGTTTATTTTATGTTACACAAATGCCAAATATGGAATATGATAAGTAATAATTTATCTATTAATGATTATTTATTACAAAGTTAAAACCTTTATTCTTCTAAAGGTATTTTGATAGAAATTAAAAGACAGACTACACACTAGAAGAAAACATTTGCATAGTCTATATCTAGTAAAAATATTTTCATCTATAATAACAAATAAAAATTGAAAAATAAATAAAAATAAATAAAATTAATTTTTAGAACCTTTATAGAATTTTTTCCTGATAATAGCATATATAAATAACATATATATAAATATATATAAAAAGTCTATTTTAATTACAATAACTCCCATCCTTTTTAATCTTCATCTCATTCCTATTACTTCATACTTTTCTCTTTTTTGTTGAGATGCCCTGAGTTTAACAATTTTCATCTGTGGAATGATGAGTTTTTAACTATCCACCAAGGCATGGTATAGTCCTCATGAAGTATAAAATTGAAGTCCATGAATGTACATCACACAATAACCTGTAGCCAGTTTAGGAGGGATGGGGAAAATTCTATGAACTCTTCCCTGATCTCCTACTGACTGTAGATAGGCTCATTTTATAAAAATAAAAATTGAAAAAATTTCTGAACATATACTTCAGCAAAGGAATGAGAACAAAGTTGCTAATAACAGCATTATCCATTAGAGAAAAAAAAAACCCTAAACTATGACAACTGTTAGACTGTTAATTCCTGTTAATATACAGTAGTCATTATCATTATCCCATTCTTCTACCTCATTACAATCATAATTATTAAAAATTTATAATGACATATAATGGCAAGGACATGGAACCTTTGACTCCACAGGTCTATGCAGTTGCTAGGAATGCAAAATAGTGTAACTGAAAAGTGTTGGCAGCTGCCTACAAAGCTCAGCATAGACTTATCACATTGGCTCTCTGCTTCTTGGGTACTTATCCAAGAGAAATAAAAATTTATTACCTACAAATATCTTTATGTAGATGTTTATATTTCAGTTTTTCATAATCACCAAAAGCTGGAAACAATACAAGTGTCTTAAATGAATGTGAACTAAACTGTGCTTAATACCTATCAGGACACAGTGTTCACGAGCGAACATTAGGATCAATATCCTAAGTGACAAAGTCAGACTGAAGGGCTGTATAGGCTATGCTTCCATTTACATGACATTCTGGAAAAGAGGAAAACTATAGAACAGAAACTGCCAGTGGTTACCTGAAACATGCTACACATGTTAGATTTTTGTTGTTGTTTCACATCATATATTATCATTTATTTACTATAAGAATACTCAGTGGTTTGGGGAGATTGCTCCTCTGGTAATGTCCCTGCTGTTTAAGCTTGAGGACCTGAGGTCAGGTGAACCTTGAAGCTTACTGGCCAATCAGCTGGATTTGTGAGTCTAGCTTCAGTGAGAGATTCTCTCTTAAAAAAAAATTAAAGTGAAGGCTAAGCAAGGAAGACAACCAATGTCTGGCCTTTACATGCACATATATGTGGGAGTGCATGCACATCTAACACACATGTACACCCCACACAAGAACATTCAAAATCTACTCTCTTAGCATTTTTTTCAGGAAACAATGAACTGTAATTAACTGTTGTATGGTATGGGTGTGGTGTGAGGTATTTGACCACAAAGGGCATAAGGAATGTTCAGAAATGAACTACAGTTCTGTTTCATAATTGTGGTGGTGGTTGCATAATCATAAACATCTGTAAAGAATCATAGAACTGGTCTCCACAAAGAATAAATTTTCTTTATATAAATTATACTTCAAAAATTGGCTTTAAAAGAGTTAACAGTAACTTGTTAGCTCTTAAAGTAGTACAGGATGTACTCACTGAAAAATGAGTACCACATCCCACTACAAATAATGTAGAACAAAGAACATAATATACAAGTCACCCTGTCCTCAAGAAACCTCCATTCAATCAGTAGAAATAGTTAATAATAAGTGCACTCTATAAGTTTAAAAATGGGACACAACCCATCTATGGATATTCATATACGTCAGAAACTAGAAGGTGTGTGCTCCGCTCTGGTGATTCTGATTCATTAGGATTAGGGTGGAGTCCTATATTTACTATTTATAAGCTCTCAGGTGACAGTATTGAGGCCTGTTGCAGGAGTACACATTGGATGGTTTAGTATAGAAAATTAGTATATGGAGTGATAAACTAAAGAAAAGCAATGATTAAGGACTTGCTAGGTCATTAAGAAGTGGAGATAGAAACTTTAGTAGGTTTTATTGAGCATCTGATGTTGTATATAGAAAAGAGAAAAAGGGAGGGTGTTGCTCATAGGAACTGGCTGAATAATCAGCCCACACCAATACCCACGACACAGGATATGTTGCTTTTCTACAAAGAGAAAGGTCAATACATCAAGCAAGGAAAGTGAAAGGGAGATTAGGAACCCCTATTCAGTGCCAGTTATAGGAGAGTGGGCAGAAAAAGTTAAAGTATTTCACTTTTGTTTCTAGTAAAATACAGAGGGTTTTAACGAAATACACTATGTAAGCACTGACTTAAATGTACCACCCTGACCACTATGATAAGTAGATAGGAATATATATATATATATATAATCACAGAGAGGTTGTCAGAGTTTTATATATGAAAGATGATAGTGGCTTGGATCAGATTGGTAGAAAGGATACTGGCAAACACTCTTTAGGTTTGGGATTATTTTAAAAGCCTAACCAATAGACCTCCTTGATGCCCGGTGTAAGAAAGAAATGGTCCAGAATAATCTCAAAACCTCATACCCAAGCAACATCATTTAGTAGGAGAGGTTATAACTGCAGAATAGAAATTTTTCATATTAAACTTTTTCCTTTAAGTTGAAGAAACTAGGTATGACAACTCTCTTTTGTTCCTATTCAAAGGGCTAGAAGTGCCAGAATGATAATGTAAGGAAAGGGCATCAGCCTAGAAAGGAAGAAAGAAAATTCTCATGGTTCACAACGGAATAGTCTTGAATGTAGGAAACACTAAATATGTGATGCTGCACTGTCAAATTTTCAGATGAGCTTAGTCACACAATGGGAAATGAGCAATCAAATATTGGTTGGTCAGGTTTCTATTCACTAACAATGAATTGTTTCAAAATGAAATAAATGAAACAATTTTTTAAAAAATATCAAAAACTAAGACACTTAGGAGTGCACACATTTAAAGAGGCAAAGACTTGCACCCTGAAAACCATAAAGTATTGGCTGAAGGAAACTTTAAAAGACACCAGTAGAAAACTTAATATCATCAAGGTGATTATTCACAATGATTTTCAGAATTGCTGTTATTACTATCAAAGTCAACCCTTGTTTTTTTGTTTTTGTTTTTGTTTTGTTTTTTTTTTTTTTTTTGGTTTTTTGTTTTGTTTTTGATTTTTTTCTTTTTGGTCTTAGTGATGGCAGTTCTGTCAAGCCTGAGGTCATATATCATTCAAGCTTTTGTTTTCATTTCTCAGATGATAAGCAATGTTTATCATGCAACTATTAGCCACTCGGTTGTATGACCTTTTGTACATTACATTAACTATTGGTTAATAGACACAACCCTTCCCAGTTGGAAGCCTTTATCCTGTTGATGTAAATGCAAATGATGCATCTGCTATGGAGTTTTTTTTTTAAACAGTAAAAATCTAAAATAAGAATAATCCAGTGGTCTATCTGGATTAGACCAGATTTATATTTATTTGATAAAATTATAATCAAGGTCTCACTCCTAATACCTAATTTTATTGAGGCATATTTCAGCATTTGGAAGGAAATCTCCTTATCTATTAATGAATAAATAAGAGACAAAACGTGATGTTTGTGTGCACAATGTTATTCTGCCTCCAAAAGAAAATATTTCTTAAAATTACTTATATTAGTAAACCTTAGGTTGTTGTACACATAAAAAAAATCCTGCATATCTGCACATGTAAGATCCAAAATAATAAAAATGTGAAGCAGAGAGCAGAACAGTAGAAATGAAGGTTGACAATTGGAGAAAATGAAACTATAGTCAAAAGATAAAAATTTTAGCTTCACCAGGAGAATAAAATTTATGTATGATCAGCTACAGTGTGGGTATACACAATAAAAATGTAGTTCAGAATTGCTAAGAGATTTTTAATTGTTTGCATTATATTAATGATAATTGTTTGAGTTAGTAGGCATATTTGTTTTATTTAGTTACTGGACATAAATAACAGCAACATTTTGCATCCCAAACACATGTTTTGGAAGTTGAAAATGTAGCATGTACCTATAATGAAATCCAATTCTTAGGGAAATATAAATATGAGATGATACGGAAGAATCTTGACAGCTTTATGGTAACGAGGCAATCACAGGAAAAGTGCTGCATGACTTTACAAAGATGTGAACTTGGAAATGGTGAAAACAACAGAGGAATGTGGCACTTGGCTAGAACAGAAGACCAGGGAGAATGAAAACTTGCTTCTTGCCTCTAAGATCTGAATTGCGAAAGATGAAAAATTCTAGGGATCTACTATGCAACACTGTCTGATTGGCAAGAGAAGGAAAATTGGTGGGGGAGGAAGGCATCATTGGTATAAGCCAGAGACTCAGGATGGGCAAAACCTTTGGGAGGATATGAGGATCCTAGTGGATCCCCACAGCAGTTAGGGATACGGAGCCTGAAGTGGCCACCTTCTTTAGCCAGGCAGGACTTCCAGTGAAGGGAGGGAGGCACCAACCCATCTATAAAACTTCTGACCTAAAATTTTCCCCACCTACAAGATGTTTAGGCATAAAGATAGAACAGAGATTGAAGGAATAGCCAACCAAAGACTGGCCCAACTTGAGACCCATCCCATGGAAGAGAGCCAACCCATGACACTCATAATGAAAGTCTGCCATGCTGGAAGACAGGAGTCTAGAATAACTATCATCCGAGAGGCTTCATCCGGTAGCTGGTAGAAATAGATACAAGACACGCAGTCAAACATTAGGTGGAGCTCAGGGAGTCTTGTGAAAGAGTAGGGAGTTAGGATTGAGAGAACCAGAGGGGTCAAGGACACCACAAGAAGGCCTACAGAGCTAAACAGCATGGGCAAATGGGGGCCTACAGAGACTGAACCACCAACCAAAGAACCTGCATAGTCTGGACCTAGGCAGCCTACACATAAGCAGCAGATTTGTAACTTAGTCTTCATTTGGGACCCCTAACAACTGGAGCAGGGGCTGTTTGACTGGGACTCTGCTGCTTGCCTCTGGGTCCCTTTTCCCTTGCTGGTCTGCCTTGTCTGGCCTCTGTGGAAGAGGATGCATTCAGTCCTGATATAACCTAATGCGCCAGATGTGTTGGTTTCAGGGTGGTGGGGTCTCCTTCTCTGAGGAGAAGGGGAAGGAGGAATGGGAGAAGGGGGTGGGAGAGTGGGACTGAGAAGAGAGGAGGGAGGGGGCTGTGATCAGGATGAAAAGTGAATAAATACATTATTGAAAAAAAAACTTGATGCTACATTTTACTATTAGTTTTAAAATCCTCCTTTGATTTATAAAACTACTTTTCCATGTAGAGACATCTCATACTTTGACAAAAACAAAAATTTATTTGAAGAGCGCCAAAATGAGAATGTTAAGTAAACAAATGACTAGCAGTCAGAGGTCATAATTACAGGGAAGAGCTACAGAGACATAATTCTCAGTTCTGTTTGCTCTAGCAGAGACACAGTCATAAGGTGACAACTTTTACCTTAGTAAAACTCACGGATACTGGATTTAATAGAAGCACATAAAACAAGTTCTAGGCAAATAGACATCACTTGGGCAAGAAGAATATCTGTAAAAGGCTAAAGTGGCTTGAAAAAAAGAGAAAGAGAAAGAAAAGAAAAGATGGATGGGCAAAGACATGGAAATCCACCAAATCAGACACAGACACATTCTTTCATTGTTTAAAAAATAATACAAGGGAACCAAGAGAGTACCAAAGACATGACCCCAAGTCTCCAAGGAGCATAGAAACAGAGCTGCGTAGGTCTCTCCAGTTTCCGTGAGAAAATCCTGGCTGGCAGGACCGCCTGATGAAAGAAAAGTGACTCTGTGTGTGAGATTTAAAGCAGTTCTAATTTGAAAGCAAACCCAATTGCACACACTACACACATACACCATGTGGAAATAATAAATGTATTTATGGTGGAAATATTTGCTCCATTTATTATACTAGGAGTTTTTCCAAGAAATGGAAACAATTGTTAGAAGTGACATTAAAATTTTAACTGAATTTCTTTTTCTTTCTCTTAGTATTTTTTATTAACACACATTTTTAAATGCTAATCCCACCCAAAAAGGCATATGCCCATCAACTCATGAGAGTATTTTATTACTTTAAAAATGAGAAATAATTTTTCAAAATACACGTTCAATATCAGAATATGGAACAGGTGGAGGCTACAACAGGGTCCTTCAAGGAATTTGCATTGGCATAATCACATAAACTCCTAAATCTTGAGATGCAATTTTCTACTTTAGATCTTCAAGAAAAGGTCAATGGAATGAAAAGAGTGACCTAATTAACTGGGTGGTTGTGTTGTGACATGGGTGGTCAGATGGGCTTAAATGTTCAGGAAGAACTGAGATCTCTGGTTTTGCTCTGCATACTGCTAGTCTGGAAGTTTTTCAAATTTAAGACCATTTACAGAAATAGTACTTTTTGTGACTGCACAGTAATTCTTTATCCCCAAGTCCTATACTACTCCAGATTTCAATATGATAGTAGCCAGAAATGGAGCCTTCCAGAAGTAGTTAGATCACGAGAGTGGAGACTTGCAATGAAATTGGTACCAATATAGGAAAATATAGCCTGCCATCTCTCTATGTCATATAATAATTGGAACCTGAGACATACATCTGTTAATGAAGGAAAGATCCACATGATGTACCTGGCCATGCTGGCTTTCTGTTCTTGCAATTCCACCCTCCAGAATTTTAGAAATGACTATTTATTAGTAAACTAGTCTCTAAAATTACGTTATAGAATGACATACTGACAAAAGTGCTACACATTTCAATATTTATGAATTCTACCATAACACTCTACTACGATATAAATGTTATGTAAATAAGTATTCTAAAATTAATTAGCTAAAAACAATGAGCTCTGGTCATTGTTTTTGATTTAGTATACTGTCCATTGTGTGGTTGGCTGTGCAGCAGGAAGACAATAGAGGGATTGGCCATGTTCTCCCACTATGTGGTGGTGGTCTACAGCATTCTTTTCATGGACAGTCTCAATTTACTGTACATGGGCTCAACATTGGTTACTCATATTTGTTCTAGTGGTAGATAAAAGTTCTAGAATAGTAAATTGTCCACATTGCTAGTACAGTTCTTTGTTATTGTGATGGGAACATTCGAGGCCAATTCAAAAAAATTATTTTTGGTATGTTTCCAGAAAGTTCTGTCCACTTAACCAGACAGCACAGCAGTGTGAGTGTGTGAGACCAGATAATTGTTATTAGTTGTGTGGAAGAGCAGAGAGTAGGGCATGCCAACACTGTCCTGATCTGATCATACTGTGCCACTCCCATTCAGGGTGAGTGCTTATACTCAGTTGATGAACTTAGGGAAGGCTCTTCATAGACATGAGAAGATTTGTATTCTAACCACCTATCTTTCCCTTAAAAGGAGGGATTATAAAGATGAATATAAAATTTTTATTCAAAATAAGAGCAAAATACAATGAATCTAAAATAACGCATGTAGAACTTTATCACATATTAGGAAACATAGACAAATGCTAGTGAATAGATTACATTTGAATGACAGCTTCAAAAAATTTTAAAATTTAAAAAGTATTTTAAAAAATTGACCTTTTGGTTCCACGTGAGCGGGCAAAATTATTTATAATAATTAAACTTAAATGAGACAATTATGAAAAGTTCCATTTCAGGAAGTTAGAGTTCAGCTAATTGTCAGATGGATGGTTGAGATAAATAAATACATACATCCTGGATTTCATCTGGATAGAGCTCAAACCAGGAAGAGTGAGGCTACCTTGCATCGTTTGCCTCTTTGGTGAGAAGGTGAGCAGGTGGTGGTAAGGGAAGGCCCAGAGAAGAGAAAAATAAGATGTTTGCAGAATGCATCCATCTTTTGCTCTGCAGAGTAGGCAGCATGGAGTGCTGTTTCAACTACCTTGCACTTTTAGTTCTGCCAACTTCTCTGTGGGGATATCCTCTATTAACAGAAGGGTTCAAAGTGTGCTAGCTTGATGGACATAATATATCTCAAGATTCAGTTTTATCATGTTTTACTTCGTGGCTTGCTTCATTGCTAATCATTTACGGGGTCTCTTGTTTCTGCTGCTCAAAATAGTGCTTTGGCAGAAGAATTCTTATGTGTATTTTTTTCTGACTTCTCAGAATAGGTTCTTGGAAGAGGAAACATTTAGCCAAACCACATGGAATTTAACAGTGTTCTTGTGCTATTATATTTTTCTGGGTGACGCCAGTTGCATTCTCCACATGTAGATGACTGAACCCTGGGTTCAACAGTATCAGCTGTCAACTCTTGCAGCTTTTCGTTAACTTTTGTTGATCAGATTAGAGGGTAAAGGGGCTAACATATCATCATTTCAATTTGAATTTCTTTCATTTCTTCTTTGTGAACTTGGTCATCTTTTAAGTATAGAAAAGTACTCAGTTTGGGGAGTTCAAGGGTCAAATTGCGTAAGTTCAGATCTTGGTTGTGCAACTGATTCAATGCATGGTTCTGGACTTCTTATCTAGCTCCCAACCCATGTTTCTACCTCTGTATGGAGTGAAGGATGTTAGGAAAATTGAATAAGTCCATCCATGTGATGAGCATAGCACCTTAATCTTCAGATCTGTTTCCCTATCACCCAGGCATGTAGTTTGTCTACAGGATCCTTCACATCTCAGCAGTATTTGATACACTTGATTTCCAAGGGAATATGGCCTCATAGTTGACTTTTAATTATTTACAAATTATTGGTAATTTTTAAAATAGGAAATTTAAAAGTATTCCAATCTCTGTCATTAGGCTTCCTACATATAACTATCCTACATATAATTACCAACATCTCAACTATTCTTATATTGCTTCAATAATCATTTTATAATTTATGCAAATAGTATTATAAATAATTAGAAATTTTTACATTAGTTTTTTCACTTATTACTATGCCAACTGCTTCTATATGTATATGATTCGTTCTTAACATGTGGTTCATGACCATTCAGTGCGTCAAAGAACAGTCTTGTAGGGTTGCATATCAGATATCCTGCATGTCAGATATTTACATCATGATTCATAGCAGTAGAAAAATTTGCAGTTAGGAAGCATCAACAAAAACAATGTTATTGTTGCAGGTCACCATAACATGAGGAACTATATTAAAGTACCATGGCTCTAGATCAGTGATACAGCTGTGCCTTGTCCTTTTTATTTCTATGGCACAGAGTTCTGTTTAACATAAGTCCCTTAGCAATTTTCTAAAAGACAGATGGGTCCCACTTCCTTCTGTGGTGAACAATGTTGTCATATGACAGATGTTCATGTCTTGCATGCTTCTCTTAGGGCACATGAATAGTTAGTTATCTTGCATTATTTTATTTTGTGATATTTAACATTTCTTTTATAGATTTTTTTCTCATAAAAATATTTGCCATGAGAACATACTGTCTAGATTTGAATCCTATGATGTATTGATGACATGACCTTGGGCATTATTTTTATATCCATGTCACAGCCTCTCTGTGATAAGGTGAAGAATAACATAAACATGCCCTAAAGGGTGTAAGAATCAAGTCAAACCTTCCAAGTGTCATACTTGGCATGCATGTATTCAAAGCACTGCAATATTTGGAATTAATGTTATCTCTGCAAAACAAATCTGAAAGCTGTTTTCCACGTGTTTCAATGTTCCTTGTTTAAGATTTCAAATTCACATCTTTTGCCCATGTGTTTCTGCCAGGCTTCACTTTACTGCATCAAATTCCTGGAAGACATTTATGCAAAATGTCCCTATGTCACAATAATACTACACAGATAGAAACAGCAATCAAACAGCCATACTACAAATCCTCAGGGTTGTATTTCTTAGTTCCTTCTTGTCTTCTATAGATTGTGTCAGTCACCAATTCCTGCCAAGTTTTTATGTTTTCTTGCTACATTTTAAGTCTGCTGCTTATACCATTGTATCCTCAGCCTCCTGGATCCTCTCCGAAACAATAGGCTTGTACTACAATATTTTCTTCAATGAATGTCAAATAAAAATCCCAGGCATTTAACAAGTCCATCTTTGCTGCCGTCGTTGAGGCAGGGTTTTCATTTACGGAGTTGAAACTATTTCCTCTTCCCACTTATTTTCTCCAGTGTCTTTGGAATTAAATTAATGCCAGTTATTCCTTTGGGGAGAATTACAGCTTCTATCATTTTTCTTTAACCTTTTAGATGCACAATGGTAATATAGTGAGCCTAAACCCCTGTTATGATGATGTCATGCTCATTATCCTAAGTAACCACATTTCCTTTCATACACACAATGGAATTTTATTCAGCTGTGAAGAAAAATGAAAACATAACAATATGGATGCATAAACAAGATGTGAATAATCATCATGCCATGTGACATACCCCCATGTAAATGGGGAAAATGTCACATGGCCTTATATATACATGTATACACATATACATGTGTATATACATGGGTGGAACCTGAGAAAGGCTAAATAGGTTGAATGCATGTATGCCTGCATTCATATGAGCACGTGCACATGTTCATGTGCATGTGTGTAACCAATAATATTTATAGCAGAAGTCCTGATCTTATAGAGAGTAAGGAGTCAAGGGAGGAGTCAGAGAGGAGAGAGGTGAAATGGACATGTTATAACTATGGTATGAACTTCTAAAACAATAAAATAAAAAGTTAAATAAACAAAGAATAGTTGGTTACTCCCATAAAAAATTCTTTCTTCTGTTACACAGGTGGGCACCTGGCAGTTCGTTATTTTAGCACTCAGCATTCAGAGCTGAGTAAGATTGCTGTAGTTCTTTCTTTCCTAATAGTCTGTTTTGCACTTTCCTGCACTATGAAAGCTATTTAGGAAGGAAAGCATTTCTTGGTAAGCTCAATGATAATTGGTGTCTTCAGCCACAGTGTCTTATTATCTCCTTATGATGGGAAACAAGACAGACAGTGACCTATCTTGGTTGGAATTTTTCCCAGGCCTCTCTGACTGACAACTTATAAGGAAGGCGGTAACCTGTGTCTGGACTTGAAATTTTCATTTGATACCTTGTCTTCTGGAAGCAAAATCATTTACTTTCCTAGATAACGGTGTTAAAAACCTCTTTTTAAATGTGCTTTTTATTACCTTATAAACTAGTGCTGTTTCATAATTTTACCTCAGAGGTAATGTTCTTATTCAACTCTACACTTATATTTTAACTTTCTATTTGTTACAATTTAGTAAGACATATTTCACAACATCTTTCTCATTCTCAAGGAGAACTTAAGTCCTAGAAAATCTTCCCATTTGTAAACATTTGATAGTGAGCCTTCTTATCGCCTTTATCATATTCAATACCCTTCTGCTCCAAGTTTGATAAGTTAGGCCAACTACATCACAACACTCACTCCATAAACTCCTGAAACAATCATCAAAGTATTAACAGATAACTTGGGTACCTGACAAAGCAAAGTCCACTAAAATGAGCTCACCCATGAAACAGAGTATGAGTAAGTCTTTCTTGATCTGCCTGGATATAACATAGAAGGTTTGAGTACAAGAAACAACAGAGGAATTAGAAGTGAAAATGTGTTCTAGGCAGGGTTACTTTAATTCAAGAAGGGATGGGAAATTCTGAGTCAGGATCTCTGGCCCAGGTTCAGAAAAATATAGTAGAACTCCAGATCGCGTGCATTGGTGCAAAAACCTCTCTCCTCATATACCAGTCAGAGATTCAATGATCAGTCCCTAAAGAGAATTTACTTCCCATACCACACATGTTATTTAGTTAGAATATGAATGAAAAGACAGGATTCATCATCATCTATTTCTAAAACTCTGGGAGATGGAGTCTCATCATAAAGTAGTCCAAGTTACTCCCCTTGGAAGAATTTAGCTGGTTAGAAGTGGATAATGAACAGCCATCAGTTCTGTCCATGACAACTTTATTGAATCAGAAAATTTATTTTTCCAATAAATTTGAACAAGTCACGCTTGCTCTTTTGTAACATGGGGAGATGGAGTTAGATAATCTCTAAGGTCTCTTCAAATTTGAGAGTAATGTTATTAACATTACACCCGGTGACTGGGAAGCATGCACATCCCTTGGTGAGTATCAACCTTACTGAGATTGCAATAGAATATAACTCCTATTATGGAAATTTCAGAGGAATTGGATTGTGACCTGTGGATGCCAGCTATAAGACTGTTAAAATTATATTCATTGCAGCACTATGTTTTGTCACAGTTCTTTCAAAGTGAGGTCCAGAGTTAAGAACCATCAATGTTCTAGAAGTCCAATTTTTTATATTCAGCCCAGAGAGTCTGGGGATAGACCTAAAGAATATGTATTCAAGTCTGCTTTCCAGGCAATTTCTATGTCTGTTATCATTTGTCTTAATTATATCAAAAATGTGGATTTCAACTGTTACTTATATTTGAACAACCAGGGTCATATACTAGCCAAGATGTAAGATGAATTCTTAAATCCCTTGTTTCTGTTTCTTCACCTACAAATGGAAAATGACAACATAACTCACCAGTTTGTATGGAGATAAAAGAGATTACCAGTAGCAAATAATTGACAGGTTATCAAGAAAATAAATATTGTTGCCCCTGGATTCCTTAAAAAGCAATGCTATTGGGAAAATCAACCACTTTCCCCAAGACGTAGGTTTTATTATTCCTTAAGAATATCAGATCACATCAACAGCCACTGGATTTAAAAATAAGCTACACATTGCACTGTTCATACTTGATTCCCTTCTCTCAGAACTTGTGGGCACAGCCCAGGAAAAAAATCGATAAGGCTGTCATTTCTTGTTGTCAGGTTCAGGTGACCCCATTCCTGGGCTGAATTGCATAGGCAAAAGCATATTGCATTTAAGAGAAAAGCTAAAGTGGATGTATGAAGCCGCACAGAAATGGCTATCATATTGGTTTCCAGGTTCTTTTCAAGCAGAAAGCAGGCATGTATTCTTTCAACAATTAAAGAATAAAACATGGAGGAAAGTGGTCCAGAAGGAAAACAAGAGTTGTTTTTAAGACTTTTCCATTTCATCACACACAACTGAGTGTATGTTGAGTTTGTGGGTGGTTTGGGAATGTTTTGCTCTGTGTATCCCTAGGAATGACAGATCTGATAGGGTTCTGCTTGCTAATTTGCTTCCTACAAATTCACCCTATAAATGAAAGGGGAGAGTGGGAGAGTTTTCTTGATCTGTCTTTAGAATTAAATCAGCCAGGAAACTAGTTACAGAAATAATCAGATTAGAAGATAATATGCTAAGACATGAATACTCTCTAGACTCATCAGCACAAGAATGCCATCGTCTCAGAGATCACTTCTTGCAGAATGGGACAAACACCTTATTTTCCTCAAGTCCTCTACTAGACGATATTTTAAACCTAGCAAATGTACACATACTTTCAAAACATGATGGATTTTCCAAGTTGGTAAATATCTGTAAACATGAGCCCCACCAAATGGGAGAGAAGGCTATGCAGGACTTAACACTTATCAATTGCCTACTGAACTGCAGGCAATCTGAGTGTATCACTTCATAGTATCACAAGTCCACCACTGATTTCACAGGAGAGAGCAACTACATCTCATTTGATACTGATCAAAGGAAAAATGAAGGGTTTAGCCTCATTTTTTGTTCTTTTTTCTTTTCTTTTCTTTCTTTCTTTTTTTTTTTTTTAGTATTCTGTTTCCCTCCCGACATTGATATATACTGACAACTAGTTCACAGAAGTAGTCATCCTGGCTATTTCTTTCCTCATCAAGGTGAACCTTGGAGACTGGGAGGATTTAGATTCTAATTCTCCTCGTATGGAAAATAAAACAAGAGAAGGAACTGAGCCATTCAACTTGTCTTCCAAATCAATTTCTACTTGCTGAGGCTTGAAAGAAAACTTCCTCATTTTTTTTTTCAAA
Organism: Apodemus sylvaticus; assembly: GCF_947179515.1. Lineage (NCBI taxonomy): Eukaryota > Metazoa > Chordata > Mammalia > Rodentia > Muridae > Apodemus > Apodemus sylvaticus. The sequence continues at coordinate 120,737,319 of NC_067476.1, forward strand.
CAATTGAATGAAGCCATTTGTTCCGACGTGTTTATTAGGCTTACATAAGTGCTCTTGCCCAAAGAGCACATGCTCACAAGAAGCAGGAGCAATCTGTAAGATCTCTGGCTCTGCTGCATTAACATCATAGTGAAAGGGCTCTTCAACATGTCTGATTTTTAATTTCTACAGATGATGAGGCAGCAGAGTGAAAACAGGTTAGTAAGATTACATACTTGGTTTCCTGTTTTTTTTTTTTAAATGCGAGTCCTAGATAAGACTGACCACATCAAAGTCTAATTTCATGAATCTAAGAACACTGATCAGACAAAAAATAAAATCGAGCAAGGAAGGTCCTGAGGTCAGTCATCAGCACCATTGGTTAAGTTGAGTGTGAGCCAAAACCTTATTCAACTCAACCATGAGGGAATCAACAGGTGGCAAGTCTCACTCAAGGAGACCAAGGAGAAGCTGAGTGAGTTAGAGGGATGCTGAAACAAAGCTCTAAAGTTAAACACACAACTGTTTCACGTGCCATAGGTGAAAATGGTATGTTTAGTTATCTGACTTTTTTTGCACATGAATTATTTGCATCCCTGCCAAAAAAATTATAAGTTAATAAGTAACTTAAAAAAAAAAAACAAGCAAACTGAGCTCCAGACTTTGGTAAGTAGCAATTCAAATAGAAGAGTACAATAAAGGCCTAGACAGTAAACTCTTAAGACTTGCCACATGACTTCTGTTGCAGCTACTCTACCATTGTGGCACAGAAAGGGCCATCCATAGCACATAAGCCAATTGTACCAATGAAATGTATTTATAAAAGCACACATCAGTCTGGTGTGCCACTGTTTGCCATCCCTGTCTGACAGAATGAAATGATCCTGGCTGTATGGATTGGTATTCCAGTAGGACTTTGAAAAGAGATCTGGTCCTTTGCATTTTTCTATAGCCGTGCTGCTTAGCATTGCTTCACCATGATAAAAAAATAACCAACAGATACACTCAGGAGAACAGAGATATCAAAGGCTTCAGAATACAGTGAGTTGGATCGAGGTACCTAGGCAGGACCTCGTGGTAGTGAAAGTATGTGGGGAAGAAAAACTGTTCACTTTGTGATGGAGTAGGAAGCATATGACACAAAACGCTGAAAGGGACAATACATGCACAAGGACTGGGTCCCCGGAAACCACTCCCTCCAGCTAGGCCCTACAATCTAGTTTCCAAAATCTCTCCAAATATCAACACCAGCTGTGGACAAAGTATTTGAATCAGAGGACTTTTATGTTCAAGCCACAATAATGGTTTCAAACTTTTTCTTAGACTAGCCATATTTTATGTGACCTTTTCCTAATTATCATAGTTCCTTAACATGAGCTTCTTTTCTTGCTAAATAAAGACCATTTGGAGAAATCTTCTGAGTATAGTAAGTATTCATCATTGTATTCCTTCCAATCTTCATCATCCTGAGTAAAAAAGGTGATAAATTTTCTCACATTGTCTCTCCCAAAAGATCTGTCTATCTGACAAAATATGATCACTGTCTGGGTTGGGGCAGGGATCAATTGGTTTAAACAGCAATGAGCTCTGGAGGAAAATAACATTGTATTTATCATATTTTACCCCAATTGAAGCATAAAATGTTCCTTCATGAACTATTGTTTCACTTACCCAAATATAAAATTAAAAACATCAATGTTGAGCCTGCTTTCCCTTCTCAACAGAACTGGAGTTGTGAGACCCATTCTGCAAGCTGGGGGCCTTAATGACTGCTGTAAACAAGCCACTCAAGCCAGTAGGTTGCTTTCCTTCCTGACATCTAGGCAAAGCTAACCTCTATCATAAGGGATGACCTTGAGCTATTCGTATGAGAAGACAGGCCACATTAATAGTGATAAGCATTAACTAAATGTGAGCTCAGACAGTGACAAAACCCATTCTACATTTTGAGAGACAGATAACAATTTACTGAGTGATGCTTTTAAATCATACAATGCTCAGGAAGGAGAATTCAAGCAGAGACACAATGCCTTAGTTAGATGTTCTGGTGAGGTAGTTAACCACTGAAAAACATTACTGGGAAGTGTACTACACATGGTATAGTCAAAGGAACTGAGGAAGCAGTTTAGGCAGAGAGAAAAGCTGAACTTTAATGTTTTAAGAGTGGAGATCTTAGCTGACCCCATGTAGGGCTCTGGGACTAGATTTTGAAACTGTCCCAAGGAAGTCAAGGTGTCATAACAGAAGCTCCTTTAATAAATTGCTTGTGGTCATAGTCTTGGGAGAGGCAGTTCTTGGAAGCTGAGGGAAATCCCAACAAGGAAGAAAGCTCTGAGCCATCAGTACCCATTGTCCCTTTTCCTTGGGGTGATAAATTATTTCTGAAATGTGTCTGCTATGCCTAACCTGTATGGACAGGGCTTCGCATCTTCTCTAGTTCACTCTAACTCTGCAGTTAAAAGTATACTTATTTACGCTAAATCCTGATTCTGTTTGCAGCTTTACATGTTCATAGCAGGGCCTATTAGGTATCTACTATTATTTTGTTTGCTTAAATGAGAAATATTCCCCAGACTCCAATATTTGAATACTTGGTGCAAGCTGGTGTATTACTTGGGGAGGGTTATGAGATGTAGACTTGCTGAAGGAGATGTGTCACCTCAAGCAGCTTTCCAGAATGTAATACCTTTCTTTACTTCATTTGTTCTCTCTCTCTCTCTCTCTCTCTCTCTCTCTCTCTCTCTCTCTCTCTCTCTCTCTCTCTCTCCCTCTCTCTCTCTGCCTCATGCTTCTGTTGTGATGTGAGCTCTCAGCTCCCTGTTCCAGCTACCATGTCTAGCTTGCTGATATGACTCTCTTTAATAATTTACTTCTAATCTGGAACCCTACAGCAAGAGAAAAGTAATATAGATGCATAACAACATTACTTGAAAGTCAATGGACAGTATATATAAAGCTTCCTTATCACACATCTTTTTTTTTCTTTCTTTTTTTTCTTTTTTTGAGTCAGGAATGCAGTCACAGTTTTCTGGATGCCACTTATTTAGGTTCTTTAAGAAAACTACTGTAAATGTGTTGGAGAGATTCTGTGCCCTCCAGGTTCATCTGGAGGAGATCTGCTTTCAAGGTCACTCCATTGGTGCTAGGAGGCATGCTCAATGTCTTGCCACTAGTTGCTAGTTATACCAGTAACTTCCTGTGTTGGATTATCAGTAAAACTGTTCATAGAAGCTTTGTAGATTGCTTCACCACTGGTAATATCTGAAGGAGGGAAGAGGAAAAAGAATCCAAGTATATAAGTCCATAACCTAATCTTTTAATGAACACCTTTTCATCATTTCATCTGTATCCAATCATTGGAAGTGAGTTTCCTGATCAAGCCCACCCTCTTGGGGGTAGGATTTGTCCAGAGCTGGATGCCAAAAGGTAAGTATCTTTCAGGCCATCTCAGATGGTTCTCATTTTGTAAGTAATTTAAAAAAATACCTTTTTGGAAAGGATTTTCTTAAGACTGCCCCAAAACAGAACAAACCCATCAAACCTATGGAAATTTGAAGAAGAAAAATCACTGTAGAAATACTATACTTGCATTAGAACCCAGCCTAATTCAGTTGCTCCTATAGTAAAAATAAAGAAACACCTATTTATCTGTTGAGTATTAGATACAAATTGAAACCAAGCCTTCAAAAACTTGATATTTCTTGACACCCGAAGGGTTTGAGAAATGACAGCGTTTGGGTGTAGAAGAATACTACTATCCCTGGAGGAACATGAGGCAAATTTGATCCTTCTCCATGGAACATGAGCGGCCCTGTTACAACAGCCCCCACCATTTGAGCCACTACAGCTAGAGAAGTGAGCCAAGGTTAGTGGAGAAGAGCACACGGCAGTGAGTCAGAGGCTGTGACCCCATTTCCCTGTCTGATTTTCTGAAAGGGAGCTAGACGTCAATTTTCTTGCTTGCATTATTTCCTAGTATGCAAAAATGTCATCATCTAGGTCTCATTGCAATCTACAGGGTATTATTTTGTGAATATTTAGTTTCATTTATCATTAGACAGATTGATAGACTACAGCTTCATAGAGCCTATTCTCCTAAATGGCCATTGAGACAATTTTGTGAAGTCTATAATAACCTTTGTGCCACTAACTTGAAGATTACTTAGCATCTGTTTGATGGAACATTCAGAGTTCTTTTGTTTTGCCATCTTGTCCCCACCTTCTCTCTCAACCTAACAATAACTTCTTTAGGATTATAGAAATCTAACATGCTTTTGTATACTATGTACTTTAAATACAGTATTGTACTGGCTTGTTTTGTGTGTCAACTTGACACAGGCTGGAGCTATCACAGATAAAGGAGATTCAGTTGGGGAAGTGCCACCATGAGATCCAGCTGTGGGGCATTTTCTCAATTAGTGATCAAGTGGTGAGGGCCCCTTGTGGGTGTTTCCACCTTTGGGCTGGTACTCTTGGGTTCTATAAGAGAGCAGGCTGAGCAAGCCAGGGGAAGCAAGCCAGTACGAAACATCCCTCCATGGCCTCTGCATCAGCTCCTGCTTCCTGACCTGCTTGAGTTCCAGTCCTGACTTCCTTTAGTGATGAACTGAGACATGGAAGTGTACGCTCAATAAACCCTTTCCTCCCCAACTTGCTTCTTGGTCATGATATTTGTGCAGGAATAGAAACCCTGACTAAGACAAGTATACCCACATGCATTTAGTTCAAATGAGTTTTGTAGACTTTCCCATTGTATCTATTATTGTCAGAAGAAAGTATGAAGTATCATTTAGGCCCTAAACATTTGCCAGCTGTCTTTGAATGGTTGGTATATAGATCACGCTGAAGGTCTGTATCCAGGGATAGCTTAAGATATCTTAGACCTCTCTCTAGCTAGTATATAGAGATTAATTTAGGGAAATACTGTAATGATAAATTTCAATAATAACAATGGCACTATGGCAAATTAACGTATGTCCAGTGCAGCGAATGCTACTTTTACACATATTGCTCCAGTTAATCTTTCGGAAGAGTAAACTTATACCTTTGAAGCAGAGGTAAGTATCTTCACTTTATAAATAGACTAGTTGGGGTTTGAAACACAGGATAAATCAGCTTGGCATAGGTGAAGAAATTAACTGTTAAAGCTAATCTTTAAAGCCACTGTAGTTGACTCATGAGAGAACATTAGGTGAGTCTTGGCTGTGTAAGCCTTCCCTCAAATCAGGCTTGTTAGACAGAGATGTGGAAGTCTCTTGTTTATCAGCACTGGAATTGTCAAGGATGATAAGAGTTATGAATGTTAGCACAAATGTCATTATTTCAGGCAACTACTGCAATGCCTCTGCTTCGTTTGCTCTGTCAAGCCTGAGTTAGCTCGTTGTCAGGAGCTGTCATTAGTTCTATGATTATGCAAACAAACAGCGAGAGTATAGTTTCATCTCAAGGGATAAAGGACAGCAAAGATGTGGCTTTTGGGGTAGATCAGGGGCAGAACTACAGTCAGGGAGGCAGAGAGCCAGAGAAGGCTTTGGTACCATATGCTGCTGGCTTTGGCTGGCTGGAAAGATGCACTGTAAAGAACAGAAGAATGGATTGACTGTACTTGTTGCTGTGAGTGTGCAGCTTCCTCTGATGAGCTAGTTGCATGGAGCTTAGAGGGGCTGGCACTAGCTAAATAAGAAATGGTTCAATTTTCAGAAGGATAATTCTGTACTTAGTAATGTCTCACAAAAATGTAATACAGTTTATTTTAACCACTTTGATTCTTATTAAGTAATACTGAGTTTTAATTACTAGGACCTTAGTTTTATATTAGATAGGAAGTTGTTTATGCTACTTTTATTCTTGATGAAAAGGAAGCCCATAACTTGCACCTATATAGGCCAATTGATTGAATTCAGGCAGTTCATCCAATATGGGAAAGACAGTTAACTTAGGATTCTGTAGATAAACTTTTTCTACAGAAACTCAGCTTTTCACTTAGTTTTTATAATTTTTAGGTATGGGAAATGTACTTGTGTTTCTACTATTTATTAATGTAAAGTATAATATCCTTTCACTTATCTACTATTTATTAATGTAAAGTATAATATCCTTTCACTTAAAACAGAAAGTAATCAAGCTTAGGAAGCACCAGGCAAACTCTACCCATCCCATAGATCAGCAAGAAACACACACCAGTTGGAATAGGCAAAGATCAGTGCCAGGGATCTGAAATTGCCTGAAGAAATCTTATTCATGTTGTCATTATCAGTATACTGCGATTGCCCACATCAGCACACAGATATGCAACTGTTCTATCACCTGGTTCAGATGTCACTAATTCCTTCAGAATCACTTTGTATCTAGCCTTGTCAAAAGCCTCAAAGAACCCACAGTGCATTGTGTCTATTAAGAAACCTCTAGAAACCGTAAAGTTCTCTTCATTTTTGAATGACTCAATCTTTGTTAACTGAATTGCAATGGCATCTCAGGTTCAGTTTCTATTTCTCATTTCAACATAAAAAAAATCGTATTTTTCTTTGCCAACGTGAAGGCGAGTGTTAAGGAAAACACACTTTGGAAATAGTGTAGATAGTGCTCTCTGGAAGGTGTAACCTGGATGAGAAGAATAGGTAGACAGAGGACACAAAGCATCTGATGGGGGCATATCCAGTGCTTCGGGAATGCAGATGGCACAGAGATTATTTTCTGTATGAGTCATCAGAGGAAAGCTTCTCTTCAAAGGTTGTAATTAATATCTCTCTTTTAGGGTGTATGTGCGTGTGCTCGTGTGTGTGTGTGTGCTCGTGTGTGTGTGTGTGTGTGTGTGTGTGTGTGCTCATTAGGGTTTCCTTAAACATTGTGTCTGGTTAAGGGGCAAGCAGTTCATTTGTGAAGGTGTAGAACCATCAGCAGAAAAGTAGAGAAAGCCCAAAAGTCAGGAGTGTGGTTAGTAAATGTGCATATTCAGTTTCCCACACTGAGCAACTACTATCCTTATGGGAAGCCCCAGGAAGTACAGTTGAGCAAGCGCCTTGGTGGAATTCTTTCCAACAGGTGGGAAAGCTGTTCATCATCACTGATAATTTCAATTTCTAGGTTATGATTGGAAATGCTAATTCTCTGGCACTTCCTGCCTGCCTTTACAACGTGAGAATAGGATTAAATTGTAGAAATGTTTAAATCCAATCTGCACTTTCTACCTGACCTTTGACTATTCAGTTCACAGACATAAAGCACCCAACTTTTATTATTTACAATAAGCCTTAAATAGCACAAGAGCTGGACAGACATCTGCCCTCTATGCCAAATAGTCTACTTTTCTTGTAGATAACCCAGAGTTATTACTTACTATGTTTCATCTCAACTGCTCCTAACTCCAATTGGCCAGCCCTCAGGGCCACACTTTGGAGAACTGACCTAACTCTTGACAGTTTCTCCTTCCTCTTCACTGTTTCTTATGGTTATCTCTTGGCTGCCCAATTCCCCGGACCCAGGAACCCTAAAATCTGCCTGTGTTTTCTACCCAACTATTGATGGATTAACTGTCAGCTTTTTATTTACTAATCAGAAATAACTTGGTGGCAAGGTCACATTGTGTCACTTGGGGCTACATGTGGATCTACATGTGGATATCTGGGCCAACCTGCTCTTGGGGGCCCACACTTAGCATTACAGTACACAGCAAAAGACCAAACCTCAACATTAACTAGCCAGAGAAGCAAGTACTGACTGCTGAACACAGATCTACTGAACAGGTAATGACAAGGATGGGGTAAACTGTTGTACATGATTTTAGTGTGTGTAAGCACATGCATACACATGCTCATACACATACATGTGCATGCCCACAAATTGTGCACACATGTATTTGTGCATGTGTATTCATGCACAAACACAGAAAAGGCCTTCTAAGTTAAGACAATAATGTGGTTTTTGGAACAAATCATCTCCCGAAAGAAATTAAGGGACAAGTATGCTAGAAAAACTATATATACACATATATATGTATATATGTGTGTACATATATGTACATATACATACATACATACACACACACACACACACACACACACACACACACTAAAGTGTATCAAACCACTCTTGATTTCAAAAGTGGGCTTAGGAATTACAAACCTCAAGGTTGAACTTTAAAAATGCTAATTGTTGTTAATTGTGATTCCATAGATAGACTTAGTGAACTTGTCAGGATTCCCCATCTGCAGCAGGATATTTGATCACACTTTGAACCCCAGAATTATGTTATTTACTGAAAATACCTGTTTCTAGTTGTGGTGTGAATCAGCCCTTAGCAAATCCTATTAATTTCTCTGGCTAGAATACAGCCATACCTTTAGTCCCAAACAATAATGGTAAAGTTAGTTTGTAGAAGGTAGCAGCCATGTTTAAAAGTGTAGCAGACAAAGTGACAAGTCTGAGAAAGATGCGACAGAATTGGATATGCCCAACACTCAGGAGTAATGAGGGGAAATGGAAGCTGCGTAGGAGAGTGGTGAAGAGAGAAAGAAGCAGGACGACGCAGTTGTACAGAGACAGGTTGAAGAAAAAAGCAAGGTAGACACAGGTGAAGACAGAACGAGCCAGAATTTGTTTGAGAGCAAATTCTGAAGCAGAGGAAAGTGAGATTCAGTCGTCAGTTCGGAGAGGAGTTTGAGCCAGAACAGCTGAGCTGATTAGACAACCCGAGTTCCGAAAGAACTAAGAAGGAGTGAGCTCATTCAGCAGCAAACCTCAGAGGCTGAAAACACTCTAGGCCTACATTAATTGTATAGAGGCTAGACGCTTCTAGGACTAGGTCGAGGTTAGCAGATAGAGGCAGTACACCTTCAGGAAGACAATAACTCCAGTGAACAAAAGTTATATCTACACCCATTTATACATCCTAGGCCAATGTGGAATTCTGGCCACCAAGCCGGTCAAAGGAGCAGTTTTCTGGGAAGCCTGGTGGTTTTTTCTTTGACTCATCTGGAATGTAAGGTTGCCCTGGGCAAAGAGTGCGGCCTGAGCATGTGCGTTCCCCAGTGACTCCTCGTGGACTATCTTCACTCTCGCCTTTCACTTGAGCATCAGAGTGCTGCAGAAGCAGTACATACTTCTCTGTTCAATTTCAGAGGTTGCTTAAAACTAGGCTGGTGATGCATGAGACTCAGAATTTATAATCTACTCATAAAATATAAACTCCAGCTCTATAATTTTCAAGTACTTCCATATTAAGCTTTTGGATTAGAATGATTTATGATATATTGTATATTAGGAAGTTCTCTGAGAGAGTCGGAGTTTAGCATGGTAGGAAGCAAGAGTTATACAACACCCAGGGATGTCCTTGTATTTAGTGGGATCAGAAAATAATGATGGCATGCCAACCAGTAACTTAAAACATCAGTGACAACTTTAGAAAAAAATCTTCTATTGTTCCCAAGACAATCAGCATAATTCTTTTAAAATCAGCTCATTTATGATGGCATTTCTCAATAGTCATGTTTAAGCTACTGTAAAAAAGTTGCTTGTTACGTATTTTTGTGTGTCCTTTCAAAAATTATTTTATGTGTATGTGTGTGTTGCCTGAATGTATGTGTGAGCACAATGTGTGTACAGTGCCTTTGGAGGCCAGAGAGGGCATTGGATCATTTTTGTCTAGAGTTATAAAGGATTGTGAAGTACTCGTTATGTGTTGGTAATCTATATCAAGTCCTTTGGCAAAGCAGTCAAGGCTCTTAACCGCTGAGCCATCTCTGCAGCCTCATATATTTTAGTGAACAATGCTGGTTTTAAATTTATGAGCATATTCTCTTTTTAACCTCATTCATTTGATTTTACTTTAGAGATTATAATTGCAACATTTTTCTCTTTCCCATTCTCTCTCCAAATCCTCCTCACATACCACTCTCCTTAAAATGTATGGCTTCTTTTCGAACTAATTTTTATTACATATATCTATGTGTATGAAAACACCTCTTCGCAATTGACAGAGAACATTACAAAAAATTGCAATCAATCAAAATGCAGACAAGAGGAGCCTAGTCCCAATGGATACATCTGCAACACACTCTTAACCCTAATGCTTATAAACATCAGAGAGTTTGCTGTAAGATTTGGTCTCCTAGTAATATATCAATAAAGGTTCACCAACATGAATACTAAGCACCAGATGAACAAAGACAGTAACAATAGACACTCCAATTTAAATAGGCAGGAGATCTTAACTCTGTACAATGGACTATAGTCCAATGAGAAAATCCTGGAGCAATAGAAATGGTTTTGCCCCTCTCTTAATTGACTGATTAATTGATTGGTGGATTAATTAGCACATAAATTGGTTAATCAATGCCAAATAATCAGCCCTGATAACAGATATGGAAACAACATTATATGCACTAAACAGGGTATATTTTGACATGTTCTCTTACTATTTATTATATATGGGTTTGTAAGTGTGACATAATATTGTATGTAGTATATGCATATACATGCATATGTGTAAAGCTAATTTCTTTTGTGCATGCACACACAGAGAGAGGATAATCCCATATTCTATCCTTTCTATCTCTGCCTTATTTCTTTCAACTGATCCTGGGGTTAGACTAGTTTTCAGCAAGCCCCAAAGATCTTCAAGTCCTCAACCCTCATAGCCTTGGAGTTACAGGCATGAATAATATCACTCTCAAGTTTTTACATAGGCATTCACATCTGAACTCAGATTCACATACTTATGAGTGAAGGGCTCTTATCCCCTGATCTATCTTTCTACTATCTTTAACGAATGAGCACACAGAATCTTAATGCAGACTATATCTTCACATTCTGCTCCTGCAGTTTTGTCATGAATCACTTTATTAAGTGATGGAAACATTTATACTACATTTTTTTAACTACAGACTAGCAACATCACTTAAAATTTCTGGTCTTATGGCCCCGTGGAGGAATCTGGAAAATATTCTACACCTACTTTCTGTTTTAGCTTTAGAGACATATAGTCAATATTTTGATCAAAGAAATACAAAGGTCTTATGATGTGATTAAAAGGGCTGGGAAATAACTTTATGTGTTCAGTAAGGACAACAATACAATATATATTTTCTTTGCTACAAAATGTTATAACAGATACTGGTTGGGTTATTAAGTTTTTTTTAAGTGTTATGCCACAGGAAGGTAAACATTAACAATTGATGATCCGGCATTCTGTTATACACTAGAGTATATATACACTGTAGCTCACACCAGTTCATTGTATATGTCAAAACAGCTAGAAATAAAGGCTTTTATGTTCTCATAAATAAAAAAAGCATTTGATGAATGTAAGTTCCTATTTGAAAATAATTTGGTGGTTTATAAAGTATTGGTGTTCAGAAGCTATTAGTGTATCCTATGAAACATGCATGGTACAGCCTGAAACACAGTTCTTAGCTTTCTGGCATTCTCGTCTTATCCCTGGACAACCCTGACATGACTTGCAGATTAATGTTTATATCATTACAGTTCACAGCCATGTGTCATTTATCAGTTACCACCTGAAACCTGGTCTACTTTTCTTTAATATTCTCATAAAACGTTTTCCACTTGATGGTTAGACATTGACTTCATTGAGGATCACTCTTAGATTCACGCCTCTAGGCTTGTCTGTGTGAGTTTTAAGGAATTCCTTTAGGCATTTTGAGTCCTCAGGTATAGTGTGAGGACTTTGACGAAAGGTCCAAGCTTTGCTCAGATTTGCAAACCCAGAATCCATCAGTTAACAAAACTTTATAGTCAGTAAATATTGAGGTAAAGATTAATCCAGAAGATCAGAATTTTCTTCTATTTTGATCTGATTTTTAAAAGCTCTCCCTCCTTCTTGTCTTAGTTCCTATTCATTGTTACCTGAGACCATATGGTTATCAGAGTACCACAAAACTTAGTATGAAGCTCTTCTTTCCCCATAATCGAAGAAATTAACAGATGACTCCAACTTGCTCTGTATCACATGGGACTTTATATTAATACTTTACAAAGACAGTCCATTGGACTTCTCAGTTTTTAATTGCACAATACTTTGGTGAACTATAGTATTATTATAAATTGACAACACAATCAAGCAGTATGTGATGAGAAGAAGAACCACACAGAAACAGGGACCATCTTCACTTGAATTCCATTTTCTTGATCACAGGACACATCTGGTTTTTGCAAAGCTGCTATAGCATACATAAGGCACACTATTCCATCACTAACTAGCAGAATACTTCTGAAGCTATAAAGGAGAGGAACCGAAAAGCACAAGGAGATTTGACTTGATGGGCACTCTAGGAGAGACATGAATATGAACATGTGAACATGCTAAGGTGAAAAGAATGGGGGACTCATCTCATTTAAATGGTTTTTGGAAAAATCAAGAGACACTTTGCCATTTTTGGCATGATCCGTATTTTTGACTTTCTGGGCCTGAAAGTGTATTGAAAGAGCCTAAACAGCATGAATAATGTGAAAGCATAATATATTCTCTGTTTATTTTCATCACATGGATGGAATGTTGGCACAATTAAGCAACTAATTTAATTTTGATTCTCTTTTGAACCTGTGATGTTACAATATAAGCCCCTCAAATGAGACACATTTTTTAGCAATGAAAATTAGGGGCTAGTTCTATAATTATACCAATATTACGTTTTTGATAAGCTTCTTTTAATTAAAAAATCTTTGATGCTTCATGGCATATTTCAATTTTATGGAAAGGTTAATAACAACATGGAGGTGCTCATTTGAAATTGGCCATCTAATCTAATTTTCAAGCTTGTCATCTTTGAATTGATTTACACATCACTACCACTTATGGAGGTGGGAGGATATTATTATATCCATTTTGCAGATGAAGAAATTGAAACTTGGAGTTTTGGAGACTTGTCTAAACAAATGAAGATGACACCCACACCAAGACTCTTGAAGACATTTCTACTCAGCAGTAATTGCAGTGGTCCATTTTCCATGACAGATGCTTTCTGATTCTTCGCACTATTGACACTGGGAGTAGGTGATTCTTGATTGTGAGAGGCTGTTCTTTACACTATAGAATCGAGAAGCATCTACTGTTTTCTCCTACTACATGCCAGGCTTATTCCCCTTGCCATACTTAGACACTGCAAATCCTATGTTAGGAAAATCAAAATGGTCTCAAAATGACAGTGTCTTAAAGCAATCACACTTCACAGCAAATGGCTTCTCCTGCCTACATGGTCACAGTATTAAGACAAGCTTCATGGCAGCAAGAGCCAAATCTGTTTTTTTTCCAGTAAACTTGTCTTCAGTGCATGGGAGGTAATCTGGTGACAGTCATAGGCTGGGCATTCTCTATAATTTGAAAATCTTCAAAATTTCATCCTCCAACTGTCTTTGTCTATGTATTTATGAATTTATCTATGTATCTATCATCATCTATCTATGTATACATGCAAGTATGTATGTGTGTATGTATGTATGTTTGTATGTATATATGTATGTATGTATGCATGTATTTAAGTATTTATCCATTTTCCACTACTCTGGACTTCAGACTTGTTTTCTGAAAGGGACCATTGTCTGGAAGCTGTGAACAGGACTTGACAGAGAGTCCTGATGAAGACACATGGATGGCAGAGTTCTAGACACTATACTGAGGCATGAAAGATGGATCTCCATTTGAGAGACAATTGTTTCTTCCTAGAGCAATTCCTCTATATTCTTTCACAGTGATTAGTGTTTTACAATATATTTGCATTTACTCCATTATTTAAACTGTCTGCTCTTTTGTTTTTTGTTTGTTTTGTTGAGATCTTTCAATATCAACATGTCCAATATTTTTTTATTGTCCAATTATCTGATATGTTTCCATAAATGGATATTTAGAAATAAATTCTCCTCATCTTCTCCTTTTATCTCACTCTCTCGCTCTCTCCTTGCCTCCACTATGATGCTTATTCACAGGAGAAAGCACATCTAGGAACCAAGAAATGGTTCAGAAGTAAAGCTGGCTCCAAGCCTGATGACTTGAGTTTGTTTCCTTGTACACAAAAAATCAAAAGAAAATACCCTCTTTCCAATGATTTTCTGACCTCCATACAAGCTCCTTCATACACAAAATGAACTAATAAACTGATTACTTAAAAGAGTAAGTGAAAGCATGTTAAATAAAATACAGAACAATTTGGTTTAATTAAAGGTATAGGTCTTGTTTAACATAGCTATTTTTCATTTTTTCTTCAAGCAGAAAATAGCAATTCATATTTATGACTGTTTTATTATTTATTTTTGCATAAACTCACAAACATTGTACTAAAAACACTTAAAAGCACTTTCACTTGTTTTAACATGGGAAATTGTATTTCATTATTATATTATTTTCATGTTAGTATTATATAGGCCTTTGGCATCAAACTTCTTAATATGAGTCCTTCCTGTTTTCTTGATCTCATGATAATTCACAGGATATTTTTCATGAGAATTATAAACCTGACCATGTAATGAGGATGCTAGACTTTCTGTAGCATGTACACAAACATTTCTCTTGCTCCTCATCTCTCCTCTGGCATTCTTCACTAGATTAAAAAAAAAAAAAACCTTTCCTCATAAAACTATATAGATTTCCCACTGTAAATTACATTACTGAATTACACATATTCCCTTCTAAAGCTTCACTTTAAATTACATTAAAGAGCAACAATGTGTAACTTATATCATATAGCAAATAACAGTGAGATCCAAGTTTAAATTATCTCTTGAAACACAAGCCAGTTCTCTCTGCCCTTTGTTAAATAACTAACTTACTGATTTCAAGTATTGCCTTCGACATGTTTAGTTTTTATGTGCATTTTGCATAATTTCTGGATTCTGTTATGCTCCATTGATCAGAATCCATTATTGCCAGACTATCATTAAAGTGAATGAGTTTTTTTTGTTTAAATTATGATTAATTTTTTATGCCTGTTTGAATCTGAAAACACGTGGAAGTTTTTAGAACTCAAGGAAGGTACTCTGACAGTTTTCAAACTGACCTTTTCAAATTCAGTTCATGTTGAAATTCACTTTTTTATCTTTATTTAATTACTGTTTTTTGAAAATGTTGTAAATGATTACTATATTTACATAATTTCCACAGCCCACTTTCTCTCTCCTCTCTTACAGTGTTCACCTCATAACACTCAAATTCATGACCTATTTTCATCAATTGCTATTGTCATAAGCATGTATATATATGTGTGTGCATATTTGTATATGTATATATATATATGTATATATACTTTATATAAAAATTATTGAGTCTGATCAATGCTGCGATCCCATAAATGTGATTATGATTTGGATGGCAAGGATTCCATCCTGAAGTTTATCCTTAGAGCGTGCTGATTCTCCCTCTCAGTAGCTGTGGGTTGCCTGTAACTTTTCATAGAGTTAATGGGGCCTTGTGAAACTTCTGTCTTCCACATGTGCATGTCAATCAGAGTTTTTCTGAATTGCTTATTTAGGCAACCATGTTGTTGAGATTTCATGAATTCAGCCTTCCTGCCATATCTAGAAGGCAGTAGGTATCTTGGATCTTGGCACTTACAGTCTTCCATTTCTTCTGTGATTTGCCTTGATTAGAACGTCCCCGTGTATGAGGGGGTTTTGTAGTAGATAAAACAATGGGATATGGGTTTCCCATGGTCAGTTGTTCTCTGTATTTTGATTAATTAGACCTTATGCAATGACCTCTTTCTGTTGCAAAAAGAAACTTGTTTGATAAGGGGTGATAGTTACACTTAGCTGTGGTATAAGAATAAGTATTTGCAATACATCTAAAAATTATATTGGTTTAGGAAAATGGCCTTAGTAGAAAATGGCATCTCTTGCTGGGTCTACAACATCTATATTCATGTATAGTTGGGTAAGCTTACTGTATATGTATGCATTCCTCTCTATTGATCCAGTCTAATTAGACAGCTGATGGTTACCCCTAAGACAAAAGTATCACAAGTGAACCAATGTGGTTATCTTGCTGTACATCATGGTGCATAGCTATCAGAGGCTTAACTTCTCCATTTCCAGCTTGAGTAGTACCCTTTTGTGCTATAAGAGCTAGTCCTTAAAGAAGAGACATTCTAATTTAATCCTCAAAATCCAAAGCATGTGGTGTCTTCAGTAATAAGGACTACCTTCAAGTTCTTGGAGGAAACAAAGATCAGTAGAATCATAGTTTGTATTTTTCTGAGCCTTCTTAATCAGCAAATCAGAGGAAAAACCTGGCACAAGGGTTTTATTTAGATAGTTTACACTTCTTTGGGGGAGCATTATCACTCCATGTGGTGTGACTCCATTAGCAACCCCCACACACAGTATTTTAAGTAAGTTTATACTTTTCAAACATCTTTAGTGTTACTTTTCTTTTCTTTCCCCCTTTTCTACTCATTACCCCTATTTCTTCTTCCCACTTAAATTCTGTTTTTCCTATTTCTCTCTTTATAGAGCCCATGTCCTGTTATCTCTCCCTTTCTCTCTGCCCTTCTCCCTTTTGGTTTTTCTCTATGTTCCTGGCTTCTGTAGTTACTCAACATTATTCAAATCAAAAATTCAGAGCTAGGATCCACAATTAAGTGAAAACATGAAGTTTTTTTTTTTTTTTCCTTTCTAGGTCTGAGTTACCTTACACAGTCAAATATTCTTCAGCTCTGTACAGCTACCTACAAATTTCATGACTCCATTTTATTTTTTTATATTTTTATTTTCTATATTCTTTGTATACAATCCAAAAGCTTTCCCCTTTCCCAGTTGACCCCTCCCCATATGTCCCATAAGTCCTCTTCTCTCCATCCATTCTATCTTTCCCCCTCCCTTTTCTCTGTCCTGGTACTCCCCTACAATGCTAGATCAAGCCTTTCCAGGATTAGGGCCCTCTTCTTCCTTGGAATCATTTGTTATGCTAATTGTATCTTCAGTATTCAGAGCTTCAGGGCTAATTAATATCCACTTATCAAAATGACTCCATTTTATATAGCAGAATAGAAATCTACTGAGTATATGGATCACATTTACAGTATCGGTTCATCACTTCTCATATATTTAGGTCATTCCATTTCCTAGTTGTGAACAGGGAGACAAAGAACTTGGCTGACATGGTACTGATGAGGAGGAGGTTGCTGAGTGTTTAGAGTACATGCTAACATAGCAGGGTCATATGGCAGATATACTTTTTGCTTTCTGATAACTCTTCATACTGATTTCTACAGTGGCTGCAATAGTTTTCCATCCAACTAAACAGTGAATGAGGGTCTCAACCTTTTCACATCCTCATCAGAATTTGTGGTCAGTTATTATTTTTTTTAACCTTATCCATGCTGAGTAGGGCAAGACTAAATCTCAAAGTATTTTTAATTTGCATCTCCATAATTACTGAGAATGTTAAACATTTTTAAATATTGTAAAATTTTTATTGCTTTAATATTTTTTGCTTGTTTCTTAAACAGGGTTTTTCTAGGTCACAACATTGGCTATCCTAGAATTCACTTTGTATATGATACTAGCCTACATCTCACAAAGATCTACCTGTTGCTACCTCCAGGGTGCTGAAATTAAAGACCACAGCATACAGTATGTTTTGACCACATTCCTTTTCCTATCAGATTATACCCATTCTCTACAAGAAATCTCTGTTCAGATCCATCATCCATTTTAATTGCATAAATTGTTTTCTTAATTAGTTGGTTATTATTGTTCTTTATATGTTCTGATTATTAATCATCTATCAGATATGTAGCTGGCAAAGATTTTTCCCACTCTTTGTATTTCTTCTTCACTTGACTGTTTCCTTTGCTATGCAGAAGACCTTTAGTTTTATGAAGCTGTGTAGGTCCTTAACTCTTGACTTTTTTTTTCAATTTTATTTAATCTTTTTTTTTCTTTTTTTTTCTTTTCTTTTCTTTTTTTTTTTTTTACACTTCAGAATTTATACCATTCCTGGTCTACTCTGACTGCTCCATCTCCCATATCTCCTCCCCTCCCGTCTCCATGAGCATGTCCCCACCACCAATCCCCCCATACCACCAGACCTCCCTACTCCCTAGGACCTCCAGGCTCTTGAGGGTTAGGCGTATCTTCTCTGACTGAGCCTAGATCCAGCATTCCTCTGCTGTATATGTGTTGAGGGCCTCATATCAGCTGGTGTATGCTGCCTGGTTGGTGGTTCAGTGTCTGAGAGATCTCAGGGATCCAGGTTAGTTGAGACTGCTGGTCTTCCTCCTCAGCTTCTTTCAGCTTTTCCCTAATTCAACCACAGGCGTCAGCAACTTCTGTCCACTGGTTGGGCATAAATATCTGCATATGAGTCTTTTACCTGACTGACTTTTCTTAAGGATCTCACACATATTCTTTATTGCTTTCTCCATGTATGACATTGCCACTTTCCAGATGGGGTGTTGGATACACAGTCTTCATTTGTCTCCTTAAAGATTTTTCACATATCACTAACCATGAGGCACTGCTGCTAAGGATGCTAGAGGTAACAGTTAGATTACCTCTTTGCAGTAAAGTAATGGATGGAGAAAGATCAACAATCAACAGTATATTGGGCTCTATCAAGGTGACATAATGGTTCTGTGATTGGAGACATCTCTGTGGACCTCTGAGGGTCATGGGGAAGTGTCATACATTCCTGCTTTTTACAGTGATGTCCAGAGCTGCGTTTTCCACACACTCTATCTCAACAGATCTGAATGAATGAACCAACCAGTCAGTGATGGCTGGAGGTTCTGGCTTTGGCCGTGGGAAGCACTTCGGTTTATGGAGCCTTTAAACTTCTATTATGAGGAGCTGTTTAGACAAGTTAAGTTGCAGAGTTTTACTTTGGGGAGGAAAGAGATTTTCCTTCAGTTTTTATTCATTACTTATTACAAAAGTGATTTTGCAATGACTGATTTCGACATTTCTTCCTGGGCTTCTAAACCACCCTGGTGTGCAGCAAGCCCAAGCAAGTTTTCAAAAGCAGGGTTTCCCCTTCAAGTCTTACCTCTCAAGCTGCTGGGAGGAAGCTTTGCATATCTGTGTATGTGTAGGGCACAGAACTGATACAAGAATGGAGGAAGGACTGGAGGACTAGGTGATAGATGTGGCCTCAGAATTTTGCCCCTCCTTAAATTACTTCCTATTGATCACAAAGTCTGTTAAGATGCAGGCTCTGTGGCTTGCCTTAGAGCACTCTGTTTGTGAGTTCTATTTTTTTGCTTCTCTAGCACAGTTTCCACTGTATAATTTCCAAAGCAAAGACACTGAAGCTTGTTCCAGAAATGTCCTTTTCAATGATTGAGCAATGAAATAAATACACAATAAAAAGCAGAATGGGGGAGATGGTGAGTGTTTGAGTCATTGGGTAGTTTTGTTCTCTTCTGTATTTTTATTAGAGGTTTCTTTTATGATTATTGATCTCCATTAGCATTATAATTATAAATACTTGATAAGTTTCTCTCTTTGATCTGGCCTACTTGTCATTCAACAGTCTTTTAAAGGATGGATTCTTTCTTTCAATCTTGACATTTGCTATTGTCCTCCTCCCTGAATGGCTTGCTCGCAGCTCTCAAAAGCAGCCCAGCATCACTGAGAGAGTATATTGCAGTATCAAGTACCATGGCTTCAGGCTCTGCCACAGCTGCCCACTTTCTAAAAGCTCCCTTTATTCTTTACAACTGCACTTACTCAATTGAGACTAACGAATGTCAGATCTTTTCTATCTTTCATGCAGTGGGTGCACACACAAGCATGCACACACGTGCTCATGCGCGCACGTTCGCACACACACACACACACACAAGCACACCCACATGTACACACACCCCTTGCAAGTGTAATAAATCCCTATTTCTGCACAGAGTGCATTAATACACCTTGTAAGTGCCTTTCCCTGTTGGTTTTGGTCCTTGGCCCTTTTATTCCCTTCCTTTGTACTTCAGCTTCCCCGGCTCCAGTATTTCCCAGCCTTGAAATCCAAGTTGCAAATGCAAAAAACAGGCCCACCCATTTAGGAGAAATTGAATGGCTCTGATTGTATCAAACATACTTCTGCGTGGTTGTGCTCACTGAAGCACTCCTAGTTTGGCTCATGAGGAGCAGCAGGTCTTAAATTCAAGACTAATCTATGATTCTCAGACTGAAAAGCACTGTAGGGGAAAATGGGAGTAGGTAGTGGAGCACTGTGATACAGAACATTATATATATAATTGACACACGGTATATTATGTATATATGGCATGTATGTACATAAAATATATTTTTTCACCAGACTGTATACACATTCACATGTGCACACTCACCCCCCCCACATACACACACCATACACCACACATATGGAAAAAATTAGAATCTCCCAACTCAGTGTGATTTTTTTCTCTTTTTCTGCCTCATATAAGTAAGATTCGTTATTAGAAATAGCCATATTTTGATGTCTAGAATTAAACATGATGACAGTAACAGCAGGCCGTTTCCTCAAACATGAAGATCAATCTATCTTCAGGGAGTAAAACAGATGAGCTGAAAGAACATTTGGTTTCACTGCAGACCACTAGGTAAGGATCAAGGCTTTCCAGAGAAAGCTAGAAGTTTTCTGAACTTATTTATGGATTCACAGAATAACTTAAGGGACTATTAAATTAGTATGGCCCTGTGAGTGCCTGTGTCTCTTTAAAAATATGAATAGGAGTTCTCTCCAAACCTTGAAGATTCAAGAGGTAGGTTATACTTGAATAGTAGGATTTGCATATAGAATTTCTTAGGTTCCTTCTGGAACCAGTATTTTGTGACTCCCTGCTACTGCCATTTTTTCTATTATTTATTTGTTTATTTATGCTCAAACAATAGTCTACATCCCTTATGCACTGACCTCAAAGTGCTTCAGGAGACCTGCAGAGGACTGCCACCTGCTTCCTGAGGCTATGAAGCACAGGAGGTCTGAAGGTGACTGAAATACACATAACAACAGAGAAGTCCAGGCTCTAATCCTTTTATTTATTGAATAATAAACTAATTGCCAAAACATGAAATGAATTCCCAAAGTCACTTCATGAATTTATAGCTCCTACAATTATGATTGTATTATATGAGTCAACTATTCCTTTTAGAGTCTCTTTCTTGAATGTTTAGTTTTATCATTGATGTTTTAGCCTTGGCATGACACTATAGATATTTCTTAAATCACCTGCATGAGGACCTTCTGCATTGGCAACGGTTTTATGAGTGCATCACCCTCTAGATACTTTCAGGCACTGAACATTTGCAATAGAGCTAGAGGAGAGGACCCAGGGGCTAGTGAGGCCTCTATCTTTACGTTATAGTGATGGCTCAGCTTGAACACGGGAAAGGGCACTTCAGGGCTTTGCTTTAAATAGAATGGAATATAGTAGCATCCCTTCCCTTATTACAGGAAAAAGAGATTACATTTGTCTTAGTACAGGAATAGTGTCCAAGAAAAAGATCAAGGTTGTCATCATTTAAGAACTTGGGAAAAGAAGTAAAATAATCTTTAAGCTCAACAATGAACTGAACAATGTTTATGAAAGTTTATACACAAGCTAGATGTCACGGATGTCACAAGAATAGGCTCACAGAATCAACTAAGCAGGGATCACAGAAACTAAAGTGACAATCACAGAAACTGCATGGGTCTATGCTAGGTCCTCTGATACACATTATGGTTGTTAACTTGTTATTGTCCCTAACTGTGGGACTAGCACGTTTCTGACTCTTATCTGATCTTGGGTCCCTTTTTTTTCCCTACTGGGTTGCTTCAGTTCACCCTGATGCGAGGGTTGGTATCAAGTCTTTTTGTACCGTATACTGTGTTCTTCTTATATCTCTGGGAGAGAGGCCTGCTCTTTACTGAAGGGAAACCAAGAGTGGATCTGGGATAGGAGTGTGGAGGGCAGAAAACCTTTGATCAGGATGTACTGAAAGCAAATAAGCAAAATGAGAAAATAAATTAAAAAATTAAATCAAAATAAAAAAGTTACTTTGCCTTTAGATTTTTTAGAGGCTTGTGGATAGTTAGGCCACTACTATGTCCCTGCTTGTTTAATCAAGTGTCTACTGGAGACTTGTCAATGCTTTGATATATTAAAAAACCTTGGAACATGATAGATATTCTGGTAAGAAACGGGTCAGTTTTCATTGCTCTCTGGTGAGCTTGTAACTCAGATTCTTTTTATTATTCTTTTTTTTTCACTTCCGGTCATCATTCTTATACCTCAGAGTTTCTGACAAATATTCACACTAGCTCTGAATATATTTATATTCATATGTTCATATTTACATATGAATTTAACCATATATAAATAAATATGGAAATAATCCATATTTATTTCTAGTATAAGTATTAAATCATAAGCCAGGTATACAGGTGTGAAGAGCGCTGTGGTTTGGAAAAATCAGAGGCTCTGTGATTCCTCTTTTGGATTCCAACCACTACTGATGATGACACTTTGATCATTTTTTTAAAGAACTCATTTTTATTTTATAAGCATGAATGTTTGCCTACATGTTTGTATGCATACAACCTATGTGCAAGATGTCCGCGAAGGCAAGAAGAGGCTGTCAGGTCCCTTGGAACTGAAGTTAACGATAATTTTGAATCAACATGTGTGTGTTGAGAAGCAAACCTCGGTCCTCTGCTAGAGTTGGATGTCCTCTTAAACCCTAAGACATCTCTCTAACCCCCATTGTGCTCCTTTGTCAGCTTCTGACATGAAGAATTTCTTCCATTTTGCTGCAATATCCCAGACCAAAGGAAGTATCCTTCTGTTTTATTGTTGGCAGATGGACCATGCAAATAAAGGTGACTTCATATCTAAAACTCCCTCCTTAGGACATGGAGCTAGAGAATATCATACTAAGTGAGGTAACCCAGACTCAAAAGGTGAATCATGGTATGCACTCACTAATAAGTGGATATTAACCTAGAAAACTGGAATACCCAAAACATAATCCACACATCAAATGAGGTACAAGAAGAAAGGAGGAGTGGCCCCTTGTTCTGGAAAGACTCAGTGAAACAGTATTCGGCAAAACCAGAATGGGGAAGTGGGAAGGGGTGGGTGGGAGGACAGGGGAAGAGAAGGGGGCTTACGGGACTTTCGGGGAGTGGGGGGGCTAGAAAAGGGAAATCATTTGAAATGTAAATAAATTATATTGAATAAAAAAAATAAATAAATAAAATTTGTAAAGTATGGTAGTTTGTAAGTCTGAAGAAAAAAAGAAACATTTTGAACAATACTATTTCCTGGCTAAACTATTTCCTTGGACTATTTTTTCCCTCCAGGTTTAACTCATTCATGTTCTCCCAGGGTCACTAAGCTGGAGAGATAGCTAACTGAGCACCAGTACTCACTTGCTTTGTAAGAAGGAAGACCTAAGGCGTGGCTCTTTGTTTCCATAATCTCATGGAGAATAAACAATCAGTTCCCAGGAGGTCAGTAACCATACTACCTAGCCAAAGCTGAATTTCTTGTTCTGTGAGAGACCCTACTTTAAAGAAATAATGTAAAGGGTGATAGAAGAAGAAATCTGAAGTCTTAGTAATTTTTTCTATATGTATGTGTGGTGGGGATTATACACACATGTGTATATGCCACACATGCTCACACACATCCACACACAAGTGTTTCCCTACAAGAAATATTAGAGGATGCTGGAGAGATGTCTCAGGAGCTAAGAGACTGAATGCTCTTCAAGAGGACCTGAGTTCAATTTCCAGCAACAACATGGTAGCTCACAGCCATCTGTTGGAAGGGATCTGATGCCCTCTTCTGGTGTGTCTGAAGACAGCTACAGTGTACTCACATAGATAAAATAAATAAATGTTTTAAAAAAGAAAGAAATATTAGTTACTTTTTGTGCCACTGTTACAGAATAACTTCGGGAGTCAATGGTATATTTCCTTTAGGTTCAAAGGATTTCTCCCCATGATGATGTGTGTGGCAGTGAAAACATGTAGTCAAGGGTGTTGTCATCACAACAATCTAGAAAGCATAGTATGGTTCTGTACTACAGCAGAGGCTTTGGAGTAAGTTCTGGGCTGTAACCTCATCAGTGTGCCCACAGTGAGCTACTTGTACCAGCCATGCCCTGCTTCTGCCTCTTCAAGTTTCTACAGTCTCTCAAAACAGTGGTACCCCAGGGCAGCAGGAGACTGTTGGGGTTTGAGGCATGAAAGGGAGCATGAGCCAGCCACACAGTCACCTCAGAGTTCATGTGTAATGATGCCATTGAACAAGAAAAACCACTCTACTGAGTAGGTAAGCACTTATGATCGTCATCAGTTCACAAAGGAGATAGCCATTATTCTGAGGAAAAGTGAAATGACTTGCTAATAATGGCTACTCATTACAGCAATAAATATTAAAAACAATCTCCCATTTCCACTTAAAGTTAAACTGGTCCCAGGTATGTTTCATGTGCTTTTACTTTACTGATTTTTCTTCTGTTCCTTTTGTTTCTTTCTGAATTGTTTGTTTTCATGTTATAATAGTAATAATAACTAGGCAATTGTTTGCATTCTAATGAGAGAGAGAAGGAGAGAGAGAGAGAGAGAGAGAGAGAGAGAGAGAGAGAGAGAGAGAGAGAGAGAGAGAGAGAGACGTTGTGTGGATTTGGGTGGTTAGGACAGATCTGGGAGGAGTTGGGGAGGGGAAACAATAATCAAAATATATCATGTGAAAAAATATATTTTCAATAAAAAACTGAAACTTGCCATTATTGTTTGTATTTTAAAAAGCTTGCATTTTAAAATGCAAAAACATTATAGAATGATTCACCAAAGTAGTTGTACATGTGGCCAGGCTGGGTCACTGTCACCATGAGTATATTGATCTCATCCCTTCGTGGCTGGCCAATTACTCTTTATACTTTCATAAAGAATCAGTGCTAGTTGTTCAAATTATACAGAACAAAGCCCCATGTTTCCTTGTTGTTTTTCCAGACGTCACACGGAATCTGTGCATAAATACAGTGATACTTTGCTCTAATGGTGTACAATGGAACTATGGGTACACTTGCGCTGCAAGTTTGAATCTCAACTACTCATGGAAAAGCACAAAATAGCTTCAAGTGCCTTTAAACCATGAAGGAGATGGAATACATAGATTACCTTATTTCATATAGAGGAGATCAGCAATACTACCTAAAACAGACTGGCATACTGTCATTTAAAGGATGCTTACATAATTTATGTAATAATGCTTTACAACAGGAAAAAGAATAATTATGGACATGACATTGTATATCATAGATCCCTCACCTATAGAGGCAGTTATTAATGGCTTTAATTCATATTAACTGATATCAGTTGCCTTCCTTGCACAGAGGCTGTGTCCATTCAATGACAGACAGTTGTAGGAAAACTAGGAAAGTCCCATTTCCAGAACACTTTGAGATATCCTCTGCTGTCAATAAAAAAAAATATTAGAGTAAATGATGGTCTAGGATCCCCCTACTTAGCCTTCTTTCTTTTCCTTTCCTCTTTATAGGACTCAGAGCTGCAGCATGCAAGGACTGACATCTTTTGAATGTTCCCTGTAAGGCAGGTCCACATCACAGAATCATTACATGCTTAATCACACTTGATATTCATTCCTTAAAAGGTCTAGTGAGTCTTATATGTCAGCAGCTGCTAAATGTATAGGTATGTATGTACTTTGAATCAATCCAAAATTAACATACTCTCTGTTGATTATTCTGGTACTGTAACTGGCTGCGATGCCCACAGGGGCCTACAAGCTCTATATTTAGGCTGAGAATGTGAAAAAGAATAAAAGGCAAGCCGAGGCAGGGACACAGAGCTGCCTGATTGCCAGGGTTGTGAGGCACAAGGAGTGAGCAAGATAAAAACAACGGTTGAAGTGGCCTGCTGGAGCATCTTGACCAGAAGGCATTGTACCACAGGACTTGCTTTCTATACTCAGGGCCTTCAGGAAACCAGACCTGGCAGAGACAGCCAGTTTTAAGGCCAGAGCCTAGGGTTGAAACTTGGGAAGGAATGCCTTCCTCATCCCGAATGACAGTGCCCTCCCTCCCTTTCTGTTTGTTATCAACCTCTGATCTGAGCTGACCAAAAATGGAGCAGAGAAGCCATTCTTTTGAAAAATGGTTGCCAAGATGAGAATTATTTCCAATATTTTCACAGCAATACTGATGTCTGTAACTGGCTTCACTGAAGCCCAGTGTACCCCCTCAGTTTGGTTAAGTGGCATATAAATAGCGGAGCAGTCAGGCCTGAAAGACTCATTCCTCATTTGTTTCACACCAATACAAGCACAGCACTAGGCAGACTCTTCTTCTCCCCCCCACCCCCCAGGAATGTATTTGCATTTTGTCTTTTTTACCTTATTTAATCACTTCCAAGGATAAATAGGGTAAAGTTTTGCTTGGATTGAGGGAATTGAGAGATGCTCTGTGAGTGAGAGTGCTTGCTCTGCAAGCATAAGGAATGAAGTTCAAATCCCGGCCACCCATGTAAAAAGCATGGCATGGCTTCAAGTGCCTGCAACCCTGGAATAAGATAGAGATTAGGTGAACATTGGTGGAGCCTCAGTGCTCTCTGTCCAGAGAGTCAAGCCAAAAGAGTAACTATCTGATTTAATGAAGAATACCATCTCAAGGCAAATTATGCAGTGTGATGGAGGAAGATGCATGATGCCCTACTGTGGCCTCTACATGTACATGACCCTGCCCGTTCATGTGCACACAACACATATGCTACACTCACTCACACACACACACACACACACACACACACACACACACACAATTTTCCCCAGGTTGAGTATTATTTCCCAAACTTCCAGAAGACTATACAAATCTCCTGATATGGTTAACATACAGATTCTGGCTCAGTTTTTCTAAAATGTGGAAAGGGACCAAATTAATTCTATTAGAAGTGAAGCCCCAAGGCCATCGTCCTCAAACTGGACATGCCTCAGCATCACTTGGAGAGGTTGTTGAAATGTAGATTTCTGGGCCCTGTACCAGATATCTTGATTCAGCAGGTCTGCTGAGAAACCCATGTTTCATCATTTCTAGTAAATTTCCATGTGATGTTGATTCAAAATGTCCCTGGGATATACTTGGTGTAAGAGTTCAGGAAACTCTTCATTGGATAGACTTTTCTTATCATTTCTAAGTGTATGGGTTGCATTTCATTGCTGCCACTAAACTATTGAACATGAACAACCCAAGGGAGGAAGCTTTATTTGGGGTAAATACTTTAGACATTTCCACTCACCATGACAGGGACAGTGTGGCACAGCCGATCAGTTTCTATCATGATGGGCAGAAAGGAGAGAAAGGGGGAATTTAGGAAGAGGCCTGGCCATGAAATAACCCCAAGCATACAATTCAGGTACTTCCTCCATTTAGATCCCTCCCACATTTTGTGACTTCACAATATGCTATCATATTATAAATCAATTAAGATTTATCAGTTCATGAGGTTAAAGTCAAAGTCCTAAGAAACTATCTGTCCTTAGACAGGTCACTTCTGACACCCAAAGAGATGTGGTTCTTTAATCTCCTAGATGACTTTAATCATGATTTTTAACCATCTTAATAAACCCAAATCTTCTGGTTTTGCTCTTAATTAGCAATTAATTAGATGTACATAAGTAAAGTGGATTTGGAAAACTTGAGTGCTTTTATTTAGAACAAATTCATTCTGTTCTCAAATTTAACTTTTGATACAAAGGGAAATAAATATCACGTATGCATACATAATCCAGCAGACTGTAGGGTTGGGGAATAAATGGGAATAATGAAAGATGTTGACTATGATTTTGCATAAGAGTCCTTACTCAGGGTGGACCCTCTGTGGTGTCCTGCTTTTAACTCTTCTCATCATGAATAGAATGCACAACTCCTTAATTCTTTAATTTCTACTGCTTGCAGTAATGCCAGTGAAACCAACCTGGGCACAGAAATCCTAATAAGAATTGAGACCTGTTTTTATGGAGAGTGCCTGTGAAAGATATAGGACATCTTTATATAATATAATAACCATGTGTATGCTAAGTTCCAGAAACTAATGGATTAGTCCATTAAATATGTGGTCTCATACAACTATTGTAACAACCCAAGAAACAGATGAGAAAGCTGAGGCTGACACAAAGCTAATGCATTATCTATTGAATGTCTAACTTATGGACCAGCTATATCAGCACCACCCGAGAGCTAGATAGAAATGCTGAATGCAGGTTCTACCTCCTATCTGCTTGTTCTGAGTCTTATTCAGTGAGCTCCCACCGAACTCTATGAAGTTAGGAAGGCCTTTCTTTCTCTGGCCCTTTCTGACACTTTGCCTCTTTAACAAGACAAGATTTCTGCAGAGTCATTTTCTTTATTGGAAATACTTTAGCACAGATCCGGTGAGACATCAAAGACAACATTTTCATCACTGGCAAAGAGGTGGTTTGATTGCTTTGGGAGGAGGACTCTTTGGCAGTACATCAGAGTTCCAGGGAGGCTGCATGTGCTGACACAGGCGATTCCTGGCTTTCCTATGCTGTACTTGGGAACTGACTGCTCTTCTCATCCAGAAGTAAATTGGATCACAGAACATGGCTTGTTTTCCTAGAGCCTGTTTGGACTAGGGATTGTTTGACATCTTCTGCAAAGGTCTTTAAGATGGGGGAGGTAGAAGAAGGACAGTAGGGGTCCGGGGGTAGAGAATAGGACTTCACTTGGTTGCTTTGAAGCATAAAAGAGTACAAAGGTTCCTCACTCCCACCCCTTGCCCTAAGTAAAGAAACTACCATTAAGCCAGAGAAATTCAGACTCAGTGAAACAGGAGCTGGTTTAAGAAGAATGGGTAAAGCAGGATGACCCTGCCATAGCTGGTATTAAGAGCTAGTAAAAGAAAATAAGTCATTTAATCATTTTCTTACATGCCCCATAGGTATGCGGCTATCACAGTCTAAGAAGGCTTGAATAAGGCTTGCTTGAGATTCTGTTCAGCCCAACAAGACAGCCTCAGCTTGGACAATTCTGTATGGTCCAGATGGCTCTCATCCTCCCAGAGGCTAGCATGGGCTTAGTCACTTGGTGTCTCAATAAGATTCCAACTAAATTATTAAAAACTAGAACAAAGTTTCCATGCCTAAGGTAACCTCACTCACTGTCACTTCTGCTGTGCGTCACTCACCAGAGTGAATCAGAGCACTAGGCTGTATTTACAGACTGGAGAACACACTCTACTACTTAATTGGAGGAACTGCTAGGTCTCATTACAGAGAGTATGTCCAGAGATGGGATGGATAACAGGGATAGGGGGCAATCTGCTCCGCACCTACGAACTGCATCTCATAGTCCCTTAGTAACATTAATTTTTAAAATATGCAAAGTCACAGATTTGGTTGTAGCCTTTTCATGTGTATTGTTTTATTTGTTTGAGAATCCTCTCTACATCTCTCCCCCCAACTACTTCATTTGTAGCCTTCTGCCTCCTCTCGTACTTTTCCCATCATCATCTCTCATTTATTCTATTACCCTTGTCTTCTTCATGCTCTCCTGCCTAGTTTTACTATATACTCTTGTTTGCACATAAGTAGACAAATATAAAAGTTAGAAGCAGCAGCACTTCTCATGTGAACAATAGCATGCCATATTTATCATATGAACAATTTACAGTTCTTTCCACTTTTCTACTGCAAATTTCACAAATCCAATTTTATTTATAGCTGAATAAATTGTTTACAGGAATCCATTCTCATTGATCATTAATCTGTTGATGGACATGTTGGCTGGTGATTCCTTTTCCTGTTTTTTCTGAATAGAGCAGCAATGAATATAGCTGTTTTGATATCCCTGTGGCAGGATTCATATGCATATTTTATATAAATATATATAAAATTGGGGGGCCTCTTCATCAATTCAAAAGCTCTAGTTGGCTACCTAAAAAAATGCAAGTCATGAAATAATATTTGCTCATCTACAAGTAGGAAGTTTAAAGATCCACAGTTCCATCTACATTAAATTTCAGTGAATTATCACTGTACTCCTAGAATGCACACAATGAAAATGGCAAACTCTCAAGGCTTGACAAGGGCCTAGAGTTGTAAATGGAATAAATGTCTGGTTGGATCACAGATAGCACAGCCAGTCTGTATAACTGACACTGTTTGTTATAGCTGACACTGCAGTTATAACCTAAAACTTCTACTCCCAGACAAAACATTTACATAGGCTCACCAGAATTATTATTAGTAGCTACAAATAGGCAATGCTTCACATCTTTATCTAGCATAGACTACATAAACATGTATGGTTAGTTTTATAAAAAGTATTATAGATCAGTGAAAAGTCAATGATTTATAACATTTTATGATATGACTTTCACAAAGCTACTGTGGGGTTAAAGAAATCACTACTATGGCTTTTTGCTGACATAGTATTCTATTCCATTCATTATTGTTCATAAACAGGCAAAGCTACTCTACAATACTCATAATAAAAATACTGATGCACTGAGAGGGTAGGCTTCAGAGAAGGTACAAAATAAGTTTGGGTGTGCTAGCCATCTTCATTGTCTTTGAGAGCTTTATTTTCTAAGTAGGAAGTTCAGCACTTTGCAAGCAGATCCATCCTAAGTTTGCATATGAAATTTTTCTTCAATATAAACATTTTAGGAAAGGGAGAGAGACAGAGTAGAGATGAGGAATGACTGAATCCATGTCCAAATTCAGTTCTGAACTATAATATTTTTTTATATATCAATTTGACATTTTCTCTAATGCTTTTGTGGTTTTTTGAGAACTTCCTACAATAAATTTTGATCATATTCTTTCTTCTCCTCCATCTCCTTTCAGATCTCCCACAACTTCATGTTCTTTCTCTCTGTTAGAGAAAACTATCAAACAAACAACAATGGGAAAAGGGCACACACACACACACACATCCACGCGCGTGTGCGCGCGCTCGCGCGTGCGCGTGGGAACATGCACATGCACAGGTATACACACACATACAGGCACAGGCACAGGCACAGATACAGGCACAAAAGCATTGGGTCTGGTTTGCCTTGGCCAACTGCTCCTGAGTATGGAGGCTTCCCTGGAGGGTGCTGACATAGGCAGTCTCATTACAAGATCAAAAATGTAAAATATTCTTTACTTCTTCAAGCCCTAGTATCTTCCCTTGCACTCATTGATGATATTTGGTATAATTGCAGGCTTCTTGAGGATTACATTTGAAGATATGTGTAAAGCTTTTTGTGCACAATATGAGTCTCATCTTTGCTCTAGAAAATGTCTAAAATTGAACTTATTTCCCAGATGTGTGGCACATTTTTATTGTGATATTACCTGAGTTAAATTCTCCATGTTGCTTCCAAAAAAAACAAAAAAGTATCAATAATATAGAACAATTACTGTTTCACTACTTTTAAGTTCAAGGTGATATGTCTCAAACGGTTATAACGCCATACATCACTCTATCATCATTTTCTAAGCTTTGTTTTCCTTTTGGCCTGGCTGCTGGTTTTGCTGTTACTGCATTTTAAGTAATCATTAACAGTCCTGGAGAAAAATG
Organism: Apodemus sylvaticus; assembly: GCF_947179515.1. NCBI lineage: Eukaryota > Metazoa > Chordata > Mammalia > Rodentia > Muridae > Apodemus > Apodemus sylvaticus. Next base: position 120,768,837 of record NC_067476.1, read on the forward strand.
GGTTCCTCAGGGGACCCAGAACAGTGGAGTTGTTATTCTAATGAATTTACAAAAAAGTATGAAAACTGACTCTATCCAATTTAAGGACATAGAGCCATTCACCCTTCAGCTTCCAGCTTCAAATGATCCTTAAGCATACATGAATGACTTGTACAGGAACAGCCTGTCCTGGCTTTGCACTGTTTGTGCCAGAAGCGGAGGCTGAGCCACGGTGGGTGGCATGGGGCTGTAGGAAATCCTGACTACAGCTTCTCCTGGTCTCTTTCTCAAGTTCTTTGCAGCCACCTCATTAGAAAGAGGAGAAGTTGGGAGGCAATTTCAGAGATGCTGGGAGAGTTGGCTGCTCCCCAAAGCTGCTCTTGACAGTAATACTGTGTGCATGCATGCACCCAAGCGTACACACACACACACACACACACACACACACACAGCCTATGTCTAAAATTCCCACCTTGCTATGATTGTTAAACAACCAATGATAATACTCCCAGGAAGCCATAGGAAAAACATTCAAGGGGCTCAGTAATATGGGGAAGCTGACTTCACCTATTCTAGAGCCTCTCTTAGACTTTAACCCCTATCTTCCATATATTAATCTAAAGATAAATATCCATTTAGATGACAAAGGGAACTAGGGTATATACCACAGTAGCACGGTACCTACTTAACATGAGCAAAACCATTAGTTTAGAATAATGGAAACAATCACAGCTCCAGTGATAAAGCCCTGTATATATACTGAGAAATGCACTGCAGCTGTGATGTTGTAGAGTCTGCTTTCCTGAGAATTATACTCCATTAATATCTGACATTTGGGGAATTGAACCTCTGATGGGCAGTATGATTGGAAGTGGTCTTCTTATTCTAACCATAGACTTGTTTTTCTTACAGTCTTTTGTTAAAGCCCATTAACCATATCAACATGACTATGCTTAGTAATATTTTGATAAGCATAAATAAGGTTTAGGCAAGAGCAATAGAAACAAACACAGGAATATAAAAAGCCTTGTGTAAAGGATCTGGAGTAGAACAATGGTAAAATGAGGTGATAGAGGTTCAAGGTTTGAGTTTAACTATTCATAAATCCACAGAAATGAGAAAGGACCTTCTAGGGATAGATTGAAGTCTTGGCAAAAAGATTTAGATGCCTGATTGTGGGAGCATATATACCTTGATCTGTTGAGGAGCAGATATATGAACTTCACCCAAGTTATGCCACACACCATGTATGGTCCAGTATGGTTGCCAGTATGAAAATCATAAATGTTATTTCTGCAGCATAGACAATAGGAGAGTAAAGGTCAACGTGGAAGATTGAAATTAGAAACATGTTTGTTTAGTGGGGAGGTTGGATGGGAAGGGCTAAAAAATAGTTAAATAGAATGGAAGCAAAAAACTCAAAGAATTAAATTTCATAAATGCTTCTGGTGAGCTAAACAAATGTGGATAAAGGATCAGTGTGCTAATTTATGGGGATCCTGGAAAGGGGTCAGAAAAGGTGGGTTTCTATTCCTTGAAAACACTGTTTCATGAGACTATGTCCCTCAAGGTGATCTGAAACATTAAATGCAAAAGAACAAGGAACATAGAATATTGAAGGATTTTCAATTTTTGTTTTCTTTTTTCTTTGTATTTAAATTATTTAATATATCCCTTTAATTATTTTCTTTTTATTATATATTTTCTTATTTACAGTTCAAATGTTATTCCCCCTTCCTCCTTTCTGCTCCTAAAACCTTCCCCTGTCCACTGCTCACCAACTCATCCACTTCCACTTCCATGTACTGGCATTCCCCTACACTGGGGCATCGAGCCTTCTCAAGACCAAGGGCCTCTCATTGATGTCTGGCAAGGCTAACCTCTGCTACATATGTAGCTGGAGCCATGGGTCCCTCCATGTGTACTCTTTGGTTGGTGGTTTTGTCCCTGGGAGCTCTGGAGATTCATATTGTTGTTGGTTCATATTGTTGTTCCTCCAATGGGGCTGCAAACCCCTTTGGCTCCTAGAGTCCTTTCTCTAGTTCCTCCATTGGAGACATTGAGCTCAGTCCATTGGTTGGTGGTGAGCATCCACTTTTGTATTTGTCAGGCACTGGTAGAGCCTCTCAGGAGACAGCTATATCAGGCTCCTATCAGCAAGCACTTGTGGGCATCTACAATAGTGTCTAGGTTTGGTAATTGGATATGGGATGGATCCCCAAGTGAGGCAGTCTCTAAATGGTCTTTCTTTCAATATCTGCTCCACACTTTGTCTTTGCATCTCTTCCCATGGGTATTTTGATCCACCTTCTAAGACCACACTTTGGTCTTCCTTCTTGAGCTTAATGTAATCTGTGGGTTGTATCTTAGGTATTCCAAGCTTCTGGGCTAATAATATCCACTTACTAGTATATCCATTTCTCTCTTGAGGGATATTTTGGTTCTTTTGAACTTCTGCCTATTATAAATTATGCTGCTATGAACAAAATGGAGCATGTGTCCTTATTACATGTTGGAGCACCTTCTGGGTATATGCCCAGGAGTGGTATAGCTTGGTCCTCAGGTAGTATCAGGTCCAATTTTCTGAGGAACCACCAAACTGATTTCCAGAGTGGTTCTACCAGCTTGCAATCCTACCAGCAATGGAGGAATGCTCCTCTTTCTCCTTGTCTATGGCATCTGCTGTCACCTAAGTTTTTGATCTTAGCCATTCTGACTAGTATGAGGTTGAATCTCAGGGTTGATTTGATTTGCATTTCCCTGATGATTAAGGATGTTGAACATTTCTTTAGGTGCTTCTATTCTATATACCTCAGATAAGAATTCTTTGTTTAGCTCTGTACCCCATTTTTAATAGGGTTATTTGGCTGTCTGGAGTCTAACTTGAGTTCTTTGTATATATTGCATATTATCTCTGTATGGAATGTTGGATTGGTAAACATCTTTTCCTAATCTGCTGGTTAGCATTTTGTCCTATTGACAGTGTCATTTTCCTTACAGAAGCTTTGCAATTTTATGAGGTCCCGTTTGTCAATTCTTCATCTTAGAGCATAAGCTATTGGTATTCTGTTCAGGAAATTTTCCCCTGTGCCCATGTACTCAAGGTTCTTCCCTACTTTCTTTTCTATTAGTTTCCATGTAGCTGGTTTTATGTGGAGGTCCTTGATCCACTTGGACTTGAGCTTTGTACAAGGAAATAAGAATGGATAGATTTATATTCTTCTACATGCTAACCACCAGTTGAACCAGCAACATTTGTTGAAAATGCTCTTTTTTCCTTTGGATGATTTAGCTTCTTTGTCAAAGATCAAGTGCCCATAGGTGTGGGGGTTCATTTCTCAGTCTTCAGTTCTATTCCATTGATCTACCTGTCACTGTACCAATACCATGCAGTTTTTATCACAATTGCTCTGTAGTATAGCTTGAGGTCAGGGATGGTGATTCTACCAGAAGTTTTTTTTTTATTGTTGAGAATAGTTTTAGCTCTCCTGGGCGTTTTGTTATTCCAAATGAATTTGCAAATTGCTCTTTCTAACTCTATGAAGAATTGAGTCGGAATTTTGATGGGGATTGCATTGAATCTGTTGATTGCTTTTGGCAAGATGGCCATTTTTACTATATTAATCCTACCAATCCACGAGCATGGGAGATCTTGCCATCTTCTGAGGTCTTTGACTTCTTTCCTCAGAGACTTGAAGTTCTTGTCATACAGATCTTTCACTTGTTAAGTTAGGGTCACACCAAAGAATTTTATATTATTTGTGACTATTGTGAAGGGTGTTGTTTCCCTAATTACTTTCTCAGACTGTTTTTCCTTTGAATAGAGGAAGGAATTACTAATTTGTTTGAGTTAATTTTATATCCAGCCACTTTGATGAAGTTATCAGGTTTAGGAGTTCCCTGCTGGAAATTTTAGGGTCACTTAAGTATACTATCATATCATCTGCAAATAGTGATATTTTGACTTCTTCCTTTCCAATTTGTATCCCTTTGACCTCCTTTTGTTGTATACTTGCTCTAGCTAAAACTTCAAGTACTAAATTGAATAGATAGGGAGAATAAATTGAATAGATAGAGAGTTGACAGCCTTTTCTGGTTCCCGATTTCAGTGGGATTGCTTCAAATTTCTCTCCATTTAGTTTGGTGTGGACTACTGGTTTGCTGCATATTGCTTTTATTATATTTAGGTATGGGCATGTGTCTTCGTCAGGGTTTATATTCCTGCACAAACATCATGACCAAAAAGCAAGTTGGGGAGGAAAGGGTTTATTCAGCTTACACTTCCACATTGCTGTTGATCACCAAAGGAAGTCAGGACTGGAACTCAAGCAGGTGAGAAAGCAGGAGCTGATGCTGAGGCCATGGAGGGATGTTTTTTACTGGCTTGCTTCCCCTGGCTTGCTCAGCATAGAATCCAAGACTACCAGCCCAGGTATTGCACCACTCACAAGGGGCCCTCCCCACTTGATCACTAATTGAGAAAAATGTCCCACAGCTGGATCTCATGGAGGCATTTCCCCAACTGAAGCTCCTGTCTCTGTGATAACTCCAGCCTGTGTCAGGTTGACACACAAAACCAGCTAGTACAGCATGGAATTCCTAATCTTTCCAAGACTTTTAATATGAAGAGGGTGTTAAATTCTGATAGGTCTACCTTTATATGTTACTTGACTTTTTTTCCCTTACTGCCTTTATATTCTTTCTTTGTTATGTGCACTTGGTGTTTTGACTGTTATGTGTGACAGGAGTAATTTCTTTTCTGGTCCAATCTATTTGGAGTTCTGTAGGTTTCTTGAATGTTCATGAGCATCTCTTTCTTTAGTTTAGGGATAATTTTGTTGAAAAAATTTACTGGCCCTTTAAGTTAGAAATCTTTTCTTTCCTCTATACCTACTATCCTTAGGTTTGGTCTTCTCATTGTGTACTGTATTTTCTGCATGTTTTGGGTTAGGAGTTTTTTACATTTTGCATTTTCTTTGACTGTTGTATCAATGTTTTCTATGTTATCTTCTGCACCTGAAATTTTTCTTCTATCTCTTATGTTTTGCTGGTGGTTCTTGCATCTATGACTCTTGATCTCTTCCCTAGGTTTTCTATCTCTGGTATTGTTTCCCTTTGTGATTTCTTTATTGTTTCTACTTCGATTATTAGATCCTGGATGGTTTTGTTTGTTTGTGTTTTCCTGTAATTCTTTAAGGGATTTTGTGTTTCCTCTTTAATGGAGTCTACCTATTTACCTGTGTTTCTTTTTTTTTTTTACATTAATGATTATACACATATCTTTACTAAGATTAAGAAAATCAAAACACTGTAAACATGTAATACAAGCAAATACCCTTTAAAAATCCCTTTCAATTATAGTTTGGCTTTACCTAGAAGTCTCGGCATTTTCAGTCAGCAGATAAGCGTTTTCCCCTAAGAGTCTGGAGGATAATAGTATTTTGAATAGACTACAAGACTAGAGATAAGATTTCTTTTCAGGAACCTGAAATATTGCTTCGCATCATCCTCTACTGTGTGTGGCAGATATCTCAAGACTTCCTGCTCCCATATCATCATCAGCACTTCTGTGGCATCTAAATAAACATACTAGTATAGGATTTTCTTTTTTTTTTAATTAATTTTTTTATTTGATATATTTTTTATTTACATTTCAAATGATTTCCCCTTTTCTAGCCCCCCACTCCCCGAAAGTCCCATAAGCCCCCTTCTCTCCCCCTGTCTTCCCACCCACCCCTTCCCACTTCCCCATTCTGGTTTTGCCCTATACTTCTTCACTGAGTCTTTCCAGAACAAGGGGCCACTCCTCCTTTCTTCTTGTACCTCATTTGATGTATGGATTATGTTTGGGGTATTCCAGTTTTCCTGGTTAATATCCACTTATTAGTGAGTGCATACCATGAGTCACCTTTTGAGTCTGGGTTACCTCACTTAGTATTCTAGCTCCATCCATTTGCCTAAGAATTTCATGAATTCATTGTTTCTAATGGCTGAATAGTGAGTTAAACAGGGAATTCTCACCTGAAGAACTTCGGATGGAGGAGAAGCATCTTAAAAAATGCTCAACTTCATTAGTCATTAGGGAAATGCAAATCAAAACACCCCTGAGATTTCACCTTACACCAGTCAGAATGGCTAAGATTAAAAATTCAGGAGACAGCAGGTGTTGGAGAGGATGTGGAGAAAGAGGAACACTCCTCCACTGCTGGTGGGGTTGCAAATTGGTACAACCACTCTGGAAATCAGTCTGGCGGTTCTTCCGAAAACTGGGCACCTCACTTCCAGAAGATCCTGCTATACCACTCCTGGGCATATACCCAGAGGATTCCCAACCATGTAATAAGGATACATGCTCTACTATGTTCATAGCAGCCCTATTTATAATTGCCAGATGCTGGAAAGAACCCAGGTATCCCTCCACAGAAGAGTGGATGCAAAAAATGCCTGTATTTCTTTAATGGAGTTAATTGGGTCGTTCTTGATGCCCTCTATCAACATCATGAGATATGATTTTAAGATTAAATCTTAAACCTAAGTGCCCTTCAACGGAGGAATGGATACCAAAATGTGGTATATTTGCACAATGGAGTACTATTCAGTCATTAGAAACAATGAATTCATGAAATTCTTAGACAAATGGATGGAGCTGGAGAAAATCATACTAAGTGAGGTAACCCAGTCTGAAAAGATCAATCATGGTATGCACTCACTGATAAGTGGATATTAGCCTAGAAACTTTGAATACCCAGGACATAATCCACAAATTAAATGATGTCCAAAAAGAATGGAGGAGTGGCCCCTGGTTCTGGAAAGACTCAGTGCAAGACTATAGGGGAGTTCCAGAACAGGGAAGTGGGAAGGGGTGGATGGAAGACTAGGGGGACAGAAGAGGGCTTATGGGACTTGCAGGGAGTGGGGACCCAAAAAAGGGTAAATCATTTGCAATGTAAGTGTGCTTCCTGGGGGGGGGGGGCAGAAAGATCAAATCTTGCTTTTCCAGTGTGTTGGGGTATCCAGGTCTTGCTTTTGCAGGAAAACTGGGTTCTGATGATGCCATGTAACCTTGGTTTCTGTTGGTAAGTTCTTGTGCTTGCCTTTTGCCATCTGGTTATCACCGGTGTTTGTTGGTCTTGCTGTCTCTGCCTGGAGCTTGTCCCTCCTGTGGGCCTGTAAGCCTGTGTCAGCACTCTTGGGAGATCAGCTCTCCCCTGGCGGGACCAGTGCACAGTGGGCTGTGGGACAGCCCTAGCTCTCTGGTGCAGATGGCACCCTGAAGGACCCTGTCCCATCTGCTTTGCTGATCCTATGCCCTGTGCGCTCCTGACCAGACCTGCCTTGGACAATTACTGGAGAGAAAATGGCGATCACACTTCCAAGCCCGGGCATCAGAGCACTCTCTGGATACCAGTTCTTCCCTGGCAGGACCCTTGAACAGAGGACTGTGGGACAGCCCTAGCTCCTGGGTATAGATGGTGACAAGCTAATTTTTGTTTTCTTTATGGTTTGGTGGTACTGTGTGTGTTTGTCATGGCTTTCTTGCTTCTTCTAGTATTTTATAAGTAGAGAATTATCTCTGCTATGGGAAAAAACAAGAAATATAGAAGGTGCCTTTGAAAAAAGCAAACTTCACTGCGACAGTCTTGTCAGGAGTACTGAAGAAGGCCCCTAAAAGTCACACAAAGAATATGTGACTACATAGACCTTTGCAACAACAGCTGCAGCAGGTATCTGTCTCCCATTCTTAAAGGGTTTCCCTGGGGTCTGGGGAGGGGTCAGAGCTCTTTGGAAGCAGGTGCCTACCAAGCAGCCCTGTTCAGTTCTGCTCCATCTCTTCCTTTATCTGGAGTAGTAAGTTTACAGCCACCCGGGGAGCTCTGTGTTCTCTTAGCTGTCAAGAAATGTTAGACTGTTCTAATCTGTTTTCAGACAGTATATCATTATGTAGATTTGACTGGCCAGCCTGGAACTCCTAAAGTAGAATAACCTCAACTTGAACTTGGAAATCTACCTGCTTCTGCCTGCCAAACACTATGGCTTATGTTGTTATAAAATCCCAGCCTCATGTATATCATTATCTCATTCTCCATTATGCCCTTTACCTTTTAAACTAAGAAGTCAGCACCTCCTCTATTCTTTCCCTACACAACATATACACATGTGCATAGTTTATACCAGTGTGCTCAAACTGATTCGCTGAACTCAATTTGACACTTTTTCCACCTCTATCTGGAAGTTTCCCAATAGTCTTATATTTTCTATGTTGTCAGAAACTTTCTATTTGCTTTTTTTTTAAATCATCCTCCCAAACATTACAAGCCCTCCACCAAGTCTTCTAGGACTTATATGATACTTGTAGCCATTTCCTTCACAGTGTAACAGAAGGACTACTTTTTCTGCATTCTAATCCAGGAATTGCATCTGGACTGACTCTGCCATGGAATGAGCCAGGGAGCCACTTGAAATATCTGTGAACAATTGTAGAAACTTTACAGTGCACTGAAGCACAAGTTCACACAATGAAAGCATAGGTTGGGCTAAGCTTGGTGATGTTCTTGCTACTTGGGAAGGAGCAAGTCTTTATCGTCAGCAACACATTTTGAACTGGAGAAGACTACAAGAATATTGCAATGCTTAAGTCTTTCCCACTTGAGGAAAAGGGATGAGACAAATGCAACACAATGGTAAAATGTGTGGAACTGAAGTGGGAGCTGTCTGAGTTTCCCCCTCAGCATCTGCTTTCATTTGCACTTCAGAACTTCCATCAGTAAGCAAACAATAAAAGAAAAGCAGTAGTCAATAGAAATCACAATTTCAGGTTCTAATATCTTGAATGTATGTTAAAATAACTGCATTTCCCACAGTTTATGAAGTTGTGGACTTGCTTGGTTTTGAACTTGTCAACTTTTCTAAACTTGAGAGTTGCCCAGCTCTCAGGCAGTGCCTTCCACTATTCAGAATGTGAACAGGCTTGTTTAACTGCTAGGGACCCTTTGTGAATGGTGCCCTTTGAGACTGGTTCTGGAAGAGCTATAATTCTCTGACCCTTGGCAGAAGAAGGTAGGAGGTGGCTTGAATTCAGCCCTGCTGGTTATGAACTTGAAGCAGCTATAGAGATCTGGTTACAGGGCCTGGAGTCAGATGCCTGCTTTGCTTGCTGTCTAGGCTCTGGGGAATCTTACGGGGAGACACAAGAGTTGTCTGTAGCTGTTCTTGGCTACCTTCTAGATTCTTGTTTCTTCCACCCATCTCCCCCTTATTTCTTCCACCCTTTTAATCCTCTAACACTAGTTAGGAGAGAAAAAAATGGATAGAGAGGAAAAGAAAGAGATCACTGAATAAAGTCAGGAGTCAGAAAGGGGACAACTTTATCATGAGACTACTTTCTGCTGATTGGCAGGGGTCAGGGAACATCGAGTTCCATGGGGAAAATTTGATCTTTACCATCAGGATATCTGAATTGTTCTTCTTGTTGTTTCTTTCTTGTACATGAGTTCTTAGTAAACTTCTACCAATACCAACCAGTTATCACTACCACTACCAACCACCACCAACACAGCTGGTTTCTTGGAGCACTAGAATTTCCATACCCTCTGAAAAGACCCCAGAATTCTAATACCAGCAGTCACGCAGTTGAAAAGAAAAAGCCTGTTTGCTGCTGGCAATAATCACATCCTTCCTAGAGCATGAGGAAAATCATAGTCAGCTGCTGTGGACAATATGAAGAAAACCACACAGGGTCTACGTTTTGTCCATTTCTTAGATATTTAAACCTTTTAGCTTAAATTTGTGCCCATCACCTGATTAAAGTAACAGAAAAACCTAACTCGACATTAGTATTTTGAAAATATTTGTCATGCTGCAGACAATGCAAATGAAAGAGGCATATCTAGGGTCATTTAATGTAAGATGACTTTATCCATTTAAAAAATTGAATGTGGTTTTTATATGAAATCTATGTAAAGGTACCATTGGCTGCTTTGAACAGAAAGCATACTTCAACTAAAAATATCAGTGATTTCCCAAAATCAAGTTCTCTGGATATAGATGATAAACTCATTAGCTAAGTGTTGTGAAGAAATTTTGATAAGAGGCAAGTTTCAAGCCAATGGTTATTAAATTTCAGGGCCCAGTGCTCTATCTGATTTCAGAAAGATTAACAAGGAATCACATTATTATTGAGTTCCTATGACACACAGATGGAGAAAGACAATGGAGAAAGATGAGGTTACCCTTCAGGTAAGTTGCAGACATGTACGCCTGAGATGATCCAGACTAAATGTCACTGAGAGGAGCCATGATAATAGATCCTTATTCCATGATTTGACTGATATTAGATTCACATACGTGGTTTGAAAAATACCTAGTGCTTGAATTCCAGTCCTAGAGAATCGGATTCCACTGCCCTGGGATATGGCCTGAGGACCAGGAGCTTGCGAACCTTCCCAGGTACATCAAATATGTACTAAGAGCAAGAACAAGTGTTTTGAAGTGCAGGATTACTTCCAGCTGGAGACTCTGGCATCCTGGATAGGGTCCCATCCCTGCCCTTAAGGGATGCTCTCATTCTTTTACTGTTTCCTTTCTCCTGCCTCTTAGCATTTGTTCCACTTAGAAATTTTTGTCTTTCTTCCTTGAAAGTGAACTAACCACAACAAACAAAAGGAAGTAAGTGATTATTACATCCAGGCAGCAGACAACCACCACCAACGATACATATCTAGTTTACGTAAGAGGCTCTGTAAACATGTACTGGATTGAAAGCCAAAGGCATGCTCTTTCCCTCAACCTCTGGGCCAAAGCTCAGCCATATGTCAGCTTTGGTCTGAAGGGCAAATCCAGGACATCCTTCCTAGTGTCTGTTACTGTCTTACAAAAGACTTCAGAAAGAATATTAAGCTGCAACCTGTTTGTTGGTAGGCTCAGTCTTGGCATAGCAACATTCTCTACCTATATCTATCTGTTTTACTATCATTTCCTCTTACCAGGCATGAGTCTTTGTAAGTCATTTTGATCCACAGTGTGCCAAGGAAATGAGACTGTGTCCATCCTGAGCCCATTGAGTTGAGCCTTCAGGAGGACTTTCAGACTTCAGCTCCATCTTTCAGATTCCTACCTTAGTGTCACATAGTCTGTATGAGCCTGGGAGTTAAACAGCTCAGCCAAGTCTTTCCCTTTGGAATGGTCAACCAAACCTGAGATGCAAAATTTCTCCACACTTAAGATGACCACAGGAACATGGATGAGGGTGATCAAGACCATGAGAAGGCTATAAATCTAGCTAGGCAGTAGAGGGTGCACCTAAATGTGCAAGATCCCAGGATCCCTGCCTAAGACTGAAGAAATAAATTAAAAAGTAAATAAGATTCCAAATGAGCTCAGCTTGAATAGCCAAGTTACAGACCTAAAGATATATACATGGATTAAACAAATGCTTGGCATTGAACCCATTTGTGAGTGGTTCGAATACAACAAAAGATAATTTACCTAGCATTAGGAATTTGGCCCTAAGTCTTTTGTTGGAATTTCTTTCATTTCCTTTATTTTATTGAAATCAGAATACCTTGTATGCACACACACACACACACACACACACACACACACACAAACACAGACACACACACACATATACAAGTTGCAAATTGCGAAGAGAGCTCCATGATGCTTTAGTGATACTTTTTCCAAATTTTAAGAAAGCAAACATGAATATAACAGGTTGGTTTTCAATAGGAGACAAATTCTTAGGTTGTACATATAAATACATACTGACAGCTTCTTTAGAGAAAAAAATGTAGAATTGAATATATTTTCTATGACTTTCCTAAGACCATGTCGAGCCATTAACTTGGAATGTTTACAGTAAAGGTTCGTTCTGCCCAAAGAACTTTGTATCTGAGTAGTCCAATATCACGTCATTATTCTTTGATGTTACTGAGCTTTATGATAAACTCCTATGAACTAAACAGCATACTGCTGTGTTTTAATTTCATCTTAGTATCTTGGTCATATGTATTATCTTACTCCTTCTCTGTCATCTGTCTTGTCTCACCAGACTGTACTCCAGGAGAGATTAGGAATTCTTACTCATCATGATATTCCCATGCCCCCAGTGCTATCACATGGAAAATGTCAATGGATATTCCCTTCATAAGTGCTCTGTTCTTCTCTTAGAATTAGCATGGACTTACTTCCACTTCATGACTGACTGAGAGATATTTAAGCAAATGCAGACAGAAAAGACATAAAATTTGTAGAAACCAAACATTTTCAGTGAATAGTTTATACAAAAATACCTGCTTATTCTTTGTATGTGTCCATATTTCTATTATTACACAGAGAACATGTCACACTGTCACCAACCCTGGCTACAAGGATATAACCAAGTCCCCGAGCTTGTTTTGGAAACAGAAGTAGATGAAGTTTTTCCATTCCGTGGGACCCAAAACAAACCACAGCCCAACATGTCAGCAGAATTTGACAGCAGGGTTTAGAAGGCCTGAAATCTACAAGCTCTGAAGACAGCCAATTAACAAAGATTAAAGCCCAAGCCTGACTCACACACCTATTGGAAATGCCAGGCACTGTCAAACAGTATCCAATCTTGTTTTGCAACCAGGCTAATGTTCTGTGCATTGTGGGGGCTGGAGATTGGAATTTCATTTTTAAAAGAAGCATGTAAAACACTCTGCTTCCCATCATGAAGGCTAATGACTAGGTTCCAGCTATGCTCTCCAGTCCCAAATGATTGAACCTGCACTAGGTCACAAAATTGGAAATGTCTTAACATGCATTAATTGCTTAATGACTGTGTTGTCTGCCTGAAGAGGGTGGGGAGGTATTTAAGTTGCTTAATGACTTTACATTTTCCCATGGCAAAATCCTTGTGATTTGGTGATACTATAATTAGAGAGTTACATAAACAAAGCCTTTGGGAAGGAGCAGACTTGCTTCCTTCTTGGGAGAGAATCTTTGGTCAGCTCCAGCTGCTGAGTTCCAGCTGCAGGAGTAAACTGCTGCCCCCCAACAGCAACTCTCTCTCCAAGGTTTACAAATCACCTGTTTTGGTTTCTGTGTTGCACTGGATGTAGGCTTTGAGAGTGGGGGGATTTTTAAAAAAACATTTAATTGGGAAATGTTTCAAATTGTGTTAAATATGAGTAATAATTATGAACACCTGAATCTGAGACGGGGCTGGGTACCTCAAAGCTGAAAATTGTAGTGATGAGAAGTCCCAAGGGCAGTATGGTATATGTCCAGTAAAATCAGTGTGCCCAATATTCATTATTGTATAAGGAAAAACCTTTGAACTCACGTGGTTTGCTCTCCTATATCTGAGAAGCAATATTCTCCAGGACCAGCCATGTTAAACTTCTTACCCACAGGTCTTCCAGGAATAAAGGAACTCCTAGTACTGGTGGGAGCACGGCCTCATAACTGCCAAAGAGAGCAGCAGCAGTCCACAAACAGCACTTAGCTCCAGGACACTTTGGCCTACAGGGAATTCTTTTCAGGCCTCCTACTGCAAACCTCTTTAAATGACTTCAGCTACAGGAAAGAAGGAACCAAGGACAAAGTGTGCCCTTATTTAACAATATGCATTCACAATGACCTTGCTTGAATTTCTTAGGTTTCAACTTTTTGCATGATGTCTTTTTTGCTCCATTTGGTAGTAAGTTATTATTTTCAGGGATCCAAGATTCCCACAGAGATATCATGGCCTGTAGTCAAGTGAAACCTACTAATTATCAGTGCACCCCTTCCTTCTTTCCTTCAGGTATTTGTGGATTTTCAGATTTCAGGTGTTTAAAATCAAATTCTATGAAACTTTGATTTACAGATGACCTTACAGCAAAATGACCTTGCTTTACAATGAGAAGAACTGGTAAGTCTGGTAAATCTAGAATGACAGGAGAGGACCTGGAGGCCTCTACTTTAGAGGCTGTGGCAGGTTTATGACTTCTCTAAGTCAAATCCTTTGCACTCCAAGTCTGCAAAACTTTTCCCACAAAAAGACAAATCTATTTCCTCTTACCCTATCTCTTGGCTATGCCATTACTTGTTTCTGTCAATAGAGTGTTCAGAATTGATGCTGGACCTGCTCTAGATCAGACTTCAAGAGTTCTCGTATGCTGTTTTATTTTCTCTTAAAATTTGCCACAACTGCCATGTGGAAATAGCCCAGACTAGACCTTTTAGGAGGAAGAGATACATGGAGATTTCAGTAGTCACAATCAAGACCAACATGCAGTAGTCTAAACACAGTTGACCATATGTGAGAAACCAATCAAGGTAATCTGGGATGCTTCCAAGGTCACAGCTGACCTTATGTGCAGCAGTGAGTTCACCGAAGCCTAGCAGAACCTTTAGAAGACATGTAGACTTTTGAGTCCTGAAGTGTGCCTCTGAATCCCGAGTTTGGTTTTACATACTCATATTCAGTATACAGCATCACCTAGGAGTTAGTCAGACAGTGAACATCCTGGTCCCACCTTGGAACTGCTGAACCAGAGTCTGTGAAAGGAAAGAAGAGACACAAATAGTTACCACATCAGAAAATTTTTCTATGTGATCTTCAAGGTGGTATAGAGTGTGAATCAACAAAATCTGAGGTCAACTATTGATAACTTATTACAATCACCCCTTAAACACAGAGGTATACATGCATGCATGTGTGTGCATGCACTAACACACAGACACAGAAACACACACACACACACACACACACACACACAAACATCCTGTGAGAACAATACTGACCTACGTAGTTGTTTTTGTAGATTTAAAGTTGAAGAATGTGTGTTGGCCCTCTAGCTATTAATTTGAGCAAATTATATGATAAAAGCTCATATGATATTTATTATAAATTGGCTGTTCTATGTTCTCTTCTGTTTAATTTCCTTAGAGATATTGTCCCCCAAATATCAGAATAAAGTGCTTTGTTTCAAGGCAGGAATCTAAAGATGCTATATAAGTGAGCACTTCCCCTGTTGCTTCCCACTGAGGCTGTAGCATGGCAGCTTGGGATTCTCTCTTGTTCAGCAGGCTTATGTACTAATCCAGACTTAGTTGTTTTTGAGACAGTCTTACTCCCTCAGATTCAGGAAGTCATATGTCAGGGGTGTTTTTTTTCCTGGGAGAGTCTTGGTTTTGCCTGTTACTCTAGAATATTTATTGATGACATCTGCTTTCAAGCTCAAGAGTGATGAATTTAAAAAATGAAGTATGTGAGCATGTTAGCTCAGAGCTACAGCAGCATTAGCTGAAGAAGAAAAGCAAATATTAGTACATATAAACATGTCATGAGGGATTAATATACCTAAAACTACTTTTCTTCTTGATCATTTCAGGTACTTACATTTGCCTTTAATTATTTAACGTCTCTTTCACAAGTTTGAAAAAATAAAGCTAACCAATACATGGACTTTCTTTAAGCAGCTAGTGTATCTCCATTAAAAGATTATGAAGAGGTTTAAAATAATAATTCTAGGAGTATCATGATGGTTCACTTATACTAAGATCTCAGAAAAGACCAAATCAATCAAATGGTGATACTTTTCCAAGACTCAAATCAGAATAAGTGACATTATAATATGAAAATACATTGAATGAATAGCCCCTAAATAACAGTCTCTCTAAAACTGAGAACAAAATCTACTGTCCACTTAATAAGAAATACATAGATGAACAGAAGGTGTTGACATAGGAATTATGGGAAATCCAGGGAGGATTGCACTGACAAGACTCCTGTTTCATGAACACAGCGGGCCTTCTCCTATTTAACTTATATACAATACTGCATTTGGAGAGAGAGAGAGAGAGAGAGAGAGAGAGAGAGAGAGAGAGAGAGAGAGTAATATATATATTACTTTGTAAATGATGAAGCTGATTCAGGAAGATTGAGTAACTTAACCCAAGTCATGCAGATTTGACTGCAAGAAGAGTGTTTTAGACACAGATCTATTTGTAAATCCATAGGCTTTTCAAGATTCATAAAGATCTGAGTTTTTTTCATGATTGCATACTACAGGTTGGCATGTTGCTGGCAGTAAACACAAGATTTGTTTAGAGATGTATGACACAGCAAGCATCATCAGAGTCTCCTGGTTCTTCTTGTCCTTTGGATGATGCTATGATATCTGATAAATATCTCTAAATGAAACAATTTTTGAAAATGTAAAGCCTATTCCAAGGGAAATCAAATATAATTATAATAGTAGTAACAATTTCTTGATTTTGTTCCAAAGATGCCATCATCTTCCCTTAGGACTTGTCTTCGTTACAGTTTTATTGCTGTGAAGATACATCAGGACCAAAACAACTCCTATAAAGGAAAGCATTTAATTGGGTCTGGCTTACAGTTTTAGAGGTCCAGTCTATTATTATCACGGTGAGAAGCATGGGAGCATTCAGACCGACATGGTTCTGGAGAACAAGCTGAGAGTTCTACATCTTGTTCTTTAGGCAGCAAGAACTGTCCCACTGGGCATGGCTTGAGCTTATGAGACCTCAAAGCCTGCCTCCGCAAGGAATCACTTAATCCAGCAAGGCCACACCACCTAATAGTGCTACCCCCATGTGGGCCAAGAATACAAGTACATGAGTCTGGGGAGGGGGGGTCATACCTATTCCAATGACCATAGGACTATAATCATATTCCCCATTTGCTCCAGAGGGAGGTACAGAATTCATCTGAGTCATTGTGAACAGCTAAAACCTAGGACACTTAGTGACTTTGATCACATTATTCAAGAAATGTGAGAAACCCATGGGGGAAAAAGTGTCTCTAAGAAGCATCTTCCAGCAACCCTTTTTGTTCTAGCTATGGTTTGGTAGCAAATAGTTCCACATTTAGTTACATAAAACCATAGATATTTTATTATGTCCTAGGGCCCAGTGCATCAAGACTTTAGGCAGGATGCAAACATGACTAGGTCTTTTTGCCCCAGTTTTGGTCTGTGGCACATGGGGACGGTTTGGCCTTGTGTGACTTTTAGTGAGAATCATATGGAACTGTCTTTTTGATCGTGTCTGTAGCTGAGAGGAGATAACTTCAATACTGAGTGAAGCTGAGCCTTGCTTTCTTTCTGAAAGTTTAATTATTAATATGTTTCTCTGTAGTGTTGTTTTATTGAAAATAATTTTATACGATTTATTTATCACATTTTCCTTTAATTCCTCCCAGATCATCCTCATCTCCCTACCCACCCAACTTTATGTTCTTTCCCTCTCTATTTATCTAAAAAAGAAATTAACAAACAAACAAAACAAGAAACATACACATAACCCTTCTACACAGAAAAAAAATAGAAAAGAAAATACAAAAGACGAATGTGGAAAAAAACCCAAGCAAAGAAAAATTAGATAAAAAGTCTCCAAACAGTACTATTGAGTTCATTTTGTGTTGGCAAACTATCTGAGTCTGATTGATATAACCAGTGAGTCCCCATTGAAGAAAACTAACTTTTACTTTGCTAACAGATATCAATTTCAAACAGCTTTTTGGTTAGGAGAACTTATGGACACTTCCCCCTCTCAGTTCTGGGATTCTGTCTGTCTGGATGAAACTGTATAAGTCCTGTGTGTGGTCCCATAGTTTATGAGTTCATATGTTCTTGCTCTCAGAATCAGGATGTCTCACCTTCTATTGAGATATTTGCTCCATTTGGAGTTGAGTTTTGAGCATGATAGACATGGATCAATTTGCATTTTTCTATATAGATCCATCTAGTTTGACTAGTACCTTTTGGTAAAGATGCTACCTTTTGTGTATTTTTGTTTGTATGTATTTTTGTTTCTTAGGAAAAACAAAAACAAGAACAAAAGCAAAACAAAAAAATCCAGCCAAAACGAAAAACAAAAACCAAAACCAAACAGATGTCCATAGATGTATGGATTAATTCTCATGTCTTCAGTTCAATTCCATTGACCAATATGGGTGGTTTTTATACCAAATCCAAGCCTTTTTATCCCTACATCTCTGTGGCACAAGTATAAGCATGGAATAGCGATAACTCCAGGAGTACTGTTATTTTGGGGGGTTGTTTTAGCTGTCCTGTTTCTTTGTTGTTGTTATTTTCCAATTTTTTTGTTTAGTGTGTGTGTGTGTGTCTGTGTGTGTGTGTGTGTGTGTGTGTGTGTGCTTGTGTGTATGTCCTTGAGAAGATAAAAATTATTGTTCAATTTCTGTAAAGCGCAGTGTTGGACTGTAGAGGGGAACTGCACTACTCTGCAGACTGCTTTTGTTAGGATGGCCATTTTTGCTGTATTAATCATACTGATTCATAACCTTTTGGTATTTTGGCCAGATAATGATAAAGAGATATTCAGCTTCATCCTGGCACAACCAATACTCTAGGTAGTGCCATGAAAAATTAACCTAACTTTTCTCTTAAATTTTCTATATTGGCTTCTTCATTTCAACTGGCAGGATGGATCTAAGATAGAGTTAATCCATGGCTACATTTTTATAGTCCAGGTTCAGTTACAATTAACTAAATTCTAAAATTTTTGAAATTAAAATGCAGAGGCTTCCAGTGTACCTTAATCTACATAGTATGATAGAACCCTATACATTTCTTCTCTGAAGTCCCTCTGGTTGTGAAGCACTCCTCTGCCTAATATGACCATGCCATTTACAGTACTTACATGTCAGTTGGCCATCTGACTATTCAGGTGAACAGTTCATCAGCAGCATTGATGTTTGAATAACCTTTACTTAGGAATGGTCTTTTAGTATAGGAATAATGATGTGGCAATTACTTTAGAGACAGTCTGTCATGGAGTCCAGACTTTGAATTTACTCAGTAGTCCCAAATGGCTTTAAGATTTTAACCTTTCAGGTTCAGCCTTTCAAGTCCTGTGATTACACACATGTACCAATAATGCTAATTTAGATGTGGTAAAAACTTGTGCTGTAAAGTGTTCCTTAAGTGCAATAAAGTAGTTTGAGAAAGAGAATATGTCCACATAATAATCTTATAATTATTCTTTTTTATTATTAGCTATTACTGATTCTTATTGTACCTCATTTATAATTAAACTTTTATATGAACACATATGTATAAGGAATAAATATAAGATTGGCATGGTGTTGTATGCCTGTAATCCTAACACTTAGATAGCTGAGGCAGGAGAATTGAGGACTCAAAGTTATGTGTATATGTGTGTATAATAAATATATATGAGAATGCAGAACGCTATGCTTCATGTTGGCACTGGACATCTTTTGGAGATATCTCTAATGGATAAGGGTTGGGATAAGTATATTATATGTAGAATTACAAGAGAAAATATACTTAGAGAATCAAAAGGACACTGTAGAGACTTTTAAAGGGTCACAGGAGCTTCACTGCCACCACTTGATTGGCTGACACAATTAGAAGCCTACATTAATTGAAAAGCTTTATAGTGATGCCACAGCATGAACAGGGTATCACATTGCATTCCCATCTTCTTTGGCTGAGACTTCTCTGAGCTGTTTTAAGTACAGTTCAAGTATGTTGTAGAATGCTTGCCAGTGAACGTGTTGTGATGGCATGTTCATTATTACACTGGGGCCGAGATTGAAGAGGAATACCCAGGGAGAAGTGCCACATCACATTGAGCTATGTGCTATGAACATCAGTTTTTCACTGGTAATAACGACTTGGATAGCCAGGTAAGAGTAGTGGTAAATCCCTCTATCTTCTTTTCAAATTGAAAGGTCTTTTCTGTGCTGCCTGTGGGGAGTGTGGAGCATGCATGGTTTGAACCAGCAATGCTCAGGTTACCTGGGGATTTGTGAGAAACACAGAATCCTGAACTCTCAAAATAGGATAGTGAATCCCAAAGAAAACCCAGACTTCTGAATTTGACTCTGCAAAGTTTCCTGATAATATATGATTCAAAGTTCCTACTAATGTCCAGAATAATATTCTAGGCCAGATTGGGCCAGTTCTATATTTTGCTGTTGTTTCTTTGTTTTTTGTTGTTGTTGTTCTTATTGCTTTTAACTTCATTTTTAAAAAATATTTTTATTGCTTACTTGGGAATTTCACATTATGAACTTTGAGCACAGTCACTTCCCATTCCTCCTAGGAATGAGAAAGGCCTCTATTCTTGTAATGCCCTCATCATTATGGGGGTAATCAACAACCCCATAACTGGATACATACTCAAGGCATATGAAATCAGAACATCAGATATTCTGATACTTTCCTGGCCACTGTAATATTATATTAGCACGATAAGGACAAAACCCCAAATGACTTACCAATCAATAAATGAATGATGAAAATACACATGAATATAATGAAATTAAATATAAAATTTCCCTCATAGAGTTGTGACTGAATGTTTTTCTTTATTTGGTTGTATCATTTGGGGAGGTTATAGAAACTAGGAAATGAGACCTAGCTAGGGTAGTAGGTCAGTAAGGGAAAGGTTGGAAGAAAGTTCAGCTTCATTTTCTGATTTTAAGGTTGTGATTTAATTATATAATTCCCACAATCCCTTTTTTTCCCACTCTTATATGTACTATCTCCTTTTTCTTTTGTCAGGAAAATAGGAAAAAAATAGGTTGTTATCCTAGCATCTTTTAAAAATACTCAGCTTTTTATTGTCTTTCCTCCTTCTTCCCTCCCTTCTTTCTTTCCATTCTGTCCTCTCTTCCTTCATTTTTCCCATCTCCACATCCATTTCTCCTATCTTTCTTCTTTAACTCATTCCTTATATCCATTCTTCCGTCTCCACTTCAGCTTTTCTCTTTTGAATCAGCTATGTTATGATCAATGCTAAGTAAGGAACTTTATGTTTAAGATAAAAGCATGACTCCTGTCTTAAAATGTGTCATCCCTGAAGATTTATATATGTTAATGAAACTGTCACAAATATGTTACAAAATGCAACCGTTTTAAGTAGAGCTGTAATTGTTGATACTATCAAGAACTTGATTTCTTTCCTTAATAATGTTGGATGGAAAAGATCTTCCTAAGAAAGTTCTGGTGAGCTTGGAATGTTCAGGAAGAGTAGATGCTAGAAGAGTGATGTTTCATGCAAAATATTGTTATAGAAGAGAAATGATACGCTAGAGTATGTGTTTAAGTCAGTGTGGCTGAAAGAAAGAAGAAGAGGATAGATCAGAGATCTAAGTTAGATGATATCTGGTCATATTTATCATTATTATAAAAGACTCAGGGTTCCCTAAGAATGCCATAGAGATTGGTGAGAAGGAATGAAAATAGATTTGGTTCCAGTAGATTGATTTAAAAATGAGCAGAGGACAAATGATCGTATATGACACTATGGAAATTAACATAAAATGTGCATACTGCAAATGTAAGAGACAATGAAATGGACTTGGTGAATTTTGACGTGAGGGATGACAACGAGGAAATTACGGCTTCAAAGGTCAGCATAAACTGCTGGTTTGTAAAATGACAAGAAGCCATATCCTTAATATAGATGAGGTGCCAGAAGAGATGCAGGAAGATGGTGCATGGTCCTGCTATATGTTAAATAATTTTTATCATTATTAGTTTTTGTTAGTCAAGTGATTAGGGATAAGGCTTGAACTCATTTATGTCCTCTGTACTAGAATACATTGAGTATAATATTCTTCCTAGACAAACATCGCAGCAGATAATGTATAAAAAGCAAATTATTACACATTAGAACTCACACTAGTAATTACCCAAATAACACAAATTTCATCCAACTTTCTGAAGATTGTGGTCAAGTTATTTTTTATTAAATCTTGCATACATTTAAATGGAAGCAAATTGTGTCCATGTGATACAATACTGAACCATATAATTCTGACAGATAGCTTTTGGAAGTAATAAATTACCCTCAAACAATTAAAAGTGAAGCATTCCAGCAATAATTACTAAGTAATGAAGAAGCTTTTCTTTTTCTAAAGCTACTTCAGAGGGCACTTTTTAGTATGTTGATTCTCCAGTTTCAATACCCCTTTCCCTGAGTACAATACCTAGAATCCCATCACACATGCAAATACATTAGACTATTTAGTGGACAGAGACAGCACTGATAATTACACAACCCTTTGTGTAGTTCTGCTCAGCAGTCAAGATTGAGGAAAGCCACTAATTTCTGGTGGGAAGTTTTATTTGAGACCTATTTGTTTAAAAAGCCATCAAGGAAGGTATTTATAAATAGGGGCTTTGTGTTTCTCATCTTTTCCAATACAAACTTAATGACCAAGAAGAGGAAGCACATCTCCCTTCTTCATGTTTAGCTAGACACATTTTGAAGGCTCTGGGAGGTAGAAGAATCCAATTAGAATTTAGTAATACTCCATGCTTTGTAGATCTCTATGTCTGAAGACAAAGTAAAAAAACAAAACAAAGCAAAACAAAACAAAAACTGAGACTAGGATCTTAACAACTGTATTTGGAATGGATATCTGGGGTTCAGATAAAGCATGAAAATGTGGAGAACAATGTCTTAAGTATCCTTGCTCATAGTTTGTTATTTGGACTGGAAGAGCCCAGGATCAAATTCCACAGGATCATGTGGAAATTGCAGGACACCCAGACTTGCAGGCATTCTAGACCCTATCAATCATATCTCCACATGGTTTACTTGCCCATTGAAGACTGAGCCATGACCCTAAAACAATAGAGAAATGCTCTAGACACACAATCTCATAGTGGATCAGGAAACAAATTAACAATAGTTTGCTCTAAATCTTATAAATCAGTCAATTGTATGTGGCCTGGAATGTTTTATAAGAAATCTGTTGACTCAGATACAATTAATAATATATGAGAATCTTCCTTTATTTCTGATTGATGTGAGATGATCAGTGGGTATCTCATCTATTCTCAAGTAAAACTATTCATAATCTCCCTTAAATTAATGGAAAGCATTAATAATTTTTCAGTCACTTAGTTATAATTGAATATGTAATAATACCTACTTCGTGAAAATAATTGAGTCTCTGAACTAAACTTAACATGAAAATATACTTCCTTTATAAAGTGTTTGGATGCAGACTGAGCATCTGTTTTTAATTTATTACATTTATGTTTGTATGTATGTATGTATTTGATATATACATTTGCTTGTGTGTGTGTGTGTGTGTGTGTGTGTGTGTGTGTGTGTGTGTGTGTGATTGCCTTGGAGGATAGAGGACAACCAGCAGGAATGTATTAGTTCTTAGTCTTTATCAGAGGGTTCTCAACTAGAACTCAAGTGATCCTGCTGGGTAGCAGGCTCCTTTACTCGCTGAGTTATCTCACCCCTCAGCCCTGATCATCCATACTCCCTAAATGCCCCACATGTATAGACATCATTAGTATCCTTAAAAATGTGTGATAATTCCTGAAAGTTTACAAAGTCTGAGAAGGAATTAACGTACATCCTTATTATACACATAAAATAAGATCCTGCTAATAAAATGAAATGGACACAACAAAAGTCATTCACAGCCAAGTTAGTTGTCTGCTTTCCTGTACCATATAAAACAATTTCAACAATTCAGTTGATGATAAAGGCATGTATGGAGAACACATCATTAATGGACCAGATTGAAAGTATCTGCTTTAGCCTGTTTGGCTATTGCTGCTCCAAGCAGTGGGATGTTTGTCCATGTATCTTAGGAAATTAAAATTGTGGTTCAGCTTTAGCCACTGTGTGTGTGTGTATGTGTGTGTGTGTGTGTGTGTGTGTATTGAAATTTGCAACAATGTCATATAATACAAAAACATGTGTGGTTTCTGACTTACTGTTTGTTCTGCTGGTGATTTGCTTCTCATTTGGGATATGATCAGTCTCCACAGACAATTCATTAAGTTAGAAATTAAGGGATTTTCAGATTTTAAATTCAGAGTTTTATGTCATAAGGCTGAAGCTTCTAACCCTTCTCTGCCAGGGCTGGTTGTCTTCTCAAAATGTGGCTGGCTTTTCTTCGTTTTGGCTCCATTCTTCATGATTTGTGAAAATGTTGTTTTACACACATTTGAAGCTGTCAAATTGTTTTTAATATCTAACTGAATGTTTAACATTCAGAAGACCTCCCTCACTCTGCATCACTTTTCGAAATGCTTTATCTGCTATGAAGAGAACTATACCTACTATATTAAAGAACTATTCTATTTTTAATTATATACGTATGTATTTGTCTCTGTGAAGTTGTGTACACATTAGCAAAGGTGCCTATAGAGATCAAAATAGGGCTCCTGATTCCTTGGGACTAACTTACAGATGTTTATGAGCTGCCTGATGTGTGTGTTCAGAGGCAAACGGGTCCTAGCAAGAGCAGCACATGACTTTCATGCTGAGCCACCTCTCCAGCCCCCATTTCCACTATTTTGAATGATGATTGCATGGGATAACTTCCAGCATTTCTTTTGATCTTTTATTTATGTGTCCTTGTATCTTAGAAATTTCTCTTGCGAATCATGTTATTGATGTTTAACCTTTTTCTTTTAAACATGCAATCTGCCCATATGTTTTGATCCAGAGAATGCAATTACACATGCCCAACCACAGGCATATAAAAACGAATATACATTGTCTTAAGAGTTTGAAGCAATATTACTATACATGATAATTCCTTCTATAGCCTAAAAATTAAACCATGTGCGAACACATCAAATTTAATTTTATCGCTGTTCTCCACATTCAGAACAAAGAAAGAATAATGAATTACAAACTCATATTCTTTCAAACAATCATTATTGTGAATCGTGGTTCTACATAGTATTATTAATCTTTTTATTGAATCTGTGTAACTATCATATCATGCACTCCAATCCCCCCACATCTCCTTGTCACTTCATATCTGGTCTGTGCCCTTACAACCTTTTCAGCAAAAGAAAACTACATGAAGAAAGGAAGAAAGGAATGAGCAAAATAAAATAAAACCAAATTAAGCAGAACAAAACCAATCTGATTATGGGAGCTGTAATGTGTCACATTGTGGCACACAGTATGCCCTTTTTTGCTAAACATGTTTACTTGCTAATGATCATTACAGTGAGCCATTTGTCTGTAAAGAATGATTCCACTATCGATATTGAGCCCTCACTGGGACTCCCCTTGTCTGTTGTTGCCCTATGCCGTGAAGCTCCTGCAGCTTTGATCCTACATGGCCATCCCCCTTGCAGTTCAAAGATGGAGTTAGGCATTGGGGTGGGCCAACTCAAAGGCCTGAGTCTGGGGCTGGGTAGCAGCTGGTTAGCCTGACAGCTCTCCTGCCCCACACCACCAGAGCAACTAATCTCGTACTACCCCAGCTAGCTCACTCAGTGCTGCTACAAGCAAGGGACAGGGTCAGCTTTCCTACTCTCATTCCCCCCAGGGACAACTCACCCAAGCCCCTGACATCAGAGTCAGCTCTACTGTGCTGACTAGCCAAGGTGCAAGGTCAACTCTTTGGAGAGCTGCAGCCAATAAAGGACAGGGCCGGTCTGCATAGCCATTGGAAATCAATATGGTCCAAGCTGAAAAGCTATGCAAACCCATGTCTGTTACTAAATTTGGTAAATATATGGAAATGATGAAATCCAAGCTTCTTGTTGATGAAGTCACAGAGAAAGAGAAAAGCTCCATGTGTCTTATGGTTTGAGTGAGAATGTCCCCAACAGGTTCCTGTGTCAGAATACTTGATCCTACTGGTGTCACTATTTGGGAGGTTGTGGAACCTTTGTGTCAAGAAACATGACTGATGGAGATTTTTTACTAAGAGTGGGTCTTCATGATTATAACTTGACTCTACTTCTCATTCCTACCTGCTTCTTCTCTGTCACCAAATTGTGACCTGCCACTTTAGACTGCTGCTGATATAGATCAATCAACTCCCATTGCCGTTGCTTCTCTGACTTGGTGGATTAATGTACTCTGAAATTATGACCTAGAAAAAAGAATACTTCCTCATCTAAGTTGCTTCTCTATTAATTTATCTGTGACAATATAAAACTGAAAGATACAATGAGATAATGGATTAAAGTTGGAGACCTCAGTACTAATATTTACAATGAAGGGAAATATAGATCATGGGCTGGAGAGATGGCTCCATGGTTAAGAGCAATAGATTCTTTTGGAAAGGATATGCTCCCTACATCTACATTGTGGTACACAATTATCTGTGACTCCAGTTCCAGGATATTCAATATCATCTCTGGACTCCATGGGTACCAGTTGAGGAAATGGCACAAATACACAGAAACAAAGCCTTCATTTACATAAAATAGAATAAATCAACACCAAAGTTTAAAAATATTGATCATTACATTGAAAATATTTATAGAAATTTGCTATATATGATAGGGACATTTTACAACTTAACGGGTTATATTTAAGAATATATATGCATGTATGTATATAATAACAATTAATATGTTAAAAAGGCCATGAATTTGAAAACTAGCAGGGAGAATGTATTACAAGGAAGAAATGGAAGGAAAAAAATTAAGAAAGAAATTATGTAATTAAATAATAATCTCAAAAATATTAAGAAATACAGAGGTTTTTAAATCAAGAACTAAAAATAAGTATCATTTTAAAGTATTAAGACACAGTAAATTATTTTTATTAGCCCACAGTAGATAGAATATGCTCATGAAACATGAGTCAATTAGAAGAGCAATGGAGAGTCAAAATTAGAGTAATTCAAGCAACAAGATAGATAATGCAATGAAAAATTGTAACCAAAAATAAAAAAATATTTGTGCCTCCATGGTGATATCAATTGATGATTTATGCCATCTATAAATCATAAAAATAGATGAGAATTGAGAAATCTCTCATGCCAAATAAATTCAAATTATTTATATGGGTACTCCACCCACAAGTGGTTGGAATATAGTGCCTCATTCCTTAACTATGAAAGTAAGTTGACAGCGTAGACACTTGACAAATACTACCTCAGGTGGTCATAAAGATTAATATCAATGATGTCACATTGATACCATGTAATCTTGATATTATGGTAGCAAGGACACTATACTTCTATGGTCTTTGATCTTCCTCCCCAAATCCACATGGCCAGTGATATCATGAGAAAAACATAAAACATATTCCAATTGGAGATTTCCTACAAAAAATAAATTAGAATTTCATAGCAAATGTCTTTTAAGTTAACGTTCTTAATGCCTGTCTGTCCCTGTAGGCTAGACTGTGAAATCCATACAACTGTTATCTTTCGTTTCTACCATCTTTTCTTAGTTGTAGCACCCTTCCTGGGGTGCCCATGTGAACTCAATAGTGAATATTATTTCATTATTGAATTATTACACATATTACACATATGTATAATATGTGTACACATATGAATTATTACACATATAGACATGCAGAATAAAATCTTAACCTAAATGAATCCTCTCCTAACAAACACAATAATGGAAACATTTTATTGAAATGGTTGTAATAAGATATAGATCTTTGTTTTCAAATGAAACATAGACTACATGAATACCTAAAAATAAATAAAGAATTAAAAGAAAAAATCCTCTACAAATTAAATAAAATGGACAACAGATCTGAAAATGGAATTATTAAAAGAAGAAATAAAATGTACAAGAGGTGTTTTTAAAAGGTACCTGCCCCTAGCAGTTAGGGATATGCAAACCTAAACAATCTTGAGATTTCATTTTATCCCTATCAGAATGCCAAAAATCAACAAAACAATCAATAGCAAATGTTGGGGTTGGAGATATGGGGAAAAGCGGAAATTCCTGCACTGTTTATAGTACTGTAGCATGGCCCACACACTCTGGAAATCAGTGTGCAGAACCCCACCCCCACCCCCCACCCTGTCCAAGCCAAAAATAAATATCCCATATGATTCAGCTACATTTCTTCTTTGCACATTGTCAAAGACTTGAAATGATGCTCCACAGATATTTGTGCTTAGCCCTGTTCAAAATAGCTAGTAAATGAAAACATCCTAAGTATTTTTCAATGGGCATATAATCAAAATGTGGTATGAAATGTAAGGGAAAATGAAATAGTGATATTTGCAGGTAAATGGGAAAAACTAGAGAACCAAATTGAGTGAGGAAACCCAGACCCAGAAAGATAG
The DNA here is from genome assembly GCF_947179515.1 of Apodemus sylvaticus. NCBI lineage: Eukaryota > Metazoa > Chordata > Mammalia > Rodentia > Muridae > Apodemus > Apodemus sylvaticus. The sequence goes on from NC_067476.1 coordinate 120,796,840, forward strand.
CACATGATTTCTAGCCCCAAATCTTCACATGTGAATATATAGCCTGGACTAGCTGCAGACTCAAGGAAGGTATACGAGAGCACAGAGGAGCAATGCGGGGGGGGGGGGGGGGGGGGGCGGGGCGGGGATTAGCAGTGTACAAGTCATTTGAAGAAGGAAATAGGAAAGGGAGACTTTAAGGAGAGGGAAGGAGATTAATACTTAAGGAGAGAGCAGTATAAACGTAACGATGGATATCCGAAAACATAATCAACCTAAAATTACATATAATCCATGTAAGTTTATGTGTACACATACATATATCATCTAAATGAAAATTTTCGATCTGAACTGCTTTCCACAAAAGCCAGAGGTTATCTAACAAAAGCTCCAACATCAGGCATGAGAAGTCCCCCTTTCGAGTTGTTGGTCAGAGCTGTATAAAAGCCTCCCCAAACAAATGCTATTGTTTGTTTCCCTTGCTTTCTTCACAGAGGTTGAAGGCAAGTCCCTTTCTCAGAAGATACCAGGTACTTTGAATTCTCGAGACAGAGGATCCCATCCGGCTTGGACCTGCTTGCCTCCTCCTTGTGGCCTAGCTTTCATGTACTAGAAAATACCATGCAAGCTTTAAAGAGAAGGAAGCTTCCACTAATCCCACTCAACTATGATTTCAATGAACTAAAGCAACACTCTGAATGGCACAGTATCTCTAAGGGTAGAACAGTGGTACTCTGACCCTGGTGGGAAGCAACAGCTCTCTAGTTGTACTACAGGCATGCTTAACACAAAGGAAAGCAAGGGTGGGATTGGAAACCTGGCCAGCTAATTCGGTCTAGTAAGATCATGAATTTTGGAGAAGGATTTAGCACGATGACTTTACTAAGACAGCATAATTTATATCTGCATTTTAAATTCTCATCCTTATACCCACAGATAAGTATAAGGCTCACCCCTTATTGAGGAAACACTTTCTCTGAACAGAAACCTGCAACTAATCAAAATGCAGGGAACAAAGGATTGTGTGGTACCCAGTCACATTTGATACACCTACAAAATCTAGTAACTAATAAAAAACTTCATCCTTGATGATATCAATAGACTAAAATAAATTGTATTTTAACATAGCTTTACATAACTGAAAAAATAGAGCTAAAAGCATTTGCTGAGAATACCCATATATGTATATATGTATATGTCTATATATACATGGCTTATGCTGTTACCATATTTCATTAGTTTGGAAGGCACAGGATAAAACCAGGTAAGCCAGAAGCACCTACTACAAGATAACATTATGTGTTCTACATTGAATGATTATTGAGATTTCCCAATGTTTCCTTTATTTTCACCAATATGTGCTTTTTAAAACTTTAAAACTTTATTTTATATTATTTATTAATATTTTAATAAATTACATATTACATAAAATTGTATATTAATTTCTACAATGCATAATGTATTAATTTCTATAATATAATATATACTAGAAAGATATAACACTATATATTAATTTTTCTAATATATAATAAAATTATATATTATATGTAAAATTTTATATATAATAATTTATATAAATTAAATTATAAATGTTTTATATAATAGACTTAGAGAGAATTTACAGATTGTCAAATTTACAAATATATAAATATAGTTCTCATGAACACCAATACTCAGAATCTCTGATTTTGAATACTATACTTTTGATATTATCCTTGAGTATTATATTTTTAATCCAATTAATGAAACAAATATGGTACAGTACTATTAAGTGAATTCCCTACTTTGGTTAGCTCTCCATCATTTTAACTGATGTTTTACTTCTGTCCTAGGATCCCAAGTAGGATATTTCCTTTCCTGTGTTCACTAAGGCTTATATGGGTCTCTTTGGTTGTGAGAATTTTCTAGACCTACATAATCTTTGATCACCTTGCACATTTTGAGAAGTACTTCTCAGGGTGAGTTTGCGTGAGCATTTGTCATTACTAAACTGAGATCATGGGATTGTGAAAAAGAACAGAGATAAAATGTCATTTTCTCATTACATCATATCAAAACTATGTGCTTTCAACATCACATGTCACCGCTGATGTTAACTCTGCTGACCCACCTAAGGTAGTGTTCCACCAGAAATAGTCTGTTTATTTCTCCTTCCCAATTCTAGTACTCTGGGGACCATATTCCATAGTCCTTATTCAACACTGTCACTAAAAGACTGGAAGTTATGTTTCTCCCTAAAGGCAGAATAGTTACATAAATAAATTGAAATTTTCTGGACAGATTTGTCTGGTTTTCTCATTTTTCTTATTTGGTCAATTGTTTTTGTTATCATGAACTCTCAGATATTTGTATTAAATTTGCGCTCAGTCCCAGCTCGCACACATTGGTTCACAATTATGTGTATCCCCACTTCCGGGGGATTCTATACCTACTCCTGGATCTGAGCAAATCAGGCACACACATGATACATATACATATATGCTGGCAAAACTCTCATACATAAAAATAAAATGTCTTAGAAATATTTATTGGAAGTCCAGTAAAGTCCATTGTGATACAAAGTCAAGAGTCCAATATGCTCATAGCAGACTTATTTATAACAGCCTGAACCAAGATGTCCTTCAACAGAGGAATGGATACAGGAAATGTGGTATATTTACACATGGAGTACTACTTAGCTATTAAAAGCAATGAACTCATGAAATTCTTAGGCAAATGAATGGAACTAGAAAGTGTCATCCTGAGTAAGGTAACCCAATCACAAAAGAACATGCATGGTATGCACTCACTGATAAGTGGATATTAGCCCAAAAGTTTAGAATAAACAAAATACAACTCACAGACCACAAGAAGCTCAAGAAGAAGGAAGACCAAAGTGTGGGTGCTTCGGTTTTTCTGAGAAATGGAATAAAATACTCACAGGAGCAATTATGGAGACAAAGTGTGGGGCTGAGACTGAAGGAAAGGCCACCCAGAGACTGTCCTACCTGGGGATTCATCCTATAAACAGTCACCAAACCCTGAAACTACTATGGATGACAAGAGGCGCTTACCAAAAGGAGCCTGTTATGGTTGTCTCTTGAGGGGCCCTGCCAGAGCCTTACAGATAGAGAGGCAGATGCTAGCAGCCAACCATTGGACTGAGCACGGGACACCCAGTGGAGGAGTTGGAGGGAGGACTGGAGGAGCTGAAGGGGTTTGTAGCCCCATGGGAAGAATATGATGTTGGCCAACAGACACCCCCCCCAGGATTTCCATGGATTAAGCCATCAAGCAAGGGGTCCCAGGCGCAATTGTGGTGGAGGAATGCCTTGTCGGGCATCGGTGGGAGGAGAGGTCCTTGGTCCTATGAAGGCTCGATAGATGCTCCAGCGTGGTGAAATCGAGGAGGGGTAGGTGGGATTGGGTTGGGCGGAGGGGTATCTTCTTGGAGGCAGGGTGTGGGAGGGTGGGTTGGGGAGGGGTTTATGTGAGGCGGGGAAACCGGGAAAGGGTAAGGGTATGACTTTTGAAATGTAAATGAAGAATGTATTTTAAAAAAGTCGAGTGAACTAACGGGGTTCATAGAGACTGCATGGGTTTGTGCTGGTTCCTCTTCATATGTATTTTGGATATCATTTTCATGTTTGGGAGACAGGACACTGGACAGTAGGAACGAGTGTGTCTCTGACTCTTTTGCCTGGTTTTGAGATCAGCCTTTTTCCTTTTACTCGGCCTCACCCAGCCTTGATGTGATAGAATGTGCCTGATCTCATTCTATCTTATGCTGTGTTCAGATAACGTCACGAGAGGCTTGCTCTTTCCTTGGAGGAGACAGGGAGAGAGGTCGGCCTGAGAGGAGAGACGGCTAATGTGGGCACTAGGAGGAGGGGAGAAAGGAGAAATGCAGTTGGGATGTATTGTATGAGAGAATACATGACTTTCTTTTAAAGGAAACATTTATTGGACTTTTTTTGTAGTTTTGAAGATGTCGTACCAGAGTGCAATGCATTTTCATCATATCCACACTCCATTCCTTCTAGTGTTCTCTCTCTCCCCAAATCCTTCTCTCAAATTCACATCTTATTCTATAATTATTCTCACTGAATATATAACATACATATACATGATATAATTAAATGTTTCTATTATATGTAGTACAGGTAACACTGAAATTGTGGAAAAATACACAATAGAATTCTATTCAGCTGTGTAAATGAAATCACAGAATTTACAGGTAAATGGACAGAACTCTATTTCTTCGTTTGAGAACTGTCCAGTCTGATCATTGTCCATTTAACTAGCAATTTTGGAATTTGGGGTATTTAACATTTACAGTCTTCTGTACACTCTGTAAACTAAGCTTTGTTTGGAGCATTTCTGAAAAAAAAAATGCTCCCATTTGGGAGCTGATCCATTCTAGCGATGATTTATTTTCCTGTGTAGAAGCATTTTAATTTCAAATGAAATTAAAAAGCGTCAAGGCTATTTACTGTGCTATTAGGGTTTTATTTGGAAACTCGTTATCTGTACTCATATCCTGGAGTGCTTATGTTTCGGCAGTTTAGGTGTTTCTGATTTTATGTTAAATCAATTGATCCATTTTGAACAGACTTTTGTCCAAGGTGGGATGTATGGATCAAATTTTGTTTTTCTTCGGGAGTATTTAGATTCTCAATGTGTTTGTTGAAAAAGCATTTTAAGCACTATGTGTGAGTGCTTGTGTGTGTGTGTGTGTGTGTGTGTGTATGTGTGTGTGTGTGTGTGTATGTGTGTGTGTGTGTGTGTGTGCACGCGCGCGCATGCGTGATAGAGAGAAATAGAAAGTGTGTTTGTGTGTGTGTGTTATTTGATGTTGCTGTTGTTGTTGCTGTTTTGATAGAGTTGCATATGTCGTTCAGTCTGGCCTGGAACTAACTATGAAACCCAGGCTGCATTAACTTTCCAGGTGCTAAGATTACAGGCATGAACCAGGACAGTCAGCCACTGTTATTTCTCAGATTGAACACACATACAGAAAAAACCCAGACGTGGTAAGTGTGCAGCTTGTTGCCTGTTTACACGTCACTGCTGGTATTAGCATCCTGTGTCATTATGCAGCAGAGAATGTATAGAGCTTCCTTTGACTGAAACCTTGAGAGTTCTAGGCTACAACGGAAAGAAAAATAATCCCAAGACAAGGCTGTTAAAATCCAAAGGAGAAACCACTCCTTTTTTTTTTTTTTTCTATTACTTGTTAGGAGAAAAAAAAAGGGAAGTTGTGTTTGTTTTGTTGACGAAACTCAAAGTGCGAGTGTTAGAGCACAGTGCTTGATAAATGCATAGCAAGATGGAGAAACATGAAATTATAGGCTTTCAGACATCTCCCGGGGATCTCAAAACTTATTCCCAGCAGATAAGGTGTGCGTTGCTCTCTACTTACACAATAGAATATTATAGTGTTTAAAAGCATCTATGTAAAAATGTTCTAAGAAGATAAGATGTGCTAATATATTAAAACAAAGCACGGAAACTGTTTATTTGTAGAATTTCCCTGTGATATCTTCAGACCAGGCCTACATACAGGTATCTGAAGCATCAGAAAGTGAAACACAGAAAATGAAGATTTCTGTATTACAATTTATAAAACTGTCATCATGTGGGCAACGAGACAGATAATTTTTAAAACGTTTTAATTGAAGTAGAACTTCATCACTCTCACTTTCCTTCTTCCAGCCCTTCCCAGCTACGCTCACTCAATCCTCCTCCATGTCCCTAACTCTCAAACAAATAGTCTTTTCCTCTTTGATTATGTTCTTTACACACATGTGTGTTTGCTCACAAAGACACATAAATGAAGTCTGCTGAGTTGGTGTGTGATTTCACGGCTGACCACTCTTGGTTGGAAAACCAATGAGAGAGCTTTTCCATCCCAGGGAGATAGATAAGCTTCTCTTGGCAGTCATGGCTGTCTGTGGTTCTTTGTCTAGTGGTGAGACCCTGCAAAACTTTCATGTCCATTGATACCGCTAGTGTCTGGCATTTCTTACACAGCATCTCCTGGAGAGACTTTCGCAGGAGAGTCCTACTATTTCTGGCTCTTAGAATCTTTCTGTCCCCTCTTCCTTAATGTCTCCTGAGCCATAGATAAAAGGAGCTGTGCTTTAGATATAGCTGCCAGAGAAGATCATGCAAGCTGCTTTGACATACTTATTTTTGTTGTCTTGTTAACCTGAGTAGCATCCCTATCCTTATGCCAGGTGTAAGGAGGCAGCCAATAATTCTTGTTAAGTATATTGTTCATTAGTGGTTTATATATATTTAGCAGATTTTCTTTTTTTAATTGTAAGTATACAATTTTCATTTAAATATATCCTCTTATTAATTGGTATAAGTGTTTCTTATTATATCTCCATTGTAAATCTTCTTACATGAACTTTTAATATTAAGCCTACCTTATACTCCTAAAATGCAAGATCATGACAATATATCGCCTTAAGCATATATCATTGACAACCTTACCCCAAAGCAAATGTGTACCATTAATCTTTTGTGTATAATTAGTATTTTAGTTAATCTATCTATCTATCTATTGGTTTCAACAGAACCAAAATAAGATTTTTAAAAATTAATTTTTTTGCCTTTTGTCTATACTATCAAATATAATACCTAAAGTTAATTGCTTGCACTATGTTAGCCATTCTTCTAGTTACTTGGTCTATGAAAATCAGTCTGATTCTCTTAAAGAAAAAAATCTTATTCATATTTTGCAGATGTGAAAATTGAAGCATAGAGTTATATGCCCTGATGTGGACTTTGCTTCTGAGTCTGATTTTATAGCCAGTGTATTTAGTGTCGACTGTATAACGATATGGTCTCATTCAGCAGACATTTCTTTCACCTTCAAGTAATTTTATCAACTTCATCAGAGTCTGGACTATGGATTCCTTATTTCCACATTTGCTATTGCTTTGAAAAGCTAAATTTGTTGACAAGTTCACACGGGCATCCTGCTTACTCTCTCCCAGACTCGTTTATCTCCTCTCACCTCTGTCACAATCTCTTCTTTCCCACACTCTTATCTTTTGGGCTTGTTTCCTGACACTCTGCTTTTGACCAGGACTGTCTCTGTGGCCACAGCTTTAGAACCATCCACTGAAGCCTGACAGATTTATCATATGGTACAAGACTGAGAGCTCTGCCCTGAGAATCCATCAGTTTCCACACTATTGCTTCTTGCACTGTGGGTTAATTTTTTTCATTAATAAGATATAACTAATGTTATATTTTAAAGTAAAGTCTATATGATTAAATTCCTAAATTAATGAAATTTTGATTCATTATACAAGTATACAGATGTGTCTCTTTAATTTCAAATTTTAACAATAGAACTCTGTGTTGCATTAGCTTATTTATTCCTGTTCCACTTTCTCTTCGCATGAACACTGTAAACTTTGAAATGCTATACTCTTTCATTATTCTCTATCATGGGAAAGTTTTGAAATTGTGTTGAAATGTGCGAGAAGACTTTTCTTTCACAGTCTGCTCTTATCACTTTGCCTTCTTCTATCCTGCTAACGTGTGGCTTATTTTCTTCCATTAGATTGTCCTGCTCTGCTTGGCGACATTCAGGCTATTTGGTTCATGTGCTTCCAGCTTAAGCGTTCCTTAACGATTTTACAATAACATTCAAAGCCATCTATGGCCGAAAGCTGTCACCCAAGCATAACAATGACTCTCGTTTCTGTGTAGTCATCTCTTAGAAGCTTTTGTGGGAATTTGAAAATAACTTAAGTCACCAAGTACTGAATACTACATTTGGCTCTCATTCCACATGACCATGTCCATATATACTTTAACCATTTGAAAGCTTATTACATTTTATATTATTATTGTTGAATTTTTCATAAACAATAGGAAAGAAGATCTTGGAAAAAGGAACACACTCACGTAAGTGGTTGCACATGGTGATTCTCTCTCTGTTAAAGTGATACATTTACAGGCTATTAAAAATTAGTGGTCATCTTACAATTGGAATTAAAAATATTAACCTTACAGTTTACAAACTTAAATTAAAAATAAACATTTAAACTCATAGCCAACTTTGACTGCAAATCATACGCTATGCCTTCTGAAGGGGGACAGCAAAGTGAATGGGTGCCAATGGGAGCGAATAGAGATTGATTAGAAACTGCAGCTGGAGGGAACTGATACAGAAGGGAGAAATTAAGAGGGAGGCTGATTTGGAGATAATGTGAATTAATGTTTCAAAGTGAGGCTTACTAAGAAACTAAAATTGGATAACTTGAGATGTAATGCATTTCAATTTGATAATAAGATCCAGGCAGAACTCTTAAGACACTATGGAGAATACTTAAATAAGAACTTGAAATATCATTTAACAATGTATAAATGATCTAACATTTTTTTCATGATCTATATGATTTTCTTTCTTTTTTCCTTTTATTTTTTATTGAATATTGTCTTTATTTACATTGCCAATGGTAAAAGCTTTCCTGATTTCCCCCCAACCCCTCCTCCCTCCCCCTGCCTCGACGTATATGCCCCTCCACCTGGCATAGGCCCACATCCCCCCTCAGTTTCCCTTTGTTGGGGCCTCTGTTGAGCCTTTACCCAACCAAGGACCATTCCTCCCACTGATGCCCAACAAGGCCTTCCTCTGCCACATTTTTGGCTGGAACCATATGTGCCCCTTGGTTGATGGTTCAGTCCCTGGGAGTCTTGGAGCATCTGGGTAGCCCAAATCATTTTCTTCCAATGGGGCTGTAAACCCCTTCAGCTCCTCTGGACCACCCTCCAGCTCTTCCATTGGGGACCCCATGTCCAGTCCAATAGTTGGTTGCTAGCATCTGCCTATGTATTTGTAAGGCTCTGGCAGAGCCCCTCCAGAGACAACCATGGCATTCTCCTTTTGGTATATACTTCTTGCTGTCCATAGTAGTGTTGGGGATTGTTGACTATTTATAGGATGAACCCCCAGGGAGGGCAGTCTCTTTACTTCAGTCTCTGCTCCACACATTGTCTCCCTTATTAGGCCTGTGAGCATTTTGTTCCCTTTCTTAGAGGAACCAAAACACCCTTACTTAAGTCGTCCTTCTTCTTGTGCTTCCTGTGCTGGGTGAATTGTAACTTGTTTATTTTGAGCTTTTGGACTAACATCCGCTTATTAGTGAGTGCCTACCATATAATGTTCTTTTGTGATTGGGTTGTCTTACTCAGGATGACACTTTCTAGTTGCATCCATTTGCCTAAGAATTTCATAAATTCATTGTTTTTAATAGTTGAATAGTACTCCATTGTATATATATACCACAGTTTCTGTATCCATTTGTCTGTTGAGGAATATCTGGGTTCTTTCAACCTTCTCGCTATTATAAATAAGGCAACAATGAACATAGTGGAGCACGTGTCCTTATTACATGTAGGAGACTCTTTTGGGTATATGCCCAGGAGTGGTATAGCTGGGTCTGCAGTTAGTACTATGTCTAATTTTCTGAGGAATGGCCAAACTGATTTCCAGAGTGGTTTTACCAGCCTGCAATCCCACCAGCAGTGAAGAAGTGTTCCTTTTTCCCCACATCCTCTCTAGCATCTGCTGTTCCCTGAGTTTTTCATCTTAGCCATTCTGACCGGTATAAGGTGGAGGGTACCTTTTAGATCTACTATGATGCATTTTAGATACTTTTAGATTTAAATTTTCAATACTCTTTCAAAAATCAATAGAGAAAGTATGGTCAAATCAAATCTTAATATCTGCTTATTCATTTATCTATCTACTTTCATGTATATCTGTATAACTTAACAATGAATATGTAAGATATAATTGAATGTTTCTTATTAAAAGCTATTGTACCAAATTAATTAAACATCTCAAATTTATTAGATATCATCATTATCAGATTTTACAAAGAAAATAAACTTAAGGTTTAAATATTAGCATAATAGGCTTATTATGCTCATAGCTACAAATTAGGAAGTTGAAAACTATGACTCACAGTCCTCTAGTTATAGAAGTAAGATTCCTATCTGTCTATCTGTCTGTCTGTCTGTCTGTCTGTCTGCCTACCTATTTATTATCTATCCTATTTGTATTATATATACTAAATACAAAATAATATCTTAGTAAATTTTCCCTAGATTTATACACATTTAACCCAGCAAACCAATTCTATTTTTCTACAAACATTCCAAGAATGCAATTAGGAATGCATTATTTAATATTATTAGAGAAAACAATACCTCATATATTGGTTGTAGTGGTTTGATTGATCATTAATCATCTTGGCAATACTCTAAAATAGGCATGCTTATGGGTTTTATCTGTGACTTGAAGGCACAAAATACCTAGGATGCCAAAATGCTTGACTTATGGCTACTGTCTTAGACATTTTCAAGAATGGAACATTTTTCATTACTGATTTCACATGGTTTATGTTATATCTCTTTAAATTCTTAAAATTATTCCTAATCTCTTAAAAAAGTGTTCTTAGAACAGAAAATATTTACAAAAATATTTACATTATTTGTATTACAAAGAAATATTTGTCTTACAAATAAATACAAATATTTAAAGTAATGTATATTTTAGTAAGCACTAAAAATATACACATTTCAAATACTATACATAATGAACATATGCTATGTTCATTTGTAAATTAGACAGGAGTAGATTTTAGTGGATATATCTAAATTGAAATAAAATATAATAATATCCAGCATAGTGGTGTATGCTTTTAACTTCAGCACGTGATCCAGAGGTAGACAGGTCTCTGTGATTTCAAGGTCACCTTGGTCTACATAGCAAATACCAAGACAGAGAGGTTTATAGATACCCTGTCTAACCCATCAACCAAGGGGTACATGTGGTTCCAGCCACATTTGTGGCAGAGGAATGCCTTGTTGGGCATTAGTGATAGAAGAAGTCCTTGATTCTATGAAGGTTCTATAGATGCCCCAGTGTAGAGAGCAGACGCTGCATGGCACTAGTGACTCAAGTCAGGATGCAGGTCCTCAGAGTTCACATCAAGCATCCTTTCATCTTTTCACCTTTCTTCATTTAGTTGGTCAATTTTGCTTTCTAGTTTCCTGTCCCCGGCATTCCGTTAACCCATAATAACATGCCGCACTAACACAGCACCTTATCCTTAGTTCTGAGAATTTAATTTTCTTTAATCCCTCCCTCATATATATGCTCCTCTTTCTCTTCACTGTCACAGGCATAGTATTTAACACATTTTAGGATAAAACATAATTATATCGTTTCCCCTGTATCCTTACCCTCCACCCCTTCCTGTGTCTCCCCTTACTCTCTCTTAAATTCACAGCCTTTTAAAATTTTATTATTAATGTTGCATATCCACACAAATATGCACACAAATGTACATATACACACACTAAATACAACCTGTTGAGTCAATTTGGCATTGCTTATATACACATGATTTCATAAATGACCACTTGGCACTACATGATCAATTAGGGAGCTCCTCTCTATTGAATAGCAGTTCTTCCTCTTTCAGCAAACATAATTACAGTCTTAAAGCAAATACATTTACAGAAGGGTTGGTTTACCAACTTGTGTGGCTTTGTGTTATTTTCCCCATTACAATATCTCACCAAACTGATACAAAGACATAAGTTATTTACATTCATGATTTCTGAGGGGTTGGTACAAGGGTCTGTTTCTGAGCTCATGTAAGTAGCCACAGAGGGAGAGAGGGAGAGGGAGAGTTGAAAAAGCCACAATGGTCCACTCTACTTTTTCTATTCATTCCCATATCATCATGTTTCTGCAACCTCCCAAAATAACACTACCAGTTTGTCTGTAGACTTTCTAGCACAGGAGTTGGAGCAGAGTCAGAAGGGGTGGTGAATAGCTTACATGGAAAGTGCTTGGAAATACTTAGGAAAGCTCTCCTTTCCTATTTTTCTCTATTTCCATCTACAAGTATCATTCTTTGTAAAACAGTCTCTCGTTTTCATTCTTATGCCTCTAATTTCAGTGATTCTATATTGAGTTTGAATTATTAATAAAAGTTCACATTGGCACCTTTTCTTTGATATTACATAGCACAAAACAGATTAATTAATTTTCACTTTATCAGGCAGTTGTTTTAAGTCAATGTATTTAATTTAATTTCTCAGGAGGAAAATGTCACAGAACACTGTTCATGACCCTTGGGCTTGGCATAGCATTCTTAAACTTTGGCTTAATGACCAGTTTTCTCAAACTACAAAACATTAACATTTCTCTTCTTCATCAGAGTGCATTGACTTTATAGGGTTGTTGTGGAAGCCTTTCAGAGCCCCAGAATGAAACTATTAGTACTGTTTATTGTAGTGCTTACACTTGGTGCACACTCTTCCATGCAGGAAGAGAGACCTGTTAAACCCCTCTCAAGTCTGCAGGTGTGCCAAAGGCTCCTGCTAACAGCAGGAGCAACCTTTATAACATTTCCTCAAGACTGCTCCGGATCACCTTTCAGCACGTAAAACCGGATTTTCATTAATGGCACTAATGACAAGCTAACTGGGACAGACAGCACACCCAATGCCAGGGGCAGAGCAATAGAGGCTGCAAAGAGACCAGCCCGAGCTGCTTTAAGATAAAATGCCACTGGCTGTTGATACAATTCATTACTTCTCAGATACCTGGCAGACCCAGGCCCCTCTTGTTAAATGGGCTCCTTAGAAGGCTCTGGGTGAGTAGCTCAAGTTACAGTTTTTCACATAAGGACAAAATCGAAGGCAGAATAAGCTCAGGGTTCAGAGGTTTGCAGGCTGCAGCTGTTACTGGCAGGAGATTCTAAAGAATTATGAGCTGACATATTACCCAGGACATGACTAGCTATTGAAGCTTCAGTTCTTTCTTCTCCCAAGAGTGGTGTTCAAGGCTACTGTTTGACACCATAGTCACTGAGGACCCTATTAAAGCAGGGGCCCCATCACAACTTGTCACTTTTAAAATACACACAGTCTTTTCTATCTAGAAATGTAGAAGAACAAACACGGGCTGCTGGTCCTTCTTGTTGGTAGGGTGCTCAGGTAGTTGGGGATTCCTAATCCCTAACCCAGATCTTCAGTAGGTCACCACAGTGTGTAAACAGATACAGTAAGCAAAGCGAAGGCAAAGAGACTTTCTTCTCATCCTAAGACGCAACAGCACAGGAGAAGACACACCTTCCATAATTTCCAACTCACTTAGATGTTCTTAGAGAATGCTTGAAGAAGTGCTGACCTTTAAAGCTTGCTTGAGTATCTGTAATATTAAAAACAATTAGCAGGATACTTTCCACAGACAGGCATACAATTAAAACTCATCTAGATGGGCGTGGCAACAGTGACACCAGCACCATCACTTTCTCCCCATTTGCATAAGCAAAGTCAGGCTTCAGTCAGCACACCAGAAAAACCTCATATTTCTTGTTCTTATCAGCATCCTCCTTTTTCCAGACAAGGAAAATGAAGTAGGGAAAAGTAATGCAACTTGCCAAGAACCACACAAGGGCTTGCAACAGAGCCAGAACTGAAAACTTGGTCTCTTGACTTTCCATCCAATATCTTTCAGTCTCATATTGTCTTTCTGGAAAGCCTCTTTGAAATGTGTTTGCTGCATAGATTGCATAGCCACTGTAACCTCCTTGGTAGAGTATGGGTTTGGGGGGCCGTTCTACTGTTTAGTAGCTTAATTTTCCTACTTAATGGTCCACCTGACATTCTCTTGGGTGTCACATTGTTTCTTACACAGGCCTCAAGCTAAAGCTGGGACTGTTGCCAACTCTATTTATTAGATTTCACTGAGACCCTCAAAAAAATCTAACAGAATATTCCAATAGTTCTGTAGAACTGCATTTTTGTTCCCTTTAAATTCCTGAGTTATATAATTATCAATTTTATGCCATGCATCTCTAATCAAAGGTCGTCTTGTTCATATTTATATCATCAAACAACTAAGAATTCTTTGACTTTCATTTGTAAACAATGGTCATTCTTTTTATGTCAGTCATGTACAGTATCGCAATTTGCTACACTGCAATAAACTGCATGTTCTGAGTACAAGGAATATCAATTTTAGCATTTTTCTTTCTCCCTTTCTTTTTGTTTAGATTTTGTGTTGTCTTATACAAAGATTGACCACCAAATAGTTTGCAAATGTGCCCTGTTATTAAATTACACTAATAAAAATCATTGGTTTATATTCATTCTAGCCATCTATATTCTTGATTTCAAAGTCATTCATGCATTCTGAGATTAAGACAATGAAGGATATTGCTTTTGCTCTAATGAAACTGTAGTTGATTTTTTTATTTCATTAATTTGATTCAGGAATAAAATAGTATTTATAAGTACTGGACTGGGATGTGTTTAGTTTTTTTTCTTTCCATTAAAAACTATAATACACAGTGTTTTAAAAGTAGCAATTTATTTTTGACTTCCTTTCTTTCACATTTTGTCTTTTGCAGTGTTAGTGATTAAAACCAGAAACTGGCGTATACTAAGCAAACAGGTTATATCAATGAGCTACATATCCTTATCTTTCCTAGTTTTTCAATAACTGGATGATGACACCAATACTTTATAATTAGCAAATTATATGGACAAACTATGGACTCACAGGCTAAATGATTGGCTAAAGATTACACACTATCTTTCCATGGATCATATTTAAAGACTAGTCAAAATCACCTAGCCCTACGAAATACATATGCTTTAGTGTAATTATTATAAAAATTAAATCAGCAAACCTGAATCTGGCAGTTAATTTTAGATATCTATCTGATTAGTGAGGCAGTTTTATTTTGCTTCATTTAAATTTAATTATCTATCTATGCCTGTGTGTGTGTGTGTGTGTGTGTGTGTGTATTCTATGCTTACCTATGAAAAGGTTTCAGGATGGAGATATTTTGAATGAGGCTACTCTGTATAAGTTCTCCCCAATGTGGGTGGGCATCATCTAATCCTTTGAAGGTCTCAACTGAACCAAAGTTGGAGAAAGGAAAGATGTACTTCTCCCTTTGTTGCTGCTGAACAGCTATATACCTCCTCTGTTCTCTGTTACCCCTTAAGATGGAACTTGTAACATCTAACTGCACTTAGTCTCTTATCTGTGAATCTAAATTGAAATATTCCACCAATTTTCCTGGAACTTAGCTTTCATTTCATCAATTATGATATTCCTGTGTTCCATGATAACATGACCAAGCATTGTATTTCTATATATTAGTAGTCATCTCTAGTTCAGCTGGTTGGTTCTGTTTTTATAGGTAACTTGACTAATATATTGACATATTATTTAGAAAGTGTTTCTATAAAATTTCTACCTTAGGAATTTTGGTATACTACAAGAGTTAAAAATTTTGACCCACATACACCTTCTTCACAAGGGAACAAGTTAATCTGTAAGGAAGTTGACATGTTTGACAGTTTTCCAACTTTCCATTGTATGTATTGTTTATGAACGTAAAGTAGGCTATGTGGATTCCATCCCAGTTTTGTTATCTTCTTTACTAATTTTCCCAAGTTGCTCATGATACAATGCTTAATTAATTTGTCTCTACCTGTTTGCTTTTTGCAGAATTAAGAAAACAAGAACTGACAGAAATATTGCTATATTCCCTTTGAGGGAAGTTTGAAAACGATAAATCAGATTTCTGACAATTTCCTTCCATTTATGGCTGTGAATTAGACTGCTACACCAAGGCGACACTCATTTATTCTCAGCTGTTTGACTGATTATTGGAGTTCAATGCCAAAAAATGAAGATTAAAAAACAAATTCCTTCATAGCTAAGACTGATAACAGGAGTCAGCTACATGTGAAAACAGAAATGTTTAGAAGGTAACTTGATCAGCACACCCTAGTTGTTTAATAAAGCCTTGCCACTTAGGCTAATAATGTCTTAAGCTCAAAAGAGGTTTTGCAATACAAGCTATCAGTCCTATTCTGTGAAGTAGGTTCTAAATCCAACGAAAAACAATGGCCTGAACCCATAACATTAGTGCTAGCATTATACCAACAGGCTTCCTGAAATGTTGATAATGTAAAAGGCAGGTCCCATAACTGAGAAGAATTATCTACAATAATGTTTTCTAAGCACACCACCTAGCACCTATCAAAACCATAACAACCAGCTAACAAGAACTGGACTTCTATGTCAGTACCAACATAATTTCTCTGTCATTAACACCACACATGGGGTATAGAATCTTAACCAATAGTTTTACCATACAATATTTAACACATAGTAATGACAAAAACATTTGTTGTTTATAGGGTATTAGAAGCCTTACTGTCTAATCATTCACTGGCCTCACATCTTATTAGCATTTTCCATCCAACTGTCTTATAGCTTTTTCATCTGTGTTGTATGCCTTTCACATTTGAAATTGATAAAGGCTGTTTTTAATCATCCACATAATTTTATAGGTCTGTATCACACACAAAGCTTAGAATTATACAATGAAATAAAAAAAGTTAACAGAGGCTTTTCACAGGAACCATGGATGGACAATGTCTCTGAAGTTCCAACAATGCCCACTACAAATAACTGGCAACTACTGCAATATGCAGTGGTGAATGTGATCCTGAAACAAAAGATCCAGCACATCATAAAAGCATCTCGTTATTTGTAACAATTGCTTTGTCAAAATAGCAATGCTTGTTAAAATGGTGAGGATGGGAACATTACAGTATATAGCTGTGTAATCTTCAGTCATTCTCTGTTTAAGTAAGACTTGCCACATTTTTAACATGAAGTACTTACTTCCCTGGGGCTAACACACATATCTCCACCCAGGACAAGACTTTTTCTGTCCCCCTTATCTGCTATATCAGAACCTAGTGAAACTAGTGAAAGGATAGATCTCTGTTTTTTTCTATTGTCATTACTCACATATACAGGCACATTTATTAAGCCTACTTACCATTGCACCTCATGAGGGGTTTCAGAAATTGTGATATATTCCATAGTCATTTTAATAGCATCTTTTTGTTATCCTCATGTGGTGGATCACATTCATCAAGAAAGCTTGATACTTCATACCACAAAAAAGAAGGCAGTCATCTTGGAATTAAGTCAAGTGTATGCTACCTTCAAATGGATCAAATTTCGGTTGCATGTCTTATCACCAGAGAAGAAGCACAAAACTTGCTATAGCAAGTGGTACCTCATCCCATGGTATATGAGGAAATCCAACCATATTGGAACTGCGCGTGATGCTTCTCAATTTTTGATATAACAACCTTATTTACATGTCTCCTTGCAAGGGTGACATCACTGCTTCTCCCAAACCTGTCTTTGACCCTGTCACTCCCTGTTTGAGCTCTGATTGTATTAAGTCATTCCTCCCCTCCCCATGTGGAGATACAAACCAATTTCTATTCATCTCAGAAAGAGTGTTGATGACAGATTGAGGAATGATTCAACACCAGTCTAGCTTGGTAAATCATTTAGCTTATTGAGATCACTAACAAGAAGATAGGTGCAGTCTCATGCAGTTGTAGCACCAAATATTCCACCACTGCAGAATTGGCAGGAAGTCACAGTAGAGCTCCACTACAGTGAAATTCTCTGAACACCTGTAGACAGCTATGTTGAAGAGTCTTCTCTCACCTTATTATTGTGAGTCATGTGACTTTCTAGAGAGCTTTGGGGTGGCTCCCATCCCTTAATTTATCGAAAATTTCATCCTGGATGAAAGAGATGCACAACACCACAGATGTCCAAACGTGCTAATGAATTTTCAGACTGAAGTGGGAAGGCAGAGTTTTCCTCTTGAAGAAAATGGCCAACCAAACCAAACTGTATATAAATGACAGAATGTACATTACATATACTTTAAATATCATTGCCTACTGTAGCTTATAGTAAATAATTAGTCGCAACCAACTATATGTAGCATTAATACTTTCTGATTTTTAAATAACCATCTAAAATCATAAGAATACATCAGATGTCCCTATGACTAAGTAAGCTGCAGGCTTTTGCATGGTGCCATGTTTGCTATAATATTAAAATCAATAGCAAGTCCATATTTGTTGACCTTACAACTTAGCTGAAATCTCATCTTGTCACATAACAGGCAAGCCCTTGTGAACTACATGGGGTGAGAAGGGGCAACTAGGTTCACTTTCTTGCACCTTTTCTTCTTCATACAGCAGCTATTTATGTTTTGGCAACAGGACAATGCAAAATCAACAGCAATCTTTTGGAAAACCTTTAATTTCATGTATTAAAAAAAGTTATGACTGGTGTAAGGTGAAATCTCAGGGTTGTTTTGAGTTGCATTTCACCTTACACCAGTCAGAATGGCTAAGATTAAAAATTCAGGAGACAGCAGGTGTTGGAGAGGGTGTGGAGAAAGAGGAACACTCCTCCACTGCTGGTGGGGTTGCAAATTGGTACAACCACTCTGGAAATCAGTCTGGCGGTTCCTCCGAAAACTGGGTACCTCACTTCCAGAAGATCCTGCTATACCACTCCTGGGCATATACCCAGAGGATTCCCCACCATGTAATAAGGATGCATGCTCTACTATGTTCATAGCAGCCCTATTTATAATTGCCAGATGCTGGAAAGAACCCAGGTATCCCTCAACAGAAGAGTGGATGCAAAAAATGTGGAATATCTACACAATGGAGTACTATTCAGCCATTAGAAACAATGAATTCATGAAATTCTTAGGCAAATGGATGGAGCTAGAGAACATCATACTAAGTGAGGTAACCCAGACTCAAAAGGTGAATCATGATGGTATGCACTCACTAATAAGTGGATATTAACCTAGAAACCTGAAATACCCAAAACATAATCTACACATCAAATGAGGTACAAGAAGAAAGGAAGAGTGGCCCCTTGTTCTGGAAAGACTCAGTGAAGCAGTATTCGGCAAAGCCAGAACGGGTAAGTGGGAAGGGGTGGGTGGGAGGACAGGGGGAAAGAAGGGGGCTTACGGGACTGTCGGGGAGTGGGGGGCTAGAGAAGGGGAAATCATTTGAAATGTAAATAAAAAATATATCGAATAAAAAAAGAAAAAAGTTATATAGGAGTAATCTTTATAAAATGGCTCAGTATTTCTTCAAAGTCTTTGGACTTGATTTTTTTGTATATGGAAGAAAGTGGGCTAGATCAATCCAAACTTTCAACTGAGAGTCACAAAAATTGGCCAATATATATAAACATTTGAAAGTTGATATACATATTAAATTTTTGATATTTGAATATTTAAAATTTCTATATATTCTTTGAGAAGATCACATGTGTATACAATGTATTTCAATCATATTCCCCCTACCATCCCTCAATTCCTCCTGGAGGCTTCCCCAACACCTTACCTTCAGAGTCATGTTCCTTTTATTATTATTTAATATTTCTATAACATTGGGCTTATACCCCAATGTACTCTGTATGGTAACAAGAAGTATATATATTGGGGCATCTTTACTATTGAATCAATCACAGACAACTAAGTCAGTAAATCTCCACAGTTAAAAGGAGGTTAATAGTTGAACAACCTCGGGTGATATGAAAAGAAGAAAAGAAAATGGCAAAGAATGAGATATGAGGACTGTAACTATAATCTGTTAGTTTTAAAAGATTACTAGACTAAAATTTCTCCCTTAATCTTCAGTAAAACATCCATGGAAGAGGGTTTTAATGCAAACTCTGACAAGTTCCAAAAAGTCTTTTAGTCTTTGTTGATTATTATTATTTTTGTAAAATGATACATCTTCATTATTACTTATGTAAAATGATACATCTTCATGAGAAATACATAATATGAAATGAGTAGCTGCAAAGTCTTTAGAAAACAGAAAGTGTGGCATGGTTTCATGACAGTAGGAGACACTGTATGAAGATTTAGTTGACCGCCTAGTGGGAGAAATCAAGATTTGAAGTATCAGAGGTACTGATTCTCCGATCCTAACCCCTTACCCATAGGACCCTGCTCCATTCATGGACACTCTACCAAGAAGCAGAGAAGACACCTCCTGATGACACAGTGGAGAATGTGGCAATCTCCTTACATCTCACCATACCCTTCAAGGTAGTAAGTTATTAAGAACAGCAAACATCATCCTCTTTGAATTTGGAATTCTTTATTTTGAAAAAGAAAGTCAAATTAATTAAAGCATCACCAGAGCAAGTACACAAACAAACAAAAACCATGAAGAGCTGGGAATATGTCATATGGGTATTTGGCTCAGCGGGAGGTTACTTGCCTAGCATGTATGATGCCTTGTGTTTTAGTTCTTTCATTGCCAAAAATAACAAAAAAACCTAAAACAAAATCTCCATGCTATTATGCACATTCCTGAACTGATCATGTACTAATATTTATCTTGCCACTAACATCTTATATATCCATATAAATGAATTTATATATTTAGACTTGAAATTATTAAACTTTCTAAGACTTTTGATAATCAAGTTTCAGAAATATCACTTCCAAATACTTCACTGTGTTTATCTCACTGATAATATGTTGATTTTCCTTGTAACCAATAAGCACATATCAAATCCAGAGAATTTTATAATAATGCAATACCATTGTGTAATATATAATCCAACTATGTGTTATCAACTTCAAATTATGTTTTACAGCTATTTTCTTAGGATGGTTTTCTACCCAGCTCCTCGCAATGAAATTAAATTATATGCAGCTTAATATCTTTTAGTACAGGACAATTCCTTAACTATCTTCTTCTTAGTCTTATTTTTAACAAAAATTACAGTAGATGAAACAACTTTTATTTAACATATTTGGAGCAAGCAGTTCTATACTTTCATACCTGGTTAGTTGAAAAAATGAAATAAAAATAAACTTCTACAGTTTCATGTTGTCAGAACAAAGCATTGAAATGATCTACTAGGAAGTAGATGAGGAGAGCAAAGAGAGCTTGTGATCTCATGGCAGAAGAGACTTCCAACTAGTGGTCACAGAGGCACTTCGTGGGGTTTGGTCAGTTGTGCCGGTGACATGAGGACTAAAAGGAAAAACTTACATCCAGAAAGAACTGAATTCAGGGCACCCTGAACATGTGTACAATTGTCAAATCAACCATTTATATACAATTATTTTAAAAATGTTCCTCCAAACAAGGGTAAACCAGCATGCATTTCACCAACAGGTATCTCACAAAAGTGGGCTAAGAAGACTGATGAAGGAGATGGTTAACCAGATGTAAGGACTTCTGTTTGAATTTGCCCCATGCATGTAAAACAAACTAGAAGTAGCCTAGAGGCTCTGGATGACTGAACATATAATAATAGTCAAAAATCATGGATGACAAAGCATATAATAACAGTCAAAATTCTCCTCGTCCCATATCTACATGCTTTGCAAAACTACTTTGATCCCTTTTATTGAATGCAGACGTTAGTAAGTCATTCTTTTTCAGGCAACCCTGACATGTAGCACAGTTGGAAAATAAAATAAAACAAAAACAAAAAACAAGCACATGAGAGTTTTTCTCTACATAGGCAAAAGCGAATATAAGAAAGACTTCAGTTGTATGTAGAGAGAAGGCGTCAATGGAATTTTGCTTGTGTTAAAGATAATTTTGCATGCTGTGGTAAACATACCCTAAGAATCTATGCACTTTTATTTCTGAATCTCATGTGGTTTTAATTTCTTTGCAGGATCTGGACATATCTTCAGTCCAGAGAACAGGAAGTAAATCAGAATTATAGGGCATTTAGCTTATGTTCATGCACTGAAGTGCCTTATTCTTATCAGTAAGATCTAGTAGTGTAAGAGTACTGACTGTTGCCTATTAAAATTTTTCTAGAGATTGCCATCTTCTTTACTTGAAACATCTTATACTAGGAGCTTATTATTAGTAAGGAGAGCAAAATATGGCAAAGACAGTTCTTTAAGTTACATTTTCTAAGTGGAAGTATCTGATGATTGAAATTGTAAACACTAATATTATTAAAATGAATTTTAAATTTCTCTTTAAATTTGGATCTGACTATCCCCCCCTTTCTGGCACTTCAAGTCTCTGTGAGGCTAGGCACTGTTTCTGCCATTGAGGCCAAGCATGACAGTCTAGCTAGAAGAACGTCGCAGTACAGTTGTTTGGCTATGTGTGGGAAGTCTAGTTTCAGCCTGTGTATATTCTTTCTTTTATTCTCTTTTTTTTTCTTTTCTATATTCTTTGTTTATATTCCGAATGCTTTCCCCTTTTCCAGTTCCCCACTCCCCATCAGTCTCATAAGCCCTCTCCCTCCGCCCATTTCCCAATCACCACCCTCCCATTTCCCTCTCCTGGTACTCCCCTATAATGCTGGATCAACTCTTTTTAGAACCAGGGCCCTCTCTTTCCCTCTTCTTGGGTATCATTTGATATGCTAATTGTGTCTTGAGAATTCAGAGCTTCTGGGCTAATTAATATTCTTTAGTTGGTGGTTCAGATTGAGATCCCCAAGGGTCCAGGTTAGTTGATTGTGTTGTTCTTCCTATAAATTCCCTAGCTCTTTGGGTCTTGCAATCCTTCCCCTTATTTTTCCATAAGAGTGGTCAAGCTCAATCTACTGTTTGGTTGTGGGTGTCTATATATGTCTGGGTCAACTGCTGGGTGGAGATTCTTAGAAGACAACATGCTTCTGTCTGCAAGCATAACAAGAATATCATTAACAGTGTTAGGGACTGGTGCTTGCCCATGAATTGGGTCTCAAGTTGGGCTAGTTATTGGTTGACCATTCCCTTAGTCTCTTCTCAAATTCCCTATGACTGCATATCTTGTAGACAGGATAAATTTGGGGTTGAAATTTTGTGGGTAGTTTGTGTCTCTATTGTCCCACTGTGTTCTGGCCTGGCTACAGAAGGTAGCCTTGTCACAGGTTCTATAAATCCAGTGTAGTTAGTCACAGCTAATGTCACCCCTATTGATTCTCAGGTACCTCCATTAATTATCTCAAGTTTCTCTCTCATTCTAGAAATGCTCCCTGGCTCTTCACCCCTGTTAATTGTAGATAGGGAAAGGGTTTCTAATCCTACTACTTCAATGTACTCAAACAGTTCCATAATAAACGAGTCCCAGAGAAATCCCATGTTTTCTATACCTGGCTGGTTGAAATTCCAATATCCATGATGATATAGTTGGGATACAGTTTTTGTGCCTATATCACATACTTCCTTGTACCATTTTCAGAAATTTGCAAAGACTCTCATGGAAGTGTTTTTAATTATCTTAGCAAATTAGAAACAGTAGAATTATTGAAAGTATTACAATAAACTCATATTTGTAAACTCATGAATTCATTTTTAATAAATATATGAAAAAGTTTTATGATCTTGTGTAAAAGCATGAAACAATTCCATTGTATGTACTTAATTTAAAAAGCTGTTCTATAAAACTCTTTCAAAAATATATACACATACACCACTCATGAACACATACACACATAGGCATGAGTACACACATGCATATAATGCATTTGACCACAAACACACAAAATAAAGGACTAAAAGATAGA
This sequence comes from Apodemus sylvaticus, assembly GCF_947179515.1. Lineage (NCBI taxonomy): Eukaryota > Metazoa > Chordata > Mammalia > Rodentia > Muridae > Apodemus > Apodemus sylvaticus. The sequence continues at coordinate 120,820,277 of NC_067476.1, forward strand.
AGATACAACCTTTTCAATTTTTTAATTTATACATAAATTCTCCCAATTTTTGTACTATTAATATTTTATTGTTTTTCTGGGAATATTTGAAATTTACATTTCTTCCCCCAAAGTAAAACAATACATTTTATTTTCTTGACTCTCTTAAAATTGTTGCAAATCTTCTGTAAGCTGTAAGGAATAATCTATTAACAGCTAGACAACTCAAGGGTCTGGCCAGTGTCAAGAAAGTGTTGTGACAATAGAAGTGAGAAATCCTAGATCCCAGACTCCAGGACTCCAGGACTCAGGCACACTCAACTTCAAGCCGAGGTTTCCCTTCTACAAGCAGTTTTGTTCTTTAATTTTAAAAACATTATATCCTTTTTTATCATGTCCTGTTTCCTTTCATACCTTTAAGCTGGCTATAGGTGGAAGATGAAATTGCTCCAAACTCACCCTGTGTCATGAAGGAATTTCTCCACACATTTTGATTGCAGAAGTATTTCAAATTTATCTCCATTTTTAAGACAAAGTTTTTGACCTGCTTCAGAGCTATACATATACTTTATGTTTTTTAATAATGGGTGAATATATAAGTAAGGCACTATATACATGACATGGTTTTAGGATTTTTTTTCAATTTTGTTAGGTCTACAGTCCAGTGTCTCTTCAAATACAATGGAGGTTTTTACCATTACTCTTCAGAAACAAAGGCATGCTAATGTGATTAATTAAAACAACAATTTTAAAAGCCACAATGGCATTGATTTTTTTTTAAATCTAGAATTAAAGCCAATAATAATTTAATGTGGCTTTCTACTGAAGACCAACACATTCTTGGATCAATTTTCAAGAAATATTCTTTGAGCTACAAACTTTGAATTTTAACAAGACATGTTTAGTTCTGTAATGCTATGATGGACAAGAGTGGACCTGCTTATAGAAAGTAGATGTAGAAGAGATCTTGGTTTTGTTTAAACTAGGGTGGGTGGAGGCATCCAACTCCAATGCACTGTCACTTGGAAAAAAATTTGTTTAGCTCCAGCTCTGACCTTACTTAGAGACTTTTATGTTCTAACCTTTTTCTTTTCTTCCAGTAGCGTTGTTTTTGATACGACTGGTTCGGAGCTTCAGACCTGTAAGGAAGGAAGACAATACATGCAGAACATCCCAAGCAATTTATATAATTAAATTTCTACAATGAGCCCCTTTTAAGAAACATGCATCGAATCCCTTCCTTCTTTATCATCTTTTGATTTTAAGTAAAGTATCTCTGTGTAGTTCAACTTGGAGCAGAACTCTTTATGTGGCCGATGTTAACCCCAAATATATAGTTCTGCTGCCTCAGTTCTCCAAAGGTTTAGATTGTATGCAGGTCCCAACACATCTGACTTTTTCATATCAGATTTTGTACCTAGACTTTCTCCCACTGTGTGCTATCCCTGTATGGGCACAGCCATGTCAAAGATGCAGAACTTTAGATTCATGGAAAAGTAGCAAACCCTTCTCTCTTAGTCCAAGTGTGAATGTTGATAGTATGTGCAAAATCTGTTCACTAAAGCTTTCTACCCTGAAGTTTTCAGCCTGAAGATGGCTTCCCTGTAGAGACTGCTCCTTAACATGTCTCCTTTTTCAGCTGGATGCAATAACCCCACCTCTGTTCTACTATATCTAATGAACACACTGAGCATCTGAGATACTATTCTCTAAGAAGGCCAATCCAGTTGATCCCCGATTTTCTGATTCTGGATGTTTATTTGTCTGTCTTTTCTTCATTGCATCATGCCCCAGCCATATCAAATCCCTGAAGTCACGCAAAGAGCACAGCATTCCTCCATGGAAAAATCTCAGTACTTTAACAACCACAATTTAATTTTTCTCAGCACCTTTTATTTTTCAACCTCATCTCAGAAATTCTCTTATACTTCCCACACTGTGACACATCTTCCTTGCTACTTATAATGCAATGGTTTAATCCAATTTTTGAATTTTTCAGACTAAAGAAATAAATCCAAAATTTTCAGTTAGCCAAAGATGAAACTCCTACTAACAAAGGGTGTGAGCTGGAACTAGATTTCCGTATCACCCTACTATGATTGAGATGGGCTAAAGATGCAAGCATCATTCATTCAAGGTTGAACAGGGCTGTTTTTAAATATTGCCTCCAACTGTTATGTACTGTAACTGACACCTCATCAGCAAGACTCTACAATCACCAGCACAGAAGTCCAGTACTACTAATAGATTTCCTTGCTGGCATGGGAAGACAGCAACTGATTATGTTTACCAATATTTAGCTATCTTTAGTGTGAATACCTCTACATGAATATTCTTTGTACTATTGTCTGGCTTCAGAAAATGTAATAATAAATAATGTAAGAGCTCATAGCCTTAAAACAGCATTTTAAGGCAAAATTATTCTGGCTTTCTACTATTTTCTTTTTCATAGGACTACATAGAGGCCACTCAACTCCCTCTCTCTCTCTGCACTGGAAGCAGGAACATATAAGATGCCAAAGAGTGAGTTGGTTATTTTACTTTATTCTCTGCTCTGAACTATTGCCTTTATCCATAAAATTAGGAAGCTTAATTAGTTACAGATGTCTATAACCTATATCATACCATGATATAAAATCCAATTCTTATGAATCTGGTGGAAATACTTGCCACTTTTCTATAATACAGTCAAGAGTGTAAAGTGACTCATGGAACTACTGAGTCACCCATGTACCAAACCAACTTCTCACTGTGATGTGTAAAAGATGTAGTACAGGTGTGATATAAGTGACATGAGTTCTTTCTAGATATGACTCCATCTTACTCTGACACCATTTAACTCATGTGTTTTCTGATTTTTAGCTGCCAAAGATTACCAAAGGAGTACCTTATGACCAAGTGCATTCCATAGAAGATTGACATGGGAAATCTATGTCCAGTTTCCTTGGAGGTTAAGTTAGAAATATTCTAGGTCACCTGCCCATGTATAATATTGCATGCTTTCACAGCTACCAGCGTAAGTCCTTTATTGCCTCCTATATGAAACACTGAGTAGACCATGCATACAATAGACTGTATAGTAAACTAAAGGTTCTTTTCCAAACGACTGTTTCATCACATGTTATAACCTTCATAGTAATAGACAAGGTATCTGTAGCATCTACTTAAATTAAAATACCTATGCTAGGCATCCATAATAAGCAGCAATATAGTCTTTGCCTCTTGGAGTCCATGTCCTTGTGTAATACCTGCACCTTGGTTGTGCCTTGGACTTCTTTTCTTCTTCCTAAAGAATGGACCACAGAACACCTAGGTTGGCATTTACATAGTTAAAAGACAGTGTCTTCTACTACTTCAGACACAAGTATGAGAGAGAAAGATAGAGAGAGAAAGAGAGAGACAGAGACAGAGAGACAGAGAGAAAGAATGCAATCTCTTGGTCTAGGAGAAGCAAAGTATCATCCGTGACCACCTCTACAACTAGCAAGGAGTCAGAGGGTCAAGGAGCTAACTTTTTTTCTATTTTTTTTAAATTTATTGATATATTTATTTACATTTCAAATGATTTCCCCTTTTCTGGACCCCCACTCCCCGAAAGTCCCATCAGTCCCCTTCCCTCCCCCTGTTTTCCCACCCAACCCTTCCCACTTCCCTGTTCTGATTTTGCTCTATACTGCTTCACTGAGTCTTTTCAGAACAAGGGGCCACTCCTCCGTTCTTCTTGTACCTCATTTGATGTGTAGATTATGTTTTGGGTTAACTTTTAACAACTGCCAAGGAAGACCTCTGGCCTGCCATGATTCTTAATTGATTATGAAAGCAGATTCTTCCATGGTTGATCCTTCAGATGATTTTTAGACCTCAGAGAGAATCTTGAGGCTGCATATGAGGAACATAGTAAAAAACACCCTTCTTCTAAGATACTGTTTGATTCCTAATGTAGAAACATTGAGGTAATAGACATAAATTTAGGCTTCTGATTTAGAGGCAAATTTTATGCAATAGTAAATAACCAAATACTGGTTAAATGGCCCACATTTGGTTAGATATCTTAGTCTTCCTATCTAGACAGAGTTGTCACTCACAGATCTTATTTGCAGGCACAGTGAGCATCCAGAGTTACTCACAGATGTTCCAGGGTGTCTCTTTGGGAGGAACATCCTGACACCATCTGCCAGTGGGGAGCTAGCCAGCCCATTGTCAGCAATGGTCACAGAAATCCCTTCCTCCATCTCTTCACTTCCTCAAATGCATGTTCAAGCAGAGCTTCTGTAGTTCAGTCTTGGCAAACATTGCTCCTGTTTCCTTAGTCAAACATTTGCATTTTCTAACTCTTTCCTCTTGGGTGTGTCCAACTGTTCTGTGTACCTGGACTGAAGCCGATGCCCACTTAGGGGAGATGCAAGTCATTTCCATTTCTAATTCACATGGATACTTACTAGAGCACTATGTGCTAAACTCCTCTCCTGGGAAAAGAAAGGAAGAAAGGATAAAAGGAAGAAAGGAAGAAAAAAAGGAAGAAAGGAAGAAAGCAAGCAAGCAAGCAAGAAAGAAAGAAAGAAAGAAAGAGAAAGAAAGAAAGAAAAAAGTAAACAAAATCTCTATCAATGGCGTAATCTGAGATACTAGTTAAGGTCCTACAGGTTTTTTTTCTGGTTTCTAAAACAGAATGCACATGTCTAACAATGCTGTTTGTTTCACCATCAACCAACACTTCAGGGACAAAGACACCCCACTCTACTTGTTTAAGTTGTACAAAAGGAAGCAGGAAAATGTTACAACGATTTCTCAGGAATGCAAGGCCACCTGGGCCCAGAAACGATAAACAACTTGTGATCTAAGTAGATGGGAAAAAAATTTAAAAAGTATGGTGGGGGACAGAGAAGCAGACAACGGATCTAATAGGAGCTCTTTATAAGTGAACATTTTTATCAGACTAAGGACTGAGGTTTTAAACACTGGAACAATTCTGAGTAACTCTGAATGTTCTCTATGTCTGCAAATAAAATGGTGTGAGCTTCCTGGGTATTAAAGGGACCAAGTAAGTCACTACACTTGACTTTGAGCATGTAACTCATTGTTTTGGCTGAGTAGATAGGTATCATATAGTGTATAGCTCAGGAATGACAGTGAGAGCCCAGCACCTTGGGATTCAGACATAGAAGAGACTCCACTTGGAAAATGTAGGGATGCTGAAGAAGCAGTGCTTTTTCATTGTCATTCATTTGTACCTAACTTGGGCTGCTGTTAAATGAAAAGTTATTATCTTCTATGTCTTGTAGTTTGATTTTCTTCAAAGAAATTCTCTGACCCAGAGTAGAAAGCTTGTTAGAGCTTTGCTAAAGTGACATAGGTTGAAGAGCAAAATTGACAGGGATTGTGAAGTTAGATCAATTGATTTTATAAGAGTTCTTTCACCCCTGGTACATGGATGTGGGATTGATGATGGGACAAAGTGTACTGTGTGATAAAGTGAGTTCCACATAGGGTAAATGACTGTAAGTGAAGTTTACAGACAGAGAAAATTAGAAAGACATAGACAGACCTTCAGTTTCTCCCAGTTGATAATTCTATTTTTCAGATTTTACAGGTTCCTTAGACTAGAGAGACTATGTTTACCTTCTCTAAATACAATTTGATTTTTTAAGTAATTAGCTTCAACCTTCATATCATAGAGAAAACAGTGCACTGTGAATGTGTAGAACTGAGATTTCTGACTCAACTCCGCTCTCTGTAGCATTCCACTTTGGTTTCCAAATATCAAGAGTAATAAGACAAGCAAGGTTTGCTTGATTTTTTCCCCATTTTTCGTGGTTGTGTATACATGCATGCATATTAGTGTATCTGTAATACATACATGTGTCTGCATATTTTGCCTGTGTACAGGAAGGGCATAGGCACACATGTTGCCATCTATCCCAGAGTTCAAGGTTGACATTACTAAACTTTCTCAATCACTCTATTCAGTGAACCAGCAGCAGTCAAGCAAATCCAAAGATGGCCAATAGGATTAGTTTTTCTAGCCAGCTTTGCCTGTGAGTTCTCTGTCTCCATCTTGCAAAGTTGCAATGACAGCAGAGATGACACCCCTATCCAGCATTTATAGGTGTTCTAGGGGATCTGAACACCAGCCTTCAATCTAACAAGGAAGGCACTTAAACTCCTGGGCTATATCCCAAACAGATAAAGGGTTTAGATATTTGCTTATGTGTCTAAAAGATCTATTGTAGAGATTAAAATCAAAACGTTTGGAGAGAACCCAAGAACCTATAGTTGACAATCGTGTTTTTGTAGTTGCTTCTTTGGTATTACTTTAAAAACTGTTAGCTTTTGAACATGTTTTAACTATTTTCTTTTAAATTTTAAGTGTACGTGTGTTTTAGCTGCTTTTCTGTCTGTTTACTACATTCATGCCTGGTCCCTTGAGGCCATAAAAAGTTTCACATCTCCTGAAACTGGAGGTACAGACCCTTGTTAGCCACTATGTGAGTGCTGGAAGTTGAATTTGGATCCTCTGGAAGACCAACAAAAACTGCTAATTCCTGAGCCATCTCCTCAAACCCCCAAATGGTGCTTTATTATTTTTTTTTACTTGCCTATCATTGTTACAATTTCCTTGCTGTAATAATATATTATGTTCAAAAGCAACTTAGGCAAAAAAGGTTTATTTTGTCTTCTAACTCTCAGATCATACTCTGTCACTGAAGAAAGTAAGGGTAGGAACATGGGGAAAGAAACTGAAGCAGAATACAAAGAATAATGATACCTCCTGGTTGGCTCCCCATGGCTTACTCAGCCTGCTTTCTTATACAGCCCAGAACCAACTGCTCAGGAATGGTATTGTTGAAAGTGAATTGGGTTCTCCAAATCAATCATTAATCAAGACAATACCCTACAGAGTTTCCTGTAGGTCAACTTAATTAAGTAACTTCTCAATTAAGATTCCTTCTACCCAGATACATCTAGGTTTGCACTGAATTGACAAAAACAAACCAGCCCATTGCTCAAGCTGGTAAAGATTAGATGGGACCTAAATGAATAATCTTGGCACAGGAAGGGAAAGATGCTTCCCCTTGATTCTGTCTCTTATCTATTTCAAAGGGGATGCATCTGGTCTCCAACCATCCAGTTTCACCCATTTGCTCAACCAGACTTTAGGGAGCCTTCACTCTTCTGTGCACCTCTTTCCTCTTTTCAATACCAAATAAAGATTTCCAGACATGCATTTCACCTTGCAGTAAGGACCAATGGTGAGATAACACAATGTGCTAAGTCCACTTACAGTTGGGGATGATTAGCTGTTAATGTTCTGTCAAGAACATGATTCAGTGGTGGACAGGGACACGAAAGGACACCAACGGCCTGAAGGAAAAATCCATGTGGGAAGAGTTAGGATTCTGTAAGACTCATGAGAAACATGAATTTGTTTCACCAAGTTATGTCCCTTTTGTTAGAATTTAACAACAATCTCTTCTTATAGAGGCACATGTACTTCCATTTCAAGGTCTAATCAAGCAAAAAAGCAAGTTATAAATACACCTTGAGATATGATTTTGGCTCTAAAGCAAGTGTGATATAGAAGGTTCATGATTGGGAGATATGCAAACCTCTGGGAAGTATTGAATTGTGACAAAGCAAATGTTAAAACAGGCAGATAAATTTAGCTAGCACTGTGTGTGTGTGTGTGTGTGTGTCTCTGTGTGTGTGCGTCTGTTTGTGTATGTGTTTGTGTGCTTGTGCATGTGTGCTTTACATTGGTTAGCAGTCAAAATGCAGATTCCAGCATATAAGAGATTTGATCTGAGTTTGTAAAAATAGTCCAAACCACCTGGATTCTAATGGGAGGTAAACCACCAGCTTTGATATCCAGGAGAACCAACCAGAATGTTCTACTGGGAATGCCATTGGGTGCTTAAGAGAAATAAATATTTTCTCTAATACAGGCAAGGATTCAGAAGTAGAATTATGACTAATTCCTTTGACCTGCTTTGTTGTGATGGAAAATTTTGAGGGAAGATATAAACAAAAGCAGTGAGATTGAGCTAATCTCTTTCCACACCTGTCAACGTGGGGCAGTTGCCCAGGAGACAACCTTGGGGAAAGTGCCATGGAAGGATTATATTTGAGTTGGTGTTCCCTAATCATCAGGCTAAGGCCCAGACTCCTAGTTCCTACTGAGCAAAATGTTCTCTAGGGCCTAAGAAGGCCTGGATTCTCCCACATGCCTTAGCAACAGGTCAAGATTTACTAAACAGATTCCGTGAATTGCCAGCATAGGTGAATACTTGATTTAGGGCTTCGATGTAAAGGCATCACAAGTTCCTATATAGTTGTATAGGTTGCAGGTGTAAGGGCAGTTGCAAATCTTTGGAAGAAGATGCCTTCAGAGCCCTTCTGGCCATCAGCATTCTCTCTCTTCTGCAGTTAGTCACTGGGTCCCTTGGGAGGATTTAAAGGGGAAAAGACATAAGCTTCAGAGAGTTCATGTTTGGTGGAGGTGTTTACAAAAAACAAAAAGGAATCCAAATGAAAGGGAAAAGAAACTATGTAAAATTCTGATGAAAAGGACAGAAACAATGGGGGGGGGCAGCACAGGACAGAGTGGATTCAAGGTTTACACTTGGTTGCAGGTAAAATTTAAGACATCTGAGCGCAACCACCCCTTGCCCTACTGCTCTTCATACTGTTAACATAAAACTCTTTCCATATCAGTTTCAACAATTTTCATAGAATAACTGCTTCCATTTTTTAGCAGCTGAAATTATAACCAATACCTAGGAGTGTTAATGAGCTCTTGGCTTATTCATACTGATGAATCTGGGAGAAATCAGATGGAATATGGTCTTTTTTTAAAATTTTATTCGATATATTTTTTATTTACATTTCAAATGATTTCCCCTTTTCTGGTTCCCCACTCCCCGAAAGTCACATAAGCCCCCTTTCCTCCCTCTGTTCTCCCACCCATCCCTTCCCACTTCCCTGTTCTGGTTTTGTCTTATACTGCTACACTGGGTCTTTCCAGAACTAGGGGCCACTCCTCCGTTCTTCTTGTACCTCATTTGAAGTGTGGATTATGTTTTGCATATTCCAGTTTTCCAAGCTAATATCCACTTATTAGTGAGTGCATACCATGATTGATCTTTTGAGACTGGGTTACCTCACCTAGTATGATGTTTTCCAGCTCCATCCATTTGCCTAAGAATTTCATGAATTCATTGTTTCTAATGGCTGAATAGTACTCCATTGTGTAGATATACCACATTTTTTGCATCCATTCTTCTGTCGAGGGATACCTGGGTTCTTTCCAGCTTCTGGCTATTATAAATAGGGCTGCTATGAACGTAGTGGAACATGTATCCTTATTACATGCTGGGGAATCCTCTGGGTATATGCCCAGGAGTGGTATAGCAGGATCTTTCGGAAGTGACATGCCCAGTTTTCTGAGGGACTGCCAGACTGATTTTCAGAGTGGTTGTACTAATTTGCAACCCCACCAGCAGTGGAGGAGTGTTCCTCTTTCTCCACATCCTCGCCAACATCTGCTGTCTCCTGAGTTTTTAATCTTAGCCATTCTGACTGGTGTAAGGTGAAATCTCAGGGTTGTTTTGATTTGCATTTCCCTGATGACTAGTGAAGTTGAGCATTTTTTAAGATGTTACTCCGCCATCCGAAGTTCTTCAGGTGAGAATTCTTTGTTTAACTCTGTACCCCATTTTTTAATAGGGTTATTTGGTCTTAACTTTGGATGAATATTTCTATTTAACATTTTTATAAAATGAAAAGTGAAGTTAAGAATGACTTTTGTTTCCACACTGCAGTTATTCTTGCTGTTCATACACCTGAACATGAACATACTATCAGTTGCAGTCTAATTTTTGCTCCAGAAATAAGGTTTGAGATTCTGTGAAATAAATCATGACAAAAGTAGTTTAGCTGGCACCAAAGAGGGTTAAGTTTTCATGGTATATACTATTAAAAGATTAGGTGAAAAGGCTAACGTAAATAAAGGGATAGGCAGAGGAAGGTGGAGCCTTCTAACTCTTAAAGATCACAGCTTCTTGTTTTGCTGGAATCATGCCCGGTAACTATGGGTCACACCTTCTTGAATTCTTCATCTATCAAGGACTTTTTTATGTTTTAAAAAGGGGTATATAAATCTGAAATAAGTCTTATAATCAAAATGAGATAACATGACAGAATTCCAGCCAAAAGCCAAACCACCAACTGTGAATCTCTTCAATTGAATGACCAATAAATGTCCCATTGATTTTCGCTTTTGTTTTTCAGGAGTCAGAAACTGGAGGAGAGCAGCCTATGTCTAGAAGAACCCTGACAAGTCAGGAGGAGAAGGTAAATGGCTTAGAAGAGGAATGAGTGTGGAGTATTAGAAGGCAAAGATGAATGTGCCATGACCTTGCATCCAATTAGGTGGACTTTGGATACCTACATTGAAGAAAGACAAAGTAGAGGGTTAAAGCAGTAAAGAGACCAGCAGTAGGAAAATGGAAAATAAGGGTCTTAAGGAGGAATTTCTACATCTCAATGTTTTCTGGAACTACTGCCAGTTCTAGTGCCATAGCTACTGACCTACAGTCATAGCCGTGTGATCTCTTAGGACTCTGTACTTTAATCTTATGAATAATGTCTTTTAGACCATCTTACTGAGGTTTGTTTTTAACACATTGTTAAGATTTCTTTGGATTCAAATAACTTGTAACTAGAAGTCTTGTACTATGAAAGCCATCTGTCTCTTCTTCCTGCTGTCTCCAGAGGTATCAGACCATCATAGTTCAAAAACAACAAGCTCTGAAGATGTGTTACAGTCATCTGCCTCAGTCAGAGAATGCTGACATTTCTAAAACCACTTGATATTTCTAGATGTTTTAATTGATTAAAAGTTAAAACGAAGGCTAAATCTTTGGTTTTGTATATTTTGAAAGTATTTGTGTTATAGCTAAATACATACTATATCTTTAATATGTCACAATATACTATGAATGCCAAGGATGGTAGTATTGCCTTAGAGTTTCTATTGCTGTGACAAAACAGCATGACCAAAAAGTAAGTTGGGCAGGAAAAGGTTTATTTGGCTTACACTTCCATATTGTTGTTCAACATCAAAGGGAGTCAGGAAAGGAATTCAGCCCAGGGATAACACCACCCACAATGGACTATACACTCTCCCATCAATCACTAATCAGGAAAGTGCCTTACAACTTGATCTTATGGAGGCATTTCTCAATTGAGATTCCCTCCTTTTAGATAACTTTAGCTTGTGTCAAATTAACATAAGAATTGCCATTGCGATATACCATGTTGTCTCCAAACTACTTGGTCTGAGACCTATGTGCTCATAAATTGTCTCCACATAGCAGACTGTACTTTAATCATTAGGTTGAATGAAACTAAGAAGTGATTTCCTTTTTTATTTAATTACCTTTGAGGTTTCTTTGTGAGTGTGTGTGTGTAGTGTTTTACTATGTAGCCCATATTACCCTCAAAATTACAATCCTCCTGCCCTTGACTATAGAACTTCAGATTTACAGCTTCATGCCACCACACCCAGTTCATGCTTTTCTCTTTATATTGATCTGCCTTTATCCAAATTTGTACTGAGACTATCATGCTTTCTTGGACGTGTCAACTATAAGATCCTATTAGGATTGGCAAGGGTTTTATCTCAATGTCTGAACTGCTTTTCCCCTGCTACACACTGCTGACTGACTCTCTTATTCATAGATGATGCTATGTAAATCTTGCAAGCATTTTAAACTATATAAATACTTCTTGTCCCAAAAATAAAGTGAAATCCAAGAAACTGTCTTTAGTCATTAAATTGCATACAAAATAATTTAAGACTATCTGCTAAACTCACATCCCAGGACCAGGGTGCTGTATAGAACCATTGACAACCTAAAAGTACTCTATAATCAAGAGCTGTTTCCTTTAGATACTGAAGTCCAATAACGTCACTTATGGCCATGAAGGAAGTAGGCAAGGAGGCTGTTGTTCTCAAAGAATAAGAAGACCTTTATGGTCTGTCCTCAAGATAGAAATTTTATGAGTCTCAAGAGATAGAAACAACTCCAGATGTGAGAAACATTGATTTAACCCTTCCTGAAGACTTGGAAATGCCCTTGCACATTGCCCACTGCTGATGTTTCTGACGGGTTTTACATTCTGTGTCATTCAACTGTGAGACAATGGATTGAGAAACAATAAAAAGAATCCTTTCAGTTCTGTGTGGTATGAGTCATCTTTACCATTGAAATTTCCAGTCAAGGGCTGAGAAGAAGAGACAACATGTACTTAGTTTTTGGCATAGTCTGAGAAGTGGCTTTGCCAAATAAAATGTTCAGGAAAGAAGGATGACAAGGGATCTGTTGACCTTTATCATGTAGTTTAATTGCATCTGAATGTCTTTGAGTCCCTGTAAGTGATGTTGGAAGGGCCTGTTGATTTGTAAATACTATCAGTTTTCTTTCCTAAGAGTAATGGGTGAGATAAGATTACTGAAGCCTTCCAAATATTATGGAAGTCACTTAAAACATTAGCAATAGCTTATATCTTTAGTTCTAAATGTTTGAAATTTATTTACTTGTTTAATTTGCATAACATTATTATGTTGGGCTGCAGGTGTCCACTATTTCCTTTATCTGAATCTCTGTGGTGTAGAATTCCCAAATATTCTGACCTTCTGAATCTTAGTGTCAGGGCTCTGGTCAAAGGTGCTTCTTATTCATGAGTAACCTTATGTCAAATGGCCTTCCCTGCCTTTTTTTGAGGTATGTCATTGTTCAGCTATCTAGCCCAGGCTTGCTCACAAGGTGGTTAGTCAGGTCAACATTAACCACCCCCTTTAGTTTACACAAAGGCTCTGAGAATTTCTCAGTTATGTCTAAGTAAAGACATAAAAGTGTAAAACCTTTTGAACAACTATATCCCCAGTTGTCAAATCAACACATTTTCATGCCATGAAATAAGGAATGAAAATAGCCAGCTTATACTTAAGGACTAAATAGAAACTCTGCTTACTGATGGAAGGACCAACAAAGGACTCTCATATTGCCATGCCTAGCAAAACATCCACTTTGTACTCACAGGCCTGAAATGAGCACACACATCTATATGGCTATGATAGTCAAAAGAAAAGTGTGAGTTATTGAAGAGTAAAGTCATGTATCAGCTTTCTGTTTCCAGTGAACCAAATTTTTCTTGTTCCCAAGTGATCATGGTCTTTTCACATCAATTACCCGCAAGTTGCTATTGTCTGTTATTACTTTTATTCAAGCTCTTGCTTTAGCAGCACAGCACACAGTACAATCCATCATCTTCTAGGTCAGAAGAGAAATGCCAAGTGAATGTTTTTCTACAAATAGGTTATTACTAGAATTGAATGGGAAATACTCTGAAAATTATTTCTCTACACCCATGCCAAGCCATGTCTTCAAATTCAGAGGAAATTTGGCAGAGATGAATGCTTGTGTTTTGAACAACCCCTTCTGTAATTTTGGTACACAACAAACCACCTCTTCCTGCTTACTCTGCCATTATTATCTTATTAGGTCATTGAAGTCATTTTAAATAGTGAAATATTTTTAGCCATTTAATTAGAATTGTCTTTTTACAAGATAGTCCACTATATTGCAATCATGAAAATCCAAGAAGCACACTTGACCACAGTAATCTGTATCCTTATCTGCAAAGAGTTCAAAATAGCTCCTTACCTCTGAGGTTTGAGTCAAAATGGATAAAAAGAATGCTTTGCAAACTATGAAACTCAGCAAGGAGGAAGAGGAGTCAACATTAACTACTCCTTTTAGTTACACAAGGCTCTGAGAATTTCTCAGATGATTTCGTGTAGATTAATCTAAAAGCAACTACTGGTTTTCTGGCCTGGAGTAGCCATTTGTCTCCGTGATCTTTCTGAATGAGATTTACTCAAGCTGACAAATTCCTATCTTTGACGTATAGCCATGTAAAGTTGAAGTCATGTTGGAGACCTGGAAACAGGCCCAAAGCTGAAGTTAAGGAGTCATTTTTGCTGATGCCCTTCCACGAGGAACATGTTAGGTATGACAAGAAATTGGATTCATGAATATTGCACTCCTGGGAGCATTTAATGAACATGTGAAGTGTCTTTTTATAGGCACATTTGAAAACTTAAATTTTAAAAGCATAAATACTGATTACCCATATGTGTTCTGTGGGGAAAGTTGCAGAACTTTGTAATAGTGCTTATCCATAGAGGAGTGGGCTTAGGTGAACAAGTTGAAAATAAATTAAATAAATATTCTTAGATCACAATCTTTGTGGATACACACACACACATCTAGGAGTCAACTCAGAGTTGGCTTTCTAAGTCCATGTGTTAGGTATACTTGGATTTAACCATTGTATATCAGATGATATTTTTAAAAAATGAATTGTGTCTCAGGGCTAGGGAGGTAACTGAGGAAATAAGAAAGCTTGTTTTTTTCAGAAGGACTTGATTAGGTGATCAGCAACCACGAGTGATGGTTTACATCCATCTGTAACTCCAATTGTAGGGGAATCCTATGCCCTTTTCTGATTTCTTTGAGCACCACGTGCTCACATGGTAAAAATATACACATACACACAAATAAAATAAAATGAATAATTTTATACGTAAAATAAAATGAATAATTCTAAAATTCTGTGACAGTATATGTCTCTACCAAATACATGCAGATGTTTCTTGTTATTATGTTCTGATCAATGCAAGGTAAATCTCTGTACAAATTTCTATAAAGTCCTGTATTATAAGTAATCTAGAGGTTACTCTAAGTATATGAGATGATGCACATTGGGTCTAGATAAGCACTATACTAGTTCATGAAAGAAACTTGATTATACACAGAGTTTGATATCTCTGAGTGTCTGTGAAACCAACATCCTGTTGATACTGAGAGATTGCTATTCATATGAAGGCAAGAGTGGGACAGAAATGGGGAGAAATCTGGACAACCATGGCACAATCTCAGAAAAGACATTATTGCAATAGACTGTATAATAGCCTTGGTTATGAGAGATTGGTTATGAGAGATTATGGCTACATCATTTATATAAAAAGAATAGATAACTACTATGCTTTAAATTATCACTTTCTTCTGAGGTTCATGGGTGACAAATGCTTTGATTTAAAATCATCATCTGTTTAATGAAAAGACTCAGAAAGAACAATCCATTGCCTGAAAGTTCTCTGAAAACACACACACACACACACACACACACACACACACACACACGATTTGAGGGATTTCTATTTTTCAGCCACCATACTTCAGAAAGTCATGGAAGCCTTCTGGTTAGGCCATTCTTGGAGGAGTAGCCTTGTGCCTGCTCCTAAACTGCTGGTGGCTTTTTTTCCTCTTATTCTCCTGGGGCTTCAAAAATGCTTGGGAGGAACAACTTCTCAGATGCCATATTTATGCTCTACCCAAGAAGAAAGTCCTGCACTGACTAAAATACTTATAAAACGTCTGTGTGAATCAAGTGAGGTCTGCTCTTTTCTCTTTCCTTTCTTTCCTTTTCCTCTGCCTTCTTTCATTTTATGACCGCTGGCAAACTGATACAGGGACAGGTTGAAAGGCCTTTCAAGTACTTTTGATGACCACCATGAAAACAAACTGGTTTTGGCCCTTATGCAGACATGGCGTCTGAGAACTATTATAGTCAGTTCTTACCCATGACTCCTGAAGCTCCCCAACATTACATCAAGCACCCCAATTCATAGCCTCATGAACCCATAAGATTCCTTAGAGTATCTTTAAGATCCTGGATCTTATAAAACAGCTCCTGCTCATAAAAGCACACACAAACTAACCATTGTTGAGTGTTTTTTAAATAGAATCAGGAATGAATCTGTGACCTTGTGGCCCTGAGGTGGGAATACTATCTATAAACTTGCCCAGACGCTCTGCCTGTCAGTAGGACATTTTCATTGAACAAAGGTATAAAAAAAACAAAGAGCCGGGATAAGCCAAAATTTCTTACATGCCACAGCTCACTTTATTCATTTTAAACCTTGTTAACATTTGCTAACAAGAAAGTTAAGAACTTTAAGCTATAAAAAAGGAATGTCTTGCTAACTAAATAAATATATGTGTGAACCCGGGTTCTGCTCCTTGCTCTGGATCGACTCATGATCGTGCAAAGGGGAAAAGAGAAAATAAAAAGGAGGCCTAGCTTTGGCTTGTAAACTTTCTAATAAGTCCTTGGAGTTTTCTTTCCTTGCGTGTTTCTCAGTTTCTGTTGATTTGCCATTTTGCAGGATTCAAATGCACAGGGGTAGTTGCTGAAACCAAGAGTCCAGTGGAGAAGATTTTACAGTGTTGGAGTCTTATCTTTAAAGATCCAACCAAGGACACAGAAATGAGAGAGCGACGTAAGTGCCAGGCTGATGATGTAAGTCAGTATTTGGATCCTGATTCACACTGGACTTCCTTCTTTGCTATCTTTTCATTAGCTCCCATCTGTGTCTGTTTTCTGGGGGCTTGTAAACTGCTTCCTCTCTTTCGTTTCCTGTTCCCACTCTGTTTTTTGTTACTTCCTTCTAGTAAACAGCTTCCTTACTGACCAGTAAACAACATTACTGCTTGCATTAGTTTACTTATAAATCCTTCATGAGAAAGTGAAGTTTGCCTAAGACGATTTTGTGTTATTTTCTTTAGTGTTTTCCTTTTCCTTTTCCTCCTCCCCCAGGTTTACCTTCCTCTCCTATGAAGATTTCATAGAAATAGACCTAATATATTGGAAGCAATAAAGTAGAAACTGAAGACAAGAATTTTAGTGAAATCAGAGACATTGAATGGCTGCACTATTGGCAGAAAACTATTGCCGTGCACTTTTGGGTTAGATTGTTTTAGAACTCAAATCATTAAACAGAAAAACAGTTTCTAAATTGTCAGCTTTTTGACAGCCAAGTTCAAAAGCCTTAATATAACAGATTTATCTGGATTTTGTGAGTCATGCTTGCCCATCACCACCCTAGATGATAGGCAGTGTTATCTTCATAAGATGGGTTTGCAGAGACCAAAAATCACCTCCCTATAGCCAAACAGATCCAAAGTCTCCAAGGCACCATGTGAATATGGAGTCTTGGCCTGCATACTCCTGGATTAGGGACTCTTTCTATGTTTTCTAGGGATAACATGGATAATTTTCAACCATTGGCCTATACAGAAGTCTCTAGTGCTTCTCCTTCTAAGCCATATTGCTGCTGTTTCTTTGTTCTGCCTGGTATTCTAGAAATCACCTGTAGAGCTGTTGACAAGTCCCTCTCTCTCCAGGGTCTCTGTCTATTTTGCTTTCTATGGCATTGTGTCTTCCGACCACTACATCTTATATTTCACAAAGAATGGCATCTCTGTTGTTCGCACTCCTCTCAAACTTGAGAAGAACCTGTGTTCAGGCTGTGCTAGTTTTCATATCTGCACTGAAAATTATTTCATACCTCCTTTCTGCCCCTTTGGTTTGAGATAGGAAGCCCTGTGGCCCTCAAAGGCTCTGTCTACAACAACTTCATCTATCTTACCACTACACAGATGGCCTTAGGAGATTATGAAAGGAGAAAAAGGGAAAGATTTAATAGCTACATACCAGAGGAAACCCTTTTGTTTACATTTGTATCCTGGCTTTCTATCCCCTACCACCAACCATCCCATACTTTCGATCTCTAGAGAGCACCTCCAAGCTTCTTCCATTTGGATCAATAGAATTCCAAATCTGAATTTAAAAATCAGAGGTGCTCTTTTACTTTTTTCTTTGCAACTCTGTTACACTTAAGAAGAAAAGGAACTGAAGGTGACTGCAACCCATGGGAAGACCAACATCAAATAACCTGGACCCCTGGGAGACCCCGAAGAGCATACTTGGGCTGGTCCCAGGCCCCCAGAACATATGTAGAGGAGGACTGCCTTGTCTGGTCTTGGTGAGAGAAGAAGCACCTAATCCAGGAGTGACTTGATGCTCCAGAGTCGGGGATAGGAGGGATACCCTTTCAGAGATAAAGAGGACGGAGATTGGGGGAAGAATTCTGGGAGGGAAGACAGAGATGGGGCAATATGTGGGATGCAAATAAATAATTAAAAGAAAAAAAAAGAAGAAGAACAGTCCTCTTTTCACAGTAGCCTGATGTATATTTCTTCACAGGTCTAGAATAACTTCCTTCTCATCCTTTAAGACCATATTGGCTGACTTCCGTCCTACCAAATTCGAAATTGTAGAGGACTAGGTATTAGTTTTATTATACCTCATAGTAAGTTTATAAGTCAATAGAAAATTTAGTACATTTTATGTAGAGAAATTTCCAGAAAATGGATGGGGCTACTTGGCACTAGACAAGAATATGCTGTCATGAAAGAGAGTTTGATGGCACCTCAATTCACTGTTTATAAGACAGAGCCATACTTCAGCATAAAGGATCCTTCCTGGGGTTGAAACATTGTGGTTGAGGATTGCCTTATTCCTACAATTAAATATGCAGCACTAGGAAGCCTCAGTAAAATGATTTATGGGTCTTACTTTGCACTAATCATATCTCATATGGGAGAGGATATGCATTTATGTAGGTTTAGTATAGTCTACAAAATGGACATATAAAAGCTAGGTGTTTGATTAAAATATAAGAGGGAAAAGGGAAAAGGGAAAAGTAATTAGTGTGCTGTAATCTATTAACATTTTATTTTTATTTGGGTATAAAGAGAAGGAAATTGGATATATTTATTTTTATTTATGACTCCTAATTTTTAATCTTGTTAAGAAAAGAGATCACAGAGCTGAAGAGCAGGAAGGGACCTTAGCCTCATCCAGTCTGACCTCATCTTACAGATAAGAAAATGGAGACTCAAGGAGATCAAGGTCTTGTGAACGATGGTTTTATCTGTGTCCTCCTTCTCTGTGATGGTAACCATAATAAAGACCAGATCAGAACAGCATTTTTAAAATTAAGGTTTAGTTTACTTGTGTGGATTTGTAAGACATCCTACATCTGGAAGCCTTGCTATTCAGAACTAACACTCGAGAATGGTGATAACCTCATCAAATATGTTGCTATGATCAAACAATCTTTTTAGTAAAGATCATTAACTCTTTACAGCAGACAATATTGAAATCTGTAGAAAAGCTGGATGAAATTGGTTGAGAACTTTTAATACCTTCCTAAATCTCTACATTCAGTTTTATTTTAGACTTATTTAGACGTATTTGTCTTTTGTATATGAGTGCTTTGTTTGCATGTATTTCTGTGTGTCATGTGAGTGACCAGTGCCTTTGGAAGTCTGAAGAGGATATTGGATTTCCTAAAACTGTAATTATAAATGATTGACAGCTGCTATGCAGATGCTGTGAATTGTACCCAAGTCTTCTCCAAGGAGGAAACGTGCTCTTTTTTAACCTATAAGTCATTCTTTCAGCTCTATATCCAATTTTACTAAATAAATTTGCCTTGATCAGGGTTCTTAGGTGTAAAATAAGCCTTTGGTACTTTCCTTTCCAAATTAGAAGCGCAGAGGGGAGGGAAGGGCTTAATGTACAGTTGTATAGATCTAAAACGTATATTCATGGTGGACTTATTTGGTAATCTTATTTTTCTTATTGTCAAACAAATTTGAAAGAGATGAGAGAATTCTGAATGGGTTTAGTATGAGAGTTATGGTAGGTGCAAAGTGCCCCTCTTACTCTTGTGGCAATTATGATAATAATATCCTAAAAGGAAGGAATTGACCAGGTAAACTGGATCCTTATTGGCATAAAGGTTGATTTTTGTTTGCCAGGAAATGCCTTTAATCTACCTGCAAAGGTCAATTACCTTGAGCAAGAACACCCATTGGAATAGACCACATCTGCTCAGTCCTGCTGTCCTAGTGACTGTCACATAAAATCTGCTTGCTTTTCAGGCATTTTGGTCTTCGTTCTGGCTTGGCAGTTTGATCTCTAACAAACTTTTCTTAATACTCATGGAGTGGTCTAGTTCAGTGGTTTTGCTGTGCTCTCATTTACAAGTTAGATACAAACCTTGAAGCAACTCAAGTTCCTTTTCCTGTCCTATTGATTAAAAAATATTTTTCAGCATTTATGACAAACTAATTCTTTAACTCTTCAGCCATCCTTAACCACTATATATTTAATCCACGAATATATTATCCAATTTATTCAAGATCAGCCGAGTGTTCTGCAGCATGTCCAGCCAGCACAAATATGTCAATAAGTTCATCTGAGACTAGAATGGCCCTGTAGAGAACCGCACGTGCTTCCTAGTTTTTAAGACGTTCCATTTTGGGATATTTTTATTATGTAATAGCTCTTAGCACTGCATAAATATAACTAAGGTAGAAAACAAGACTGGCTTATGTATGAAGTAAATTGTAAATGGGTTTGGTTACTTGGGACTTTATCTGGGAAGAGGGCATAACTTACATAAAGAGCATTAAAAATCATTTATTATAAAATAGCTTTAAACAGTTCTATTTACCCAATTTAAGTTTTGTAAAAAGTATAAAGTGCAAGTTTTAATTAAATATAACTTATTAAGAGTATAAACTATGTAGAGATGGTCCCAGCTGCCTGGAAATGTTAGAATGTACTAGAAGCTCTTCTTAGAGATGCAATCACCATGGAGGTCTGTATTCGTCTGGGCTAACATGAGTAAAATAAGCTCAATGACTAGATTTAAAACCTTTCTTTCTCTTCCTTCCTCTCTCTTCCTCCCTCGCCCTTTATCCTTCCATTTCCATTTTTCCTCTCTCCCTTTTTTGGCTATTGATTTCTACTTTTTAGGTTTTTTGCTTAATTCTCAGGAAGTTTTCCTCATTCAGAGTTACCTTTGCCTTCCAAATTATTTTTTTCTATCAGTGAGTAAGATGTTTGTATAACTTATTTATTTGTTTATATATTTTTAAGGGAGTGTCTTATTGTGTAGCCCAGGCTATCCCTAAACTAATCCTCTTTCCAGGTCTTGGCTTAAATAGTAGTAGTAGTAGTAGTAGTAGTAGTAGTAGTAGTAGTAGTAGTAGTAAAAACAACAACAATAATCCTAGAGTTGATTTTGTGCTGTCCAAGATTGGACCACATCTAGCCTTATTCCCAAATTCCCTGATGAGAGTGGATTTCAGGATTGACTCCCAACATGATTATCTAGTAAGAGAAAGCATCATCTAACTACACAGGAGCTGAGATGCTCCACGTTTTAGTAAATGTTAGACAATGTTCATAACAGAAGAAAACAGAAGAAGTCCAACACAAGCATCAAGGTTTCATCAGCTGCACAGTGTAGTTCTTGCTTCTAGATCTTCTTAACAGAAGGGATGGGGTCAACATGATGAATTCAGAGACTGAAGCAAACAAGCTGTTTTCTAAAAGCAGTACAATTTAATGCTGCTCCATTTGACAAATGCGTAATGGATATAAACTACAGAATAGGCATTGCTATATTTTTTTGGAATCATCTGCCAGCTAGACCCATCTGAGGATATGAGCAGAAGTGAAGGTTCTACTTCTAAAGTTGACAATTAAGTGTTTGGCAATCTGGTGCTGGATGTTGGTAGAAGGTCTTGTTCTATTCCTTGGTATACCATAAAGATATTCATGTTACATAAAGAAGGCTTTACCTAAAGAATTTATTTTATAAATCTAAAAAGAAACACTGAAATACTTGTAATGATATATACTCAACAGTTACATGCAAAAGAAAAAAATCAAATAAGAGAAGACAATTCTTAAATTTTACAATTAAAAACAAAGAGAGAAGCGTATAATGTGGGAAGCAATTTCTATTCTATTTTATTCTGTTCTGTTCTGTTCTATTTATTACAAAATATCTACATTGACTCAATGACTATAAAGTCTGTAGAAAGGCATGAATAGGAGACAGGAAAGATGCCTTGACCTCACCTTAGTGTGTGATGATTACAGTGGTTAATTTTTATTGCTAACAATGTCAGACCCTTTGATGATGCACCTGGTTTGGTTAAAAAATTTAGGCAGAGTTCTTTTTCTGTTGTTGTTTTCTTAATAAATACTTCTAAGAACTCTTTTTAAAAGCTCTCTTTCTAAAAGAGAAAGTATTCAGAATGTAGTCTCCTGAGCAATATAAGTGTTTATCAGCTTCTGAGGTATAGTCACCTTGGATCATGGTGATTTTGATACTTTCAATTGTTTATGTTCTTAAACAATAAGAATTTTAACATCAATACTGTATTATGGCCTGGCAGTCAGAGCCTACCTCTGTCTCAAACAGTGGCATAGAAACATAGTTACTTTCTTTCTTTCTTTTTTTTTTATTTTGTTTATTCGATATATTTTTTATTTACATTTCAAATGATTTCCCCTTTTCTAGCCCCCCACTCCCCGAAAGTCCCGTAAGCCCCCTTTTCTCCCCCTATCCTCCCACCCACCCCTTCCCACTCCTCCATTCTGGTTTTGTCGAATACTGCTTCACCGAGTCTTTCCAGAACAAGGGGCCACTCCTCCTTTCTTCTTGTACCTCATTTGATGTGAGGTATTATGTTTTGGGTATTCCAGTTTTCTAGGTTAATATCCACTTATTAGTGAGTGCATACCATGATTCACCTTTTGAGTCTGGGTTACCTCACTTAGTATGATGTTCTCTAGCTCCATCCATTTGCCTAAGAATTTCATGAATTCATTGTTTCTAATGGCTGAATAGTACGCCATTATGTAGATATACCACATTTTTTGCATCCACTCTTCTGTTGAGGGATACCTGGGTTCTTTCCAGCATCTGGCAATTATAAATAGGGCTGCTATGAACACAGTAGAGCATGTATCCTTATTACATGGTGGGGAATCCTCTGGGTATATGCCCAGGAGTGGTATAGCAGGATCTTCTGGAAGTGAGGTGCCCAGTTTTCAGAGGAACTGCCAGACTGATTTCCAGAGTGGTTGTACCAATTTGCAACCCCACCAGCAGTGGAGCAGTGTTCCTCTTTCTCCACACCCTCTCCAACACCTGCTGTCTCCTGAATTTTTAATCTTAGCCATTCTAACTGGTATAAGGTGAAATCTCAGGGTTGTTTTGATTTGCATTTCCCTAATGACTAATGAAGTTGAGCATTTTTTAAGATGCTTCTCCGCCATCCGAAGTTCTTCAGGTGAGAATTCCTTGTTTAATTCTGTACCCCATTTTTTCATAGGGTTGTTTGGTTTTCTGGAGTCTAACTTCTTGAGTTCTTTATATATATTGGATATTAGCCCTCTATCTGATGTAGGATTGGTGAAGATCTTTTCCCAATTTGTTGGTTGCCGATTTGTCCTCTTGATGGTGTCCTTTGCCTTACAGAAACTTTCTAATTTTATGAGGTCCCATTTGTCAATTCTTGATCTTAGAGCATATGCTATTGGTGTTCTGTTCAGAAACTTTCTCCCTGTACTGATGTCCTTAAGGGTCTTCCCCAGTTTCTTTTCTATTAGCTTCAGAGTATCTGGCTTTATGTGGAGGTCCTTGATCCATTTGGATTTGAGCTTAGTACAAGGAGACAAGGATGGATCAATTCGCATTCTTCTGCATGTTGACCTCTAGTTGAACCAGCACCATTTGTTGAAAAGACTATCTTTTTTCCATTGGATGTCTTCAGCCTCTTTGTCGAGGATCAAGTGGCCATAGGTGTGGGAGTTCATTTCTGGATCTTCAATCCTGTTCCATTGATCCTCCTGCCTGTCACTGTACCAATACCATGCAGTTTTTAACACTATTGCTCTGTAGTATTGCTTGAAGTCAGGGATACTGATTCCCCCAGACTTTCTTTTGTTGCTGAGAATAGTTTTAGCTATCCTGGGTTTTTTGTTATTCCAGATGAATTTGATAATTGCTCTTTCTAACTCTGTGAAGAATTGAGATGGGATTTTGATGGGTATTGCGTTAAATCTGTATATTGCTTTTGGCAAAATGGCCGTTTTAACTATATTGAGCCTGCCAATCCATGAGCATGGGAGGTTTTCCCATCTTTTTGAGGTCTTCTTCCATTTCCTTCTTCAGAGTCTTGAAGTTCTTGTCATACAGATCTTTCATATGTTTGGTAAGAGTCACCCCGAGATACTTTATACTGTTTGTGGCTATTGTGAAGGGTGTCATTTCCCTAATTTCTTTCTCAGCCTGCTTATCCTTTGAGTATAGGAAGGCCACTGATTTGCTTGAGTTGATTTTATAACCTGTCACGTTGCTGAAGTTGTTTATCAGCTGTAGGAGTTCTCTAGTGGAGTTTTTTGGGTCACTTAGGTAGACTATCATGTCGTCTGCAAATAATGATAGTTTGACTTCTTCCTTTTCCAATTTGTATAGCTTCTTTTTGTTTCAGGGCTTCCTTTCCAATTTTCCAATTGCCCGAGCTAGTACCTCAAGTACAATATTGAAAAGATAAGGAGAAAGGGGGCAGCCCTGTCTAGTCCCTGATTTTAGTGGGATTGCTTCAAGTTTCTCTCCATTTAGTTTGATGGTTTGCTCTATATTACTTTTACTATGTTTAGATATGGGGCTTGAATTCCTGTTCTCTCCAAGACTTTAAGCATGAAAGGATGCTGAATTTTGTCAAATGCTATTTTAGCATCCAATGAAATGACCATGTGGTTTTGTTCTTTGAGTTTGTTTATGTAGTGGATTGTATTGATGGATTTCCGTATATTGAACCAACCCTGCATTCTCGGGATAAAGCCTACTTGATCATGGTGGATGATCGTTTTGATGTGTTCTTGGATTCGGTTGGCAAGAATTTTATTGAGTATTTTTGCATCGATGTTCATAAGGGAAATTGGTCTGAAGTCCTCTTTCTTTGTTGGATCTTTGTGTGGTTTTGCTATCAGCATAATTGCGGCTTCATAGAAGGAATTGGGTAGTGTTCCTTTTGTTTCTATTTTGTGGAATAGTTTGAAGAGTATTGGTGTTAACTCTTCTTTGAAGGTCTGAAAGAATTCTGCATTGAAACCATCTGGTCCTGTGCTTTTTTTGGTTGGAAGACTTTCTATGACTCCTTCTATTTCTTTAGGCGTTATGGGACTGTTTAGATGATCTATTTGGTCCTGATTTAATTTTGGTATTTGGTATCTGTCAAGGAAATTGTCCATTTCCTTCAGATTCTCCAGTTGTGTTGAGTACAGGCTCTTGTAGTAGGATCTGATGATTTTTTGGATTTCCTCAGTTTCTGTTGTTATATCTCCCTTTTCATTTCTAAGTTTGTTAATTTGGATACTTTCTCTGTGCCCTTTGGTCAGTCTGGCTAAGGGTTTATCTATCTTGTTGATTTTCTCAAAGAACCAGCTCCTGGTTTTGTTGATTCTTTGTACGGTTCTCTTTGTTTCTACTTGATTGATTTTGGCCCTGAGTTTGATGATTTCCTGTCTTCTACTCCTCCTGGGTGAAATAGCTTCTTTTTGTTCTAGGGCTTTCAGGTGTGTCATTAAGCTGGTAATGTATGCTCTCTCCATTTTCTTTTTGGAGGCACTCAGGGCTATGAGTTTTCCTCTTAGCACTGCTTTCATTGTGTCCCATAGATTTGGGTATGTTGTGCCTTCATTTTCATTGTGTTCTAAAAAGTCTTTAATTTCTTTCTTTATTTCTTCCTTGTCCAAGGTATCATCGAGTAGAATATTGTTCAGTTTCTACGTGTATGTGGGTTTTCTGTTGTTTTTGTTGCTATTGAAGACCACTTTTACTCCATAGTGATCTGATAGGAGGCATGGGATTAGTTCTATCTTCTTATATTTGTTGAGGTCTGTCTTGTGACCAATTATATGGTCGATTTTGGAGAAGGTACCATGAGGTGCTGAGAAAAAGGTATATTCTTTTGCTTTAGGATAGAATGTTCTATATATATCTGTTAAATCTAATTGGTCCAAAGCTTCAATCAGTTTCATTATGTCCCTGTTTAGTTTCTGTTTTCCTGATCGCTCCATTGAGTAAAGTGCAGTGTTGAAGTCACGCACAGTTATTGTGTTAGGTGCAATGTGTGCTTTGAGCTTTAATAAAGTTTCTTTTACGAATGAGGGTGCCCTTGCATTTGGGGCATAGATGTTCAGGATTGAGAGTTCTTCTTGTTGTATTTTTCCTTTGAGCAGCAAGAAGTGTCCCTCAGAGTCTCTTTTGATGACTTTGGGTTGAAAGTCAATTTTATCTGATATTAAAATGGCTACTCCAGCTTGTTTCCTGAGACCATTTGCTTGTAAAATTGTCTTCCAGCCTTTTACTCTAAGGTAGTGTTTGTCTTTGACCCTGAGGTGTGTTTCCTGTAAGCAGCAAAATGTAGGGTCCTGTTTACGTATCCAGTCAGTTAGTCTATGTCTTTTTATTGAGGCATTGAGTCCACTGATGTTAAGAGATATTAAGGAATAGTGATTGTTACTTCCTGTCATTTTTGATGTCATTTTTAAAATTTGATTGGTTAACTTCTTTTGGGTTTGATGAAAGGTTACTATCTTGCTTTTTCCAGGGTGAAGTTTCCCTCCTTGTACTGGTGTTTTCCTCCTATTATCCTTTGTAGGGCTCGGTTTGTGGATAGATATTGGGTAAACTTTGTTTTGTCATGGAATATCTTAGTTTCTCCATCTATGGTGATTGAGAGTTTTGCTGGATATAATAGTTTTGGCTGGCATTTGTGTTCTCTTAGAGTCTGCATGAGATCTGCCCAGGATCTTCTAGCCTTCATAGTCTCAGGTGAAAAGTCTGCTGTGATTATGATAGGTCTTCCTTTATATGTTACTTGGCCTTTTTCTCTTACTGCCTTTAATATTCTTTCTTTGTCTAGTACATTTGGTGTTTTGATTATTACATGACAGGAAGTATTTCTGTTCCAGTCCAGTCTGTTTGGAGTTCTATAGGCTTCTTGTACATTCATGCGCATCTCTCTCTTTAGGGTAGGGAAGTTTTCTTCCATAATTTTATTGAAGATATTTGCTGGCCCTTTAAGTTGTAAATCTTCACTCTCATCTATGCCTATAATCATTAGATTTGGTCTTCTCATTTTGTCCTGGATTTCCTGGATATTTTGGGTTACAAGCTTTTTGCATTTTGCATTTTCTTTAACTGTTGAGTCCATGGTTTCTATGGTATCTTCAGCATCTGAGATTATCTCTTGTATTCTGTTGTTTATATTTGCATCTATGTCCCCTGATTTCTTCCCAAGGCTTTCTATCTCCAAAGTTGTCTCCCTTTGAGTTTTCTTAGTTGTTTCTACTTCTGATTTTAGATCCTGGATGGTTTTGCTTAGCTCCTTCACTTGCTTGTTTGTGCTTTCCTGTAATTCTTTAAGAGATTTTTGTGTTTCCTCTTTCATGACCTCATCCTGTTGACCAAAGTTCCCCTGTATTTCTTTAAGTGTTTTTTGCGTTTCCTCATTATTGGCTTTTGTATTCTCCTGGATTTCTTTCAATGATTTTTGTGTTTCCCTTGCAAGGGCTTCTAACTTTTGATCCATTTTCTCCTGAATTTCTTTAAGTATGTCTTTCATGTGTTCCTGTACCAGCGATTTTAAATCCAAATCTTGTTTTACTGGTGTGATGGGGTATCCAGGACATGCTGGTAAAGGAGAATTGGGTTCAGATGTTGCCATATTGCCCTGATTTCTGTTAGTGACGTTCCTGCGTTTGCCTTTTGCCATCTAGTTCTCACTGGTGTTAGTTGGTCTTGTCAATGCTGGACTCACCATTGCAAGTTGCCCCTTCCTAGGTGGCCTCTGGTGCACAGCTTACCTCCTGCACTGCCTGGAGACAGGGTGCTGTTGCCCAGGCTGTTCAGATCCCGAAGCAGACACCTGAAGGCTTCTGCTGGGGCATGCTGGATTCACTGGAGCACACCGACTTCTCCCTGCTGGCCGCCCGGAAGCCCCTCTTGCCTTTGTAGGACCTGGAGATGTTGTGTTGCTGCCCAGTCTGATCTGTATCCGGAAGCGGAGAGATCTGAGGGCTCCCTCCAGAGGTCTCAGGACTGGAACCTAAGCTCCGTGCCACAGGAGCAGGCTGTGCTGTGAGCTCCCAGGCTGCCTCTGGGTGCACACCAGGTCTCCTGCACTTCTAGAGACCTAGTGCTGTAGCCCAGGCTGTTCAGATCCCAAAGCAGGCACCTGAAGGCTCCCGCTGGGGCCCGCTGGATTCACCGGAGCACACTGACTTTCTCCCCGCTGGCTGCCCGGAAGCCCCTCTTGCCTCTTGCAGGACCTTGAGATGTGGTGTTGCCGCCCAGGCTGATCTGGATCCAGAAGCGGAGAGGACATAGTTACTTTCTAAATTATCATGTTTCTGAAAGATAAATTTCAAATTTGAATATCTACAGTGATGCTTTAAAGATATAAACACAACAATATGAGTATTTTTGTTTTCACTGTTTTCCATGGGACCAAATTGAAATTATATTCCTCAGCATTTAAAAACCCAAAAGAGTGTGTCTTGTATCCACCATCCTTGCTTCACTGATGAAGTAACAGAAGCCAAGGAATCCCACCATGTGTTCAAAGTCACATAGCCTATGTGAAAGTTAGTAGTTGGCTCCAAATGTCTCAGATACCTTACCAGTTGTTTTTCTCTCATGGGAATTTAAATAGTGTTGCTCAATATGGTGTGCCTTTACTAGAGCTAATATTTGATTGATATATAAAAGCATGACATATTTCATTTTGAACTTTATAAAAAACATAATAAATATAAGAAAATTATAGCAAATAATTGCATAATCTAATTTTAAGGAGGACATAGAAACCTAAGGAGACAATTCTTAAATTATTAATTTAGAATAAAAGAGAAAAGTTTAATAGGGTATTAAGAGGTGACTTAAGGTATTCACTGACCTATTAGACATCTTTCCAAGTGAATTATAGAATCACTTGAGGTCCACTTTGGAAGTAATGTTTCTTTGACACACCAAGCTCTCAATTTTGTCTTCTTTCAATGGATGAAATACTTAAAGAATATTTATGTCTGGGTTAGAGGAGAGTTGCTGTTTGAACTAAGGGAGTGAGACATAAATGAGCAAATGACTTTAAGGACTGCATTTTCTCTGGAGTTTCCAATATCCCAGGTTACAAACCGCATCTCCAGGAACTCTTCAAATAATAAGATTGGGGCATAGAGAAATATTTGGTGTACATCCTTCTTTCCTTCTGAATGTCTAGGTTGTAAAACATTTAAGTCCTGATGGGTTGACCAAATATTTGAAGACACTTTCTCAACTCAGTTTCATTAGTATTTAGAGCCATTGTAATTCTCTTGGTGGGGTTTTCCTCTATATTACAGGACACTTAACTGGGAGCATGTTTCCACTTATTAGATATTAGTATACTTCTTCTCCTGTAATTATAATAAAACCATCAGGAGAGCTTACAAATGTCCAAAGAGGAAGGAAGTCTACTATCAAGCATCACTCTTAAGGGTAGATCCTACATCACAGAGGTAGTCTCTGGACAAAGGTATTTCTATTTCTGGATGCATTTTGCTTCTGAGGGGTTTTTGGTGTACTTTCATTGAATAGTTGCAAGGAGCCTGCTCTGTTTTTAGATGTCATGTTAGCACAACTCAATCCATACAGTCCCTGCCTTTGAGAGAACACACCAATGTGAAATCTGTGCTGCTACTGGGACTATATTTCAAAAGGACATATATCTTTTTTCTCTAAAATTATCAGTGATACTTTAGTTGAACTCTCAAGTCTTTACAGTTGAGATAAAGCCTCCAAAACCATTAAAAATTAGACAACAGTATCAACCAATCAATTAACCTAGTTACTGCTGTACAAGCACTGTAACATAAAAACAGAAAGGAACTACTTGCATCTTAAAATTTGGTTTGATGTTCATCTGCATTTTTTTTTTTTTTGAGAATGAGAATCGTTGAAGAAAACTTTCTGAGGGAGAACAAAGCTTTAGCTCAGATAATTTCTTTTCCAGGCATGAGTAGCTCATAGATCAGAGGTGGTGACACATGAAGCTCCACAAAAATTGCTTACAGGGAGATCAAATGGTAATAAAAATAAGGACAAGGCTGCTTGAGACCTGGCTCTACTTGAGCCTGAAATCACAAACTTGCTAACAAGTAAATAAGGACATCTTGAAAAGGCTTGTCTTCTACAGAAGGGTAATTTTAAGACAAGCTTCCCATCCAGACCTCCTGATGTCAATTTATGAAAATTGAATTGGAGTCCTGAATCACTCCATAAATTTTAACTAAAACAATATACTCCCATTTTAAGTATTTATGGCCCCTGCCTCTCTGAGCTTCAGATCTTCAGAAGTAAATTTTTGGAGGCATCCAGAAACTTAAAAAAACAAAA
This sequence comes from Apodemus sylvaticus, assembly GCF_947179515.1. NCBI lineage: Eukaryota > Metazoa > Chordata > Mammalia > Rodentia > Muridae > Apodemus > Apodemus sylvaticus. Next base: position 120,850,542 of record NC_067476.1, read on the forward strand.
GTATGCACTTAAAACTTCTTTGTAAATCACTGACTCTCCCTATAGCAAAAGAAAAGGAATCTCAACAAATCAAATTGAAACTCAACAATAAGAAAGTACTTAAGGAGAATTTATGGAGAAATGGGCAAGAACTAGGTGAAAATGGCTTCAGAGAAAATGTGAAGTCAGGGAAAGCCATTGTCCACAAGCTCAGTGAGCTCAGGTGTAGCACACCACTTAGAACACTGAAAACAGCTTCCCTTGTGAACAAAGGGACTTAGTTCAAAGAACAGACAATCTGAGTCACTATTGTGTCCCAAATTCAGTTCAGCCTTCATTGACTATGTGACCTTTGTGAAAATGAAGTTTTTGTTCTTGCAGTTGCAAAGTAAACTTCTAATCAAATACTTAAGGGTATTTTAAGGAATGAATATAGTGATGTAGTTAAGGCATCTTTTTCATTCATTGAGTTTCTTACAAGATAGCCACAAGTTAGATGCTCGTAACTTTAACCCATAATACCAAACTAAAAAAAGAGTAATTAGGAATGGAAATCAAAAATTTCCATCTCTCTCTCTCTCTCTCTCTCTCTCTCTCTCTCTCTTCTCTCTCTCTGTGCGTGTGTGTGTGTGTATGTGTATGTTTGTGTGCTGTGTTTGTCAGAGAGAAAGAGAGAGAGAGAGAGAGAGAGAGAGAGAGAGAGAGAGAGAGAGAGAGAGAGAGATCAGAAAAGCTATGTCTTCTATTATCAAGCACTGTTGTGGTGAGGACTTTAAAAGAATACCAATTCTTGTCTCCAAAATGGTTCTCAGACAATAGATGAGATAGCTATTGTCCAAGCCCCATAGCTTAGGGCAACAGCATGTGCATTACAGTATTGTTTTCATGTAAGTAATCATGCAAGTATGTCAAATTTTTACACCATTTTCTAATAAATGTTTCTTGTGAAAATATTCTGTTACATTAATAATAATCAGTTTTGACTTGATTATTCTTTGTGGTCTTTATTATACTACATTGCTCTGACTTTGATTTTGACCAAAAGACCAACAGTGAATTGAAATGGATTTCACCCTATCTGTTTATTCTTCTTCAGTATAGGACTTTAATATACCATTGTTGTGCTTGGCTCTGCCAACCGTCAACCAGAAAACATCAGAAATTGGCCAGCACCAATTGTCCTCTTAACACTCTTTGCCTTACACATCCATGCATAAACTTTTTTGTCTTTTGTGGGAGTTCAAAATGGAAAGTTCAAACTTATTGCATATTTTTCCCACAACTCCTTTACAAACTGAAACTTGAACGAGAAACAAGAACAACAAGGCAAAAGCAGCTCACACAGTCTTCCTATTAGCAGAACCAGTTTGTGCCCAATGTACTAATTAGACCAAAGTAACAGTAAGGGGCTGTGTAATTAGAGCTGTCTTTATCAGTTTTGCACTAAGATACAAGTCAAGGGGTGGACGCAGACTCTGACTTGAATATATGACCATGGGCAGTGAAATGAAGGGCAGCATTTTTCAGACCAAGCCTTGGACTTCATATCCTTTATCTTGCTTCATCTCAGATCAGTGTTCTGACATAGAGATTATTATGATGGCCAATTTATAACCCAGGAAACGAGATTCAAAAAGGTTGGAGTACTTGGCCGAGGTCACAGAACTGATTTATCATGGAACCAGGAAAATGCAACTTGAGTCCTCGCCTGAGATTAGACTCTTGGCCTTGCAGAGATGATGCTGTCATCATCTCCATTTCCCTGAGCAGAACACAAGAAAGCAGAAATAATTCCCAGCAAAATAACTTGGAAGTTCCAAAACTCAGAACCAAATATGAATTCAAGATAATATTAAATCATAGAAAGTATTAATATTTGTTATCCTTTTCTACCTATTAACTGCTACTATAACCAGTTTAATTTTTCTTGGAGAGAATAAAGTTGAAGAAAAAGGAAGACTTGAGCAATATTTTTGGTGGTCTAGTCTTCCCATAGCTGTGTGCAGCCTCTCCAGTCTATACAAATAATCTATAGAGCAGTACAAACACTCTGAATGGTGTCGTCATTAACTTACATCCAGTGTTACACAGGAGTCACAGAATCATTTCAGGCATCACCCCTCTTCTGAATGTGCAGACTCCTCTGTCTGTGATGAGCTGTGGTTGAGCAGTGTTCTGCTGACCTAGTAGTGATGTCATCTGTTGGTTAAGACCACTGTAGCTTATAGCAATGTTCTACTTCTATATGTTCTCTGTTCTTTAGATTCCCTGAGGTAGTACGTAATGTTGACAAAGCTCCAAGACAGAAAATGGATTCCTGAAAGTAAAGTTTGGAAATGAGAACCTTATCTTTTCTCTATATTCCATTATCCAAATCGGGTCACCAAGACATCTTAGATTCAAAAGAGTGGTAGAGGAATATATTCTGGTATTTAAGGAGTTATAATGCCATACTCCAAAAAACCTATAGACCTTTTCCTTTAAAAAATGAATTTATCTACTATTTTCATGGGGGGAAAATGAAAAGCCAGTCTTTTCCTTATTGAAGTATAAATGGGTTGTAGTGGTTTGTGTGTTACAAAGTTCTGAATATTTGAATCAACAAAATATCATAGGAAGAGTGCTGCCATTACTGAGTAGCTGTTATCACTCCTAAAGGACAGTGTGTGTACCTCTTTGTGCACATGTATGTCCAAGTGTATATGTTTATGTGCATGTGTGAGTGTATATATGTGAGTGTGAGTGCATGTGTATACATGTATATACATATGTGTATGTGTGTGTGTGTGTGTGTGTGTGCGAGAAAGTAGAGAACAGAGGTTAACATCTGGTAACTTCATCGCTGTCCACCTTATTACTTGAGGGGGTTCTCAGGCCGACGGGCCAATGAGCTCTGGGGAGCCTCCTGTCTCCATGCTGTCAGTATTTGCATTACAGGTGAGTGCTAGCACTTCCAGATTTTTTTGTTGTTGTTGTTTTATTGTTGTTGTTGTTGTTTTGTTTGGGGAATGAGACTGTGATCCTGGGTCTTCAAACATTTACAACAGGTACTTGACTGAGTAAGCCAGATCTTTAGCCACACTAGGATTTTTTTTTTTTTAATACTGGTTAACTCCTTTTCTAAATAGTTTGCCTTAAACATCTAGAGATAAATTTCAGAGGGTAAGAAGACCAAGCCTTTTCTTCCAAGGCCTACAATTGAGTAGGGGGAAGAAAGAAGTCATAGAGGAGTTAATTGACGAGATGGGATTTCTGTAATTACATTTCATTGTTCCAAATTCTTAAGAGCAGAAGAGAATAGCCAGTTTTTGGAAGGGCACAATAAAGATGGAATAGGAGGAAACAGATGTGAACACACAGTTTTCTTTTGTCAGACACACCCAAGGACCTTGTGTCTTTTAATTTTCTGAGATAGGATCTCTTCTGTATACTTAGGCTGGCCTTGACCTGTGTATGCATCCTAGGCTAGCATCCAATTGTCCTTCCATCTCAGTCTCCTAAATGCTGGTATAACAGTAGTGTGTACCACTATCTTCAAAAATCTTGTCTTTCAGAAGAAAACCCCTGAGGGTTATCCTCTTTTCTAAAGGAAGCTTTGTGAGCTGACATGCCCGGAAGGCCTCACTATATTGCCAGCTAAGCTGCCTCCAAAAAAAAAAAAAAAAAAAAAAAAAACCAAAATGAAGCAAAACAAAACAAAACAAAACAAAAAACCATTTCAGATATTTAGGAATATAGTTATAGTATCATATTGTTCTGTGAGCTCATAATGTCTTTTCTTCTAACACAGAAATTGGGGGGATGGGGAGAGAGGGTGGAAGAAGGGAGGGATGGAGGGACAGGGATGGAAAAAAGAGAGAGAGAGAGCAAGAGAGGCTGAGAAAGAGTGCAAGAGAGTACAGTAAGAAGAAGAGGGAGAGGGAGAGAGGGGGGGAGGAGGGAGGGAGAGGGAGAAAAGTCAGGTGTATTTCCATAATTCCAGCACTTGAGAGGTACAGACAAGAAGACCTCAAGCTAAAGGCTGGCCTATGATCCACAGCAAGACCCTGTCTCTAAGAATTTAAAGAAGCAGTAGCTATATTATACATATATTTTTTCTTTATGTGCATGGGTGTTTTGCCTTCATTTATACCTTGTACAAAGTGTTTGCTGTGTCCAGAGAGACCAGAAGTGTGTATCAGATATCCCAGGACTAAAGTTGCAGATAATTATGAGCTGCCATGTGGGTACTTGGAACTGAAATCGAGTCCTCTGGAAAAGCAGTGAGTGCTCTTAACTGCTGCATCATCTCTCCAGTCCTGAACAAACACTGCTGATATAAAAAAGAATAATAATAATAAATAAATAAAAATTAAAGCATGGTAAAACTTACCAGGCCATTTGAAGTCCTGTATAATGGATGTGTGAATTTCAATAGACACTATAGAAAACTCTTCGAATATAAACCAAAACTGACTTCAGGCCTTTTGTGATCCCAGTCTCCATTCTAGTGACATGTCCAAGATAAATGTTCAACATGTGTAAGGCCAAAGACACTTCCACAGGGCTGTTTATGTCAACCTAAAGATGGGCTAAGTCAGTGTGATAAAATAGAATGTAAACAGCAGCGTCCTTTATATGAAATAACCAGATAGGTGATGAGGTACTCCTGGGTGCTAGTGATTTAATTGTCAAAAATTGGCATGCCATTGTAAATAGAAACATTTCAAAAGTCCCCAGCCTTAGATGAGGAACTACATACCGTCAGTGGCTTCTAAGACAGAAGGATCAGCTTTCTTCAGGAAAGAAAGAACTCTTGGTAAATACATTTATATACAACAACATTGAATGGATTCAATAGCTTGTGTGTGTGTGTGTGTGTGTGTGTGTGTGTGTATGTGAATTATAAATAAAGATAAATTGAGCAAAAGTAATGAGTTATAAAGAGACTTTGGGAAAAATGGGAGGAACTGAAAAGGGGAGAGAGAAGAAGTATATAAATGCAGTACTTGTGTATGAAATTCTCAAAAACTTTTTAATTTTAAGTAAAAAAAATGGATCTTGACAAAAGTGGTAATGATAGTCTTCTCCATATGATGCAAAAATCATAACTATCTCTTCAGATAAAGAATATACAAAAAGTCCTGCAGAAGAAAATATAAAATTTTACATTAGAATGAGTAGGAGAAGAGAGAAGAATCAAGAGCAGTTGGTTATGTCATAGAGGATACTGTAATTTACTACACTTAGTGTTATGCTAAAATTCAAATATAAAATGGACATTCAATACCTGCATTTAGCAAATATATGTAAATAAAAACATATATTATAAAAAGAAAAAATGTCTGAATTAATAGTGGAACATGGGCAGATCTCAAAGGCAGTCTAAGTTTAAAAAGTTCAGTATATGCACCAAATTTCTTTTTTCCATTCCTTGAGGGGCATATAACATATTTCCAGTTTCTGTCTAGTATAAATAAAGCTGCCACAAACATAGTTAAGCAAGTATCATTGTGATATGATAGAGCATCTTTGCTCCAAGAGTTGTATAGCTGGGCTTTGAGGTAGAGCTATTACAAAATTTCTGAGAAACCACCAAACTGATTTCCAAAGTTTTTGGACAAGTTTGTACTTCCACCAGCAAAGGAGGAGTGTTCCCCATGTCTTACATATGTACTAGAATAAGCTGTAATTTGTGTTTTTGATCTTAGAAATTCTGACAGATGTAAAATAGAATCTCAGAGTTGCTTTGATTTGCATTTTCCTGGTAACTAGGAATTAAATAATCATAGTGGAGCATGTGTCCTTTTTTTTTTCTGTTTTAATATTTTTATTCGATATAATTTATTTACATTTCAAATGATTTCCCTTTTCTAGCCCCCCCACTCCCCGAAAGTCCCGTAAGCCCCCTTCTCTTCCCCTGTCCTCCCACCCACCCCTTCCCACTTCCCCGTTCTGGTTTTGCCGAATACTGTTTCACTGAGTCTTTCCAGAACCAGGGGCCACTCCTCCTTTCTTCTTGTACCTCATTTGATGTGTGGATTATGTTTTGGGTATTCCAGTTTTCTAGGTTAATATCCACTTATTAGTGAGTGCATACCATGATTCACCTTTTGAGTCTGGGTTACCTCACTTAGTATGATATTCTCTAGCTCCATCCATTTGCCTAAGAATTTCATGAATTCATTGTTTCTAATGGCTGAATAGTACTCCATTGTGTAGATATACCACATTTTTTGCATCCACTCTTCTGTTGAGGGATACCTGGGTTCTTTCCAGCATCTGGCAATTATAAATAGGGCTGCTATGAACATAGTAGAGCATGTATCCTTATTACATGGTGGGGAGTCTTCTGGGTATATGCCCAGGAGTGGTATAGCAGGATCTTCTGGAAGTGAGGTGCCCAGTTTTCGGAGGAACCGCCAGACTGCTTTCCAGAGTGGTTGTACGAATTTGCAACCCCACCAGCAGTGGAGGAGTGTTCCTCTTTCTCCACACCCTCTCCAACACCTGCTGTCTCCTGAATTTTTAATCTTAGCCATTCTGACTGGTGTAAGATGAAATCTTAGGGTTGTTTTGATTTGCATTTCCCTAATGACTAATGAAGTTGAGCATTTTTTAAGATGCTTCTCCGCCATCCGAAGTTCTTCAGTTGAGAATTCTTTGTTTAACTCTGTACCCCATTTTTAATAGGGTTGTTCGGTTTTCTGGAGTCTAACTTCTTGAGTTCTTTATATATATTGGATATTAGCCCTCTATCTGATATAGGATTGGTGAAGATCTTTTCCCAATTTGTTGGTTGCCGATTTGTCCTCTTGATGGTGTCCTTTGCCTTACAGAAACTTTGTAATGTTATGAGGTCCCATTTGTCAATTCTTGCTCTTAGAGCATACGCTATTGGTGTTCTGTTCAGAAACTTTCTCCCTGTACTGATGTCCTCAAGGGTCTTCCCCAGATTCTTTTCTATTAGCTTCAGAGTGTCTAGCTTTATGTGGAGGTCCTTGATCCATTTGGATTTGAGCTTAGTACAAGGAGACAAGGATGGATCAATTCGCATTCTTCTGCATGCTGACCTCCAGTTGAACCAGCACCATTTGTTGAAAAGGTTATCTTTTTTCCATTGGATGTTTTCAGCCTCTTTGTCGAGGATCAAGTGGCCATAGGTGTGTGGGTTCATTTCTGGAACTTCAATCCTGTTCCATTGATCCTCCTCCCTGTCACTGTACCAATACCATGCAGTTTTTAACACTATTGCTCTGTAGTATTGCTTGAGGTCAGGGATACTGATTTCCCCCAAATTTTCTTTTGTTGCTGAGAATAGTTTTAGCTATCCTGGGTTTTTTGTTGTTCCAGATGAATTTGATAATTGCTCTTTCTAACTCTGTGAAGAATTGAGTTGGGATGTTGATGGGTATTGCATTGAATCTGTATAGTGCTTTAGGCAAAATGGCCATTTTAACTATATTGATTCTACCGATCCATGAGCATGGGAGGTTTTCCCATTTTTTTGAGGTCTTCTTCCATTTCCTTCTTCAGAGTCTTGAAGTTCTTGTCATACAGATCTTTCACATGTTTGGTAAGAGTCACCCCAAGATACTTTATACTGTTTGTGGCTATTGTGAAGGGGGTCATTTCCCTAATTTCTTTCTCAGCCTGCTTATCCTTTGAGTATAGGAAGGCCACTGATTTGCTTGAGTTGATTTTATAACCTGCCACTTTGCTGAAGTTGTTTATAAGCTGTAGGAGCTCTCTAGTGGAGTTCTTTGGGTCACTTAGGTAGACGATCATGTTGTCTACAAATAATGATAGTTTGACTTCTTCCTTTCCAATTTGTATCCCTTTGACCTCCTTATGTTGTCGAATTGCCCGAGCTAGTACCTCAAGTACAATATTGAAAAGATAAGGAGAAAGGGGGCAGCCTTGACTGGTCCCTGATTTCAGTGGGATTGCTTCAAGTTTCTCTCCATTTAGTTTGATGCTGGCTACCGGTTTGCTGTATATTGCTTTTACTATGTTTAGGTATGGGCCTTGAATTCCTGTTCTCTCCAAGACTTTAAGCATGAAAGGATGCTGAATTTTGTCAAATGCTTTTTCAGCATCCAATGAAATGACCATGTGGTTTTGTTCTTTGAGTTTGTTTATGTAGTGGATTGTATTGATGGATTTCCGTATATTGAACCAACCCTGCATTCCTGGGATAAAGCCTACTTGATCATGGTGGATGATCGTTTTGATGTGTTCTTGGATTCAGTTGGCAAGAATTTTATTGAGTATTTTTGCATCGATGTTCATAAGGGAAATTGGTCTGAAGTTCTCTTTCTTTGTTGGATCTTTGTGTGGCTTTGGTATCAGCGTAATTGTGGCTTCGTAGAAGGAATTGGGTAGTGTTCCTTCTGTTTCTATTTTGTGGAATAGTTTGAAGAGTATTGGTGTTAACTCTTCTTTGAAGGTCTGGTAGAATTCTGCACTGAAGCCTGTGCTTTTTTTGGTTGGAAGACTTTCTATGACTCCTTCTATTTCTTTAGGCAATATGGGACTGTTTACATGGTCTAGTTGGTCCTGATTTAATTTTGGTATTTGGTATCTGTCAAGGAAATTGTCCATTTCCTCCAGATTCTCCAGTTGTGTTGAGTACAGGCTCTTGTAGTAGGATCTGATGATTTTTTGGATTTCCTCAGTTTCTGTTGTTATATCTCCCTTTTCATTTCTAAGTTTGTTAATTTGGATACTTTCTCTGTGCCCTTTGGTCAGTCTGGCTAAGGGTTTATCTATCTTGTTGATTTTCTCAAAGAACCAGCTCCTGGTTTTGTTGATTTTTTGTATGGTTCTCTTTGTTTCTACTTGATTGATTTCTGCCCTGAGTTTGATGATTTCCTGCCTTCTACTCCTCCTGGGTGAAATAGCTTCTTTTTGTTCTAGGACTTTCAGGTGTGTCATTAAGCTGGTAATGTATGCTCTCTCCATTTTCTTTTTGGAGGCACTCAGGGCTATGAGTTTTCCTCTTAGCACTGCTTTCATTGTGTCCCATAGATTTGGGTATGTTGTGTTTACATTTTCATTGTGTTCTAAAAAGTCTTTAATTTCTTTCTTTATTTCTTCCTTGACCAAGGTATCATTGAGTAGAGTATTGTTCAGTTTCCACGTGTATGTGGGTTTTCTGTTGTTTCTGTTGCTATTGAAGACCACTTTTACTCCATAGTGATCAGATAGGAGGCATGGGATTAGTTCTATCTTCTTATATTTGTTGAGGTCTGTCTTTTGACCAATTATATGGTCGATTTTGGAGAAGGGACCATGAGGTGCTGAGAAAAAGTATATTCTTTTGTTTTAGGATAGAATGTTCTATATATATCTGTTAAATCTAATTGGTCCAAAGCTTCAATTAGTTTCATTGTGTCCCTGTTTAGTTTCTGTTTTCCTGATCGGTCCATTGAGGAAAGTGTAGTGTTGAAGTCACCCACAATTATTGTGTTAGGTGCAATGTGTGCTTTTAGTCTTAATAAAGTTTCTTTTACGAAAGAGGGTGCCCTTGCATTTGGGGCATAGATGTTCAGGATTGACAGTTCTTCTTTTTGTATTTTTCCTTTGACCAGCAAAAAGTGTCCCTCAGGGTCTCTTTTGATGACTTTGGGTTGAAAGTCAATTTTATCTGATATTAAAATGGCTACTCCAGCTTGTTTCCTGAGACCATTTGCTTGTAAAATTGTCTTCCAGCCTTTTACTCTAAAGTAGTGTTTGTCTTTGACCCTGAGGTGTGTTTCCTGTAAGCAGCAAAATGTAGGGTCCTGTTTACGTATCCATTCAGTTAGTCTGTGTCTTTTTATTGGGGCATTAAGTCCATTGATGTTAAGAGATATTAAGGAATAGTGATTGTTACTTCCTATCATTTTTGACGTTATTTTTTAAATTTGAATGCTTAACTTCTTTTGGGTTTGATGAAAGGTTACTATCTTGCTTTTTCCAGAGTGAAGTTTCCCTCCTTGTATTGGTGTTGTCCTCCTATTATCCTTTTTAGGGCTCGGTTTGTGGATAGATATTGGGTAAACTTGGTTTTGTCGTGAAATATCTTAGTTTCTTCATCTATGGTGATTGAGAGTTTTGCTGGATATAGTAGTTTTGGTTGGCATTTGTGTTCTCTTAGAGTCTGCATGAGATCTGCCCAGGACCTTCTAGCCTTCATAGTCTCAGGTGAAAAGTCTGCTGTGATTCTGATAGGTCTTCCTTTATATGTTACTTGGCCTTTTTCTCTTACTGCCTTTAGTATTCTTTCTTTGTTTAGAACATTTGGTGTTTTGATTATTATGTGATGGGAAGTATTTCTGTTCTGGTCCAGTCTGTTTGGAGTTCTGTAGGCTTCTTGTATATTCATGGGCATCTCTCTCTTTAGGGTAGGGAAGTTTTCTTCCGTAATTTTATTGAAGATATTTGCTGGCCCTTTACGTTGTAAATCTTCACTCTCATCTATGCCTATAATCCTTAGGTTTGGTCTTCTCATTGTGTCCTGGATTTCCTGGATATTTTGGGTTACAAGCTTTTTGCATTTTGCATTTTCTTTAACTGTTGAGTCCATGGTTTCTATGGAATCTTCAGCATCTGAGATTCTTTCTTCTATCTCTTGTATTCTGTTGTTGATATTTGCATCTCTGTCCCCTGATTTCTTCCCAAGGCTTTCTATCTCCAAAGTTGTCTCCCTTTGAGTTTTCTTAGTTGTTTCTACTTCTGATTTTAGATCCTGGATGGTTTTGCTTAGCTCCTTCACTTGCTTGTTTGTGCTTTCCTGTAATGCTTTAAGAGATTTTTGTGTTTCCTCTTTCATTACCTCAGCCTGTTGACCAAAGTTCTCCTGTATTTCTTTAAGAGATTTTTGTGTTTCGTCTTTCATGACCTCAGCCTGTTGACCAAAGTTCTCCTGTATTTCTTTAAGTGTTTTTTGCATTTCCTCCTTGTTGGCTTTTGTATTCTCCTGTGTTTCCCTTGCAAGGGCTTCTAACTTTTGATCCATTTTCTCCTGAATTTCTTTAAGTATGTCCTTCATGTGTTCCTGTACCAGCATCATGACCAGTGATTTTAAATCCAAATCTTGTTTTACTGGTGTGATGGGGTATCCAGTACATGTTGGTAGAGGAGAATTGGGTTCAGATGTTGCCATATTGCCTTGATTTCTGTTAGTGACGTTCCTGCGTTTGCCTTTTGCCATCTAGTTCTCACTGGTGTTAGCTTGTCTTGTCAGTGCTGGACTCACCAGTGCAAGCTGCCCCTTCCCAGCTGGCCTCTGGTGCACAGCTTACCTCCTGCACTGCTTGTAGACAGGGTGCTGGTGCCCAGGCTGTTCAGATCCCAAAGCAGGCACCCGAAGGCTCCTGCTGGGGCCCGCTGGATTCACTGGAGCACACTGACTTCTCCCAGCTGGCCGCCCGGAAGCCCAGCTAGCCTCTTGCAGGACCCGGAGGTGTGGTGCGGCCGCCCAGGCTGATCTGGATCCGGAAGCGGAGAGAGTTGAGCTGAGGGCTTCCGCCTGAGGCCTTGCCCCAGATTGTGTCTGTGGACCAGATGGAGCCCGTGTGCACCCCCAGGGAGTGCCGAAGGTGTATGCTGCTGTGACCTCCCCTGTGTTCTGCTCACTCCGCTGGGCAGCCGATACGCAAACCGGGCTGGCGCACACGAGGTTAGCCTGGCCGCCCAGGCCCTGAGTCCAGGCAAAAGCCTGGGAGGCCAAGGTCCGAGCCAAGTTCCCATAGGGCTATGACTGTTAATTGGGTCCGCCAGGTGACTAGGATGGCGGGCGTGCGCGCCCATGCTCCCTGAAAGCGCCGGGAGAGTCTGCTGTGCTAACAACCTCCTGGGCGGGTTGACTCACAGATGGCCCACCGAGCCGCCCAGTTCTTGGGGTCAGCCCTGTGCCTTTTGGGGCCTAGACCCCCGCTTTGTTAGCCTCAGGCTATGCCTGTTACAGGTCTGCCCGCCAGAGCTCTCTGTCGTCCTGCAGGCAAAATGGCAGGGCGCACGCAGGCCTGGGCAAAAAACCTCCTGGCTGGGTTGGCACCCCGATGGCCCCCCGACCAGCCCAGCAATGCCTGTCGGGCTCAGACCACCGCGGTGTTGGCCTCGGATTATGTTTGTGTACCTCAGTCTGTCTGATCCCTGGAGCCCGAAACCAAGATGGATGCACCTCTCCTGACTGGTGGGAGGCCGAGTTCTGAAGTGGCTTCCGTGCAGGAAAGGTGCCGCACAACTGCAGCTGCTTGCCGCCCGGCTGGTCAGCGAAGGTCTGTGGTCGTGGGCGCAGGGCCTAATTGGACCCTGTGTCACCTTGGTTCCACTGCTGATGGCCCTTCAGCTGGACCAGCCACTGCTGCACTGCCGCCGCCGCCGCCGCCGCCCCTTCCTGCAGCAGAGCATGTGTCCTTATTACATGTTGGAGCATCTTCTGGGTATATGCCCAGGAATGGTATAGTTGGGTCCTCAGGTAGTGCTATGTCCAACTTTCTGAGGAACTACCAACTTGATTTCTAGAGTGGTTTTACCAGCTTGCAATCCCACCAGAAATGGAGGAGTGTTCCTCTTTCTCCACATCCTCTCCAGCATCTACTGTCCCCTAAGTTTTTGATCTTGGATAGTCTGACTGGTATGAGATGGAATCTCAGGGTTGTTTTGATTTGCATTTCCCTGATGATTAAGGATGTTGAACATTTCTTTAGCAGTCTTATTTATAATAGCCAGAAGCTGGAAAGAACTCAGAAGTCCCTTAACAGAGGAATGGATACAGAAAATGTGGTACATTTACATGGTAGAGTACTACTAGTTATAAAAAACAATGGATTCATGAAATTTTTAGGCAAATGGATGGAGCTAGAAAATATCATCCCAAGTGAGGTAACCCAATCACAAAAGAACATACACAGTATGCACTTGCTGATAAGCAGATATTAGCCCCAAAGCTCTGAATATCCAAGACGAAACTCACAGACCACATGAAGCTCAAGAAGAAGGAAGACCAAAGTATGGATAGTTTGATCCTTATTGGAAAGAAGATCAAAATAGCTATGGCTCAAAGCCAACCAATAAACTGAGCATAGGGTCCCCAATGGTTCAACTAGAGAAAGGACCAAATGAACTGAAGAGATTTACAGTCCCTTAGGAGGAACAATAATATGTATCAACCAGTACCCCCACCAGAGGTCCCAGGGACTAAACCACAAACCACAGAGTACACATGGAGGGACCCATGGCTCCAGCTACATATGTAGCAGAAGATGGACATTTCAGACATCAATGAGCGAGGCCATTGGTCCTGTGAAGGCTCAAGGCCCCAGAGTAGAGGAATGGCAGTCAGGAAAGTGGGCAGTGGGGGGGTTGGTGAGCAGGGGGAGGAGGGATGGGATAGGGGATTTTCAGAGGGGTAACGAGGAATGGGAATGCCATTTGAAATGTAAATAAAGCAAATATCTAATATAAAAACTAATCAATTAAATAAAAACTTCAGTATAAAGGCTACACATCCTTGATTCCATATGCTATTGCCTAAATTTGTCTTTCTTTGAAACCCATAAGTTGAAACTTAATCCCCTTTGTGATGAGGTTCAGAAGTTGTGTCTTTAGAAGATGATTGTATCATGAGGTCAAAGTATTCATGAGAAATCTATGCTTTTATGATACAATCCTGAGAGAGAACTCCCAACTCCTCCAAAGTGAGGTGGTTTCATAGGAAAGTGCCATATTTCATCCTCAGAACAAGTCATCATTGAACCTTGTGTATTAGTTAATCTTTTTTCTATTGTGCATAATTAAAATTATATGGGAGAATTTCATACACAAATACTGCATGTACTGGCTGGTTTTATGTGTCAACCTGACACAAGCTGGAGATATCACAGAGAAAGGAGCCTTCTTTGAAGAAAAACCTCCATGAGATCCAGCTGTAAGGCATTTTCTCAATTAGTAATCAAGGACAAGATGGACCATTGTGGGTGGTGCCATCCCTAGGCTGGTAGTCTTGGGTTCTATAAAAAAAAAAAAAAAAAAAAAAAAAAAAAAAAGAACAAGCTGAGCAAGCCAGGGGAACAAGCTAGTAAGAAACATCCCTCCATGGCCTTTGCTTCAACTCTTGTTTCCTGACCTGCTTGACTTCCTTTGGTGATGAATAGCAATGTGGAAATGTAAGGTGAATAAATCCTTGTCTCTCCAACTTGCTTCTTGGTCATGATGTTTGTTCAGGAATAGAAACCCTGACTAAGAGACTGAATTTATATATTCATTTCTATCCTTTCTTTCCTCTATTCTGCAATTCCTCCTAATTACCACCCAACTCATTATCACATTCAGGATTTCTTTGATGATAATGTAAATGTAATATTCATGTATGGAATTCTTAAATAATAAATGAAATGCCGACACATATGTCTATATGAATATATATTTTTAATTTGTTCTGGTGTTGCTAATATGCATATTTGTTTAGTTTGTGTCTTATGACTTAGTGCTTCATTGCCGTGAAGAGACACCATGACCAAGCCAATTCTTAAAAAGGAAAACATTTAATTGGGCCTGGCTTACATTTTCAGAGGTTTAGTCCATTACCATCATGGTAAGAAGCATGGTGGCATGCAGGCAGATATAGTGTAGAGAGATCACTGAAAGTTCAATATCTGGCTCCACAGAAAGCATGCAGGGAACTGGCTTGAGCTTTTGGGACCACAAAGTCTACTACCTATTTACATAGTTCCTCTAACAATGGCACACCTACTCCAAAAAGGACACAATTCCTAATAGTTTCTCTCCTTATCGATCAAGTATTCAAAGACATGTACTGATAGGGGCTGTTCTTATTTAGACCACCACCATTGGCCACCTAAGATTGGATAACCTCTCAGGTGCCTCATCCTTTGAGAAGATTGATCCTTCCTTTGTCAACAACAACTAATTGCCTGTAGCTCTTCATCTAATGGTAAGACTTTGTGAGATTTTTTTTTTCTATCCCCGTTGGCATGTTAAATGATGCTGTCATTTTCAGCTATATTCTTGATATTTCATGGGTATGGCTTCCTTGCCATGAATAGAAGGCCCTACCTAATGCCAGACAGTCTGGTCTTCTGGCTTTAAAAATATTCTCATTCCTATATTCTATGATGTCCCTGAGTCTTAGGTATATGGTGTCTTGTAGATGAATGACCTGGGTCTGTCCCTGTTGTAGCAATAACTGACTGAGCCATCTAAATGGAAAAGGGCTGTGGGACCACAGATTCAGAGATTTCATTAAGTCATAGTTCTAGAAAAGCTCTGTGGTAGGAGCAGCTCTATCCTTGGCATCAGGAATATGCAGTGGGAAACAGGGGGCTGTTACCAGAGGAAGATATATCCTTTAAAGTCTTGCTTCTACAGAAATACTTTCACACCCAGGCTTCACCTAAAAGCTGCACAGTCTTCAAAATAGCATGACCCACTTGTAGTAAGCATTCACATGGGCCTGTGAGGGGCAATCCAGATTCCAGCCATAGAACCTTGAGTCTGCCAGAACATGAGTCTTGCTTTTTCCATCTTCTTGGCAATGTGAAAAATAAATTGTGGTTGTTTATAAGCCTTGGTTGTCTACTTGATGCTATTTTGTGATAACCAGTCTAAATGAACTCCTGTGGTTTATATAAAATACCAAGAATAAAAGTTGAGAGAGACACAAACTGTGACTTCTCTTCCCTGGGATTTCTGATTCGTTCATTTCCTTTTACAAATACTTTTGAAAAATATTGTTAAAAGCCACTTGGAACATGGTGTTATACAAACAAGTGAGTTCATCAGTAGATGTGACTGTGTGGTTTGTGAGTGATATAGAGAGAAGTGAATAAAGAGACAGGAGGACGGAGGGGAGGCAATTTGCTACTTATATTACAAGATCTAATTTTACCCTTCCAGCTATGTGTGAGAAAATGTGTTTTAGCCTAACCTCATATAGATACAAATAAGAGCGGATTGCCTTCATGGATGCCAATGGGTTACTATGGGGAGGAACAAGTTTTTATCTGGACAGTGCCAAAGTTTTCCAGCTACATATTTTCTGCCTATTTTTGTATGAATAATGTCTAGAAATTTTAGATCCACTTGTTTTGGACAGTGCAACTACATGATCCTTTGGCATTTAGGGCTTGTCACACTCCAGATTCTGTAATCAAAACAGCCACATTTATCTGAACATCATCCAATGAACTGTATTTTTGTCTCCCTTTTAAGTCTAGTCTATCAAACACTGATTTATGGCACACCATCTAGAGGTTTGTTGGTTTTTTTTTCTTTTTTAGAGATTCCGCAGTCTTGGAATTTCATAATTGAACCAAATCAATTTTCATGCAGTGTCAATAGACCAAAAATTCACTCTAAACCCAATTAACTCTAGTCTGATAGTTTGGCTTGAAATGAGGACCTTAAATGCACCTAACAATTGACAGCAGATCTCTCTGTTACCCATCCATAAACAACTGCATACGTGAATGATTTTCCTTTGGAATACTGTGTGAGCATTGTGGAATAATTATAATACTTTGTTAGATATTAAAAATCTTTGAAAATGGAGATGAAGATATAACAGCAAAGAAGTCTGTGTATTTTCCTCTACTTCTCAATAACTGTAAGCCCTAGAATGCTTTGCTTAAGAGTACAAGGGTCTACTCCCCACATAATTTTGCTATGAGCATAACATTTCTTCTTTTTGAATATTTGTAAGCCTTCCTATTTAGCACCTGCTCAAACTTCCCCTCTAACCCAAATTTTGGGGAGCACAAATGTCTTTCTGGCCGGAGTTTCACCTTTACCTCTAAGTGCTTTGAATTCAGTTTTTCTCAACTCACCATAGGTCAGCTTACTTGTTCACAGAAAACCTGTTCTTCAGCAGAAATATTAATGTTGTCAGCCCTCACGTGATCTGTGACCACTCCTAGCAAGCATCTGTCTACTGCTGGCACTCACAGCAATGCCTTCTATGAAAACTCTGTATCTAATATAAAAGCACTGTATATCAGGGCCCCCCAGAGGTGCTATTCATCAATATAACCAATACACTTACATGCTGTAGGAACAGGTGTTTGCATTATAGTGACTTCTCAGATTTCTTAAAGGGGAAACTATATTTTTCCATTCTCCCTTTCTCTGTTTTTTCTGCTCCTGATAACTTCTAATTATATTTTTTGGTAATTTTTTGCTTTTTGTCTACTAGGCAGTCAAGTAGGTTTATTCACAAAGCATAAATAAAAGCTGAATATTTACTAAAAGGTTTTCTCAAAAACTTAGCTGCTTTGGGAATTTCCACAAAAAAACTACCTTTTTGAGCTGGAAAGAAAACACAGATATTAGTTTTTATTGATACTAAGAACTTAATTGTTGTTTATTCCCTGTAAGGCTGCAGACCTTCATTAGAATATTCATTTTTTGTATTAACAAACTTATGATCAATCCTAGACATAGAATGAGACTGGACTAGGAGAGAGTAGGAGAAAGAAAAAGTGCAGTGGAAAGAGAGAGAATAGAAGAGCAAAAAGAAAAGAAGAATGAGTAAGAAAACAAATTTGCTTGTAGTGGTCTTTCCCTAACAGCCCAAGAGATGTGAAGGGGGATAGTAAAAAGTACTTTGTAGAAGTGATATTTTCTTGCAATGTCGAGGGGTCCTATGTGCTTCACCTCCGCTAAGGAAAATACAAATTACAGAGGCAAAACTCCTTGGAAGATAATAAGGGCTTCCCAACCCAGTAAACATCATCTGTGACACCCAAGATAGATCTCTGTTATTTTAATTACCTTAAAGGCAATGCTGCTTGAGATTTAACCTTGGTTCTGAGGGAAAGCCACAGGGACACATTTTCTAATAGCAGCACAATTTCCAAATAGCTTTCCAGGAAATTCTGCTGCTCTGTTTGATCAACTTTTAAGTCAAGAAATTTAAGATACTTTTTAATGAGTTCTCTTGTACTAGGCCAGGATGTTGTTATGATCCCTTTGCATTTAGTGGCAGCCAGTGAACAAAACAATAGTCTTTCTTCCTGTGCCATCTTCAAAATTCCTTAATAGGAAACATTTTATGCATTCCTCATGTGAATGTGTTCAGGACAAGTCTTTACATAACTGAAATACAGAATTCACCCCAAGAGCCATTCTATACAATGAGAATTACCAAGGAGAAGACATTCCTCAAAGACCTTTTGCTGGCGATTCCTTGGGGAACACTTGGGAGAACCACATTCCCAAATTGTGCTGATATTCTGAGACATCATCTGCACTTCTTGGATATGGATCACAATAGAGAATGAAGAAAAGGTTCATGGAAGAAAAAGTGATAAAAATTCAGTGAGAGAGAAAAATGTTAAAAGGGAAGAGAGAACAGAATCCCCTCACTAATAACCAACATATCAAAGGTTCATTTGTTTTCTACCTTTTACTCCCCAGACAGCAATTCCATTCTGTACAACTGATAACTTGAAAGCATAACCCTGCCAGCTGAGAAAAATTGGGGGGATGGGGGATGGGGAAAAACTTTGTACATTCTTTCACACAGCCAGAACTTGTACCTTGTGGATGCAAATAATGCTAACATCTCTCAATGTTACCTTATTTCCTCATCATTTCAGAGAAACTATATTCTGAAGGAAGATTTTCTTTCTTTTTGGCTCTACCTAAGTACCATCATTTCTTCACAGTGAAGAAGCCCTGGCCTTTCTTCATTTTTGCAGTCACTGTTCAACCATCCCCCCTTTTAGCAAAGAAAGCACCATCTTCAGCCTATAGCCTGCTAGTCACATGCACTGATCCTATTTTTCTTGGAGGCCTTTCCTTCTAGAGCCATCCAGTGATCTCTGATATCTTCTTGAATGTATTTGAATCTGAGATTAGAGACATGTTTTCACAGTGTCATCTGCTAATTACCATCACAACTTTACATGTGTGTGGGAAGCTGTGAGCCATTGAGGAACTAGGACCAAGATATATCTCAGCCAAGAAGTACCCCAACAATTACTTTTGCCAGGTATCCCAGCAACCCAGTGATTCCTAAATGAAGTAATATCTCATAACTTCCAAGAAGCGAGAAAAAAGTCTATTTTCTCTATCAATTGACACAGAATTCATAAAGTCATATCAACAGGAAAATAAAGAGTAAAAATGAAAGTGCAGCTGACTCACACCTGCTTGTCCTAAGAAGGGTCTTTTGCGAAGCTTTGTTTCCTTTGGGACATCCTAATGTTGGGACAGAGGACAAATTTTTTCTCATTTTTTTTCTTTACCGTCCTTTCATATGAGGGTACTTTTTTTTTTTATTTTACAGTCCAGTCGTTACCCATTTCAGGTCTGCCCTCCCAGTTCCAAATCTCATTCCTTTCCCACTGTCTCCAAGAGAATCTCCTCCAAAACTCCTACCCCCATCGTGGGACTCAAGTCTCTGGAGGGTTAGGGACATCTCTCACTGAAGCCAAGCTATGCAGTCCTCTGCTGGTATGTGTTGAGAGCTTCTGACCAGCTAGTATATGCTTCCTGGTTGGTGGATCAGTGTCTGAGAGATCTCAGGGGCTTGGGTTAGTTGAGACTGCTGGTCTTTCTATAGGGTTGCCCTGCTCCTCAGCTTCTTCTAGCCTTTCCCTAATTTAACCACAGGGTTCCCCAGCTACAGTCCATTGATTGGCTGTCTCAGTCAGCTGCTTTTTGGGCCTCTTAGAGGTCAGTCATGCTAAGCTCCTGTCTGTAAGACACAATAGAATCAGCAATAGTGTCAGGCCTTGGATCCTCCCCCTTGAGATGGATCCCAATTTGAGATTACCATTGTATCTCCTTTCCCTCAGTCTCTTCTCCACTTTTGTCCCTGTACTTCTTTAAGACAGGAACAATTCTGGGTCAGTGTTTTTGACTGTGGGATGGCAGCCCCATTCCTTCACTTGACGCCCTGTTTTTCTACTGTCTACTAGAGGTGACAAGATCCCTTTACCCACTGTTGGGAATTTCACCTATAGTCCCTCTCTTTGAGTCCTCAGAGTCTCTCACCTCCCAGGTCTCTGATATATTCTAGAGCATTCCCCACCTCCCACTCCTCCAAAGTTGCATATTTCCATTCTTTTCACTAGTCCTCAGGGATTCTCTCCTGTAACCTGCCCACCCCCAATACCAAATGAGGGCACTTTTTTAAAAAAATGAATTTCCAATTAAACATCCCATAGTATAGTGATCCACACTAAAAATTGGCTGTTTTTTGTCTTTGAGACCTGTAAACAAAATTAAGGTTCCTTGAAGCAATCTATAACTGCCCTTTTCCAGGCACTGAAGGTAATTATTAGCAGGCCAATTTCTGGGGCAAAGGAAGGGAGAAAGCCAAGTTACATCTTGCTGTGTGACAAGAACAGCCTTGCTTTTCATTTCACGCAAAAGCAGAACAGATCAGTGGTCTAGTTGGCTTTCCAAATGAAAATGAAAAGCCAGTGGAGATATCTTCAAATCCAGTTCTTCAGCCAAAAGTGTTAGACTGGAATTTATAAGGTCAAAGAGGATAGATTCTCCTCATGAAGGAATGAGGCAAGATTTGGACAACTTGTCCTTCTATTTCTTTCAGTGAAAACACCTTCTTTTCATGAGAAATATTTTATTACCATGGAAAGTAAATGATCAAAATTCAGTCCTAACTCTATCTTTTTTCAGTTCTGATCCATATATTGGATGAGTTAATGTCTGCCAAACATTCCCTCCCAATGCCTTCTGGATTTTGAAGTATTCGAACTATCATGCCTTCCTGATGTAATTAGATTTTGTAATGGAATCGTGTAAGAACCTGTTCAGTTATTTTAATATATTCTATTTTCTCTTAGCTTCTCCTAATCTGTAAATACAAATTTTATCTCTGTTTTCTTTTAAGTCTGACTTCTTCATATTTCCTTTTCTGGAGATGAAGAGGAGGTTCTTAATTTTGCTTCTACAACTTGTACTTGTAAGAAATTCTTTCAAATCAAATCCCTGAGGGAGACATCCACTCCAACAGCTTGAACCCACTCTTCTTTCAGGTCTTCAGAGAATCCCCTTTCAAATAAAGCCCTCAGTATCTTTGAGCATCAAGTAACAACTTAAATAGAAAGAATTTGTATACCTACACTTTTGCTCTTTTAACAAAACATTGCCACCAACTTTGGCATCAAAAGAAAAAAATATTTTATTCTGTTACTTGATTCTGAGATACGAGTTATCTTAGCAATGTGAAGCACCCTTCCTAGCTCATGTGTTTATTGAATCTCCTTACAAACCATCAGTTGGCACCTATGCTCCATATTTTTGTCATGTTTTCATCTCCTCATTAAGTGGTAATCCTCACGAAGATAAACATTTTTATCTGTTTTTGATCACAACTGTATAATCGATACCCAGCACAAGGGTTTCTCACATTCTCTACATTCAATAAATAAATATTCATTAAATGCATTTCAGGACATTAATTATCCATTACATTAAGTCACTGAAGGGCACAAATGGCATCTTGACACTGGCACTTAGATGCAGCAGAGGGTATAGGATCTCTAATGTCAGCTCGGGTTAATGTCACTTTTATGATCCAGGTAAGGACAGTCTAGTAGTTTGTTCTCCTCATTCTAGTGAGGAGGAAAGACACTCCTTTATTTCCAACTGCTCCTAATTCTAATAAGGGGAAGGACATATTACCATGTGAGTGAGACACTCTAAACACCTGTGCCCACTTGGTCTTGGGTCACCTAGGCATGTTCTATTCTGAAACACAAGAAGCCAGAGTTTGCAAGCTTTTACAATCACACATACAGGGTAATTAGAAGTGTAAAGAAACAATGCATGAAACAAATGGCAAAATTAAATTTTAGAGACAACTGTTCTGAAAAAAAATTGTGACAAATTTTTCTTCTTGTCTGAAATTTCTCCAGAGTTTTATTTGTTTGACTATCACAAGCAACTGGTAGAAAAATCAGAGCAAATCCCTGTGGCCGAGGTTACTTAGGGCTTAGTTTGGGAGGGAATCTAGAAGGTAAGACATGTTTAACATTTAATATTTCATAATAACATATTTAGACATGCCTTGATCATATCTACATCAATCTTCCCAGTAAATTATTTTAGATTCACAACCTACCATGGATCCCTAAACATTTTCTTATCTTTATTTTAATAATACATGGAGTTTTATTTATGCTGCTCTCAACTCAATGAATGTGGAGCAATTCCTCTGCCATCTTCGCTCCCAGATTGACCAGACAGGCAACAGCAGGTACACAGAGATATCCTGAGGTTAACATTGCTCGGGACATAGCCCACCAGGCTTTTGCCTGCGCCCAAGGACTGGGCAGGTCTGCAGGTCATCTGTGTGCCAGCCCTGTCCTAGGACATTTGCCCTGCAGAGTGATCAGCACTTGGAGGGGGTCCCTGTAGCTTCCACCATCTTCACTCCTAGACAGACCAGGCAGGCAGCACCAGGTACACAGAGTCAACCCGAATATGACATTGCTTAGGGCAAGGCACACCAGGGCTCCAATGGCACACAAGAGTAGGGTAGCCCATCATAAATCTGTGCCAGGGGAAACCCAGTCATCCAGTGTTATGGAAACAGCTTTACAGGTGCACAGGAGGCTCAAGCACC
This sequence comes from Apodemus sylvaticus, assembly GCF_947179515.1. NCBI lineage: Eukaryota > Metazoa > Chordata > Mammalia > Rodentia > Muridae > Apodemus > Apodemus sylvaticus. Next base: position 120,873,106 of record NC_067476.1, read on the forward strand.
AGTCAGTGACAACAGGACCAACTAACACCAGAGACAACCAGATGGCAAAAGGCAAATGTAGGAATGTTCCTAACAGAAAGCAAGACAATATGGCAGAATTTGAACCCAATTCTCCAACAACAGCAAGTCCTGGATACCCCAAAACACCAGAAAAACAAGATGTGGATTTAAAATCACTGGTCATGATGCTATTAGAGGATTACAAGAAGGACATAAATAAATCTCTTAAAGAAATACAGGAGAACATGAATAATATAGAAGCCCTAACAAAGGAAACACAAAAATCACTTAAAGAAATTCAGGAGAATATGGGTCAACAGATAGAAGCCAATAGGGAGGAAACACAAAATTTAATTAAAGAAATGCAGGAGAACTTGGGTCAACAGGCAGAAGTCATGAAAGAGGAAACACAAAAATCTCTTAAAGAATTAAAGAAAAACACAAACAAACAAATGAAGGAACTGAGCAAAACCATCCTGGATCTAAAAACAGAAGTAGAAACAACTAAGAAATCACAAAGGGAGACAACTTTGTAGATAGAAAACCTTGGGAAGAAATCAGGAGCCATAGATGCAAATATTAACAACAAAATACAAGAAATGGAAGAAAGAATCTCAGATGCCAAAGATACCATAGAAACCATTGACTCAACAGTCAAAGAAAATGCAAAATGCAAAAAGCGTGTACCCAAAACATCCAGTAAATCCAGGGCACAATAAGAAAACCAAACCAAAGGATTATAGGTATAGATGAGAGTGAAGATTTACAGAGTGAAGATTGCCAGCAAATATCTTCAACAAAATTATGGAAGAAAATTTCCCTAACCTAAAGAGAGAGATGCCCTCGAATATACAATAAGCCTACAGAACTCCAAACAGATTGGACCAGAACAGAAATACCTCCTGTTACATAATAATCAAAACCCCAAATGTACTAAACAAAGAAAGAATATTAAAGGCAGTAAGAGAAAAAGGCCAAGTATCATATAAAAGAAGACTTATCAGAATTATACAAGACTTCTCATCAGAAAACATGAAAGCTAGAAGATCCTGGGTAGATCTCATACAGACTCTAAGAGAACACAAATGCCAGCTAAGACTACTATACTCAGCAAAACTCTCAATCACCATAGCTGGAGAAACCAAGAAATTCAATGATAAAACCAAATTTACACAATATCTTTCCACAAAACTAGCCCTACAAAGGATAATAGGTGGAAATGCCAATACAAGGAGGGAAACTACACCATGGAAAAAGCAAGATAATAACCTTCTTTCATCAAACCAAAAAGAAGATAACCACTCAAATATAAAAATAACATCAAAAATAAGAGGAAGTTATTATCTATCTGTTATTTTTATATCTGTTACCTTAAAATCTCTTTACATCAATGAATGCAATTCCCCAATAAAAAGACATAGACTAACAGACTGGATACATAAGCAGGACTCCATATTTTGCTGCATATAGGAAACACACCTCAGTGTCAAAGACAAACACTACCTCAGAGGAAAAGGCTGGAAATTTTAAAAGGAAATGGTCTCAGGAAACAAGTCAGAGTAGCCATTCTAATATCAGATAAAATTAACTTTCAACCTAAAGTCATCAAAAGAGACATGAAGGACACTTCTGACTGGTCAAAGGAAAACTCCACCAAGAAGAACTCTCAATTCTGAACATCTATGCTCCAAATGCAAGGGCACCCTCACTCATAAAAGAACTTTACAAAAGCTCAAAGCACACATTGCACCTAACACAATAATTATGGGTGACTTCAACATTCCATTCTCTTCAATGGACCAAGCAGAAAAACTGCAACTAAACACGGACACAGTGAAACTAATTGAAGCTTTGGACCAACTGGATTCAACAGGTATATATAGAATATTTCATCCTAAAGCAAAAGAATATACCTTTTTCTCAGCACCTCATGGTACCTTCTCCAAAATCGAACATATAATTGGTCACAAGACAGACCTCAACAGATATAAGAAGATCAAACTAATCCCATGCCCCCTATCAGATAACTATGAAGTAAGAGTGTTCTTCAATAACAACAAAAACAAGAGAAAGTCCACATACACATGGAAGCTGAACAATACTCTACTCAATGATACCTTGGTCAAAGAAGAAATAAAGAAAGAAATCAAAGACTTTCTAGAATTTAATGAAAAGGATGACACAACATACTCAAATCTATGGGACACGATGAAAGCAGTGCTAAGAGGAAAACTCATAGCCCTGAGGGCCTCCGAAAAGAAACTGGAAAGAGCATAAGGTGCTTTTCAGCCATTCGAAATTCTTCAAGTAAAAATTCTTTGTTTAGCTCTGTACCCCAATTTTAATAGGGCATTTAATAGCCAAATATTTTAATATTTTTCTCTCTAGAGTCTACTTTTATGAGTTCTTTTTATATATTGGATATTAGCCCTCTGTCGGATGTAGGGTTAGTGAAGACCTTTTCCCCAATTTGTTGGTTGCTGTTTTGTCCTTTTGACAGTGTCCTTCACCTTAGAGAAACTTTGTAGTTTAAAGAGTTCCCATTTTTCAATTCTTGATCTTAGAGCATAAGCTATTGGTGTTCTGTTCAGGAAATGTTCCCCTATACCCATGTGTTCAATGTTCTTCCCCAGTTTCTTTTCTATTAGTTTCAGTGTGTCTGGTTTTATGTGGAGGTCCTTCAACCATTTGGAGTTGAGCAATTCTCAAATTCATCTGGAATAACAAACAAAACAAAACAAAAACAAAACAAAACAAAAAAAACAGAATAGCTAAAACTATTCTCAACAGTAAGAGAACTTCTGGGAGAATTAGTATCCTGGACCTCAAGCAGTACTACACAGCAATAGTGATAAAAACTGCATGGTATTGGTACAGTGACAGGCAGGTAGATCAATGGAAATGAATTGAAGAACCAGAAATGAACCCACACCTTATGGTCACTAATTTCCCCTCCAAAAAAACCCCTATCCCAGCCCCCTCTTCATCCCATGCTCACTAACCCACCCACTCCTGCTTGCCTGTCCTGACATTCCCCTACACTGGGGCATTGATCCTTCATAGGACCAAGGACCTCTCTTCTCATTGATATCCAACAAGGCCATCCTCTGCTGCATATGCAGCTGAAGACATGGGTCCCATCATGTGTACTCTTTGATTGGTGGTTTAGTCATTAGGGATCTCAGGGAGTACTGGTTGGTTCATATGTGGTTCCTCCTATGGGGCTGCAAACCCCTTCAGCTCCTTGGGTCCTTTCTCCCCCTTTTGGGACCCTGTGCTCAGTCCAATGGATGGTTTTGAGCATCCTCTTCTGTATTTGTCATGCACTGGCAGAGCTTTTCAGGAAATAGCTATATTAGCTTCCTGTCATCAAGTACTTGTTGGCATCCACAATAGTGTTTGTTTTTGGGAGCTGTATATGGGATGGATCCCCAGGTGGGGCAGTCTCTGGATGGCCTTTCCTTATGTGTCTGCTCCACATTTTGTCTCTGTATCTCCTCCCATGGCTATTTTGATTCCCCCTTCTAAGAAGGACCAAAGTAGCCACACTTTGGTCTTCCTTCTTGAGCTTCACATGGTCTGTGAATTGTACCTTGGGTATTTCAAGCTACTGTGCTAATATTCACTTATCAGTGAGTGCATACCATGTGTTTGTTTTGTGATTGGGTTACCTCACTCAGGATGATATTTTCTAGTTTCACGTTTTTGCCTAAGAATTTTATGAATTCATTGTTTTTTAATAGCTGTGTAGTATTCCACTGTGTAAATGCACCAGATTTTTTGTATCCATTCCTCTGTTGAGGGACATCTGGGTTCTTTCCAGCTTCTGGCTATTATAAATAAGGCTGCTATGAACATAGTGATGCATGTATCCTTATTACATGTTGGAGCATCTTCTGGCTATATGCCCAGGAGTGGTATAGCTGGGTCCTCAGGTAGTACTATGTACAATTTTCTGAGTATGGTTTCACGCATCCATTTTCCACCATGACAATAAACTATCTAGAGTCATGGACTGTCTCTTTTCATCAAAATCCACCATGAGGAGCCATGAAGAAGGCCTTTCTCTACTGAGCTGCAGTCTAATCTGTAGAAGGCCTCTTTGCTCTCCTAGCCACAACCTCCCCCAAGCCTGCAGCCATCAAGCCAAGGACAGCCTCCACTGGGACAAGCAGGACTTCCCCTTTCCCCTGGCCCTGGGCTAGATGCTGTCCCCAGACTGCAGGTCCCTGACTCTGTTTTCTGCTTTCTGTGACTCCCAGCAGTGCCTAGATGTCTTAGATTCTGAGAACCTCACAGCCCACCCTCATCTCAGGCCTGGGGGACTCCTGAGCCAGCTTTCCTATGTCTCAGATTGTGCTTTCCCAATCTGGAGCAGTGTCTAGCCCCTTCCCTATAGCCAAGCACCTACCTCTACAGCAGCAAGTTCCACCTCCCCAAGGGTGGTGTGGGCCTACAATCCTACAGAAGACTAGGGTTTGTCACTGCTGGAATCATCTTAGTAATCATACAAAATGTTCTTCTGAATTGCCTGCAAGAATCACATATAATCATGGGCTCCATCTCTCAGTTTTCTGAAGCTGTTGCCTTGGCCAGAAAAGTATAAACAGCCTCTAAACTGATTCCAAACACAGTGACTTATGAGAACAGTTGCAACTGGGAAACTAGGGGCTGAGATAAGATTACACCACCTATTGACAAAATGAAAACTGCAAAACCATCTGCTTCATAGGAAAGACTGATCAGGAAGACAGAAGAGTGTTAATGCAAGGGCTGCCTTGGTTCCTTTTCAAGGTCAGAGCCCACAGTCTCCCCTTACTCCCACTTCACGTAACTCCACCGAAGAATTGTTGCTCTAGTTTCTCACATCTTTGTTTAGACATCACTTTGAAAATGAACCATGCATATTTGACCTATTTTCAGGTTGTATTTTAAAATCATAGAGCAAGGCATCTATAAAAGTACATGGTACTAGTATTGTTGCCTGGGCAACTATTCTGATTACAAAAATTAGGGTCCTGAATATACTAAGGAAAACAGGAAAAAAATTCTCTGCTTGCACATGTTTCTTATATATGACTTTCTGGAATTCTAGAGAAGAAATAATACTTTCTGGCATAAATTTAATTCCTTTTTAAAGTTTTGGGGTATTTTTAAGTATTAAATAATTCAAAAGTTAAATAAAGAGTGGACACTTATTTAAAATAGACACAAAAACACCTTTTAATCATAATTCTTGGTCGCAACTTCTGCTATACTTAGCTTTGTTTTTCTTCAGGCAGCTGGTACAGTTCTATGTATTTGTTACAATGGAGCTGTTGCTTTGGCAACATAAGAGGATCTCAGATCCCAGCTACTTTCTCTGGAGTAGAGAATAGAGATTGGGATGGCACATAAATCCTTAAGTGTAATTAAAATCACTAAAAGAACCAATGGGAAGGATACTTACCCCTTTTTATCCAGCAGGTGAGTCAGATGTAATCTATATGCAAAAATATACAGCCACCAGGAAGTCTGAGATAGAAATACTCTTCCAAATGAGATTATCACATCAAATCAGTACTTTGGGGGAAAGCTTAGCACAGTTCACCTTGAGCTGGCAGGAGACAGCCAGCTGTGTCAGGCCTGTAGCATCTTGCAGGTATAGTGCTGTCTGGTGACCAATGAAAAATAGGGTTCAGCTTGTGTGTTTGTCCTCATGATAATGACAATAACTCTGTTTTATTTTTCTGCTCTGTTCTGGGTATAAATTATCTGCACATATGTTTGGCAACATTTCTACTTGTAGGAATTGAGTAATTACATTAAGCAAACTATGGAGATTTATCTTGTGAGATCTAAACTAACATTTTGCTAAGCTTCATTTTAATCTCCAACTTTTAATTTTTGGCTTATAGAGCACTAGCTCTCCTTGGAAGCAGAGCCTGCCAACAGCCTATGCAATGTAAAGTTTAGATTTCAGGAGTCTTCATACTTTCCTTTTGTTCCTATTGCTGCTCTCTCCATAGCCTCCTCATAATTTCTGGGTCATGTTTAATCTTACTTTAGAATAGCTTAGCTGTTTTTGAAGAAGACATGAACATGGATGTCAAAAGCATATAGTCAAGAACATTTGGCTCTTTAGAAGCCTGACTTTGTATTTTAGCCAAAACACATGAACCAAATAGTCTCTAGGATACTTAGATACCACAGTTTACAAGAAAAAAAAATTACCCCATACCAAATACTATGGCATGATGTATTTATTTGTATCTAAAATTTTGCTTCAATTTAGTGTTCAGTACATCCACATATTCTAAACAACAGATACATAGACATAGAAATGTAATATTCCTGAGTTTTATCATTGTATATACCATACACAAGCAAAAATTGCTACATTACTACTAGGTCTTACAGGATGCTCTCATATATATGACTTATTGTAATCATATGTAGCATTGTTATGTTGGGCATGGCATTATCTTTATGTGCTAAATAGGGCATCTCTAAGCTTCTCAGCTGTGCCACTTTGGATGATAGAACCATTCTTGATACTCAAATGCCTATCTTACTCCCTCCTGTAGCCATCAAAATTCTCCCCTCCTCTTCACCCAGTAACTCTAAATGCTGGGGATGTTAGTAATCTTATCCCTTTCCAAAGGATGTATTTCAGATTCCAATCATTCCCATGTTTCCTTTAGCTCTGATTAAATGATAATGATAAAATGACTGGATCCTGATTCCAGTCTGGGATAGCTACATCCAACAGCAAGCTGCCACACAAGATCACTGTACTTCTATAGCAAAATCTAGCTTTTGAAAAAATAGATGTCTCTGAAAGCATTAACTATTTTCTAAAATTGCCTTTAAAGGTTCTCTCATAATATGCTGCACCCAGTCCTAAACTTCTGCTGATAGGGAAGGCAGCCTGTTGAGTCACTCAGTTAAAGTATTTGTAATTTTCATGGTTGAAGAGGAGTCTTCTTCAGGTTTTGAATCAATTATCATCTTATTTTCTATTAATGTACCAATTATTCATTTTTTTGTTTACTCACCTAATATCTTTATAAGTACTTAAGTTGAAGAACGAATGTCCCAAGATTTGAAATAACTTTAACAGGATATGTATGCAAATAAATTACACCCTAAATCACCAGAAGCTAAGTGATGCTCTTTATCTAATCTGGGTATATTGCTAACACAGTAATATAGTTCTCCATCCGGTCTAACAGTCATAGAAAGCTTCCTTGGGAACACGACAATCAAGAAGAGATATGTTGCACTGGAGAAGAGAGCCAGGTGAGGTTAGGTGCAGGAGAGAGAAAGGAATGCTCTCAGCTAAAGGCACTTCTTAGGAAAATGACATGAGACATGAAGAATAAAGCATTTGGGTCAAAGAAGTAATACTTCTTATGGAGCAAAAGAGCCAGAGTCGTCACTTTCCCTGTCACAAACCAGTATGTACAGTCTGGTGAATTTTCCTTAGAAGATAAGCAAGAAAGCAAAAGTCAGATAGTTAAAATAAAATAAGAATTGTACCCCATTCTCTTTAGTATTTGAATACTTGCTTCTGGGTGACACTGTCTGGGGTGGGGGGTTAGGAATTGCAGCCTTGGTAGTGACAGGCTTTGAGTGTATCTAACCTAACCATACTTCAAGTTCATTCTGCTTCTTCTTGCTTACACTTGGAGATGAGAGTTCTCAGCTCCCTTCTTCCTGTCATTTTTGTTACTTGGTCCCATTCTTGGCAAACATGATGGGATCGTCTCCCTCTGGAATCACAAGCATAAATAAATGCTCCTTTTTATAAACTGCCCTGCTCAAATAAACTCTTACACCTATATCTTACGGTTATCATCATATTTTATCATAGCAACAAAGAAACAAGTAAAGAATTCATGGCACAAATAGGATAGTTAGAGAAGAGAAACAACATTTAACAAAAAACTGAACCAGGGGCAAAATAGATGAAAAGTTAAGACAGTAACAATAGTTACAGGTTGACAAATAATAAGGGAAAGGACTAGAAAACAAGCTATCACTTTGGCAAACTTATATCCAAAAGAGCAATGTGAAAAACCAACAGATCTTTATTAATTTGCTTGACAAATTATACCCAATGTAAATTACAACAAACATGTATAAACAGATTCTTTCCCATGTAATCAAGTTTATTACATATGCAGATATCAATAATTCAAGGTATCAGAGTAAAATTTGTCTTCAAGGTCTTTAGTTGTTTAAACTGTATTTATTACCAAAAGTACAAATATTTTATGATGATCATTATAGATATACCTTTATTTCAAAATATAGATATTTTTTATTTATGATGGGTTAACAATTATAAAATTTAAAATATCATAAGTCAGAGATGCATTTGAAGGACTAGAAATACGCCCAGTGGTGAAGAGCATTTAGTGTTTTTCTAGCTGGCCCAGGTTCAGTTCCTGGCACCCATACGGCAGTACAAAATCACTTCTACCTTCCTTTAGGGGTGTTTCAAAATCACCTGGCTAGTTCACTCATTGCCCTGCATGCCTGTAGTGCATATATGCATATATGTGTACATGAGTATATGTGTATATGTGCATGTATATGTATATGCAGATAGAAAACTCATGCACATAAATAAAAACATTTAACAAAAAAGTGAATTTTATGTACTTAATATTCTGAGCACCCTATCATAGATTCTCCAAACTTATATTGGCTCTGAATCTTTATACTTGAGCAAAATCATAAAACATAAATCTATTTAAGAAAAAATGATGGAATATGTCATATAAGCTATTTAATCCTATGTAATATTGTTCAGAAAGTGGGAATACTATAAGAACATGTAATGTATATTTTCAAGTTATCATGAAGTTAAAGAGTAAGTCAAGACTGCCAGGTCAAATGGCTCCAGGAATGGATCTGACTGAGGCTTCAAGGGAATGAAGAAACTGCACCCTTGGAAACACAGACAAATATACACACAGACAGAAACCTGGGGCTGGGTGGTCTGGGCTCTCTCCTGGAGAAACTGCAGTACCTATGAAACTCAGCATACTTGTTATTATTATTGAGCTGAACCGAGAGGTGGGTTATTACATAAAGACAAACAAGGAGGCAGAGTTTATGATAAGCAGTTGAATCAAGGAGGTAGGTTTAACTCATCTCAATAGACACCATCTCTGTATAGCATTGATCTTTAGGGGATAAATATCATATAGGGAGAAATCAATGGTAGACATTTGCACACATTGCCAATAGCTGCACTTCATGCCCCAGGGAATGCCTTGTTGTCCCTCTAAGTCTAAGTCTATAGAGTCTTTGACATGGATGTGCCTATGTCAATAACACATTCACTTGGATCTTGACTCACTAAGGACTTCTTGTGCTTCCTACATAAAGCATCATAACTAAGGGATCATCTGCTTCTCATTAGTTTCTGACCAAGTTCTATATATTGACTTATAAATCAGTGACACAAAGTAAAACAACTACAGATCTCCAGCTTCTGTTTTAACAAAGAAACTCTGACTAAAGAAATTCGTTAGTAAAGTAAAAATGTAGGTTTCCTATCAAGTCTTTGGTTTATCCTTGGCCAGCCAGAACCACGTCTCTTTCTTCACAGAACTTGGAGCCAACAAAAAAGATTCCAACTTTCCAGGCAAGGGGAGAGAAATGAAATTCCCAAATAGCAATCTGCCTGATGTGTTCATTAAGATGGCTGGAATGCAAGACCCAAAAAAATGAGCAAGTTCAGACAATAGGATAGCTCTGAAGATACAGCCCATTAAAGGTGTTTCTCTGTAGCTGTATAGTCTAATCATGTAGAAATGCCCAGTGTAGACTCACCTATATTAGATACAGTAAATTTATTACAAATATTTGGCTTACAAATGGACAACAAATACATCTCTCTATTGCTCCTATTTAATGAAATCAAAAGGAGAACCCTGGTATATTCAAATTTTATTGAACATAGGACATGATGTATTGTAGAAGCTTGTGGACTTCTAGTGTATGACCCAAATGGCAAGTGTTCCACTCACACCTTACACAAACCTTGCACAAGTAAACAAGATAACACTGCAGCGAGCTCTGGGGTTACAGGGTCTTTCATAATTTAAAAGACCCACCAACTTGCCTGGGTGGGGCATGCTATAAGACACTCTGTAATCTGGCCATGATAGATTAGACTAATATTCTCAAAGTGCCAGCAAATATGAAAAAGTTTACTTTCTATTCAGAATATACTATCCTGTGTAAGCTGAACAAATGACCTCCTGGGCAAGAAGACAGGAAGATTGCTTATTAACAATACCAGTTTCAACTGCCATTCATGTAGCCTAAATTCAACTCCCAGTTCCCCACACTATACAGATAGACCTATGGAAGTTAAGCATACTGATGTGTCCCTACACTATGCAGCTTTTTGAAGACTATATTTTTCTCTCCAGAAGGTATAGAGGAAATTTGATTTGATCTATGATTTAAATTTTTCAAAGAGCCTTTGCTTGTGTGCCATAAATCCATTCCAAGCATCATCAGCAAAATGTTCTTCTATACTTTTGGACCAGTACCTGAAATAGTCTGTGTCCTTTGATAGTTGTTGAATTTATTCGTTGCATTTTGTTCTAGGGATTCTGCAGCAGGACACTCTTCTTGGTGTTATCCAATCTGGAAGTAAGATTATAAGCAGCAGAAATTGCACTAGAACTTAAGAGTTTCTTCAGGTCAATTTGTGGACTGTCATGGTAAGATGATGAAGAAAGTAATGGGTAGCATCAGAAATGACAGAAACACACAGAGGAAGAAGGGTAGCTTCCAGGAACTGTCCAAAGAGAACAAGTCAGCAAGCATTCATAAAAGAAAGGTATCAGTAATAGCAGAAATCCATGATTCTGGATTCTTTTGTTAAAGAAAACCACCATGATAATTGAATATAAGCCCCAAGTTTGGATCTTTATATTATAAAGCAGCCACTTCATGCGTCAAAAGAGAAATGAATAGAGTAATGGTTATTTCTGCTGTGTTTCACCACTCACAACTTAACAAATTTATAAAAAACAACACTTGTCTGAATTGAGATTGTAAGAAAACAAACACTCATCACTTTTAGGACACATTCATGAGGAAGATGAAGAAGTATGATACACTGACTCTAGAAGAGAGCATACTTTGCACGGTGCTCCCCTTCTCCCATGTTTGGCCAGAGAACAGGAAAAGATCCACCACCGTTTGTTTGAGTGGCACCATAGATCAGTCTTCAGTGGAATCCTGCACGGAGCCTGAAGCTTCTCAGGGTGGTCCCTCTGTCATTTCCAAAAGACACAGTTAATATTACTGTTCCTTCAAGTAATACTGAGCATTAAAATGCAAGCTGATTGCATTTCACTTATAAACTCTACTCTTGCAGAGAAAATAAAGAAGGGTTACTGCCATAAACATATGGTTTTGAATCAGAATTTCCTTAGCCAGTCAGAGGCAAGTGAAAAGAATGTCTCACAGTTTTCGTCCTTAAGTGTTTGCCCCGTACTTGCCAGTTATTAGTTCAGTGAACTTCATAACTAACAAGTGTCATGAAAACACTTAGTGAGGGTTTATCATTTTTCATATAATCTCACTTTTATAAAGTCTTACAAAATGCTACAATCAGACACTAGTGTATATATCTTTAAAGCAAAAAGGTTAGGCATTCCTATTTTTAAAAGGCTAATATATATTTCTTTAATTTAAATTTTTTTTTACTAAGATAACACATTTCAACCCCAGAGCATGGAAAACAGCATGGTTTTAGTCTGAGGAATGCTGGTGTTCTTTCCACAGCCAAGACACTTGGGTCAAGTGGGTGTAATTACTTCTGAAACCAATCTTTCTTCAAAGGCTTGATACTTCTCTGACTCCTGGAATTGCTGAAAACAAGAATGAGTCACTTCTCTGCACTCAAAGCTCTGCTTTTCAGAAAGTGGCACACACATACTTCTTAGAAGAAAGAAAAAAGCTAAGATATAAATTAACAACTGGAAAAAATTTAGATTTCTTAAACACTGTACCAAATTATTTGATTATGGAATTATAAGCCTATAAACACAGTGTTTCTGTCACTACTATGCATTAGATACTAAGAAGAAATAGTCACTCTCTTTTCTCTCTCTCTCTCTCTCTCTCTCTCTCTCTCTCTCTCTCTCTCTCTCTCTCTCTTTCCCTCTCTCTCTCCCTCTCTCTCTCTCTCCCTCTCTCTTTTTCTGCCCCCTCTCTCTCACACACACACCATTAAATTTATTACAAGAAAAGAGAGAGCAAGATCCACATCACCATCTCTTCTTGGCTGGATCTGTTCCTATTCAAGAATATATGAAATCTTTTCCATATTCAAGGTCTACAAAAGACAGTCGGGGAGTCTGTTTTTTTCCCACAGCAAGGGGGAGTTTTACAATGTGAGCCAGTGATAATCATACTGACTTATGAAAAATTACTCTTGTAAAGATATCAGGGCCACACAAGAGAGGCTTGGGGGTCTGAAGTTAAGTTCTTGGCAGGGGAAGGGACAGATTTTAAGCAAGAGAGCAATTAGTTCTGGGTTTTCCTACTTTTCTCTGTCCAAAATCTACTGTTGGGGGGAAACTTATGCAGTTACTTCAGCCTACTCTCTGGAGTTCTTAAAACAAATCTCCACCCCTTTCTCTTTTATTCTAATATGCTCTGTGGCAAGGCAAAATTCCAGGGCTGCCATTTAAACATAAAAGCAAAGCCACAAAAATTTGCTGTCTCAATTTGAATTCCAGAGCATAAAAGTGAGTCTCAGGTTGCCTTCAGACACTTGGATACAGGATGAACTTAGGAACGGTCAAAGCCTTGAACTGGTATTTTTCTCTCCCATCCATGATTAAAGTCCCTATTTTCTGTATTATCTGTTTCTTGCTGAATACAGTTGCAAGCTTTGATGAGCTGGAAGCACCCTAGTACATTTTCTCAGGGAAAGCAGAATGTACATCAAAATCTTCTGGCAAGCTTAATGGAATTCGGACTACACCCCAGAGCTTCTGGCTGACTAGGAGCAGGTGATAGGAGGAATAGGGGACACGGCTTCTATTTCCAAAGAGTATCAGATGGTGCAGTTACTTTTACTTGGGTACTTGGGTACTTAAGTAGTACTTGTCTGGTGTTGATCACAAACAAAAATATTCATACATTGTATTCTCATGAATCATAAATTCCATATTCGAGGTCCTCTGGCTCTATGACAGACATCTTAATATAGTTTAGGGCAGGATATCAAACACCAACATTGATGTTACAGTTTGTTTTTGTAGAAATATGCACAAGGAGAAGTGTGGTGTAAAGAAAGAAGGGCCAAAGCTCTTGCAATATGTGGACAGGATCAAAACCCGGCTCAAAAAGTTTGAAGAGAAGATGGCTGTTTTATTTTGGTCAGTATCTTTTTCATTGTGACAAACATACTTGACATGAGCACCATATAGGGGGTGGGGACAATGATTGTGGCTCCAGCTTCAGAGATTTTATTCTATTGCCCTATTTTATGAATGGTGATAGAGAAGCCAGATATTGATATTTATTCACAGAAGAGTGAAATTGTATTTATATCTCTCACCCTGCACAAAACAATTCAGAGGGCAGCAAAGAGCTTAAGTTAAATCTGACTGATGAAATAGCAAAAAAAAAAAAAAAAAAAAAAAAAAAAAAAAAAGTTATGGGAACCCTTTCTGAATACTGGTATAGACAAGCTGAGTAGCATAAGAAATAGCCCCAATTAGTTACAAATACAGTTACATGAAATTAAAAAGAATTTCACACAGATGACCTTTAATATATTTTTTAATATCCAACATTCTAAATGTACAGGAAACTACATCTGTAAGTAAAAAAATTCTGACAAGGATGTGGGGAAAGAAGGACCCTTATTTACTTTTAATAGGTGTGTGAATTGGTGCAGTCATTATGAAAATTAGGTTAGAGCTTTCTCAAAAAAAGATAACAGAGCAATATGATACAGCTATATCCTTCATGGATATATGCCCAAGAGATTCTACATCCTAATAAAGAGATGTGTTCATATTTGTGCCTACTACAGCTTACTACACCTCTATTCACAAAAGAGAGGAAATATAATTAATTTAGATGTTTATCTTTTATTTCTTGCATAGCTGATTTAAGAAAAGAGCTCCCTAAATGGCTACATTCTAGTGGAGTTCCCTTGTAGCTTTCTCCAAGATTATCTCTTTGTGAAGAAAATCTTTCAAATGGGCTTTCATTTTTGTGCACTAGAATGGCAAGTGGAGAGAACAGGCCTCCAGGGTCATTCTCGTTGGCCCAGTAGAGTTCTGTATTTCTCTTCAATGGTTCAGGCCGTTAACACTCAGCGATGATTTGTTTGCACTTGCTTTGTCTGTAACTTTAAACAAGTCCATGCTCCTTTTCTATTTAAATTACATCTTTCAAATTCTTTTTTTTCTTTTTTCTTAGATATTTTCTTTATTTACATTTCAAATGGTATCCCCTTTCCTGGTTTCTCCTCCAAAAACACCCTATCCTACCCTCCTCACCCTGCTCACCAACCCACCCACTCCCACTTCCATGTCCTGGTATTCCCCTAAATTCCAACTATCAAAAAACATAGGAAATACAGAAGACACTTTTAGCAAGAGAATCAAACAGAGAGCACAGCTTGAAGTGTTAGTTTATTTAATTCATGGTCCTTCAAAATCTGTCAATAGCAGTAGAGAGGTAGACTAGCATAGCAAAGCTGAATGCAATCAAACACAGGCAAGCACACATAAAGCATTTCCCCTAGCATCCTGGATCTCATTGTGATCTCCCTTGCCACCAAAACTGCCTTTGAGAGTCTGAGACAAGTAGCTCTAGACAGAAGAGTTGGCTCATCATGGCCTTAACATATACATTGTTCATTTTCTCTCCTGTGAAGAAAGCAAAACTCAAATTAAGTGCAACGGTCTCTTCTGGTTATCACCTAAATTAGAGGCTTCCATTGAGCAGACTGCTGAAGGACTGACCTGAATTTAACGAAGCTGCTTGGGTTATTAATCAGATAATTGCTTTGTATTCTTAGATGGCAATAATTTTCCAAGTCTTGGGGGTGGAAGAAAGAACGTATAATAGGAAATAGCTTTTATGTATTCAGCACACATCAGAAAAAGTACATCAGGTAAGTTATGTATTCTATTGAGAGCTTTTTTTTAAAATTACATTTGTATTTTATTATTCACACCTATTTTCTAAAATATATTTTAATGCAAATTATTATTTCAAGTTATTTTTTATAATTTTTTATTTTCAATATTCTTTGTTTACATTCAAAATGATTTTCCCTTTCCTAGTTCCCCCCTCCCCATAAGTTACCTAAGCCCTCTTCCCTCTGCCCATTCTCCTATCAACCCCCAACTACTTCTCTGTCCTGGCACTCCCCTACAATGCTGGCACAAGCATTTTCAGGACCAGGACCTCTCTTTCCTCCTTCTTGGGAGTCATTTGATATGTGAATTGTGTCTTGGATATTCAGTTTCTGAGCTAATATCCACTTATCAGTGACTGTATTCCAAGTGTGGTCTTTTGTGATTGGGTTAGCTCACTTAGGATGATATTTTCCAGATCCAACCATTTGCCTAAGAATTTCGTGAATTCATTGTTTTTAATTGCTAAGTAGTATTCCATTGTGTAAATATACCACATTTTTTGTATCCATTCCTCCACTGAGAGACATCTGGGTTCTTTCCAGTTTCTGGCTATTATAAATAGGGCTGCTATGAACATAGTGGAGCATGTGTCCTTATTGCATGCCAGGGATTCTTTGGGTATATGCCCAGAAGTGGTATTGCAGGGTCCTCCGGAAGTGTCATGTCCAGTTTTCTGAGGAACAGCTAGACTGATTTCCAGAGTGGTTGGTCAAACTTGCATTCCCACCAGCAATGGAGGAGTGTTCTCTTTCTCCACATCCTTGCCAACACATACTGTCTCCTGAGTTTTTAATTTTAGCCATTCTGACGGGTGGCTCAACTGGAGGTCAGCTTGCTGAAAAGTACGAATTGATCCATTTTTATCTCCTTGTACTAAGCTCAACTACAAGTGGATCAAGGACCTCCACATAAAACCAGACACATTGAAACTAATAGAAAAGAAACTGGGGAAGAGCATTGAGCACATGGGCACAAGGGAAAAGTTCCTGAATAGAACACCAATAGCTTATGCTCTAAGATCAGGAATAGACAAATGGGACCTCAAAAAATTACAAAGTTTTTGTAAGACAAAGGACACGGTCAAGGGGACAAAACAGCAACCAACAAATTGGGAAAGGATCTTCATCAACCCTACATCTGACAGACAGCTAATATCCAATATATATAAAGAACTCAAGAAATTAGACTCCAGAGAGCCAAATAACCCTATTAAAAATGGGGTACAGAGCTAAACAAAGAATTTTCACCTGAAGAACTTCGAATGGCTGAGAAGTACCCTAAAAAATGTTCAACATCATTAGTCATTAGGGAAATGCAAATCAAAACAACCCTGAAATTTTACCTTACACCCATCAGATTCTTGTAAACCACTATAAAACTTAAAAAAAGCAACATTAGTTTGTGTTAACCTCAATGTCCTATTTGCTTTGAAATTCTCTTTGCCAAATAAGTTAACCTTTCACTTCTGAATTTGACCCCACTCACATTTGCAGGACTTGGCAGAATATAGATCGATTATTTTTCAGAATGCAACACAAATAGCCTCTAGTCCAATACCCAGTAGAGTCTTTTTCAGCTAAGACTTTGTGAGCACAGCATTTCCTGTCTTCACCTCTGTTAATATGCCAGTCATCTGACCTCCCACAAGACTCACAAATCAAGATCTGATTATAGCATTCCATGGTTTCTCTGAACTCCAAACTCTTTCAAATTCGTTTCGACAACCCAGACACAAAGGCCTATGTGCTACATTATCAGGTTTGGTAGTGGCAGCGACCCATCATCTATCTGCTACTAATGTTTACTATTTGTTATTGTCTCATTAGTGTAGGAAAACATACAATAGAAGCAACTTAAAGGAGAAGCACTCCATCTTAAGGGGTCAGAAGTGTTAGTCCATTGTGGCAAGGAGTTCATCCATAAGTCCTAGTATTTGATAGAGAATTCTCCATTCACAATGGGCTAGGGGTCAGAGGCTGGGCTATAACTTTCTGTGCCTGTTCCTAGTTAGCTACTTCTGCCACCTAGGCATCAGTCTTTAAAGGATCTATAAGCTCCCAACAAAGATCTACCAGTGAGGGACAAGGGGAACCTAAAGGGAAATATTCCAGAGTCAAACCATAACAATTTAATGGGATTTATATGTTGAATGGTTCAAGACCAGAATCTGTGGTATGGTGCAGGCCACATGAGATGCAATAGACTGGTGCCTTGGGAACTGAGGAAATATGTAGCTTGGGAAACCCTAGGGAGAAGGAAGTCAAATGCAACACTAGCATAGCCTTAGATACTCACATTGTAGTTAGAACACAATGTGAAAGAAAACAATGGGACAGAAAACAAGAATATGATAAAGCTAATGGGTTAGAACCATGGAGAGTAAGAGCAGATTAAATGACGAAATGTAGAAAATCAGAGACTAGAATTGGTGAAGGAAGAAATAAGTTTGTTTTCACCTACAACCTCAGGTATGTATGAGTAAATGGCTCTATTATTTTTCTGCTGAATGAGTTAACTATAGCTAGCAATAATACATTCTATGTTAAAGGCTAGAGAGAGGATTCAAAGGTTCTTGTAAGAAATAGTAAATGCATAAGATGGCATATGTGCTCTCTTCCCTCATTGGACAGTTATACTGCATATATGTGTATCAGCACATCACATCTCCTCCATTAGTTTATAGTGTTACTATACATTAATGACATTTGGGGAAGAGGCTTCCCATTTGCCTCTCTACACAGTGGCTTGGTACCTGTCCAGCCACACAAGAAGAGTACATTAATGTCTGTGATAGCAAGCTAACAATTTAGCAGACAGAAACAATGCACATCTATTACATCTTCCTTGTCTAAATGTGAAGGCTCAGTTTTCAGGCTGCAATATGTTAACTTAACAAAGCTAAAGGAAATCTCAGGTCTACAAGCTTGTCCAAATGCCCCATGGTGAATGTAGAGCTAAGGGGTAAAGGAATACAGGAATGACAAAACAGACAAACAAGCACAGATGGTAAAAGGATTCAGCACTGGAAAGGGTGGACAGACATGGGAGAATATGTGGAGAAATTGAGCCAGAACATCAGTGGGAAAATAATAAAGAGTTTTTAGGAAGGACATGCCATGTTTGGATTTTGATTTTTATGTGAATGTGCATTTTATTTGATTACAACCTGAAAGAGACATTATTGATAGCAAGGGAATTATTACATTATTAAGCTCTACAGTCCCAAAATAATATGATACATGTTTAAGAATGATATAAGATTGTAAAAGAGAGAAAATCAAATCTATGCTCTATAGACATGCTAACTAAGGCAAGTCAACTAATCAACACACTTGGGTTATGTGCAACATGAACTTACATATGTGTAAGAGAAGCCAAGCAGGCAAAGCACTATTATAGACTTGTCCTAAAACAGAAGTTTCTCATCTTTGCATAGGAATCCATGCATGCCTCTTCTCCCATGTTTTGCTCTTTGAGACAGGGTATTACTTTGGATCTAAGGTCCCTGCCTCTTCTTTTCATATGCTAGAATTACAGGCACGTACAACAATACTAAGATTTCAATTCTTTTTTATTTAAATCATGGAAAGAGAAAATCAAAATAATTTTCAGGAAGAACAACAAATGGAAGGGGTCAGTTGGAATTTGAGGAATTTGAAGACATTCAGAGAAGGGGGAAATAGAAAAATCAAGACATTAAATAAAAAATGTTTTAAGAGGGTAGCAATAAAAATTAGTCCAGAAAAAAATGAAATTGATTGAGGAAAACAGAATGAGCAAAACCAGAGAACAGTGGCAAAAACAAAACAAAACAAACAACAGAAACAAAAAGAAACAAGTAAAATAAAAAAGTTACGAGAGTGGGATGTTTTATGAAAACAGTTGTGCTATAGTTTCAGTGTGGCTTTAGCAAAGATCTGTTAGTTGTAAATGTGATAGATTCAATGCTATTGACTAGCTTTCATAGTGCTGTAAATTGCTATAACAAGCTACAGGGAAAGACAAATAATCAATGACCTTATCCAGTTGTGAATCTGTGAGCTTCAAATTAAAAGCTATTTTCGGAAGATATCCCCATTGGTTCCAGTAGTGGCATAAAAGTCATGGAAGTAAACAATTGCTTTCTGATTGAATTTACAGTCAACTATAGGAGACAGAACTCATACCTGGCACTATTAACTATAATAAAACCCTGTGACTGGCTAAGTCTTAGTCCCTTGGAGAAAACTTACTACTATTAAAATGTCAGATGGAAATATTAACTACCACCTAAGATTTTGGTATTTAAACCTACAAATGAAGACATCACAAACCTTCAGCAAAGAAACTTAATATATTTACTGAAGGTGATGATTAATGTAGAGATGAACATTTAGTTAAGACACAAAGAATAAGAGAACATGAGTGTCCATTTGTAAATGTGCCACTATATTTTAGCTCTTCTGCTGAGGCTTAAGAATAATTGGAAAGACGGGACAAAGAAATTGTGAGAGCCAAAATAGATATCTATAGTAAAACAGTATTTTCTGGGCCTGACAGCACTGTTGAACGTATCGACTCATACTGAATTTTTCTGCTTGACAATCAAAATTACAGTCTAGATTGCTCTAATAAAGTCATTCCATAGCTGAAGAGATATTGGTAATCGATGACTGGGAGGGGACGAAAGGTCAGAATTTTTCAGTCCTAATAGTTTACCCATGCTCCAGAAGACAGCACTACACCCATGCATATGCATACAACACTAAGTGGCCTCAGTGGGTTAAAAATTGGAGATTTTTAACATCATTACACTTAACATCATTGATTTCATTATATTAGTGGAAATAGACAAGTAGTTACTAATTGTTGCAGCCAGAAACACAAAAAGTGAGACTAGTCTACTTGAATTAAAAAGCAGAACATTACTGACACCTGTATATCATGTGGGACCAGGAATTTGATTATAATGAATTAAAATCACGTGGTGGACTTCCAATTCTACAAAGGAGATTGAACGAGACATGATCATTTCTGCACTCAATATGTGAGAGAATTTCTTCTTCAAAGAGTTGGATGCTTTCCTTGAGATTATAGTTAGTTGTTTATGTACAATATTTTATCACCTGGAAACAGAGATGGTTTACTTTTTCCTATTTATATTACTTTGATTTCCTGTTGTTGTCTTATTTCTGTAGCTAGGACATCAAGAACTACATGAAAAAATTGAAAGAAGGGGTATTGAATAATTTAAATATCAAAGTGTTCAGAAAACTTGTACCTGTGAAACAAGAAGAGAAACCACGGATAATTATGGTCAAGAAATACTGGATTTCAAGTCCTCCCAAATTCCTGAGGGTACTCTCAAAAGACAAGGAAAAGACATTGTTCAGGTACCTTAAGCATGATCTCCATACATGTAGCATGATGGCTGGAGTAAGGAAAACAGACATGCAAGTAGTATGAAGACCAACAGACTTGTTTAGCTCATAAGATAGGTGCTGCCCAAAGGTAGACATGTAAGAATATACAGGTAGAAAAATGTATAAACAATGCTGTAAGCATTTCTAAATCTTACCTGTCTCTTGACTGCTAAATCATTACCTGGCAAGATCAGAAGAAGAGTAGAGTGCTACCACAAGGCAAATAAGACAAGATAATTGTCAGGGGGAAAAATCATTGTAAATTGTGCATTATATAGGACTCTAAGTTAGCCATAATATGTACCTGGTGAAATGCTTACAACAAAACCAAAATGAAGATGTTCCCAGGAGAACACAGACAAGACAGTGAGGCAAAATCAACATGAATAACTTCATCAAAAATATTTATTTTTATATTCTGTGTGTATTCTGTGTATAAGAATGTGTACTTGAGTAGAAGTACCTGAGGAGGCTAGAGATTTGGGATTCCTGGAACTGGTGTTAGGGTTGATTGTAAGTTGAATGAAAATGGGCTATGAGAACTAAACTATGGTCTTCTGCAAGAGAAACATATGCTCCTAACCACCTGTCTACCTCTCCAGCCCCCAGGAATTGCTTCTTTTAATTCTAATTTTTATATACACATGTATTTAGGATATAAGCATTCTTTATTGAATTGGCAGCATACTGTTGGCTAAAGGTCATGGTAAATAGAAAGAAATGGAGAAATGAGATTGAATGGGCAAGACTGGCTCTGAGCCGTGTGAGTGTCCAGTGTAGTCTGTCTTCCATGGAAAACCTGGCCCACTGACCTTGATAGAGTTGACCCACTGGGGTTCATGGAACTCAACATTGAGCACTCTGCCTTCCACTTGCTTCTGCACACAAAGGGAACCTGTGCAGTAGGTGGTAAGATATGACTCCTGCTTTCTTCTCTTCTAAAGTGTCAAAGGTTGAGTGCTTTTGAGGCCCTGTGGTGTGTCCAACAGGGTACCATGGGGCATTTTGTTAATTGTTTGCCTTTCTACCTTCCTGCTCCATTCCTCAGTTTTCTGTCTTCAAAGACTGGCTCTATCTTTCTTGGTAGTTTATACCTCTATGCATGAAGACTTCCCACTGCCTCTGCATTCTCACGCTCCATAGATATTTTAATTTATTAACAGTTCTTTAGTGTACCTTGGAACTAAAAGAAATTTGAAAAAGAGCAAACAATAAAACCAATTACTATTATTCCCCCAATCTTCTGGATTTATAAGCTCTTGACACCTACTGCCCACTCACAGGAAGCTCCTTTAGAAACTGAAACAGGGCTCATTTTGAGATGCCAGCTGCTCTCAACAGGCTTCTCTACAGCTTTCTGATAACCTGGTCTTGGGGAAAGGAATCTAATACTGCACAGTTTACAATCCTGAGTTATAAATGGAATCATGGGATCCCTCAATGGCTGGTATAAAAGCAAGATTCTTAATTGTTCTGTTTTGTCCTACAAACAGAGAGAGCAAACACAGTCTACCCTGAAAAGCCGTGGGCATAAAACAAAATAAATGCAACACACTAGTCAGGATTTAGAGAAGCACTTAAAAAAATAAGTTTGGTAATGATTGGTCAACAAATGAGAACTCTCAGCAGTCTAGCAGCCGAGAGTATCCCTGAATTCCCAGAGGAAATACTCTGCTGTGGGGAAGTGGTGAGATCCAGAATCTTTCTTTTCCCCTGATTTGGAATTTCTTGATCTCCAGGACAGCCTTTTCTTCTCATTAAATATGTCTTCTCTTCCCACCAAATGTCCCCATCCTTCATGGAGCAAATTACATATTGTCCCAAAATTTTTTCTCTGAAAAAATTCTGGAAATCAGGAATCTATTGGATGTTGACAAATAGTGAATGGGCTAATACAGGCTGTAGTCCTGGTAAAAAGAAAAAAAAATGTTTGTTAGGTCTGGTAGAAATATTAAAACTCTGAACAAATATGTAAAGTATTCTTAGCTGCACTTAAGTGTTTACTGAAGATTGCATGATAAACAGTTGCTTCACAGTGTAGAGGGGAGGCTTCATGTTGTTTGTGGCTTTAAGACTATTTCAGTTATCAGAGAAGTGGCTGCTAATTCCACCCCTACCCTTGAGGGTCAACTGTCTATTAACGGCAAAAATCAGTGTGTTGGGTCCCTACTTTGCTTCAATAGAGTGGGTAATAAGTAAGACTACTTTCCTTCACATATCCCACTGAACAAGAGGAACCTCTCTGCTAGTGCCCCAATACTTTAATACTTTAGGAAATACAGATAAATTGACTTTCACTGTACATGCATGGATTATCAGCAAATCTTATCATTTTTCTATTAACAGTGTCATTCCCTTTGTATATTTAAGTCTTCTGCAAGGATCACTGTTGCTGCTACTTATTCTTAATCTCCAATCTCATAGTGATAATTGTTAAGATTTGTTGGACACTTCCGTGGTCTTTGAAACATTTTCACATGTGTTACCTCACTCAATGGAGCCCAATAAGTGATCCATAATTGGAAGGGGTGTCTTTGAAATCACAATATTTTACCATCCAACATTTGAAGATGCATTCTATAGTAAATCTGTAGTAAATACATCAAAACAACTGAAGGGAAAAATAAGTCTTCTCAAGAAATGAAGTTAGGGCAACAGATGTTCACACATCCCTGCATGAGCAGGGTCCCTTCCTTCACACAGGGTCTGTGCTTCCCATGAAATGCTGAGGAGGCACTTCATTTTTGGAGCATCATGAAAACACGACAACATTTGAAAGTGTTATGCCTAAGGGGTTTAGAAATGTGACATTTTTTGCTTTTGAATTGTAATGGTTTCCAACTTACCCAGCTGTCAGATACTTTTAATGCAATAGCTATTTTTAACATCCCTTCCCACAATGAAACAGCAGGAAATAGACTAGTAGCTTGCTAGGACTGAGGCAGGGGATTGGTACAGCAGTAGTTTGGGAAATTGCTGTAAATACATGCTCTGGACCTAACTGGAATGGTTTTTAAAAGTTTTATACATACCTTGTGATGTCAGTTATAAAAATTCAATATATCTCCAGAAAATGATCAATAGATAAATTTTACCATATGTAAGCACCATCTTACATGTATTTGGGAGCTCCATTTTGACTTACAAGAGAAAAACTTCCAACACTTAACTAGTTGACTTCTTCCTATATCTTGCAGTTACATGTGCATTTTTTTAATTCCCGTTTTCCTTGGGGAAATTCAATAATTCACTACAACAAACCGGCTCTGAAAGCGGAGGAGTGAGGACTCCATTTCTTCCGTCTTGGCTTGCTTCCTCAGCCTCTCTGCTCCATCTTGTGCTCTGCATGAAAATCTGTGTTTCTTAGACCCTGCAGCAAATAGAATTGATCACCTTGCAACATGAATTTGCACAAAGCAATCTGGATGTATGTGGTTTAATGTTTAAGCAGAAATGTTGTTGAACAAATTGTAAGTTTATGGTCTTTCTTTTCTTAGCCAGTGGATTTATTTGCATACACAAACTACTTTTATATATGCACATGTGAAGTGGAGATGATCAGAATAAATAAATTCGGATATGGGCAAACTTGAAATGAATAAATTAAATATTTCTAAGGCCATCTTCATCTTTAGTTTATGCCTTTATACCCCAATGCACATATAGCTTATACTGAAAGAAACTGATGTGTTGTTAACAAAATTTGCAGTGAAGCAGAGAGGTATTAATATATCGATGAATGTTAAACATCACTGGAGTAGATAATCATTTTGAGGTGTTAAAATTACTTTTAGTGTTGGACTGTTAATGAAAAGCTCACTCTACCTAACCAGGATATCCACAGAAGACAATCAGAATGTTAGCACACTTTTATCTTAGAAATAAAGCTACTATTTTTTAGTCAGTGAGGTTGGCAGAACTTTTACAAAATTCCCATCTATTGAGAACATTCTCTTTATTTCAGCTGTTTTTAACCTTTGGGTCATGACCCCTTTGGGGGGGTCATACATTAGATATTCCACTTAGCATATAATCACATTGTGATTTATAACTACCAAAATTCAGTTATGAAGTAGTAACAAAATAATTTTATGTTTGAGGGTCACTACAAAATGATGAGATGTATTAATAGGTCACAGCATCAGGAAGTTTGAGAACTACTATTCTATATGACCCCCCATGATGTCCATTTGGACAGATACCCACATTGAATGGGTCATGGCTCTCATTAATGATAGATATTAACTGGAAGAAAGTAGAAAGGCTTATCCCATGCAGTAAAGATCTCTCACTTTCTTGGTGTGTTTAAGTCTGCTGTAATATAATACCTAAGTCTTTGTGCTTCCTGAGGAGCAAAAAGTCAAAGATCAAAGGATTATATCTAGGGAGGGTCCTTGGTGCCTCATTTTAAGGGGGAATGTGAAGGATATCTAGCACACATTCATTTACATGGGGGGAGACAAATTGTTCTGATTCATATCTATGTGTTACTACAAGTAGCATGTAAGTATCCATGAAGGCATGTCCACATGACCTAAATGCTTTACACTGATCTCTGTATCTCAGCCCTGCAGGATTTCAGATACAGAGTTCCCAACCCATGAGCACTGAGGGATGTAGTCAAACCATGGCAGGGAGATTAACTTCCCAGAGTTACACCTAGTTAGATACACACTTTACTAAGAGATATATGGAGAGGAGAAGGAAGAACACAGTAACAACAACTTTCAGTTGGTCTTATGAATTTTACTTTCATTCTGTAAAGGGTATGATCTCATAGGTACTCCAAGATCTGAGGGCCTTGATCGTGCAACTCCAAGCTCTGCTATCAGTGAGGAAATGTCAAATAGGACCAGAGGTGAGATTTCTGCCTAGTAAAACCCTGGGCAGAAAAATCCAACTAACCTGTACCTATATTCCTGTCCCATGAAAAATAAGCAATACATTTGTGATAGTGTGAACTACCAAATATGTACCTATTTCTTGGTTGGTGGGAGAAAGACACTAGTAACACTGGGAAAGAACACAGACTAGGGTTTCTGAAGAAGATCAGCCCATGCCATTTTCTCCCTACCCACTGTTCATTCACATTCTCATTTTGGAAGCCTGGTCAGCAATGCTTTCTATTCAAGTGGCTGCCCTCAATGTTGACACTCTGAGTGATGCAGGATAGGTTGCTTGGAACCTCAGAGAGGCTGAAATTCAAAGTTATTTTAACCTTCCTGTGACAGAGGATTCACAGAGATATGACAGATCGTTGTCTGCCTTTGTTGACCTAGGAACCCTGTAATAATAGCCCTTTTACAGCCAGAAGAATAGACACCATTTGTCTTAGAAAGGAAGCATAGATTAAAAGAGCAAATGGACAACTATTCCTAGAAGTGCTGAGCTCTTCTCCACACAGACTTAATGTCACTTTCAAAAGAGTAGCAGCTAACCACCTTAAATAACTAAAAACATATCACAAAATGAAGTTTATGCTTGACTAAACACTCTGATTTATGCCAATGCTCTGCCTCCTGAGTGTTGCTTCGTGCCTTGTTCCCTAATCATCACACATACTGACTATTCTAGAAGCCATAGAGAAATTCAGAAGGAATGGCCAGTGCCCACTCTATCTAGTAATCCAGACAGCCGCCTCCCCTGTCCATTCATAGGGCCTTGTAATACACATAGCTACTCTGCTTAGCATGGCCTTGCAGGGTGCAGCTTCCAGTGGAAAGGACCAATATAGTGTCTGGCTGCAAGCCCATCTCAGCAGAATTATCCTGCTTGAGTCTCTGCCAATCATGTACTAATGAATTGCTTTGGTGGAAAAGATCAAAGAATAGGGAAGGCCTTAAGAGGAAAAACACATCTGTTAAGAACTCCCACCAAAAATGTTGCAAAGTGTTTTTGTTTATGAAATAATTCAAATCTGAAGCTGATTCAAGGACAACTTAGCAGCCTTAGGAGGAGAGGAAAACAGACATAAAGACTAAATCCACTGAGGATAATTTAAAAACAACAAACACACTCACACTCAAACACACACACACACACACACACACACACACACACACATGCACACACGCACGCACACGTGTGTTGTGTTTGGGAGAGATTATAGTATTTGGAATATAGATAATTGTATTATAAAATAAAACTTAAGATTGTCTTTTTCTGTGCATCTAAGATAAAAGGATTTCAGCAATTCACAGAAATGCTTGAGACACAGCACATGTGATCCTAATTTAGTGTTGTTTGTAAAGATTTTAAGTTCTTGGCTTTGCACTTAATTACAAGTAATTTAAATGAACAGAGCTAAACATTTGTTTTCTGGAATATTTCCTAGAAATTCTCTCTGTTAGTCAACAAACGCTATAAGTTCTCATAATTACAAGACATTGTTCTTATCCACCTATATCCTATAAACCAAATCTCCTCTGGGAAAAGAAGAAGAGGGAAAACCTGCTCTTTCCCAGCCCAGTGAGTTCATGCATTAGGCACCTGCTGCATTACACCTTGATCCTTTAAAAAATATATACATCGTTTATTTTATTTATTTACATTTCAAATGTTCCCTTCCTGGTTTCTCCTCTGCAAACTCCCCATCCCATCCACCTTTCCTTTTGCCTCCATGAGGGTGCTACCCCATCATTCCTGCCTCAGCACTCTAGCACCCTCTTACAGTGGGGCATCAAGCCTTCACAGGACCAAAGGCCTCTCTTCCTATTGATGCCAGATAAGGCCATCCTCTTCTACATATGCAGCTGGAGCCATGGGTCCCTACATGTGTCCTCTTTGATTGATGGTTTAGTCCCTGGGAGCTCTGGGTGGATAGGTTAGTTAATATTGTTGTTCTTCCTATGGGGTTGCAATTCCCTTCGGCTCCTTCAGTCCTTCCCCTAGCTCTTCCCTTGGGGTCCCCTTGGGTTCAGTCTGATGGTTGGCTGTAGGATCTGCATCGGTCTTGGTCAGATGCTGGCAGAGCCTTTCAGGGGCACCTATACCAGGATCCTGTCATTGTTGGCATTAGCACTAGGGTCTGAGTTTGGTATTTGCAGATGGGTTGGATTCCTGCCTAGGCGGGGCTGTCTATAGATGCTCTCTGCTCCATTTTGTTTGTTTGTTTGTTTCTGCATTTCCTTTAGGTATAAAAAATTCTGGGTTAAAAAATTCTGAGATGGGTGGGTGCCAGAAGTTGAAAACAACCCACATGTCCCTCAACAGAAGAATGGATACAGAAAATGTGGAAAATATACACATGGAGTATTACTCAGCTTTTAATTATTTATTTATTCTTACTATATTTTTTTAAAAAATTTATTTGCATTTCAAGTGTTATCCTCTTACCTCTTTCCCCCCTCCTAGAAACCCCCTATCCCATCCCCTTCCCTCCCCCTGCTTCTATGAGGGTGCTCCTACACCCACCCACCCACTACTGCCTCCCTGCCCTTGATTCCCCCACAGTGGGGCATCTATTGATCCTTCGATCCTTCACAGGAGCAAGGACCTCTCCTCCCATTGATGTTTGACAAGGCTGTCCTCTGCTATGTGTGTAGCCAGAGCCATGAACTCCTTGGTTGGTGGCTTAGTCCCTGGGAGCTATGGGAGGATCTGGTTGGTTGATTCTGTTGTTCTTCCTATGGGCTTTCAAACTATCTTCAGCTCCTTTAGTCCTTTCTCTAACTCCTCCATTGGGGACCCTGCACTCAGTTCAATGGTTGACTGAGTGCAGGGTCTCCAATGTATTTGTGTATCCAACCCTGTATTTATAAGGCTCAAAACAGTGACTTCATGAATTTTGCAGGTACTATCCTGAGTGATCTAAGCTAGAAACAAAAGAACACACATGGTATGTACTCACTGATAAGAGGATATTAGCCCAAAAGCTCAGAATACCCACGGCACAAATCACAGAACATATGAAGCTTAAGAAAAAGGAAGACCAAAGTATGGATACTTCAATCATATTTAGAAGGGGGAACAAAATAATAACAGGGATAGAGGGATAGAGGGACCTGGTAGGGGGAGAGAAGGGGGAAGGGAAAAGTGGACCATCAGGTATGAGAAAAGACAGGAGAGAAGTACAGAGAGTCAGGAAACTAAACAGAAATATGTAGCAGTGGGGGATGGAGAACTGGGAGTGGCCACCAGAAAGTCCCAGATGCCAGGGAAGCAAGGGATTCCCAGGACCCAAAGGGGATGTTGAAATACCCAACAAAGGGGAGATAGAACATGTAGAGACCGTATCTAGTAGATAGTCATTGCACCTTGATCCTTGATATGCTGCTAACTGTGATTTTCATTCTTCTGAAAGAGTCCTATGACAGTTTCAGTGCAATGGAGCTTTCTGTCCAGTCACCATTTAGTAGCCCCAAAACATTTAACATGAAACTCCAAATGTATAGCTGCTGGAATTGTGAAATCAGATTGAGATTAAAAATTCTTAGCCAGGATGACTATGTTTCAAAGTAGCCAGAAAGCCTCCTGTTGCCCTTTCTTCAAATGCAAATTGTTTCTCCAGACTTAACAAAAGCCCAAGAAACGGACAAAGAGTGACAGGCTCTGGACAGGAAAAGGGAGTCCCTAGCACAGAGTTATAAATAGGTTTCTTTTGCATGGTTAGCTTGGAAAGCTCTCAGAGTGGCCTGGCTCTTGATGCCCCTATCTTCTCATTGATTGTCAATGCAGACAGCCGGAAGGGCCTTCAAGAGAAAGGACAGATTTAATGAAGATTAGTCAGAGTATTTCTGGCAGAACATGGGCAACTCTTGATTGACAACCCCCAGTCCTGGAGGCAGAGAGGTCATCCAAAATGCAGATAGGGTCACGTGACAACCACAATGAGAGTTGTCCCACAGCACCCAAAAGAAACTAGTGTCAAGACTCTGCAGACATTTCAATATGTAGAGGCTCAAGTCCCTGATACAAAATGGCCTTGTATTTGCATATGGCCTGTATGCTTTGAAGTATTCTAGATTATTTACACCATATGAAATATGAATGCTCTGAATATAATTGTGAAACTGTACTGTTTGTTGAGTGAGTTACGACAAAACGGTCAGTACATGTGCAATTTTTGAAAATACTTTCTATCTACAATTGATTGAAGATATAGGAGTGTAACCTGATACACTGAGGTTTTTTGAGCAGTATTGCCTCACCAAAACCATTTGCTTTTGGTTTAGTTGCTGACTCTGGTTTCAAGTACTCTCTCCTTTAGCTAGAGTAGAGCAAACTACAACAGCAAAGGGCCAGGTGGCATTCCTGTGCTTCAGAGGGTAAGGGTGCTGAAGAAACGGGATGCAAGCCTTCTGGAATTTCCCTGGGAGAAAAAGAATTGGCAACTCTTTAAGCCAGTCTGAACATGAGGTTCAGGCATTATGGACCTGGTCATATCTGTGTCTTAGGGAATATGTTCATCAGAGCCTTTAGTCTTTCTTTCCCTAAACCCCACAATAACCCACCATTTGTCTGTGTGTAAATGTGTGTATAGATGGTTCAGGTGGTGGATTCATAACCCATAGTAGATACCCAACATATATATTCTGTACATGAATGTCCAGATTAAAGTTAACTTAAAATAAAACACAGTAAAAGATTAAAAACAATAACTAATAAGAACAATTATAACAGAATACTATTAATAAAAGTTTCATGAACAAAGCTAAATTAATAAATTGCTCATTTCTGAAATTTTCCATTTACTAATTTTGAAAGTTGCTGATTGGGACAAATAAAATTAAAGATCATGAAACATAAAGGACTGGAGTTTAGTAAATGCTTCTCTCTATCGGTTCCTTGATTCTCAAGTCTTGGGTTGATGGGATCTCCTGGGCTATATTTGTTTCAGAGACAAAAGCTTTAAGCTGTGGAAGTAACTCGGGTCTGCTACATGCTGCTGTATCCTGCATGTGGGCAACATCTCAGCCTACGGGAAAAATAAGCCTGCTTGTATTTGTCCTTTCCACATCACTGGGGATATGGGCCCCTACCCCAGGGGAGGCTCGCTTACTAATGAACCTGTCATTATGAGCCTCCTCCAAATTTCATATAACTCTGACCATAGAGTATAAGAACAAATCATTTTGTTCTTTTTCAAAACTTGGGGGGCCTTGGGTTTACCACAGTGCTCTCATTGCACATATGAGATGAATGGAGGCTGAATACAGTGGCTTCAAAAACATTTGTATGTAAACATTTATACACAGTTCCTAGTAGTGATCCCCAAATTTTTGGGGGGACTCATAAAGAAATTTAGAAAAATAATGACCACATCACCAAACCCTTAAGTATTACTACTATGGACTTACTAATGAATTTTCTCCCAGTCGTGGTTTTGGTTTTAGTGTGTGTGTGTGTGTGTGTGTGTGTGTGTGTGTGTGTATTTTCAGAATCCAAAGATGAGATGTCTTCACCAATTTCTCACTGAATCCAGAGCTTCCCAATTACGCCAGGCTGGTTGACAGGCAAGAGCCAGGGAACATTTGGCAACACCTAACAGTGCAATAACGGAAGTTGAAGAGCATTTATGAGATGGGATCTAGCTTGAGGAAACGGGTCCTTAAAAGAGGGATCTAATTTCTCTTCTGGCATAAACTGCCCACCCCACCATGCCTTCTCTACCACAGTGAATTTGTGCCTTCTGAAATCATGAACCTAAATAATGCCTTCCTCTCTTAAGTTGCTTCTTGTCTAGTATTTCATCACAGCAATGAGAAACGTAGCTAATGTGTGTTCTAGTATTTTTTTAAATTTTGTAATGTTTTAATAACTTTAAAATATTTTATAACTGATCAAATTAATCTAAGTGATGACAGTGTTGAGGTAAGTTTAAAGGAATGGCTTTGGAAAGGTCTCTTTTCCATCGATGCACTTCACATTTTCTCTTCTTTTTCTATAGAAACATCTATAGCCTTTACACCGCCATAAATAAAAAGAAATTAACCATGCATTTTCTGAGTTCAGATCGTTCAGGGCTTGATTCTAAGAATTGAAATAAAACTACAAAACATTCACCATTGATGCCTCTGCTTAAACATTGTTTCTCCCATATTTTGCCAGTATTGTTTTGTGTTTACATGTTAATGTAAAGTAGGCAGCCAGAAAGAGAGATAATTGGGAGGATTTTTATGGGGACACAAGGACCGCTCATTTATATAGAGCCATTATGGGGCCACTGTGATACAAGAGTCTGTGGTCTAGAATACTTAGCATAAAATGAAGATAAAACTCTCTCTCTCTCTCTCTCTCTCTCTCTCTCTCTCTCTCTCTCTCTGTCTCTGTCTCTCTCTCTCTCTCTCTCTCTCTCTCTCTCTCTCTCTCTCTCTCTCACACACACACACACACACACACACACACACACATACACACACACCTGTACCTAGGTACTCCTGATCCTCATCTCTATCATTGGCAACTGTGCAATAGTTGAAAGTCAAAACTGCAATAGAGAGTAACAATCTGGATTATTAGAATACTTTAAAAAATGGCCACAAGACAGATGAAATCTTCCAGTTTTTACATCATCTTAAAATGGAAGAATTACTTAGTCTGTGGACAGGGTTTTTCTGTTGTTGATATAGCATAGACTTTCCCAATCCTGGCATGGTATTATTACACTTTGTGTGTTCATTGTAGCCTTTCTTTTCAGCCCATAAATAATCATGTGACCCCAGCATTATAATACACATGCACACAGAAGCTTTGTGTCCTGAGAGAAATTAAACATTCCAATGATTTTTCTTACTGAGTTCCAATGAGTGGCCCTGTGCTCCTCAGCAGCACACAGTTGAAGATGTGGCTTGGTAACTCAAAGCACTTCTCAGCCTGGGTCCATGCTATTTTGTGCATCTGTGAAAATAACACTATTTAGGTCATTTATGTGACTTAAATGTGTCTTCTAAGGTTGAGTCCAAAATTTTGGAAAATTATTATAGCTAAGGGTCAGTTACAAAGAGACACCTTGGAAGCAGTGTCTCTGAGCATGTCAGGAGATTCCCATTTTAACCAAGCTACATACATTTGGGCAACTGGCCAAAGTATTTGAACTTTCACCTTTCTCTAGTTATATAATGCTAACACTAAAATGCAAATAAACAAAAATAATGAACAAAATCAAAAACTTGTAAGTCTTATAAATATAACAAAAGCAGAGTTTAATTGATTTTATTGTTGTTCTTAAAGTTACATCATGATGCTTCCAACTCTTCTCTGAGGTGTAATATTGATCACATTTGACAGAAAAGAATGAACAAAGAAGATGTACTTAAGGCCAGTACTGTCCCCTGAAACGACAGAAAAAAACGGCTCATTGTTCAAATATTATCACCTGTCGCCCTCTGCTGGCTAAATTCTGGAATTCGGTTTTCCAAGAAAGAAATACTGTATGTATCCCTCAGCACTAGCTGGATATGCAGCTTCCTAGCATTTGTAAGGCATCTATGCTTACTTGACCTTCCAGGATTTTGCTTATTGATTCATCATCATGGACAAGTTGAAGCCAGGCTGGGACCGATCCATACAGCCATTAAAGATAGTTTCTGTTAAAGTGCAGGACACACATGTCATTCATGAGAGACAGCTGTCTCTCTTCCATAAGACCAAAAAAAGATCTTGCCTCACAGATGCTGCTACCTAGAGCTACCACACATTGTGAGTTTTCAGGACTACACTATGGTTTATAAAGAATACAGGGAGTCTTCCTCTACACATCTTCCAACTGGTGTATCTTAAGGCTTCTTTAACTAGAACTTTAGTCAATATTCTTGGAGAACATGGCTCAAATGTATATTTTAAAACTCATAATCCTCACAAGTAGATTTGCTTTGTTTGTTGAAGATATGGGAAATCACAAACACAGAGTTGTTCAAGGTCAGCATTGCCAAAGGACAGATCCAGGGCAGAGCCAGGAGTTTCCAGGAGCTTCACCTCGGCCATTTCTAATGCTGCTGCTGCACTCTCAGGTAATCAGTCACACTGGTGCATCCATCATGAAGCCATCAGGTATTCTGTCAATTGGGTTTCTTGCCACTGTGACCAAAATAGCTTAGAGCAATAACTTAAAGAGGAAAAGGTTCATTTTGCCTCATTTTTCATAGTGTTTAGTCTACAGTGGCTTAGCCCTATGTGCTTGAGAAGGACATCATGTTAGCCAGAGCAAGCCTTTCCTGATCCCCTTTCTCAAAGACTACCTACATCTGCCTGTCCTTTATAATTGTATTTGGTATCTTATTTATTTTTGTCCCTCTTTTATCTAATGTCTTTATCCTCTGAAAGAGTGAGGTTTGGAGAGAGAAAATCCAGTGTTTTTCTTTAATTATTTTACATAAGAACTAAGTGGTAAGGTTTCTGTGAGCACGTGACATCCCAATCATAAGGATATGTTCATGAGTTATGGGAACTTGTTCTGCAAAGATCTTAGCAAATGTGTGCTTACCCCACACAGAACAGCAGGCAGAAACAAATGATTTCACCCAGCTGGCCTTGGCGAACCAAATTGCTTAACTGGGGTTACATTCAGGATCATGGACAGCTTATGGGCAGCTATTATCACCAACAAAAAGGTATCTCTTTCTCAGCAACAGCTAATTGTCTTATCCTTGGGGAAGATGCAGGGGGCCATCATGAGTCCTGCCACGCATCATGATGGGATGTCTAGTTTTGTGTGCATATCCCCCAGGCAATATACAGCTGTTGGGTTCAAGAGGATGAAGGCCAAGTCATGCCTAGTGGACAGTGTTCTACAACAGCTGGTCTGAGAGCAAATTCTCACATATGTGTTGTCTGTATTATGAGCCCAATACATTTTCTCTTCTCTAATATTTTATACAAAAAGAACTCAGTGCCACTTTCCAGGAATATAAAATGTATTCTAAGAAAGCACTACGTCAGCCAGTCCTGGGAACTTGTGACTATTGTAATGCTAGCGCTCAAGAGGCTAACATAGCAGGATTGCAAGGAACACAAGGTCAGCCTGAGCCACAAAATGAGTTCCAGGCCAGCCTCTCACAAAACACAAATAAACAAACAAAATTGAAGTCACCATGTCGGTATTTATTTCTATGAGCCCATAGTCTGCCAACTATAGTCTTTAATTTTCCTTTGGATTTCCTATACTCCACACTCATTTAGTTATTGCTGCAGGTGGGGACCTCTGTGTTCAAATTTCAAAGCAGAGTTTGGAGTTTAGGATGTTTATTAAGGAGACATACCTATGGATGGAGAGGATCTCAGGAAGCCTCATCCTCTAAGGATGGAGCTCTGGTGCAAATATTATCCTTGGGGTTGAAGCCCAAATTGTCAGTATGTTCAGATATTTGTATGCTGGGCTCTCACAGCTTATGTGATGCCTTAGAGAAGTCAGATCTCAATGCAACAACTCCAAAATGAGATAATAATCAAGCTACCTGTTTATTTCTGGGAATTAAAAAGTCAGATATTCCTTGATGGTTGTAGTACTCAACCTTTAATACAGTTCCTTATGTTGTGGTGACCCCAGCCATAAAATTACTTTTCTTGCCAATGCACAACTATGATTTTTGCTCCTGTTCTGAATTATAATGCAAATATCTAACATATAGGACATCTGATATGCAAACCCCAAATGGGTTGCAACCCAGAGGTTGAGAATCACTGTTGATGGGATGTGGACTGCTATTTCTCCCTATTAGTTCTATTAAACAAAACCCATCTGCAAACACACAGAGCTTGGGGCCTCCCTCCCTTCAATCTATTCCACCACAGGCTCACCTGTTTAGTGATGTATACACTGCCAGTGCTTTCTTCAGTAGAGAATTTATCACAGTGTAGAGAAGCTGCCTCTGAGCGAGTAAACTGCCTGTTTATACTTGTTCAGAAAATAGAGTAAATGTCCCCTCTGCCTTTCCTCAAAAACTAATCCGTTGGCCTTATATACACTCTATGATGGGTCCTCCCAGAAGTAGCCCAACACAGGAAATAAAAAAAAAACAATACATGAAAATGTTGTTGTGGAAAATTACCTTTGGTCCCTTCTTGTCTGAAGTGATTGCTTTGTGCAGTTCTATTCTACTGACTAACTCTAACCTCTATTCTCTGTGGCTGTTTCTTAAACCATCAACTAGACTGTAGCTCTTGATTTTGTCATCATGTGGAAATTCTCTAAGATGTCACTAATCTTATGTTAATAAGGCAGCAGCAAATATTTTAAAAGTTGGTACAGGAATTTAGAATGTCACTTTGGCAAAATATTTAGTATTATCTCAAAAGAGGAAGGCTAGTGCATGCCTTTATTGGTTCTTGGTAGCTATACCAAGTGTTTGAATATATATATATCTGAGGCTGGACGATAACTATTC
This sequence comes from Apodemus sylvaticus, assembly GCF_947179515.1. NCBI lineage: Eukaryota > Metazoa > Chordata > Mammalia > Rodentia > Muridae > Apodemus > Apodemus sylvaticus. The sequence continues at coordinate 120,909,019 of NC_067476.1, forward strand.
CATCCTAAGAATAAAGACTTAAAACAAAGGTTTGCTTAGTGAGACATTTTCCCAGGCTTTCATTCTTTGTTCTATGAAGATTTTCCCCGTTTCTCCCAACACTACTCTCATAACCTCTTCTCAGTAGTGACATCTTAGGTTTATTTCTCTGCCTACTTATTTTCAATAACTTTCATCACTTTTATTTTGGTTTTCACTCATTGAGGGCTACATGAATGACAGCTGGCAGGCACTAGAAGACTCCTGTCCAGATGTCCCCAGCTTCGTCTTTTAAGATTACAGTTCTAAAGCAGCAGTCCTCAAGGATTTAGTTTTTCTTTTGTGGGTATTTCCATCTCACTGGCAATAATTTGGACTAGTCTGTAGAATTCAAAACATTCCCATGGCATCTTCAGTAATATTGTTCTGTTAGTTAGACATCTGATTCAACTCCCCCCCCCAAAAAAAACAACTGTAACAACAAAAATCAAAAGCCTCAAAATATTTTAGCAACAATCTTTCTAAGGGAATTATACAACTCATGGAAGGAGTTTTGTGGGAATTGAACCTTGATACTTTATGAGGTCGAAGTTGGGATCCAAACAGTGCTTCTTGTTCGCATTCAGGGAAGAATACCAAAATCCATCATGGTAATTTATTTAATTAGTTAGTATTCTTTTTTATACTTTTTATTAATTATTTTATTTGTTTATATTTCAAATGTTTCCCTGCCCAGTGTCCCATCCATGAGCCCCCCACCCCATCCCCACTCCCCTTTGCCTCTATGAGGGTGCTCCCCCACCTACCCACCTACTTCTTCCTCACCCTTCTAACATCCCCCTTTGCTGCACATCAAGTCTCCAAGCACTTCCCCTCCAACTGATGCCAGATTAGGCAGTCCTCTGCTACATATGTAGTTGGAGCCATGGACCAGCCCATGTATACTCATTGGTTGGTGGTTTCATCCCTGGGACATCTGAGGGTTCCAGTTAATTGATACTGTTGTTCTTCCTATGGCATTGCAGTTTCCTTCAGCTCCTTCCCCTATCTCTTCCATTGGGGGCTCTAGGCTCAGTCCAATGGTTGGCTATGAGTATCTGCATCTGCATTAGACAGGTGCTGGTGGAGCCTCTCAGAAGACAGTCATACCAGGCTCCTGTCTTCAAGCACATCTTGACATCAGCAATAGTGTATGGGTTTTGTGTCTGTAGATGGGATGGATCACATGGGTGGGCCAGTCTCTGAATGGCCTTTCCTCCAGTCTCTGCTCAATTTTTGTCCTTATGTTTCCTTTAGACAGGAACAATTCTGGGTTAAATATTTTGAGATGGGTGAGTGACTATAGACCTCAACTGGGGGCCATGTCAGTCTACAGAAGGTTGTCTCTTTAGTTTCTATCTCCCCGCTGTTGGACATTTCAGCTAATGTCATTCCCATTGGGTCCTGGGAGCCTCTTGCATCCCTGGTGTCTGGGACTTTCAGGTTGTTCCCCCCCCTGTTCCATGTGCCCCACTGCTACATATTTCTATTCATTCTCCTGCTCCTCTGGACTTCTTGCCTATTTCTTTCCATACCTGTTCCTGCCCCCCCTTTTTCCCTCCAACTTCCTTCTCTTACCCAGGTTCCTCCCTCCCTCTGCCTCCCATGATTATTTTGCTCCCCCCTCTAAGTGGTATTGAAGCATCCACACTTTGGCTTTTCTTCTTGTTAAGTTTCATATGGTCTGTGAGTTATATTGTATTATATATCTGAGCTTTTGAACTAATATCCACTTATCAGTGAGTACATAATATGTATGCCCTTTTGGGTCAGGGTTACCTCACTCAGGATGACAGTTCATTATAGTAAACATCCATTCATTCATTAACTCATTTATAGATGTATTCCATGAAAAGCTGTGATGAAAGAAATTTGCAACATTAGAGAGTCAATTCTTTGAAGCTACTGTTGCATACCACATCAGGTAGGAATTATATCAAAAATATGAGAGTTTGCTCCATATCTTGACTCAATTTAGACATGTACTACACAGACAGTAATAGTTTCAGCCTCTAATTGTCTGAAGTCATAGTTCCTGAAAGTGGAGTCTGAGACTTAAAATTGAGTAAAAATATCTTTTCAAATTCCAGAAACAACAACAACAGCAAAATCTATAGTTTCAAAGTTGTCTATTATTCTGAGTTCAATGATGAAATCCCACATCCTATAGTCTCACGGGGATACTAAAGTCCACAGTAAATTATTATTTATAGTGTTAATTAATCTTACTGTGGCTAATTTAAAACTTATGATGTGCCTGCATACACTTTCCAAATAAATGTACTATGCATATATATAGTACTATCTGTAACTTCAGGCTGACTTTGGGATCTTGAGATATACAGTTAGACATAAGGAAGGATTACTGCATTTATTATTAATTGAGGAAGTATCTTAGGAGGGGTGGAATAAGGGAAGAAGTTGAAAGAGATGAAGGAGCTCAGAAAGAACATGGTCAGTCTCTTCTGGAGAGCTGAAGCTGATAGAAGAATCTCCAGATCATTATGCGACAAGGTGTTTGTCTTACATGTTACAAGACAAAGGAATGATCGTCTGAAACTTCTTCTTGTGATCTTGCTTACAGGTTGCTGGGAAGAAAGTAGCTATGAGGAATCAACAGACAACATTCTCAGAATTTGAGGCATAGTTATAAAGCCAGGTAAAGGTGATTGGATCATAGCTGTACACTAACAAACTAAGCCATTAAGCTATGTTTTTTTAAGAGTATCAGTTTCTCTCAAAATGACTTTAGGTAATAATTGTAAACTTGGTATGGATAAGCTAAATTTAGACTAAGCACTTTTCTTCATGTTTGAGTGACAAGACATCATGTAAATACCACTGTATTATTAAACAAATTGCCCTATATATCCAGTTTCATTTTTAAAAGTTTTGTTATACCCTGTTCATTTATCAGACCTACTGTAGGTTTTCCTCTTAACCTTCAGTAGATTATTATAAATGCAGAGGAACTGAGGGTTGTAAAGAACTGTCAAAGCATACATGACTTCAGGAAAGTGAGGAGGGAAATGCCACTACTTGAGGTTGCAGTGATTATAACCATAACTACAACTGAGAATTCACTGGAGTAAGTAGTGAGGGCTTAGACTGAGAAGTGGAGGCAGCACCTGGATAATGAAAGTCCCTAAAACAGCAAAATAGTTAGATCATTGTCTTAAGGATAATAGAGATCTAGTTTCCTTGAGCTGTCACAGGAAATTAACAAAGGTAGATATCTTTATTATTATTACTATTATTATTACTATTTTTTCCTATATTCTTTGTTTACATTCCAAATGATTTTCCCTTTCCTGGTTCCTGTGCCCACATAAATCCCATAAGCCCTCTTCCCTCCGCCCGTTCCCCAATCAACCCCTTCCCACTTCTGTGTCCTGGGAATCACCTACAATGCTGCATTAAGCCTTTCCAGGACCAGGGCCCTCTCCTTCCTTCTTCTTGGGAATGATTTGATACATGAGCTGTGTCTTGGGTATGCAGAGCTTCTGGGCTAATATCCACTTATCAGTGACTGCACCCATGTGTGTTCTTTTGTGAATGAATTACCTCACGTAGTATGATATTTTCCAAAGGTAGATGTCTTAAAACAGTGATTTATCCACTTGAAATTCTGGAGGCGAGAAATTTGACATTAGTGCTTCATCTGGGCTCTACCTCTGCTTGGCTCCTCCAACTCTGTTGGACTGTGGATCCTGACTATGACAACACTGGTTTGTGATGATTTCTCATGGCCTTCTGTGGCCTTATCTCCCCTTACCTTTCCATTATCGTGAGGTTGCTGATGACCTTCAGCACTTAGTCTGAGAATCCAGGATAATCTCCTTGATTTGAAATATATCTTCAAAACCACCTTTTCAAATTAAGGAACATTTATAAGCTACTGGGATAAAGATATATAACTAAGGAGCAATTGTTGATATACTATAATAGAAATGTATAGATTATTTTAAATAAAGAGAACAACTTGATCATATTTATATTTAGGGGAAAATAAGAATTATGAAGCCTTACCTGAATGGATTAGATACAGTTAATTCTGAAGATAAGAAAGCTTTATTAATGCCTGGTTAGCATGTCAAATGATTTACAGTGAGGGATGTGTAAGGGTATTATTGTTAGGAAGAGCAGGAAGTGGCTAAAAATATAATTTTCAGAAATAGAAGGATGGTTAAATGTACTTGGAAGAAACCAGCATATAAGGTGCTGGATATTACATCCGCATGGGTACACTTTCACTAAAATGGTTGCATCTGTAGGAGGAACAGGCATACTAAAACACATGATGTAGGTTTAGTTTTGGCTGATGTACAGGAGGCATATAGAACCAGAGGGATACAATCCAGTATGCTTGTAATAGATTTCTCCAGAAGATGGCTCTCACACCATTTCTTTGCTTTCAGTTTCTATCTTGTTTGGGAAAAATCATTACAAGTTTACCATGGTATATTACATTAACAAAAAAATAATGTATTACTAATATGCAATCTAAATAGTTCTTTAAAAACTGATACATCTATGTATTCTAATGTAGTAGTTCTTTCCATTCTTGAATCACTGGGCATCATAGCTGTGTATCTGGACACTAGAACTCTATATTCATAAGCAGAGAGGAAGAGCACAGTTTATGCTGTGTATCATGGTTGGTCAATCATTGTCACCCTACTTATGATTTCTGGATGCCTTGACTTTAAATATGTCTGTAAGATAAGCAAGTGGAGCCGTCAAAGACACATTCTTGTGCACCACCAATATCATCTGAAATATTTTTAGAAAGACTTGTTCCATTCTGTTAGTCTCAATAGGTTAGAGAACCTGACACCTTTGGGAGTGAACAAGGGAAGCAAAACAAAGGAAAAATGCCCTCAGCTTTCTTCCTGAAGGTATCAATTGGAGAAAAGATGTAGGGAGGACAGAGACCACTTCTATCACTATAAATGCTGTATTTGCAAGCAGGGCTTCTGTATGAATAAATAGTCATATTTTGTAGCATTCCCATGAAGTCAAGCTTTTGTGAAAGCCTAAATCCACAAAGGAGTCTTGTCTGGAAATAGGTTCTCTTTGAAACATTTGTAGCATATGACTTTTTCAAAATGGAATGCAATTCTGCTTTGAAATCCCAAAACCTACAACTTTTCCAAGGGGTGCTTCCCTGGGCACTGGGCCACTTTGCATGTTCACACAGAGGCAGAAGTCTCCAGAGAAGCTTCTCACCCACAGATGATTGGGAAGTAAAAATAATGGAATCCCAGCTTCCCTTGATCCAGAGCATCTTTGAGGACTTCTACTCTCCACTTTGATTTTGTCTGTCATGCTTCTCTGCTTCCCTACTGCCTTTTCTTAGGAATGAGACCCATATGCATGGCTTCTGCATTTCCCTCTGAGGGACCCAACTCAACCCAGAGCCCTAGAACAGATGCAGTTACTCTATATTCCCTTTCCCATTGGCACCTGTAAGCAGCTCTGAGTTTTACTGCTAAGTCTCTCAATTCCAAACGTCCAGATGTCATTTCTAAGCTGGCAAGGTTTCCTGCCTTTCAAGTTGAGTACATTCTCTTTTGGAATCATGAAAGCATCACAGATGGCGCCATGATATAAATAATTAGTGACAAAGACAATTATTGCTCATCTGTGATGAATCAAAGTTCTTTTATTTAGTCCACAACAAGCTGGACGTAGTCATTACATTGCCCTGGGGGCTGAACAGCTACTCGGTTAAGAAGGTTGTCCTGTACTTTTTGCCTCCTGGGGTCAAGTGCTGAATATTTATCTGTAGTGTCCCTGTTCATAAGTTCTCACGCTATCAGTTTTCATGTTGATATTTGTTTTGGCAGCTTCTCACAGGCTCTGTGGTACTAACTACAGGCTTTGTTTGTCAGAGCTTTGCTTTTCTATGCTTTCCAATGCCCTTCATAAAGAGAAATTGCTCTTCTGATGATTTAAGTAAGATACCCAGAAATGCAAAGCAAGCCCTTTCACATTCTCTCTGTGAGGCAGATGACCTCTTGCTGGTTGTATTCTGTTTTATGGCAATCTCTATTTCATCATCCTCTCTGACCTTTATTGATTAAAGCTGGGATGATTATCCTTTATCCCTCCTTGGTTATTTGGCTTCAGAAATGCATCTATACTATATAAAAGTTCTTGTATAGGCTGGTCAGTAGACAGCACACTGAAGAATTTGAAAATCCTCAGCAATGGTCTATGTCCACCTTAATTGTTTCTTGGCCTTAACCAAGTATGTAAAATTTAACTCTTTAAACAAGTAACAAAAACAAAAACAAAATGTCTGATATAATGATTTCCAAATTTTCTTTTAGATTCAAATATCATTTTGAGGCATAACTCATTAGAACACACATTATATGCCTTTAAAAAATCAATAAGAGCATTTGTTTGGATGGTTATTAACATGTGATACTTGACTAAATGATACAATCATTAAGCCAGGACTATTGGAAATTTAAAATATTATTCCCACATATCACAACTGAACCAGAAACTCTTAGAATAGTTCCCATAAATGTAATGCCTATCTAAGTGTGAGATATGGTGATTTATTAAAAAAACAAAAAAACAAAAACAAATCAAGAATCATCCAGACAGTTATGAAGGACTCCACTTTATTAAAAAAGAGTTGATTGTTCTCAAAGTTAGTTTAAAAATATGCTTTTAAAGTGGCATTGTAGGTGATTTGCCTTAAAGACTTAGAAGAACTTGAGGAATCTGCACTTTAATAAATCCCAGTTTGAGGTACCTAAGATGCTCTTCTGCCTTCCCAGAATGCAGCATGAAGTAAGGGTGAATAAATGGATTAAGAAAAAGAAGAAAGGCTGGAGGTAATGTACAGATGAATAAAGCAGGAGAAACAGCTGCAGATCCCTGTCCACTGCAAAAGCAAAACAACTGAGCAGGCCTACTTAGTTTTTGCTTATTGCTAGAATATAAATCTCACTGGAAAAACAGTCCCTGAAAAGAGATATAACGTAGTTTTTAAATACATTGCTACCAGTGGAGAATAGAGACAAGTAAATATCATTGTTCAGCCTCCTATTCATTGTGGAGCTAAGGGCAGGGTATACAAAGTGCACATAAAAGCTGCATCAGCAAAACCACAAGACCTGCTTGTTCTAGCATTGATTGTCTTAAAGAAGCAAGTCGCATCTATGAAAAGCTATGTATAGGAAATGTAGTAGCTTTGAGTCCCCAAAGAGATACCCTGTCTGACTCATCCCTGCTGCTTTTCTGTCTTATAGTATAAGCATCACAGTGTGGTTATAATTGGAAAAGAGAATTTGGAATTTTTACCAGAACTTGTCTAAATGTAAAGGCTATGACAGTTTTAAGTATAGCTGACAACAGTACTCCTTTCAGAATGTGGAGGCTGCTTTCCTCTCTGAATTCCCAGGCTCAGTGAAGCCCCAGGAGAGCCAAGTGGTAGAATACAGTGTGCAACGGTGACAAGGCTACTTCTGCCTTGTCTTTTATCTAGTTGCTTTCTCTTAATTATTTTAATTTGGGGGGAACTTCCTATGTGAGCACCGCCCTTGTATGACTCCTCCCCTCTCCAACTCCTTACATGTCCCCTTCCAATTTATGCTCTCTTTTTAAATTATTATTGATATTATCACGCGCGCGCGCGCACACACACACACACACACACACACACACACACACACACCTATATAACTCACTGAGTCCAGTTATGTTTATTCCTATGTGCATGTGTCAGGGAATGACCACTTGGGATTGGGTAATATACATGGGAGTATATCACTGGAGGAAACTGACTCTCAGTCTCTAAATAGTGATTGATCACCTGTAGCCCTTAATCTAGTGGTGGAACCATGTGTGATTTTCCCTGTTCACTTTAGCTAGCCAAATGGTAGCATTTGGAATTTTTACCAGAACTTATCTAAATGTAAAGGCTATGACAGTTTTAAGTATATCCAAAAACAGTACTCCTTTCAGAACGTGGAGGCTGCCAGGCGGTGGTGGTGCACGCCGTTAATCCCAGCACTTGGGAGGCAGAGGCAGGCAGGTTTCTGAGTTTGAGGTCAGCCTGGTCTTCAGAGGGAGTTCCAGGACAGCCGTGGCCACACAGAGAAACACTGTCAAGAAAAAAAAAACAAACAAGAAAAACCAAAACAGAGTGTGGAGGCTGCTTTCCTCTCTGAATTCCCAGGCTCACTGAAGCCCCAGGAGAGCGAAGTGGTGGAGTACAGTGTGCAATGGTGACAAGGTGCAATGGTCGCATAGATGCCACCTGCTTCTTTGAGACAATGCTAAAACAAGCAGGTCTTGTGGTTTTGCTGATGCAGCTTTTATGTGCACTTTGTATACCCTGCCCTTAGCTCCACAATGAATAGGAGGCTGAACAGTGATATTTACTTGTCTCTATTCTCCACTGGTAGCACTCCATTGTCATTATGCTGTTTTTTGTTGTTGTTGTTATTTGTTTTGTTTTGGCAACCATATTATCTACAATTCTAGGTTACCTCACTTAATACAATATGTATTTAGCTATTCTAGCACATGTCAGGAATGTTGTGAGACTATTCTAACAGTCTGTGGGCATTTGGACTGAGAACTCCTGTCAATTATGAGCCCAATCATGACTACCATAGAAGTAAGCCATGTTGAAAATGGATATACTAGCCCCTGTCAATTCTCCAGATGACAAAAAAAAAAATCAGGCAAAAGAATGTATATGTGTGCTTCAAAGGCCAGCCATTTGATTCTGGATACATTAGAGGTTATGAGGAGTCACAAGTACTCATAATTGAAAGATACTATGGGCTGTTTTACAGGATAGGTTTGAGAAAGGTCTACTGTCAGGATACAGGTAACCACTGTCTGGTAACCCAGAATTTATGGCATCAATGTACAATTCTTACTTATCTCAGCACTTATCGCAGGATCACAGCACAGGGCAGAAACTACTACTTTAAAACAACCCCTCTTCTCTCCTATGTGAGACCCAACTGAGCCCACTGAACACTACTCCAATCTGTATCTCCAAGTAGTAGATTTTACAAAGATCTCAGAGCCGGGCGGTGGTGGTGCACGCCTGTAATCCCAGCACTCTGGGAGGTAGAGGCAGGTGAATTTCTGAGTTTGAGGCCAGCCTGGTCTACAGAGTGAATTCCAGGACAGGCAGGGCTACACAGAGAAACCCTGTCTCAAAAAAAAAAGTTCTCTCAGATTATTTTTGTTGTTTCTCATTAGTGTAAGTAATGCTGTTAGTAGTTAATTGGTAAAGATGGAGTTTAGTTTTTAAAAATGCAAACAAATATCTAAGTTTAATGGCTTACTGGGATCATCATGTTGGAAGTAGACATGTGTGAAGGCAAAAATCTTACCTGGAAAGAATAGGCTTCTGAATATAAAACCTGGCACTAATAATCACTAGTAGCCAAGGAATCAAAAAGCAGAGCCCAGCCTGTGTGCTGTAAGCTGCATCACAGAGAGTGCATAGCAATAGAAGAGTAATCCTTAATGCATTGTGCATTGCTATGGGACGAGTAAGCACCTGCTGGAAGGAACTGGAAGACCTGAGTCACGAGACTAGCTGCAAAAGGCAGCACCTTCTCCCATCTGTGGAGAAGTAGCCTGAGTGGAAATGACCACTCAGCATCCTCTGGCATGCTGCTGGTACCCGCTGAATCTGGCTACTCTTAGGAATCACTAAGGCTACCCTTTATTAGAGAATGTCTTTCATGGTTCAGGAATTGACTCTCCTGCGATTACCCACTTTACCACTGTCTACTGCTGCCACCAAGAAGCTGTTTTTAGCTCATGGTTATTCTGTTCTAGGTGTAAAACCTTGAAGTCTTCCCCTCAAGGTGAGCAATGTCTATGGTGTTTCTCAGTTTTCACACCAGCTCCTGGAAACACTGTCACCATAGACATCAGATGAAGTCAGGTAAGTTTCGTGTTTGTGGATCTCTTCTTCAGAATCCCTTCCTTCCCTTCTTCATGGTAACAACTCAAAGTTTTATAAACTCAAATATTACCATCACGTTCCCAGACTACATTTTCTTTGTGATCACTATGTCTAATAAATTTAAAAATCTAACTTTACTCAGTCTAAGTAAATTCAGTCACTTCTGTTTTAAATTTCATTATACTCCTACCTTCTCCCTACACATCCCTAGTCTGAAATTAGATAATGGGGGAGTGGGTAAAAATTTCTGGTAACTTACTGCCCTTTGTCCACCCAGATAGAAAGAATTACAAAAGTATTAAATATTGGGTTTGGGTACAAGTGATTTGATGCTTCCATGCTTCCCAAATGGGTACAAGAAAGAGTACTGATGGTCTCAACAAGAACACCCCATTATCTTTGGGATTTCCATCCCATAACAATAGTGCAGTTCTCCTGTCAACATCTGTCTGTAACTTGCATTTCTCTCTTTCTTATCCAGATGTTCTGCTATCTTGAATGAGAGTGCTTGTTGTAAATTGGAAAGAGCTTTAATTTATGAAAACATACTTCTCTGATGCTGATTGAAAATGCATAAAAGGTAATCTCGTGTGTTTGCATCAAACACCCCACCCTCTTTTCCTTTTATGATATCTCTTTCTCATCTTCAGGTGAAAAAAATTGATTACTTCTTTTTATTGATGTGGAAAATAGAAAGCGAGACATGTTTTCTGCACTGTCAGGTTTCAGAGCTCTTGGTTATGTCAGTCAGAGAAATAAATCTTCAAACTATTTTTCATGAATATTTACTCCACTTGTACAGCAAGTAAAAGCCAAGGTAGGGACTTTGTAGACCAAGGTCAAATGAATTAACTGATAACAGTAGCTTTCAATAGCAAAATCCCATTTGATTTTTGACTTTAATAAATATTTTAAGTAGATGCTACGGTGTTAACGGGAATTTGAAGAGAAACAGGAAAATTGTTGATGCATCACAAAATCTAGAGTTGGAATATTGGAATGAATTTAAATACCACATCTCAGTACCTGTTCAGGTATCCTCAGATTTTCAGAAAACAAAGTCGACCTTAATTTGAATCAACTTGAATGGTTTAATTTCTATGTTTTAATTGTCAAGCAACTGGCTAGGTAGTATATAATGAAGAATAAAATAATGGAGGCTGAAGAGAGAGGTGAGTGGATAAAAGTGTTGGCTGTCTACACAGGAAGATCAGAGTTCAGACCCACAGGAAGACCTCAATTCAGACCCAACACCCATACAATAACATTGAGCAGCAGCTGCACACCTCCTACCAAAATACCAGCACCATGTATATGTGGAAGGTTTTACAAACAGGAAGAATGCAGAATGCCTAGACTCAACTTGGCTCTAGGATCAAAAGACCCTGTATCTTTTGTCTGAGATATGGGATAGAGTTGATAGAGATTTTCCACACTCATATATTCCTGTGACTTTCACAAACATGTGCCCAGGTTCTGTACCAAAATGTAAATGTGCATACACATGAATGCACACATGTACGACTATTGACCTTTGTTTGCCCACCAGCCATCAGAAACCAGTATCTATTATGATTCCTTTCCATTTCTCTTTTTCTCCTTCCAGAGCAACCATTATTATAAAACGCTTATCACTGAGGAAATATTTTTCTGTATATGAATGTATTTGAAATTAAAATACAAACTTTTATTTCCTGTGTTAAACCTGTAGAATCTACATGTTCTTGTTTTTCTTTAACATTATAGTATGTTTATTTTTCCACATAGACATGGTGCATGTTCCTTCATTTCTCCTTTTGTATTAGCTGAAGTTTGCTAGAGGAACAGAATTAACAGATAGTGTGTGTGTGTGTGTGTGTGTGTGTGTGTGTGTGTGTGTGTGAGTGAGTGTAATGAAAGGTGTTTTATTATAATGGTAGTCCAACCACATCCCTCTTCATGTAGCTCAGACCCTGAAGCTGGGTACCTTAGCAGTCCCAATCCAATGCTGAAGGCCTGAAAATTCTTGGAAAACCACTAGTATCAGTCCACACTGGAGGATGCAGAAGGTGTTATGTGACAAGATTTACCTGGGGAGATATGGTACACACTTTAGACATACTCATGCCATAGAGGGAGACCATGGTAAAAAAAAATTGGATACCACCAAAGTTCAATTTGATGAACCAATGAGTTTCGTGCTATGTACAGGAGTAGACATGATTCAAAAACCCACAGTTGTCACCAAAGTCCACTGGAGTATGCGTGACAGGTCACAAAAGAAGGAACCTGGAGCACACTGCACAGCTTGCAGGCAACTCAAAATGCTGAATAGCGTCCATTCGAGGTGGACCAGTTGGCCTCAAGCTCTTCCTGGCAGTCCAACTAGTTTCTGCTTCTATGTGAGGTGTGGAGGGGGCTTGGCTTCTTTTGGGCAGCTTTGATTGTCTCAGAATCTTTGTAACCTGGCCTGTTTGAAGGGAGAACCCTAGAGAATCTGGTCAGTTTCAGGGACTCCCTAAAGCCATTTTAAGTTGTTAACCTTCTGCTTCATGGAGTCTCTCTGTAGGATGGCATGTTTCAGTCTGTATGGCGTGCTACATAACAGAAAGTAAATTGGATGTTAATAAACAGTTACAAAACAAGAGACCTGACATAATCATTGGGAAGAATAAAAGACAGACCAGACCACACTGCTTTTTCTGACCAGTTTATTTTTTGGGTCACCCACTAAAAGGTAACACCTACTTTGAAGTCCAGATGTCTCCGGTCACTTAATGTTCTTTAGAAACATCTTCAAAAAGATACCCAGGGGTGTAATTTCTTGATTGATTTTACTTATCATCAAATTGAAAATACCAAACATCACACTTTCCATTAGTACTGGTAAGATTTGTTATATTAAAAGACATGTTGGGGTTCTTTTTTATTGATTTTTAAAGATTAATTCTGTGTGTGTGTGTGTGTGTGTGTGTGTGTGTGTGTGTGTGTGTGTGTGTGGCACGCGAATGAGCTTATATTTTCCACCTAGGTGCAGATTCTCAAGCAGGTCAGAAGACAGCATTGCATCCCTTGCAGCTGGAGTTACAGACAGTTGTGAGCTGGCAAGTTTGAGAGATAAGATTTGAACTCAAGTTCTCTAGAAGAGCGATAAGGGTTCTTTAGCACTGAGCCATCTCTCCAAGCCCATTCATGATAAACATGCCTATCTCCTTATATTCACTGGAAATAGACTTTCAGATAGTGATCAGTAGATGTTACTAATTATTGCTCAAAAATTTCTAAGTGACTATACCATAGTTTGCGTCAGAAACTCCTCCTCCTCCTTGTAATATACCGGTCTCTACTTTTTACTTAACTCGTAAATATGTAATTGTTCTTCCTATCTGACTGAACTTTAGCTTTCTGGATCAGCTCTAGGTTTAGGCATGGTTTCAGGCTTATGGAACATTATATTTAACTTCCTAGGAATTACTTGATAATGTCCTTTCTTAATGCTTCATTGATTTAGTACTTATTAAATAGTCAATATCTCTTTATATACTTTTGTAGTATGTTATCATTTATCTTTTACTTTATATAAAGTATCTTACAAATGGGCAGGATGTATTTTATTGCAGTAATTAGGTACTATAAAATAAACCATCCTTAAATTAATAGAAAACATATTTATGAGCCCCACTCTGTGGATTGACAATGGGCAAAGCTCATCCTTGATATCTGATATTTTCTGGTCTCAGTTGTTTCTGGTCATTTGGCTAGTCTCCTTGGGAGGAGGCCAGGCGGCCAGGTCCAGCAGCTGATTGGGACTTTTGGATGATGTACTTGGCTCTCGTCTATCCTGTGGTGTCTCTAATTGGCTAGTTAAGACTTCATTACCTGGCAGCTTTCTTCCACAGTGATAAGGTTATATATTCTTATATCTACAGGACTCAGCACAAAAATTCTTCCCAGTCTTTCTGCCTTTGTTTGTCAGAAAAGCCAAGCCTAATACAGATCAAGACTCCCATTTCATAATAGGCAAAAGTCAGCTCCTTCTTCAGAGGAAGCTGCCTGGTAAAATGTTCAGACTTCGTTACTCACATACAAAATGTATCTACCAGCATTGTATTGCTTATATCTTAAATAAGAATTCCACACCTCTTTTTGTAAGCATATTTGCTTATATAATTCTACGTTTATAATTTTAACTTTTACATTTTAAAAATTTCATGCAGTGTCAGTTGATTAGTGTATTGGTGTGTGTGAATTTTATATTGCTATGTAAAAAACAATAGTTTCCCATTATTTACAGGCAATGTTTTACAAGATAACAAAGGATGTCTGCACCCTTGGGTATACTGAACCCTGTACTGTAGACACAATGTGTTTTTCCTATATATGCAATAGTTAATGATTCAAAACTTGATGTGAGTAGGCAAATCTCTGAGTATGTCAGTGAGGGAGGTTTTAAACTGAGTTTATTGAAATGGAAAATCTTACCCTAAATATAGGTGATACAACCTCTTGGGCTGGCATCCAGGACTGAGAACTAAAGGAAGGCCACCTGAGCACCAGTATTCATTTCTCCCTGCTTCCTGCTGACACACAATAGGACTAGCTGCTGCAAGCTCCTGCTGCCATGCCTTTCCACCATGATGAATGACGATGTTAATTGTGAGCTCAAATAAACTGTTCTTTCTTTAAGTTGCTTTTGTCAGGTATTTTATCTCATCAACAAGGAAAGTAATTAATGCTTATGATAGACTTGAATATAGATTAGGAAAAGCAAGAAATTAACAACAGAAGTCAATACAGTAGAATAATTATGATAATATATACTAATAAATGTTATATCAATATAATCTCTTAAATTATCTTATTCTGTATTTAACCTGCTTGTGTGATGGTTTTGTAGCATCACTCTACTACACAAGGTTACTTGAGCACATAATTACAATATCATGTCAGTCATTCTAATTATCAAGATAGTTGCTGAGTAATCAATAGAAGGTAGTATATAGTGCATGAATATCCTTGACAATGGAATGATTCATGTTCTAGATAGAAGAAAATGGGGCACGGGAGAATTTCATTAAACAATTCAGAATGTGTTGTAGTTTAAAATGTATAGATTGTTTATATGAAATTGTTATATTTCAATATAAGAGTTTCAAGTTCAGTTTAACCAGAAGTTGCTGAAACAAGGTGAGCAGATCTAAAGGTGAACGGAGAGCACTTCTATCCAATTTATTCACTACCATTTATTGACCATTTCAGTATTTTAACACTGGTTTGTGACTTTATTTCTGACTACATTAACCAGAACTCTCGAACCTGCACCAGTTAAGAACTTTATTACTTTCCTAACGTGTCTTTTCAATTACATCCAGGCTGTGTTTAAAATCAACTATAGATATATAAATAGCTGAGGCAGATGGATTTCCAAATATCAGCTTTGTTGCTGGAGAGAAGTTAGGTTGGTAAGCACGACCTACAAAACATGACCTTTAACAACAATGGGTTCTTTATGCTCGGGTCCAAACAGCATTGCCAACATATCCAACACAGGATTAACCCTAAGTGGACTTTGTGGTCTACAGATGAACAGGGCATCAAAACTACCAGAATGAGATGGGAAGAGGAACCAAAATGGCTACTGACTATTTAATTGTTTAAGGACAAGCAAGTAAAC
Organism: Apodemus sylvaticus; assembly: GCF_947179515.1. Classification (NCBI taxonomy): domain Eukaryota; kingdom Metazoa; phylum Chordata; class Mammalia; order Rodentia; family Muridae; genus Apodemus; species Apodemus sylvaticus. Next base: position 120,924,651 of record NC_067476.1, read on the forward strand.
TGTGAGATCTTTCGTAAGATTTTGTTCAAGGACAGATTAAGTGCATTTTGCTTGATGTTGCCTGTACTCCTCTAAATGGAAATCCAGGTAGTAACAGAATGGATGGTTACCATGTGATGTGCATCTTGCAAACCTTCAAATCTTGAAATGCCTGTCATAACCTTTTTGGTAAGAAAATCCTGGAGTCTGCATTGATCCTCTGAATGCAAATTAATCCACACTTATTCCCTTGTACTAAGCTCAAGTTCAAGTGGATCAAGGTCATCCACAGAAAACTAGACACACTGAAAGAAATAGAAAAGAAACTGGGGAAGAGCCTTGAACATATGGGCACAGGGGAAAGTTTCCTGAACAGAACACCAATAGCTTACGCCCTAAGAACAAGAATTGACAAATGGGACCTCATAAAATTACAAAGTTTCTGTAAGGCAAAGGACACTGTCAACAGGACAAAACAGCAACCAACAAACTGGGAAAAGATCTTTACCAAACCTACATCTGACAGAGGGTTAATATCCAATATATACAAAGAACTCAAGAAGTTAGACTCCAGAGAACCAAATAACCCTATTAAAAAATGGGGTATGAGCTAAACAAAGATTTTTCACCTGAGGAATGGCTGAGAAGCACCTTAAAAAATGTTCAACATCCTTAGTCAACAAGGAAATGCAAATCAAAACAACCCTGAGATTTCATCTCACACAGGTCAGAATGGCTAAAATAAAAAACTCAGCAGACAGAAGGTGCTGGAGAGGTTGTGGAGAAAAAGGAACATTCCACCAATGCTGGTAGGATTGCAAGCTGGTACAACTACTCTGGAAATCAATTTGGTGGTTCCTCAGAAAACTGGGCATAATACTACTAGAGGACTTTGTTATACCACTCCTGGGCATATATCCAGAGGATTCTCCAGCATGTAATAAGGACACATGCTCCACTATGTTCATAGCAACCCTATTTATAATCACCAGAAGCTGGAAAGTACCCAGATGTCCCTCAACAGAGGAATGGATACAGAAAATGTAGTATACATACACAATGGAGTACTATTCAGCCATTAAAAACAATAAATTCATGAAATCAGACAAATGGATGGAACTGGAGAATATCATCCTAAGTGAAGTAACCCAGTCACAAAAGAACACTCATCGTATGCACTCACTGATAAGTGGCTATTAGCCTAGAAGCTTGGAATGCCCAAGACACATTTCACATATCAAATGATGTCCAAGAAGTAGGAAGAACAAAGTATGGATCCTTGGGCCCTTTGTAGAAAGGGAAAAATACCCACAGAAGGAGACACACAGACAAAAGTTTTATCAGAGTCTGAGAGAAAGACCATCCAGAGACTACCCCACCCAGGGATGCATTCTATATACAGTTACAAAACCCAGACACTATTGTGGATGCCTCTGCTGCTCTAAAAAAAAATCCCAATTTTAGTCATTTAATGCAAAGGTATTATTAGAGTTTTTAAGGTTTGAAGTCTTCAAATCCAGAGACTGTCAGAGCCTATTTTGGGGAATCTGGAAGAGAATACATTCTTTCCTAACTTCAAGATGGCACGTGCTCTTGATCCTCTCTTTCTATACATTTTCTCCTTTTGTAATTCTTGGTTTAGGGTCTTGAACACATTTTCTCTAATACCTTATAAAGGCTGACTTTTCCCACTTCCTAATAACTATTGTCTCCATAAATGAAAATCATTAAAACTTATCTAAAACCTTGGGGGTATCAGATAAAAAGCACTCCCATGACCATACCTCTGCCTTCCACAACCAACAGCTGTTCCTAATGATATTAAAAATTAACAATTGAATCCTGGTGACTGGGTGGCCCTGCCTCATTTCTCATTGATTTTGGACATGGCCAAATAACTTTGAAATCTATCTTCAAACACCCACCACAAAACAGGCAGTTTTGAAGGATGGTTCAATGTCATTGCAAATGGCCACATAAGAAGAGGTTGATTACAAAAGAACTTGACCTGGGCATACACTATTACATAAGAGTTAATCTCTTTCTGTGCTATATTTCCAGAAATATATTCATTCTACGTAACTTAAAATGTTAGATAACAGAGTGAAATCAGTTAGCTATCATTTATCACAATTCTAAAAATGATATTGCTAGGATCCTGATAGGAATCCTGCAAGGCAATTTTCTCTCAGGAATCCAGGTAGTTTCTGAAATAAAACCTACCACAAATCGAAAATTAATCAAATACTCCCTTACCTTACCACTAGAGAGAAATTAAGATGGTAGTTTGTCAAGAAAAGACTCTATATTGAACTAAATACCGAATGCTCTGAGCCTACAGTACCTAGGGGTTGGTCATTTTCAAAACTGTCATTACTGTAAAGAAAATTGGCAAGAGACTTTATGAGATATTATACCATTATGAACTATTATCTACTATCTCAATTCAGATTAAGTTTCAAGCAATAATATAGGATCAGCACGGTTTATCCCATACCCATCCTATCAATAAAAATGTCCATAAATTTAATAGCTCTGGTCAGCTCTTTATCCAACTCATTAGCTACCCTGCTGTGCCACATCATTAAAAATAATTTTGTTTCAAAAAGACAAAAACCTCTAAATCTCAATGGGAAATTTTACAAACCAGTGATTGAGTACAAATGTCTGTGAGGGAGCTATGAAGTTTACTTCCTCTGTGTGTGTGTGTGTGTGTGTGTGTGTGTGTGTGTGTGTATACGCGCGCGCTTATGTATGTATTACCTCCATAATGAAACCATAAAATTTCAGACAATACAAAATACAAATTAGAACAATTGGTCTTGTATATTGGGAAATCAGTCATGTGTTCCCCCCACACACACACACACACAAAAAAAAACAGAGATTGGATTTTGATTTGCTTCTTTTGTTCTTCCCAGGGATTCAATCTCTTTCTTTACCCCAAAGACCTTTCTTTCCTTTGATGTTGGTGGTGCCTGTCCTCAGTCTTTCCTGATGCAAGGATTGCCTGGGGCATGAAGTCATTCTATTTCCCAGTTGCAGCTGTAGCATCTGCCTTCTTTCTTAAACCATCAGTGAGACTTGAGATTGGAGGAGAGAAAGAACTGCTAGTGCTAAGCTTGATCCGCCCTCTCTGATGCCTTTTCTCTTTCCTCACTTCTTTAGATCCTGGAGGCTGAAAGGAAATACTTGAAGGATGTAGGCAGAGTTTTTCAATAGCTACTTCTCTTTTCTTTGTACTGTGTCGTCGTCCTGGAGCTGAACAACACTGACAACTCATTAGTGAATGCACCCAGGTCCCGTTTCACGCAGTGGCATTTTCTTATTGATTCATTTTGGTCTCTTGTGTCATGTTAGGCATTTCTCAGAATAAAAACCTCTGCAAAACACATATTTTGCAGCTGAATAGAAATCAAGAGATCTAAATTTTAAACTATTTGGAAAATGTGAAGTTTTATTCATAGAATGAGAACATTTGAGGGGGGGGAGGCTTACTCTATAGTGACTAATTTCAGTACTTTTATTTTTAGAAAATATTTACTTTGCCATAAACTCATACTAATTAGGTTACTGTGAACATATTGTGGGAACATATCATATGCTAATAGTTATTATCACTGAAGCATTAACAACCAACACAATGCAGTTTCTGTATCTGATAGAACTACTTTATCATTACTGATATTAAGTTGCAAAATTCCCAAAACTCTGCTAGTCATGAAGCAGGGACTAGTGATAGCTCATCGCTGCCAAGACTGCTTTCTTCAACATACAGACATAGACTTTCCCTATTCCTGCACAATACAACTGTCAGTTCCTCTTATCACGAGGACAGTTTAATTTCTCCAACTTACTGTTATTAGCACCAATTTGATGCTGGGATGTTAAAGCTGGGACCTCAGTATGTTAAATAAATAGTCTACCAATGAACCCCTAGACTGCTTTCTCTAACTCTTGAATCTTGGTGAAGTGATATGATATTTAATTTGAATGAAAAAATTCAGTGAAAGCCTTGTGCTTGGAATTACATTACACTAGCTCCCAGGGTGCTGTAAAGCTTACCTTGAAATATTCTGGATTTAAGTGCTCAGTCACAGCCTCAACTGAAAGTTTTTCTTTACTACCTTGGAGTCTAAGTATAAAAGGTCTCTCAATCCCTCCCAATTAAAGCAAGGGTAAGCTGGAAAATGCTAACTTATTAAAAGTATCACAAGAAGCTTGGAATTGCACAAAATTAAAATAATAAAAATATGTCTCAAGCTGCTGTATATAATATACTCCTGTATAACAAGCTATCCCAGACTCAGTGGTTATGATGTAGATATTTCTGCTTCTCATGATTTTGAGGCTGCTGGGTTTTCTGGATCTATGCTAGACTCAATTTTGCTTGTAAAAAGGCCCTAGGTAAGTTCAGATATGGCTTACACTTCTCCTTTTTCTTAACACAGCACCTTCTGGAAGTCTCTCCTGATGATGAAGAGGAGGAATACAGAAAGTATTTATACCTCTGCCACAAGGGTATATTTAAAGCTACTTTTACAAAATATATGCACTAACATTTTGTTGGCTGAAGGCCTTCCCTAGTCATCGGTGTTTTGTGGTGTGCATGTTGTACTTTATTGAGAGGAAATATAGAGCCACAAAAAAATGTATTTCTGTGAAGGAGAGGATGGTAGGGACATACTAGTGTAATATTTCTGATCGAAAACTCAATAAATGTGTTTGTCTAGTCTAAGCCAATATTTTGGTTCATCACCGAATACATAATGACCATGATATATGCAGTATCAACATGATATCATGTGAAAAGTAATATAATTAAATTATAAGAAGCATGTAGTCTAGATGACAATACCAAAATGCATTTATTTTTTTACTGCTTTTCAGCTGAATTAGAAAAAATATTTGATTTGAAATTATAACTGGAAACAGCATTGATACCAGTTCATTATTGGAAAAAATATATACTCAAATATCCTCTTTTTCTGCTTTAAGAATCATCCTTGAAGGGTAGAAAAGGGATTAGCTGTTAAAGTCTAGACTCATAACCGAAATTATAAGAACTGCCTTTGAGAGTAAAACAGAAGTCTGTTTCATTGAAAGAAAAGACACTTGGTTAAAATAGCACAGGATATAGCTTTTATAAAGGTGGGGTGTCAGGAATTCCCATGAAGCTACCTTTCCTATGTCTTTCAGTCACATTCATCTAAATCTGAATTGTGAATGGAAAGTAAATTGTGTTCCACACTGTCTCAGGCCCCTGCCTTGACCTTCTGTGTTTGCTTTATCTCCAGGGGCAATGCCTTGAATTAAAAAGGAAGTTTCAAGCAAAACAAAACCTATGAAAATCATGTGCTGATCTCTAGAACATTCTTAATATTCCAGGAGATCTGGAACTTGGTGCCTAATTGCAGAAATTTAAGCAATGTTAGAACAAGAGTATTATCAAAATGGAGGGTCCTATCAGCTCTCAGGTCAAACACATGCCAACTCCTTTGGAAGCCTCCTGCTAAGAAAATGATCTGCATTTACCATTCTTGCTGAACTTGAACATTTCATTCTTCCTTCCTGTCTTGGGGAACTTCCCCATCCCTCCTCTTACCTATATTTTCCCCCTGATGAAACCTCATCTTCTTCTCTCTAAATGAAATACTGCCCTACATTCTTAAAACTGCGTTATGTGATTATCATTACCATCAAGTGTGAAACGCAGTAAAAGAAGACTTTTCTGCAAAAACTTACTCCTGATTCAAAAGCAATTGCTTGGAATGGAGACAGGGAGTGGAGAAATACAAAGCATAATCCTCCAGTGGTCCACAGCTTACTGTATGATGATGGATGCAAACCAGCAATGACTAATCTGCCATTAGCTCCACACAGAGCTGATTATTTTACTATTAGTTTATGCTGGCTTCACAATGAAATTCAGTCATTTTCTTCTGTGTCATGTCATTTAATCCAGCAAGATTGTTGATTAGAATAGAGGCATTGGTTGCTACAGTACACACTTCTTTGCTTGAGTTTCTTTTTTTTTTTTTTTCCTTTCCTCTTGGTGGTTGCAGACTGAAAGTTCTCCTGTTTCTAGAATTTCCAAATTTCACTGTTTCCAGAAAACCCTGAACACAGCAGAACTAGAATCCTAGCACCTCAATAGAGGCACCTCACAGCTGTTTAATTCCTTCTAGAATAAACTATTGTGCATTAACAAGCATCTTTTAAGCATAAATCCAGTTCTTCTGACAAAATAGGATTTCTATAGATTCAGGTTTTACTCTAACGCTAAAAATGAATAAAACTACATATTCAGTTTTACATCTCTTTTTTTATTCTAACTCACTATTTGAAGGTCTAAGATGTTGATTCCATTGAGAAAGAATCAAGCTTTCACACAAGGGTTAGTCCAAGGTCCCTAAGCACCCTGGTTGAAGGCTGACATGTCTAGCTTCAGTGTGAGAAGATGTGTCTAATCCTGCAGAGCCTTGATACACCAGGGCGGGGGCTATAGAGGGAGGACTGCCCTCTCAGAGGCAAAGAGGAAAGGGGATGGGGGGAAAACTCTGCAAGGAGATACTTGAAGGGACAGCATTTGGGAAATAAATAAATAAGTAAATAAATAAGACTCAAACTTTTCTCCAACACTAACCTATGCCAATCGCTGATTCCTTTCTGTTTAATTTTCTTCCTTCCTTTCTTTTTTCTACTTCCTTTCCTTCTTCCTTCTGTTCTTCATTCCTTCATTTTTTCCTATCTTCCTTCATTTGCTTTTTTATTCTGGAAGTCTAACTAGGCCAGGAGCATGCTAACTTCACACTTTGCCTCTGACACACATATGTAGCAAGATTATTCCTGTAGTCTTTAAAGGATTGAAAATGAGCTTCTGTGAGAGAAACAGATCTGAGGCCAGTTAAGATTTTACTCGGTGATTTTCCAACTGCATAGGTTGTCATTGGCTACATTAGTTGCTTTTCTCCTTGTTCTGATAAAATACCCAACAAAAGCAAACTTAAGGAGAGAAGGATTTACTTGGGGCCACAGTACAAAGTCTGTCAGGGCAGGCAAGGAATGATGATGTCAGAGTGTGAGGCAGCCGATGACAGTGCATCACACTCAAGGATGAGAGCGTGGTAAGTGCTGGTACTCAGCTCACTGCCTCGGTTCTTACTTAGTCCAGGAGGAAGCTCTATGTGTGTGTTTTGCCTTGCTTCCTCCTGTGCTACTTTGCCTTCTGCTAAGTAACAGTGCTCCACTGTTCTCAACCTGTGGGTCGCGACCCAAGTTAGATATCCTGCACATCAGATAATTACATTACAGTTCATAACAGTAGCAAAATTACAGTTATGAAGTGGCAATGAAATCATGTTACGTTCGAGGGTTATCACAACCTGAGGAATTGTATCAAAGGGCCTCAGAATTGGAAAGAGTGAGAACCACTGCTCTGGAGTATTCAACATCCTGTGTCTATTACCTCTGATGTTTAGAAGGAGGATGCTTTACACTCTGGCCTTACATATGTATATATATGAACATCCTATCTCTATACTATTTCTATCTCTTTCTCTAGCCTATCTCTTTCACTTTATCTCCGTCTCCATTTCTCCCTCTTTTTTTCATTTTCTCTTTCTCATTTCTTCTCTAAGTTTTCTAAATTCCAAAATAAAATTGACCCTCTTGGCATTGCCATTTCTTGACCCTCCTGTGTAACTTACTGCTCAGAGAGCATTAGTTTCATAGAGCAATATGAGACACACATGATAAACATCCCGGAGCTCTAGTTGGCTGAAGCTTGGAGCAGAGTTATAAGAGGGATGATGTGATGATCCTCTTGAGCACTCACTGCATTGCATGCATGATGCCGCACCTGCACTGGCACATTCTTAAAGGCTGTATAAGAAAGATGTGCTGTCTTTCACTGCACCTGAGGAAAGCTGAGTCTCTGATCAACAATATAGTTTGTGGTTCCTGTTATTTGTGGGAAAAGAACCTCTTCTCTCCTTATTCTCAGCCACAAAACAAATGAATGAAAACTACAGAGAAAAGAATCTGGTAATGCACTTCAAGAGTTGTGGCCAACGTAAACATCAGAAGCCACTAAGAGATGTGATCTTATAGATATGCAATTTTCTGGTAAGAATAACAGAAGACCTTTGTAATCCTTTGCCTTCATTCCTGACTGTATAGCATTTACCTACAATGGGAAAACTCTCCACTCAGTTTTCAAAAGGTAAAAAGGAAACTTATTGGAAGGAAACGACTTAAGATTCCCAGATCTGATGCTGCCCAAACCCTGAATTCCTGACACGGAGTCAGATTTATTGCCTGCATTTCTTTGTGATCTTTACAAATCTGATTTCTTCACAGCAACCTTGCTTTTGAGCTAATTCTTTGACATTCTAACATTCTCTTACCAAGCCTGAAAATTAAGCTGTGTGCGTTGAGCCAGCGGGCATAGCTCTGGCTCCTTGCAGAGTATCAATGGAGATCCAGTTCAGAATAAATGTGCTCTGTTAGTGCCGTAGTTTTCAAAATGACAGTCCATAGGCTGTGAGCATCAGCCTCCTCAACTGGGACTGTCTTAGACATGCAAATCCTCAGAGTATCAAACCCTGTGCGCTCATCAGATGTTCTAGGCCAGGGCACAGTTATTTATCTTTTAACAAGCTGCCTACAATTTTGATGTGTGCTAAAGTTTAAAATGATAGAATTAGTGTCTTATCTGTTTAGTTCTTGTGCTGCTCGTTGTCACAGTGGATTAAATGGGAAAGGACTGTGTCTAACAAGTCAGCAGTTTAGCTCGCTGCATGACCCTGGCTTCCTGTTCAGGCTCTGTGCCTTTTCATTTATTCATTTTTTTAAAAGACACACTGAAGAGCTATAATCTAGCTCGCATTTTTCAGTGTTTGCTGATGGGTAACAAATAGAGGTGTGTGCTATCCCATGCTAATCTTAACTGCCCGGCTAATGCTCAGGAATGGCTTTTGCACTAAGGTTGTCCTTGTGATTAACCAGGTCTCCTCATCTTCTTTGGCTTCAAACTGCAATATTCTAGTACATTTGTATTCCATAAATCACTCGGGCATGGATTGAATGTTACAAGCTCATCTATCTGTAATTAAACTTAATATGGATTTAACCATTAGGAAACTTGCATGCTTTGAGAATTGCTGTAATCAAGGAAAGCATGACCTTTATTCTAATAAGCAAAGGCATTTCTTTTCTCTTGGAGCATTTGAGACCAAGGAAAGAGAAATACTTCCCTTTTCTGTATAGATAGCCCACGTATGAAGGGTAGTAGTCCAGAAAAGTTATTCAGGTATTTGTGAATGCACATGGTGGCCTAGGCAAGTATCAACCACAGTGATAGAATCAACAGTGCATATCCTGACCTTTCGAGAAGAAAGGGGGATAGCTTTGAACCAGAAGAGTCATATTGAAACAACTCTTTGGAAGTCACTATCATAGTTTTCATCAGAAAATAAATTAATGTGTAAAGTAAAATAAAAGAAACAATGAATAGTCTTTTGTTATTTTGTCTTTTTTTCCCAGAGCTGAGAACTGAACCCAGGGCCTTGCACTTGCCTAGCAAATGCTCTCACTGAGGTAAATCCCCAACCCCAAAGACAATAGTCTTATAAAGCAAGTTATCACTGTGGGAAACTGAAATGTAGACAGGTTTTAGTGTTAATCTAAGTTCTGCAGCTTCTCATCTTGATTCCTTTGAAAATTCATATTGTCTCTTTATATATCACATCCCATTCTTATGATGGAGAGATAAAAAAATGCCTAAAGATTCCCAGATGGGATAAAACTATGGCGTTTGATAAAACATGAATGTAATATGTAGTGTTAAAAATGCTAAGTTGACAGAAGTTAAAATCACCCAAGAGGAGGGCTTTTGGCATGTCTGAGGGAACTTATCTAAATTATTTTAATTTAATAGGGAAATCCACTTGTGGGTGGAACCATCCCCTAGGCAGGAGACCCTGGACTTTATAAGAGTAGAGAAAGGAAACTGGCTGCTATCAATATTTACATTTAATACTTTCTTATGATGTAATCAGTTGCTTCAAGCTCCCAGGACCATGATTCTTGCTATTATAGACTATAAATTGGAGCTGTAAGCTATAATAAACAACGTTTCCTATAAGTGGCTTTTGCTAGAGTATTTAATCACACATTCTCAAATCTTACTGAGAGGTCATATTAACTACTTACATTCATAAACACTAAGGGAATTTGAAAACTGTAAGGCAATGTTAAAGAAAGCAAGTTACAACTGTGTATATGAGTCAACAGAAAGCCCATTCTTAAGTTATATACTTGTATGCCATTAGCCAAAGCATCTTCTAGGTCACTTCACTTCAAGGTTGCCCAAGACTTCTTACTACATTTCTTAGAAACTCCTATACCTCTAAAATTACTAATAAATTATTTATAATAGTTATCTGAATTGTATAGGGAAAAGCTCAGGAGGCCTTAACCCTATATAAAGAACTGCAGGTGATTATGGAACCCTGAGAGCAGGAGAGGAAAAGGCCACACCAATACATTAGCCAATACCAGATGGTCAAGCCTGAAAACATGCACACAAGTAACATCACACAGACTACATACGGATATACATATGAATATAAATTTGTAACAAAATTAATGAAAACATAAGGCCGTGGATTTGAAAGAGAGCAGAGAGGGTTATATTGGAGGGTTTAGGAAGAGGAAAGGGAAGAGAAATTGTGTAATTATATTCTCAAAAATAAGAAATAATTAAATATAACTTATTAAGAATATTAGCAGAGTAGAAATATAGATTAACCAGTGTGGAAAACTATTGACAAGAAATCACTAAACTTAACAAACACATACATACAATTGTCCCAGTAACAGCACGCCTTCATGGATACAAATCAGGAATGCAAGCATATGAACCTCAAAAGATGAGCACTAGAATGTTCATAACAGGCAATGTAGGTTGGCTAAAAGATGATGTAAATTAATGTGATCCATTCATGTATTGGTTTACTATTAGTGGTGACAATTTACTATCTAGAGGATTAGAGAAGAACACATTGCACAGATAAGCTGCTCAGTATGGTGAAGCAGATTTAGAGAGAATGGTAGGACTGCACTTAGAACGGTATCCAAGAGAGGTAGCATCCATCAATAATGCGGGAAGTTGGTATACAGTATGAGACAGCACTGACTAGAGCAGTATCTAAGGAAACTTATAGGGAGCTAGTGATTGTCTCAATCTTGTTCTGCTTATGTGGTGTATTCTGATTTGTAGAAAATAGCTCTTCCGGAGGAGTCAGTGTGCTCTGGTGAGTCCAGCAGGCCCCAGTGGGAGCCTTCAGGTGTCTGCTCAGGATCTGAACAGCCTGGGCAACAGCACTTGGTCTCCAGGAATTACAAGAGGCCTGGTGTGCACCCGGAGGCAGACTGGGAGCACACAGCTTGCTCTGGTGGGTAGGCACCACAGAGCTTAGGTTCCAATCCTTAGGCCTCTGGCAGGAGCCTTCAGATCTCCGCTTCAGGATCCAGAACAGCCTGAGCAACAACACCACATCTCCAGGCTCTGCAAGAGGCCAGAGGGGCACCTGGGAGGCTGGATGGGAGGAGTCAGTGTGCTCTGGTGAGTCCAGCAGGCCCCAGCAGGAGACTTCAGGTGTCTGCTTCAGAATCTGAACAGCCTGAGCCACAGCACCCTGTCTCCAGGCAGTGCAGGAGATCAGCTGTGTACCAGAGGCCAGCTGGGAAGAGGTAGCTTGCACTGGTGAGTCCAGCATTGACAAGACCAACTAACACCAGTGAGAGCTAGATGGCAAAAAGCAATCACAGGAATGTGACTAACAGAAATCAAGGCAACATGGCAGCATCTGAACCCAATTCTCCTTTAACAGCATGTCCTGGATACCCCATCACCCCAGAAAAACAAGATTTGGATTTAAAATCACTGGTCATGATGCTGGTACAGGAACACATGAAGGACACATACTTAAAGAAATTCAGGAGAAAATGGATCAAAAGTTAGAAGCCCTTACAAGGGAAACACAAAAATCATTGAAAGAAATTCAGGAGAATACAAAAGCCAATAAGGAGGAAACACAAAAATCACTTAAAGAAATACAGGAGAACTTTGGTCAACAGGCTGAGGTCATGAAAGAGGAAACACAAAAATCTCTTAAAGAATTACAGGAAATCACAAACAAGAAAGTGAAGGAGCTAAGCAAAACCATCTAGGATCTAAAATCAGAAGTAGAGACAACTAAGAAAACTCAAAGGAAGACAACTTTGGAGATAGAAAACCTTGGGAAGAAATCAGGGGACATAGATGCAAATATCAAAAACAGAATACAAGAGATAGAAGAAAGAATCTCAGATGCTGAAGATTCCACAGAAACCATGGACTCAACAATTAAAGAAAATACAAAATGCAAAAAGCTTGTAACCCAAAACATCCAGGAAACAATGAGAAAACCAAACCTAAGGACTATAGGCATAGATGAGAGTGAAGATTTACAACTTAAAGGACCAGCAAATATTTTTAATAAAATTATGGAAGAAAACTTCCCTAACCTAAAGAGAGAGATGCCAATGAATATACAAGAAGCCTACAGAACTCCAAACAGACTGGACCAGAACTACCTCTTGTCACATAATAATCAAAACCCCAAATGTACTAAACAAAGAAAGAATATTAAAGGCAGTAAGAGAAAAAGACCAAGTAAGATATAAAGGAAGACCTATCAGAATCACACCAGACTTCTCACCTGAGACTATGAAAGCTAGAAGATCCTAGGCAGATCTCATGCAGACTCTAAAAGAACACAAATGCCAGCCAAAACTACTATACCCAGCAAAACTCTCAATCACCATAGATGGAGAAACTAAGATATTCCATGACAAAACCAAGTTTACCCAATATCTAGCCACAAACCCAGCCCTACAAAGGATAATAGGAGGAAAACACCAATACGAGGAGAGAAACTTCACCCTGGAAAAAGCAAGATAGTAACCTTCTTTCATCAAACCCAAAAGAAGTTAACCAATCAAATTTAAAAAATAATATCAAAATGACAGGAAGTAATAATCACTAATCCTTAATATCTCTTAACATCAATGGGCTCAATGCCCCAATAAAAAGACATAGACTAACCGACTGGATACGCAAACAGGACCCCACATTTTGCTGCATACAGGAAACACACCTCAGGGTCAAAGACAAACACTACCTTAGAGTAAAAGGCTGGAAGACAATTTTACAAGCAAATGGTCTCAGGAAACAAGCTGGAGTAGCCATTCTAATATCAGATAAAATTGACTTTCAACCCAAAGTCATCAAAAGAGACTCTGAGGGACACTTCTTGCTGGTCAAAGGAAAAATACAACAAGAAGAACTCTCAATCCTGAACATCTATGCTCCAAATGCAAGGGCACCCTAATTCATAAAAGAAACTTTACTAAAGGTCAAAGTACACATTGTACCTAATACAATAATTGTGGGTGACTTCAACACTGCACTTTCCTCAATGGACCGATCAGGAAAACAAACTGAACAGGGACACAGCGAAACTAATTGAAGCTTTGTCCAATTAGATTTAACAGATATATATAGAACATTCTATCCTAAAGCAAAAGAATATACCTTTTTCTCAGCACCTCATGGTACCTTCTCCAAAATCAACCATATAATTGGTCACAAGACAGACCTCAACAAATATAAAAAGATTGAAATAATCCCATGCCTCCTATCAGATCACTATGGAGTAAAAGTGGTCTTCAATAGCAACAAAAACAACAGAAAGCCCACATACACATAGAAACTAAACAATATTCTACTCAATGATACCTTGGTCAAGGAAGAAATAAAGAAAGAAATTGAAGACTTTTTAGAACACAATGAAAATGAAGACACAACATACCCAAATCTATGGGACACAATGAAAGCAGTGCTAAGAGGAAAACTCATAGCCCTGAGTGCCTCCATAAAGAAAATGGAGAGAGCATACACTACCAGCTTAATGACACACCTGAAAGCCCTGGAACAAAAAGAAGCTATTTCACCCAGGAGGAGTAGAAGGCAGGAAATCATCAAATTCAGGGCCGAAATCAATCAAGTATAAACAAAGAGAACCATACAAAGAATCAACAAAACCAGGAGCTGTTTTTTTTTTGAGAAAATCAACAAGATAGATAAACTGCCAGACTAACCAAAGGGCACAGAGACAGTATACAGATTAACCAGCTTAGAAATGAAAAGGGAGATATAACAACAGAAACTGAGGAAATTCCAAAAATCATCAGATCCTACTACAAGAGCCTGTACTCAACACAACTGGAGAATCTGGAGGAAATGGACAGTTTCGTAGATAGATATCTGACACCAAAACAAATCAGGATCAAATAGATCATATAAACAGTCCCATAACACCAGAAGAAATAAAAAAGGGTCATAGAAAGTCTCCCAACCAAAAAAAGCAGAGGACGAGATGGCTTTAGTGCATAATTCTATCAGACCTTCATAGAAGACCTAACACCAATACTCTTCAAACTATTCTACAAAATAGAAACAGAAGGAACTCTACCCAACTCGTTCTATGAAGCCACCATTACGCTGATACCAAAACCACACAAAGATCCAACAAAGAAAGAGAACTTCAGGCCAATTTCCCTTATGAATATTGATGCAAAAATACATAATAAAATTCTTGCCAACCGAATCCAAGAACACATCAAAACGATCATCCACCATGATCAAGTAGGCTTCATTCCAGGGATGCAGGGATGGTTCAATATAAGGAAATCCATCAATGCTATCCACTACAGAAACAAACTCAAAGAAAAAAAACATCTCATTAGATGCAGAAAAAGCATTTGACAAAATTCAGCATCCTTTCGTGCTAAAAGTCTTGGAAAGAACAGGAATTCAAGGCCCATACCTAAACATCATTAAAGCAATATACAACAAACCAGTAGCCTACATCAAACTAATTGGAGAGAAACTTGAAGCAACCCCACTAAAATCAGAGGCTAGACAAGGCTGTCCTCTCTCCATATCTTTTCAAAATAGTACTTTAAGTTCTAGCTAGAGCAATTAGACAACATAAGGAGGCCAAGGGGATACAAATTGGAAAGGAAGAATTCAAATTATCACTATTTGCAGATGACATGATAGTCTACTTAAGTGACCCGAAAACCTCCACTAGAGAACTCCTACAGCTGATAAACAACTTCAGCAAAGTGGCTGGTTATAAAATCAACTCAAACACATCAGTTAGCTTCCTATACTCAAAGGATAAGCAGGCTGAGAAAGAAGTTAGGGAAATGACACCCTTCACAATAGCCACAAACAATATAAAGTATCTTGGTGTGACTCTAACCAAACAAGTGAAAGATCTATACGACAAGAATTTCAGGTCTCTGAAGAAGGAAATCAAAGAAGACCTCAGAAAATGGAAAAATCTGTATTGCTCGTGGATCAGCAGGATTAATATAGTTAAAATAGCCATCTTGCCAAAAGAGATCTACAGATTCAACTCAATCTCCATCAAAATCCCAACTCAGTTCTTCACAGAGTTAGAAAAAGCAATTCTCAAACTCATCTGGAATAACAAAAAACCCAGGATAGCTAAAAGTATTCTCAACAACAAAAGAAATTCCAGGGGAATCAGTATCCCTGACTTCAAGCAATACTACAGAGCAATAGTGTTAAAAACTGCATGGTATTGGCACAGTGACAGACAAGTGGAACAATGGAATAGCATCGAAGATCCAGAAATGAATCTACACACCTATGGTCACTTGATCTTTGACAAAGGAGCCGAAAACATCCAGTGGAAAAAAGATAGCCTTTTCAACAAATAGTGCTGGTTCAATTGGAGGTCAGCATGCAGAAGAATGCGAATTGATCCATTCTTATCTCCATGTACTAAACTTCACTCCAAGTGAATCAAGGACCTCCATGTAAAACCAGACACACTGAAACTAATAGAAAAGGAACTGGGGGAAGACCCTTGAGGACGTGGGCACAGGGGAAAAGTTCCTGAACAGATCACCAATAGCTTATGCTCTAAGATCAAGAATTGACAAATGGAACCTCATAAAATTACAAAGTTTCTGTAAGGCAAAGGACACTGTTAAAAGGACAAAACGGCAACCATCAAATTGCAAAAGGATATTCACCAACCCTACATCTGATAGAGGGCTAATATCCAATATATACAAAGAACTCAAGAAGTTAGACCCCAGGGAACCAAATAACCCTATTAAAAAATAGGGTGCAGATCTAAAGAAAGAATTTTCACCTGAAGAAATTGGGATGGCCGAGAGGCAGCTTAAGAAGTGCTCAACATCATTAGTCATTAGGGAAATGCAGATCAAAACAATCCTGAGACTTCACCTTACACCAGTCAGAATGGCTAAGGTCAAAAACTCAGGAAACAGCAGGTGTTGGTGAGAATGTGGAGAAAGAGGAACACACCTCCACTGCTGGTGGGGCTGTAAGATGGTACAACAACTTTGGAAATCAGTCTGGCGGTTCCTCAGAAAACTGGACATGACACTTCCCGAGGACCCTGCTATACCTCTCCTGGGCATATACCCAAAGAATTCCCTGGCATGCAATAAAGACACATGCTCCATTATGTTCATAGCAGCCTTATTTATAATAGCCAGAAGCTGGAAAGAACCCAGATGCCCCTCAAAGGAGGAATGGATACAGAAAATGTGGTATGTTTACACAATGGAATACTACTCAGCTATTAGAAACAATGAATTCACAAAATTTTTAGGCAAATGATTTGAGCTGGAAAATATCATCCTAAGTTAGGTAACCCAATCACAAAAGAATACACATGGAATGCAATCTCTGATAAGTAGATATTAATTAGCCCAGAAGCCCTGAATACCCAAGGCACAAATCGCATAACAAATGACTCCCATGAAGAAGTATGGAGAGGGTCCTGATCCTGGAAAGGATTGATCTAGCATTGGAGGGGAATATAAGGACAAAGAAAAAGGAGGGAGGTGATTAGAGGATGGATGGAGAGAAGAAGGTTTATGGGACATATTGAGAGGGGGGATCTAGGAAAGGGGAAATCATTTGGAATGTAAACAAAGAATATAGAAAATAAAAATATTAAAAAAAAAACAGAAAATAGCTCTTCTATTCTGGTCTGTGTACTTTCCTATATGCACAATAAACTTTTTTTAAAAGTGTGTGTACATAAGAATGATAACATATGCATCTCTGTCTGCAGGATTAGGAAGTCTGAGACAGAAAACCATCAGTGAGAAATCGTTTTGGGCTGCAAAGCAACACATTATCTTAGAAAGCAAAAGGTCAAAATATTTCTTCGTTAAGTTGGATGAGTTCAAGGAATTCTGATAGCTATTATAATCCTGAGCCTGAGATATGCCTCAGATATCATCATGTCCCTATAGAGATGGGGCTGAGGGCAGGCTTCAGTATGACACAACACTGTGGACTGACTCGATCTGTTCCACATAGCTCAGTGTGACTCCCTTGGTACTCAGCACAGATTATACAAGAGAGCAATGTGTTCATTTTTTTTTTTAAATAATGCAGTTTCAAGAAACTTCCACTGGGGGGCAAGGATGCTATTTCTTGTAGTCTTCATGCTTAGACTTTGTCCTGCCTCTCCTCAATTTTTTTCACGATGTACTCATTTTCTTTTCCATGGCCATTCGAAAACTAGAAAATGAAATTTTATACACCATAATGCTCCTAATAACTGCCCCACAGTCCAATTAACAAATAGGACTGCTCTGCAGCTTGAGAACACTAAAGAAAATAGAAAGGAAAAATAAAAGATCAGTGTCGGAAGAGAATTTGTCAACGCAGAACATTATCAGTAGTGAATAGGGACTGGAATAACAGCAGAAACTGTTGTAGGATAGTGGGATAAAATGATGAGGTGTCCTATAAAGTGCCCTGTCCTCTTTTAAAAATGGCCTAAGGATCTGGTAAGCACAGAATGCATTTAGATTCGCACAAGCTGGAAAATGGTAAAAGCCCCATACCTCACCCCAAATAGCCACTATTACTCTTCCTTTGTGTAGCCACATACTTTTGCAATCTGATGCATTTAAGGACTCATATAACATAGGGAGCAGTGCCCAGCACGGTGGCTCCCGCCCCCGATCTCAGCACTCATGGGGCTGGAGCAAAAGAATTGAAACAGGTCTGAGGCTACTCTGGTCTACCCTGGAACTCTCACAGGTGTATAACAAGACCCTGTATGAAAGGGTGGTGGTGGGAGCAAAGCAGTTCCTATGCCCATTGAAAGTGGGTTGGTATACTTTACCAGTAAAAGCATCACAATAGATTTCTATTTTTGACTTCCAGGCTGAAGGATGTAAAGCCCAGGGGACTAGACATTCCAATTGGCCAAGGCTGCCCATTTCTAGCCTCTCTACCCACAAATGTCTATAGATACAAGAGGAAGGTCTGAAAAGAGAACTGGAACCTCATTCCCAGTGGAACCATGGGATACCACATAGACCTGCCAGCAAGAAATAACTGTTTTAAGCTATGAGTCTCTGGAAATGGCTTTATAGTTTAAACTGCAGGAATTTCAAACACAAAGCACTATCCTTGCTTCCTGCAGTGTTGCTCTGTGGCTAAGAGCTGTAACAAAGAAGTCCTGATAATAGTAGAAAAATCCTGGCGATTTAGAAAAATTATTCCTAAGTATATAGGAGTAAACATGTATGAGTTTTTATATCTCATTATTGACAGAGTTGATGTTGCTTGTGAATAGTGAATTTGAATGACTCAGTAGTAGATGCAAAGGGTAACTTGGGAGGTTCCAATGTATTGGGTGCTTCACACAGGTCCATATAGTGACTTGGAGTTTGGGTCTTCCAAGCGGTATTTTTTCTGGGAAAGTCTCCCTGCACAGTCTTGTCTGTATTCTCCATAGTTAAAGTTCAGAAAAAGTATAGGTCGCCAACAGACAGATGAATTGATTAATAAATAGATGGATTGGTAGATAAAATGAGGTGAAGACCCATATGTTTTTTATTTTTAATAGGTCTCCAGTTTACATATTGCATTTGCTGAATTTATCACATTGATTATAATTGTATTCAGACGTTTTCTTTGATGCTAATTTGCAATGTTTTGAAGATGCATGCATGACTGTTTCTGTTTGTCCATGTGTATGTTTGTGTATGTATGTGTGCATGTACATATGTCTGTGTTTGTGAATATATGTGTGTGTGTTTGCTTGTGTGTGTGCATCCTGTTGTTTCTGTGATTTGGATAACTAAATAAATATCTTTATTAAGAGTATTTTCATATTATAAAGTTGAAATTATTTATCAAAAGAATTTGTTCTGTAAACCTCTCATGTGCTTTTTGTGATTTGTGAATAGTGAATTTGAATGACTCAGTAGTAGATGCAAAGGGTAACTTGGGAGGTTCCCAACTACAAAAAAATAGTTCCTGAATTTCATTATTTTTCTCAATCAATGATATAGTTTCTTGAAATATGGGTCATTACTCTCACGTGGGTCACAGAACTGAATATGAAGACTGTAAAAAATAAAATCTGGCAACAGTGAGGTTTCCAAGTATACAGTGACCAAAAACTGATTCAACATCAAATGTGTAACGAATCTGTTGTGTGTCTGGTGGTGCCAACCCATGCTGCATTGTATAATTTCATTGCATCCTTCATACTGGATATACAGCATGCACCTTTCATACTGTGCATGCCACCACATCAGACAGTCCAGTGAGCATTGCCTGGAATCCCTGGCCTCAGCATTCAATCTACATTGGAATATGAACTGCGGTGTTTTTACTGCATGTACCAGTTTCTACTTTGAATTATATTGTGTAGCATATTTGATTTTCAAAGGTATAGCTGAGTTGTTAACTTGAGTTTCATTTTAAAATCCATAGAAAGAACTGCATCTTGGGATTAGACAAAAGTTCTAACTTTTAAAATAGCCCTAATCATAACATTGATTATATATCCACACAAAATTTCATCTCAGCATTAATTATTATAAAATCAAAATAATGATCAATTCTGGAAAACATCGAAGATGCTCTGAGGCATAGAGTATCAAATATTCAGCCAAATTTTAATTCTTTATGTAAAACAAGTGAGCACTTCCACCTCTGTAAGTAAATTTGTTTCACTTGTAATAGATACTAAAACTTTAAGACTAACAAAATTGTTTTCATATATATTCTGTATGATTTATTACCAGTAAGTTTAATTCCATACATATCATTTTATTTATATATTTGAGATATACTACAGTGTCTTTAGTAAAAGGGTCATGAGTGAGAAATCTAAGGACCCTTGCTCTATCACTCTATTTTAATGGTCTCCAGCTGTTGTCTTGGACCATCACAAGCAAAGACTATACTATTCAGCTTCCTCTGCAGTTCTTGAGTTTTGGCTTCACAAAGCTTAGGTCAGCTTACTCACAATGCTACTGCATTGGCCCCCAGAATACCAGCAACATTTTGTTCTTAATATATCTATGCAATTTCCACAGGGCTTCTGAGATGTATTTGACTCTAGTAATTGCCAGATGACAAGAATCAACCCATTTTTATTTACCAAATGCTGACGGAACATCAGGAACACAGTTGATAGCTATATGGTGAATATTTCAGAGCTGTTACATTTCCTTTGAAGGCACAGAGTTTGCTGATACTATTCAATTTAATGTTTCTGATCCAAGCAAATTCCTAGGAATAAAATAAGAACCAGAAACATCCTTGCTAAATGAAACAAACATACTTTTTGAGATGGAAATCGGCAGTGAGGATTTCAAAAATGAAAGAAGCAAATTTCTATGCATTGTGCTACATTTGGCATAGAAGTCAATTTGCATTAAATACAAAAAATAGCAGGATACTAGAAGGGGGTCTACATAATTCATACCAAATTACAAATTGCATTTGAAGGAAAAAAACTCACAAAGCATCTTACTTGAGCACTATTTTCTTCCTAGCCTTTGGAAAGATTCACAGTTGGCTTCCAAATACAGAAAAATTAGCCAGGCAAAGCACACTCATGGTCATAGAAGGAAAAAATAGGATGCTGAGTGTTCACTGGAAAGCTGTGGATTCTGTTGAATGTTATCGTTTTTCACGGTTTGGTTTACAATGAAGAAGTTTCAAAATAGGTATTCATGGTTTCAATTTCCTATACCTGCTCTTCTTGGAGAGTAACCTCATACCTAACCCTCTTCTCCTTAGGAAAGAACGTTATCTTATCCAGAAAGTGTATGTCTTTCTTTTCTGTGATTATTGTTGCTAAGATGATTCTGAAGAAAATATGCAATTATTATTCAAAATCCAGCCCAGGAAAATAACCAAAAAACTACAGAAGACCAGAAACATTTGAATTCACATACACTTGAAATACACACCAGTGTCAGAGTTGACTGCACAAATGTCTTAATTTGTCATTGTAGGATGGATCTAGAAATAGCTAACATATCAAAAGAAAGATCTGTTGTGATGTGATGATTTCTTTCTAAAAGCTGCCTGCTGCCGGAGAGTTGCTGTCATCCATGTTCTTCCAAGAGAGCTTGGTGTTCCTGCTGTGGCATGAATGACAGCTTAATACAATGTGTGCAGAGTAGAAATCCAGGCACAGACTCTGGGTTTTTGTATTCCTGAGCAACTTTAGGGAGTGCCGCATGTTCACATAACTTGATATCTCTTGGCACCCATCCTTTCTCAACAATTGCACTTCTTAGGTTATATGAAAGACAGCCACCCTATGGAATACGGAGGCATGCTGGACCTCTCACTCATATTTGAAACTGACTTTCTCATCAAAAACTTTAATTGCTGTCTGACATTGAGATAGTTTTCCTTGCTGGTTTATATAGTATTTAACTCTTGGGATAAAGAAAATATTTGAAACAAAAGAATATTAAAGCTGTTTGTGAACTCTGCCATCTCAAGTTGGAACTGATATTTCAGGGTAGAATTGGGGTCTAAACATATTTTCATGGTGTCAATTTTTTTATTTGAATATGCACTTTCTACTAAAATGAAATTAAAAGTAGAAATTGACCAAATTTTCTTCTAAAATCACTGTTGGTGCTAATTTTTTTTAATGTAGCACAGTGGTAGAACACTTACCCCTCATGCATAAGGACTTGTCTGTTCTCATAGATATTACCAACTAACAATCAAGCATATATATGGACTGCAATACTCAATCCTAGTTCTTACATGTGTTCAGAAGGTCACACTGTTTGATGGAGTGTGTTCCTTTTATTTTAAACTGTGGCTGTCTTCTCTCGTTTTCCATTTTATCAATAGTTTTTTATGCCCCCTCTCCACTCCCTTCTATCTGGTTTATGCCATCATACTCTTCAAATAACAATCATTACCAAGTCTCTGTATTTGGCAGAATTCTAAGAATCAACACACAACACTTTAGATTGCTCTTGACTCTTGTTTTTCTTTCCATTCCATTAAGAATTTTTTTTTTAAAAAAAGAATTTTTAATGATTTTTTTATGATTTTGTTTTACATTCCAAATGTTGTTGCCCTTCTTAGTCTCCCCTCTGAAAATCCCCCCTATTGTCTCTAATAGGGTGCTCCCTTACCCACCCATCCACCCGGTCCCACTTCATCCCTCTATCATACCCCTTCCCTGGGAAAACAAGCCTCCACAGGACCAAGCATCTCCCCTCCCATTGGTGCCAGATAAGGCAGTCCTCTGCTACATACATAGCCAGAGCCATAGGCCCCTCCATGCATTCTCTTCTGTTGGTGGTGTAGTCCCTGGGAGCTCTGAGGGACCTGGTTAGTTGATATTGTTGTTCTTCCTATGGGGTTGCAAACCTCTTCAGCTCCTTTAATCCTTCCCCTAACTCTTCTATTGGGGTCCCTGGGCTCAGCCTGATGGTTGGCTGGGGGTATCTGCATCTGTCTTGGTCAGGTGCTGGCATACATAGCCTCTCAGAGGACAGCTATTTCAGGCTCCTGTTAGCAAGCACTTCTTGGGATCAGCAATAGTATAGAGGTTTGATATTTTTGAATGAGATGGATTCCAAGTTGGGGCGGTCACTGGATGGCCTTTCTTTCAGTCTCTGCTCCATTTTTTTGTCCTTGTGTTCTCTTTAGACAGGAAAGTGAACTAACCCTACATCCAATAGAGAGCTAATATCCAAAAGATACAACGAACTCAAGAAGTTAGACTCCAGAAAACCAAATAACTAAATACAATTGGGGTACAGAGCCATTAAGTATTTTGTTTATTGGGCTGGAGAAATAGCTCAGTGATTAAGAGCACTGACTGCCCTTCCCGAGGTCCTGAGTTCACATCCTAGTAACCACATGGTGGCTCACCGCCAGCTGTAATGAGATCTGATGCCCTCTTCTGGTGTGTCTGAAGATAGCTACAGTGTGTTTATATATAATAAATAAAATCTTTTAAAAAAGTATTTTATTGGTGTTCTGTTCAGAAACTTTCTCCCTGTACCGATGTCCTCAAGGGTCTTCCCCAGTTTCTTTTCTATTAGCTTCAGAGTGTCTGGCTTTATGTGGAGGTCCTTGATCCATTTGGATTTGAGCTTAGTACAAGGAGACAAGGATGGATCAATTCGCATTCTTCTGCATGCTGACCTCCAGTTTAACCAGCACCATTTGTTGAAAATGCTATCTTTTTTCCATTGGATGTTTTCAGCCTCTTTGTAAGAGCAAGAATTGACAAAGGGGACCTCATAAAATTACAAAGTTTCTGTAAGGCAAAGGACACCATCAAGGGGACAAATCGGCAACCAACAAATTGGGAAAAGATCTTCACCAATCCTACATCAAATAGAGGGCTAATATCCAATATATATAAAGAACTCAAGAAGTTAGACTTCAGAAAACCGAACAACCCTATTAAAAAATGGGGTACAGAGTTAAACAAGGAATTCTCACCTGAAGAAATTCGGATGGCGGAGAAACATCTTTAAAAATGCTCAACTTCATTAATCATTAGGGAAATGCAAATCAAAACAACCCTAAGATTTTATCTTACACCAGTCAGAATGGCTAAGATTAAAAATTCAGGAGACAGCAGGTGTTGGAGAGGCTGTGGAGAAAGAGGAACACTCCTCCACTGCTGGTGGGGTTGCAAATTGGTACAACCACTCTGGAAATCAGTCTGGCGGTTCCTCCGAAAACTGGGCACCTCACTTCCAGAAGATCCTGCTATACCACTCCTGGGAATATACCCAGAGGATTCCCCACCATGTAATAAGGACACATGCTCTACTATGTTCATAGCAGCCCTATTTATAATTGCCAGATGCTGGAAAGAACCCAGGTATCCCTCAACAGAAGAGTGGATGCAAAAAATGTGGTATATCTACACAATGGAGTACTATTCAGCCATTAGAAACAATGAATTCATGAAATTCTTAGGCAAATGGATGGAGCTAGAGAACATCACACTAAGTGAGGTAACCCAGACTCAAAAGGTGAATCATGGTATGCACTCACTAAAAAGTGGTTATTAACCTAGAAAACTGGAATACCCAAAACATAATCCACACATCAAATGAGGTACAAGAAGAAAAGAGGAGTGGCCCCTGGTGCTGGAAAGACGCAGTGAAACAGTATTCGGCAAAACCAGAACGGGGAAGTGGGAAGGGGTGGGTGGGAAGACAGGGGAACAGAAGGGGACTTATGGGACTTTCGGGGAGTGGGGGGCTAGAAAAGGGGAAATCATTTGAAATGTAAATAAATTATATCGAATTAAAAAAAAGGAAAAAAATACATGGTATTAGCTTAAAACTAACTAACTAACTAACTAAATAAATAAATACTTTTTCACTGAGAAGCTTGTCCACTGAAAGCCATATCCCAGACCATAAACATTTACTCTTCTTATGTTGAGAAAAAAAAGTATTTTATTTATTAAAATGATATGTATTCATAGAAATGAATGTGAAAGCAGAATTAAATTTAGAAAACAACCTATACCTCCAGCTGTAGATAACAAACATCATACAATACCTTCTCTAGTCAGCAAATATTATTCACCTCAATCTATATACAACAAATGTTGTACCCCTCCAACTACAGATAAGAAACATCATATCACTCTCTGTGTAGACAGTAAACATAATTCCCATTTATATATAGACAGCTGTTGTTCACTTATACTTTTATTTGTTGGTTGCATTTTTACTTGAATAGTTGACAACATTTAGTTATATTTTACATAATGTAGCAAATTCCGTATCTTTTTAAAAATTCAATTTTCATCCCAATTGCTGCCCCTCCTCCTGGTTCCCTCCATGCCCCACCCCTTCTCCTCTGATGGGGTGGTGCCCTCGGGTATCCCAACCATTCTGGCACATCAAGTCTCTGCAGGACTAGACAAATCTTTTCTCACTGAGTCCAGACATGGTAGCCCATTTAGAGTAGCATATTTCACCAAAAGTCTTCAGTTTTAGTGCTATTCCAAACCACAGTTGTTGGGGGAACCCACATGAAAACTGAGCTGCTCATCTGATACATATGTGTAGGGGATTTAGGTCCAGTCTGTCTATGCTCTTCGGTTGGTGTCTAAACCCTTGCTTCAGGTTGGGATTTGGAGACACGATGAGGTATCACTGTTAATTAGATTATATTACACAACAATAGAAATGATTTTGGCAAAAAGATTATGATCTCATAGAGTTGACTCTTGAATTAATAACAAAAGATTATCATATAATCCTTTAACATAACTCTATATAAAAGAAAGAAATTGTTCCACCAACTTTCAGGGAATATACTGCGATGTTGTGAGGTCATCCCACTGGGACATGAGTGTGGCCTCTCATAGCTGAAAGCAATTCTTAACAGTAGTCAGAAAAAGAAGTGGTGCTAATGCTTAGTCTTTGCATGGCAATTAATTTAATTTTACTGACAACCTAAATAAGTTGGCACCTAAAATTCCAGGTGAGGAGGAAGCCCATTTGACACTTCAATTTCCCCACTAAAGCTGGTGGGGGTAGAATTCATTGATACCACAGTTTAGAGAAACTATAATATTTTTCTAAGTAATAATATAATGAAAAATTAATGACAGAATTAAAACCAGAAAACAATCAGCATTTTATCTCTTCTTTCAAGATTCATGTGTTTTTTTTATCTTGATTTCATTTTTTTAAACATAATTCCTATGGCAATATCACAGACTTGTTATACATAATACACATGAAAATTGAAAAAAAATATATAACTAGAGAAAATAAATTAAGAAAAACAAGAGGGAGATGGGAGAAATGATCAATAAAAGATAAAAAACATACAGAAAACAACATAATGTCAGGTGTAAATCCCTTTCTTGCAGTTTAGGCAAATGGTTGGAATTGCAAAATATTATCGTAAGTGAGGTAACCCAATCACAAAAGAATACACATGGAATGCAATCACTGATAAGTGGATATTAATTAGCCCAGAAGCTCTGACTACTCAAGACAAAATTAGCATATCAAATTATTCTCAAAAAGAAGGAAGGAGAGGGCCCTGGTCCTGGAAAGGCTTGATCCACCATTGTAGAGGAGTTCCAGGACAGAGAAATGGGAGTGGGGGTGATTGGGGAATGGGTGGAGAGAAGAGGGCTTGGGACATATGGGAAGAGGGGAACCGGGAAAGGGAAAAGCAGTTGGAATGTAAACAAAGAATATAGAAAAGAAATTTTAAAAAGTTAATAAAATTCCCCATCCAAGGGAACTATCTGCAAGGTGCATTTTCAAAGAGAAATTAAAAATAAGTTCGGGAAGCAACTTATATGCTGTTCAAAAAGACACTAACTTTAGCTTGAATAATATCTACAGACTGGACATAAAAAAGTGAACAGTTTACTCAAACAGTAAACAAACCACAAACTTTTTTTTCTTTTTTAATTTTTTTATTTAATATATTTTTTATTTACATTTCAAATGATTTCCCCTTTTCTGGCCCCCCACTCCCTTAAAGTCCCATAAGCCCCTTTCCCTCCCCCTGTTCTCCCACCCACCCCTTCCCATTTCCCTGTTCTGGTTTTGCCTTATACTGCTACACTGACTCTTTCCAGAACAAGGGGCCACTCCTCTGTTCTTCTTGTACATCATTTGATGTGTGGATTATGTTTTGGGTATTCCAGTTTTCTAGGTTAATATCTACTTATTAGTGAGTGCATACCATGACTGATCTTTTGAGACTGGGTAACCTCACTTAGTATGATGTTCTCCAGCTCCATCCATTTGCCTAAGAATTTCATGAATTCATTGTTTCTAATGGCTGAATAGTACTCCATTGTGTATATATACCACATTTTTTTGCATCCATTCTTCTGTTGAGGGATACCTGGGTTCTTTCCAGCTTCTGGAAATTATAAATAGGGCTGCTATGAACATAGTGGAGCATGTATCCTTAGTACATGCTGGGGAATCCTCTGGGTATATGCCCAGGAGTGGTATAGCAGGATCTTCTGGAAGTGAGGTGCCCAGTTTTCTGAGGAACCGCCAGACTGATTTCCAGAGTGGTTGTACCAATGTGCAACCCCACCAGCAGTGGAGGAGTGTTCCTCTTTCTCCACATCCTCGCCAACACCTACTGTCTCCTGAATTTTTAATCTTAGCCATTCTGACTGGTGTAAGGTGAAATCTCAGGGTTGTTTTGATTTGCATTTCCCTAATGACTAATGAAGTTAAGCATTTTTTAAGATGCTTCTCCGCCATCCAAAGTTCTTCAGGTGCAAATTTTTTGTTTAACTCTGTACCCCATTTTTAATAGGGTTATTTGGTTTTCTGGGGTCTAACTTCTTGAGTTCTTTGTATATATTGGATATTAGCTCTCTATCTGATGTAGGGTTGGTGAAGATCTTTTCCCAATTTGTTGGTTGCCGATTTGTCCTTTTGATGGTTTCCTTTGCCTTACAGAAACTTTGTAATTTTATGAGGTCCCATTTGTCAATTCTTGTTCTTAGAGCATACACTGTTGGTGATCTGTTCAGAAACTTTCCCCTGTACCGATGTCCTCAAGGGTCTTCCCCAGTTTCTTTTCTATTAGCTTCAGAGTGTCTGGCTTTATGTGTAGGTCCTTGATCCATTTGGAGTTGAGCTTATTACAAGGAGACAAGGATAGATCAATTCACATTCTTCTGCATACTGACCTCCAGTTGAACCAGCACCATTTGTTGAAAAAGCTATCTTTTTTCCATTGGATGTTTTCAGCCCCTTTGTCAAGGATCAAGTGGCCATAGGTGTGTGGGTTCATTTCTGGATCTTCAATCCTGTTCCATTGATCTGCCTGCCTGTCACTGTACCAATACCATGCAGTTTTTAACACTATTGCTCTGTAGTGTTGCCTGAGGTCAGGGATACTGATTCCCCTAGAAGTTCTTTTGTTGTTGAGAATAGTTTTAGCTATCCTGGGTTTTTTTGTTATTCCAGATGAATTTGAAAATTGCTCTTTCTAGCACTATGAAGAATTGAGTTTGGATTTTAATGGGAATAGCGCTGAATCTGTATATTGCTTTTGGCAAAATGGCCATTAACTATATTAATCCTGCCGATCTATGAGCATGGGAGATTTTTCCATTTTATGAGGTCTTCTTCCATTTCCTTCTTCAGAGTCTTGAAGTTCTTGTCGTATGGATCTTTTACATGTTTCATAAGAGTCACCCCAAGCTACTTTATACTGTTTGTGGCTATTGTGAAGGGTGTCATTTCCCTAATTTCTTTCTCAGCCTGTTTATCCTTTGAGTATAGGAAGGCTACTGATTTGCTTGAGTTGATTTTATAACCTGCCAATTTGCTGAAGTTGTTTAGCAGCTGTAAGAGTTCTCTGGTGGAGTTTTTTGGGTCACTTAGGTAGACTATCATATCATCTGCAAATAATGATAGTTTGACTTTTTCCTTTCCAATTTGTATCCCTTTGACCTCCTTATGTTGTCTAATTGCCCAAGCTAGTACCTCAAGCACAATATTGAAAAGATAAGGAGAAAGGGGACAGCTCTGTCTAGTCTCTGATCTCAGTGGGATTGCTTCAAGTTTCTCTCCATTTAGTTTGATGCTGGCTACTGGTTTGCTGTATATTGCTTTTACTATGTTTAGGTATGGGCCTTGAATTCCTGTTCTTTCCAAGACTTTAAGCATGAAAGGAAATGTACCAGACCAGGGCTAAAGGCCAGGAGAACACCAGGGCAAGCAGCAGATAGCAAAGTGAAGACTTTAGAGCTACAAATAACCCACAAAATGAGTAATGTTTGTTTAAAAATAAAATTTCAAATGTCCTATCTCTTCCCCACTTTTCCTTTCTTCCTTCCTTCCCTCCTCCATTTTCCTTTCCTTTAAGTTTTCTTATTTTACCTTTTCTTGCAGACAGGCATAAAATTGATATACAAATTTAATGATAATAGTACAAAGAAGCAAAACTTCTGAGTAATATATAGTCTTCAGTCCAAGGACTCCAAGTAATCACAAAGAGACATTTATACACATATATCAAAATGTTGCTATAAAAATTTAGAGTTATTTCAAGCACCTGAAACTTTTTTTGTTAGAAAAATGTATTAATGTAATTTTCCATCAAATGATTTTAAAAGACTAATAATTTTCAATTTAAATATATTATTTAATCAAACATTAAATTCTTATTCATTAAAATCTTATTCATTAAAAATAAGTATTTGCAAACTAATAATAATTTTAAAAATGTTAAAACCAGATAGAACAAATAACACTCTTGAAAGTCATAGATCGTGGACCATAACATGGATATGAAGCCTACAACCAAACTAAAACACCAGGTGCACTCATTTTAATATTATATAAGAAGTCCTAAAATGAGTGCTTGAATATGAAAGAAGAAAGTTTTAGGTACAAATATTGTAAACAAATAACATCCATTATTTATACAGACTATGAATCTTATTGTCAACATAAGATACACAGAACAAGTTGTTAGAGTTAAGAGCAAGGATAGGGAATGATGCTGGGGATGAAATCCTCAGGAGAAGCCTCTAGGGCCTGGGAATTCACACTCTGCAAACAAGATATTTTTTAAAGTTGCCTTGTAAAATATTCACAGAACTTGCACAGATAGATTAAAATTGTAATTTAGTATCAAAAGTCATAAAAAGGGAAATCAGTTATTGAAAGATGAACCAAGTTCATGGATGGGAAATTTCAATATGGCAAAACTGTCAGTTCTCTTATGATTAATCTATAAACTCAATACAACCCAATCAAAATACCAACAGGAACATGAAAACCAATTTCAAAACTTGAAAGGAAAACTAAAAATTGTAGTAATGATAATTAGATAACTGAGTAGGGGGTCCACACCTGTACAGTGACAACTACCATTATAAAAGTTTGTGATTAAGGGACCAGAATGACAATATACGAATAGATAGACAGGGTGATAACATAAAGAAGCTAGAAGCAAACCAGTAAAGATACATTAAGACAGATATGAAAGTCAGTGAGGACATAGCACCCTTGTTAGTAGAAGGCCCCTGTACATGGTCACCACTGTAGAAATACAAGCTATATTTCTACCATAAAGTATGAAACACTTCAGAAAAATCTAATTAATATTGAGAGTAAAAAAATTATGTTTTTATTTTTGTGTAGTGAAAAGAATTTTTTATATACATAAATGTAGAATAAGGAAATGATGGCTATGGCCAGACTCTTACTACATTAGCACAGCTTCAGTGCACTAAAATACTTTCTTTCACACGTGCTGCGTCTACACTGGGTGTGACCGTCTATGCCCACAATCACAGCATCTGAAGGGACAGAAAGAATGACTTTAAATTCCAGGCAAATCTGGGTGTACTGGCTAGTTTTGTGTGTCAACTTGACACAGGCTGGAGTTATCACAAAGAAAGGAGCTTCAGTTGGGGAAGTGCCTCCATGAGATCCAGCTGTGGGGCATTTTCTCAATTAGTGATCAAGTGGGGAGGGCCCCTTGTGGGTGGTTCCACCTTTGGACTGGTAGTCTTGGGTTCTATAAGAGAGCAGGCTGAGCAAGCCAGGGGAAGCAAGCCAGTAGGAAACATCCCTCCATGGCCTCTGCATCAGCTCCTGCTTCCTGACCTGCTTAAGATCCAGTCCTGACTTCCTTTAGTGATGAACTGCAACGTGGAAGTGTAAGCTCAATAAACCCTTTCCTCCCCAACGTGCTTCTTGGTCATGATGTTTGTGCAGGAATAGAAACCCTGTCTAAGACACTGGGCTAATATAGTGAGATGCTTTTGAAAAAAAATAGTTTTAAGATGATTAATAGAATGCAAGAAAATATTAGCAAAGTACACATACAAATGTCATGGCTTGCCCCACATTCACTTTTATAGCTGAAGATAACCTTGACATTTAGATGCTCTCCCACTTACCTCCCCTGTGCTAGGATTGCAGGCATAGTAGCACACCCAGCTCTAGTTTTCTCTTACTGCCAACATAAATGAAAGTAAATCAAAGCTAAACCAGCACCAGTTAATTACCTTATAGTTCCACGGTTAGAAATATGACACTAGCCTAAGAAGGCTAAAATAATAAAAACTTGTTAGATTGGCTTTCATTAAGGATATGAAAAATAGTATGTTTGTCTAAAACATGGAGACAAAAGAACTCTTGCACACTGTTGGTGGGAACATAAATTTCTACAGTGATTGTGGAAAATGTCAGAAAGGCTGCTTTATAAATTAAAAACAAAATTTTTATATTACATAGGAATCCTATTACTGTGAATATATTTGAGGGCCATGAGTCATTATGCCAAGAGCTAACTCCTGTGTTATTTACAATAGTCAAGATAATGGATTATCTTGTATTATTTACAATAGTCGAGATAATGTATTGAAGAAAGAATTCAACAAAGAATGAACTACTAGCTACAGGAAATCTCTCTCTCTCTCTCTTTCACACACACACACACACACACACACACATACAAACACACATACACACACACACACGCACATGCACACGCACATGCACACATACATGCACACACACATACACACACACATACACATGAGGAGTCATGGAACACTACTGAGTAATTACAAAGAAGGGATGTTTGCAGCAAAATAGGTGAAATAGGTGAACCTGGGTAGCACTGTGCTAAATGAATTCAGTCAAGAACAAGAAAACCTGTATTATACTTACATGAAGATTAAATCAAGAGTAAAATCATGGTTACCAATTTTGCTGAATGGGGGGTCTGGCTTAATAACTAATGAATATTACATGTCCTGAAAAGAACACCATGAGAAACAAGTATAGTTACTATGGTTAATCATTTCTTATGTGTTTAATTGTTTCTAAGAGAGTACATTTAAAATGTTCTTATCACAAAAAGACACACAAATGTGAATTGGTTATTCTAATTTTCTTGCTTTAATCTTTCCAGTAAACCATCATATTGCACTTCATAAATAAAACAAACAAAATATGCAAAATAAAAGGCAGGTATTAGTAAGCTCCAGGTTAAATGATTTCCCAGGAGTTCTATCCCTTCCTTTGTTCATGAAGTTCTGTTGATAAGACTTGGTGCCTTGTATTTACACTGATGACACCTTTTCCTAGGTGACTGTCAGCTGGCAACAGTTTTCTTCTACATGCCTCTTACACATTCTTTCCTCTGTCTTCAAACCCATCAATGGTGGGTAGTATCTGTTATGCCTTTAATTTCTTGTATCAAATCTCCTTGACTTCTGCCATTTTTAACAGCTTCTGTGACCACATCAACCCACTTAAGTACCAGGTTCTTAGTAAAGTCGGCCAAGTCTCTGTTTCCACAAAGGTAACCTAGTCATAGGTTTCAGACTCTGGGGTATAGAACCTTGGATAAGAAATTTATTTTGCCTCTAGGTTTATCTGTAACTATCTCTGTCTGTGCATATACTTTAAGTTCTGTAAGGAAAAAGGAAAGTTGCTTGAAATTTTACTACCCACAGCATTAAGAAGCAACGACACAAGACTAAGAGAAAAGCAGAATAGCTGACTGTTGACTTGTAAATTGTAAAGCAACAGTTGGCCTTAGCCAAAATTACCTCAATGGAATTGTGGGAGAAGGGGGAAGAGTGGAATGTGCTGGGAAATAAACGGGCATGGCTATGGTTGGGCAAAGAAGAATATGGCTTAATGTACCCTTTGCAAAGGACTGACTGAGGCTTGATTTTCCTTTTTAAGTGTGGACTGAACTTAGAACTCACTCTGAGAAAAGTAGAGTGTGGCAGAACAATATCTGACCTGGGATGCACCACCGTTTTCTACACCATTTCTTAGGTTCCACACTGTGTGTGTCCCAGCTGTCATCTCCTGTGGGCCCTCTTGTGGCTGAATGAACTGGACACACTGAGAACTGAGGCTCTATATGAAAAGTAGCCAAAACATGTAGGCCTTGACCAAGTCCCATTACTATGAATCTCCTCAGAAATTAATCTTCTGGCCTTAATCAAGGCCTAGTTGACAGGAGACTTGGCTGAAACCCACCATAAATTCTAAGATAGACTCTGGTGAGTCATGCTCAGATTTCCAGCTCACAGAAGTATGTATACATTTTTGTAAGACACTAACTTTTATGGTAATTCAATATATGCAAATAGGTAAATTATACAGGGTGTAAATTTTCAAGTATGTTAACCATGACTGAGGGAGGAGAGGTTGATTCAAGAATGGTTTAAAGGTTTATGTGTATGCGTGTGCTGCTGCATGTTTGTTCTGTGTGTGTTACATTTAGCACAAAGATGAACATATTTCAATACTTCTGGAAAATGAATATCAGAAAAATTAAAAACACAAAAGAAGGGACTAGAGAAATGCCATAGCATTTAAGACCACTGGCTGTTCTTCCAGATTACCTGGTTTATTCCCAGTATCCACATGGTGGCTCACAACCCTCTCTAACTCCAGGGATCTGAATTCCTCTTCTGGACTCTGCAAGGCCTAAACACATGTGATGCACAGATAAATATACAGGTTAAGAAACCATATGCATAAAAATAAAAATTGATTTAAAAGTTTAAAGAGAGTGGTCATAACTGAACTCAGGTGTGAATAGACTTTAAAACTTTCAGCAGACTTCAAGAATTCTGGGACTTGGAAGAGCATCCCTGTTTCAGCCTGGAGAGACAGAAGTTAAGCTCATATTTCTGTTTTGGGTCAGTCTCCACAGAAAACTCACTGCTTTTAAATGGGGAAAAAGGCTAGTGTTGCAGATGTATGCAGATGTACCATACATGGATTGGTAATTATAAAGACCAGAAGCTGAGGGGATGGGTCATAAAAAGAAGAATTTAAGGATTCAGTTTGGAATCACTGTTGTAGAAAATGGAAATTGAAAAGGATGTAGCCTATAGGGCCACATGAAATTGTGAAGTTCCAGCTAAAACTAGGGACATTCCTATCAGTAGCTGTGTCAAGATATTTAACAGATGTTGATCTGGGTTTTGATATTTTGTTTGTGCTTTACCTAGAAATTTAATTCTTGAATGTATGCAGGGTTGCAATTTATAAACAAATAGGAACATTTTCTTTTAAAAGGACTTTTTTTTTATTGTCAAAACTGTTAATTGACATCTGGGAAAAATTGTAATGATGAAAGTTAATTTGCTTTTCCGAGTTTCCCTGGATTTTACAATAGCTTTTTCATTTCAAAGGCCACTGCCAGCTATCTTGACAGAACACATGAAAGGACTCTGAAGCAGTAACTTAAGACTACCTATTTCCCAGCGAAGTCTGAATTGAATAGAAGGTTCTAGAAAGAACAGCATGAAACGGTACCAAAGCTCTCAGAGGCAAGTAGCTATCATGGCCTTTCTTTCAGGGATAGATACTTGAGAGCAGCCCTTTTCAAAGTATGCTACTGCACAGCTTGTGCTAGAACCCCTGGTGATTCACAGACTGAGCATAGGATCATGTTCTCCTTTAAAAATCTGAAGTCAAGGGCAAGGGCTCAGAGTTATGCATCTTGTCCCGTCTTGCAGCACAAATACTCTTGTGACTAAAACAATTTCTTCTTCTTGCAGTGCTTTATATGGACTATATGCCTCACCCTTAAGTCAGCAAATCAATGCCTTCCAGACAATCACTCATCAACACTGAATCTGAACTAATAGAATGGAGCAGCAGGAAATCAGTGATTTCCAACTGAAGTTAACAATAGACAGAGCCCAGCACATGCTTGCTTCAAATTCTGTGTTTAATCTATCTTAAAGCTGTGATTTATCAGGCTGTGCACTCGAATGTGTATCATCCCATTTTCAGGATTCATTTACTTTACGAGTATTTTGCCTGCATGTATATATGTGTGCCGAATGCCTGCCAGGTGACTGCGCAGTCCAGGAAAGGGGTTAGGTCATCTGAAACTGGAGTTAGAGATGGTTGTGAGCTGCCATGTGGGTGCTGGGAATTGAACCTGGATCCTCTACAAAAGCAGTAAGTACTCTATAGTTCAGAAACCCAGCCCCACATTCTGAAGTTTTAATTCATTGGAGACTGTTTTAGATGTTGCCTATTCAACTATATTTTGTGAGGACTTTTGATTTCCGACCATTTCATGTATTCCCCCCATTTATATTCACTTTGGAATGAGTCATGCATAAGAAAGAATTATTTTCAAATAGTTGTGTTTTTTTTCCTAAGAAATTTATACTTGTATACATGTAAAACTGCACCTCTGATTTCTAAACTATGAGTCCTGTTTAGCAAGACAGTTGTGTTCAAAGGTATTCCAGGTACAGTATCTGTTTCCAGAACAAAAAATGATGCAATAGATGGATCCAAGACTCAGTTTATCATGATGCCAGAATTTTAGCTTTTACATTACATCTTCAGCTTATCACGTATACTAATAACTGCTATCAAAAGGTTTCAGTGTAAGGTAACACAGTGATTCCTTAAGCAAAAACAGATCACAGGCTAAAAAAAAAGAAATGGCAAAAATGCCTAACAAAGGGGAGGGAGAACCTGTAGAGACAATATCCAAAGGTTAGGCAAGGCCCCAAAGTGGGGGATCAAGCCACCCATTCATCTCCAAATTCTTAACCCAGAAGGGCTCCTGTCTAAAGGAAATACAAACTGTGGAACAGAGACTGAAGGAATGGCCTCCAGAGACTGCCTCTCCTGGGGATCCATCCCATATACAGACACCAAACCCAAGCACTATTGTTGATGACAAGAAGTGCTTGCTGACACAAGCCTGTTATAGCTGTCTCCTGAGAGGCTCTGCCAGAGCCTGACAAATACAGAGGCAGATACTTGCCACCAACCATGGACTTAGCATAGGGTCCCTAATAGAGGAGTTAGAGAAAGGACTGAAGGAGCTAAAGGGGTTGGCAACCCCATAGGAAGAACAACAATATCAATCAACCAGAGTCTCCAGAGCTCCCAGGGACTAAATCACCAACCAGAGTATACATAGAGGGACCCATGGCTCCAGCTGCATATGTAACAAAGGATGTCATTGTCTGGCATCAATAGCAAGAGAAGCCCTTGGTCCTGTGAAGACTCAATTCCCCAGTATCGGGGAATGCCAGAGCAGTGATGTGGGAGGGGTAGCATGCTCACAGAAGCAAGGGGAGGGGAGAGGGGAGAGGAGTTTTCCAGAGGGGAAACTGGGAAAGGGAATAATATTTGGTATGTAAATACATAAAATGTCCAATAAATATCTACTTCCAAAAAGGTGTGTGTGTGTGTGTGTGTGTGTGTGTGTGTGTATGAAACGTGTTTTCAGCCTGACTTCACTCTGGTCATAGAATGAGGTGAAAGCCTTCAAGTAAAACTTCTCATGTCCAGCATCTAGGGACAATAGAATGTGCTACCTGTTACCGTGTTTTTGGTGCCACATTTTAAGACCATCTATTATGCTCAAGTACTTACTGTGTTTTACTTTATGAGTTTTCCCCAAATTCTCTGACAGCTTTTCTCAATGTTAAATAACATAATTAAAGCAAACATGGAAAGTATAAAGATAAAGATTTCTGTTTCTTTTGGCATAAGAATCAGACAGCTTTATGTGGAAAAAAAATCTATGCAAGAAACATTTAGATCCAAAGACTATAATTCAGTATAAATGCATTTAAATATTTAAAAATATTATTGAAGGAGTCATTGAGTTTTACTAAGGAGCACAGTTTCCAGTGGCTCTATAGACAAGCAGCATCAGAGGGCCATCAGTCACTTTGATCCATCCAACAATTTTATCCAAAATGTTAGACTGATTAGAGTGATCATTTTAATTCAACTGAGTACGTACAATTTTATGGCCAATGTGGCTCTACTAGGCAAACTTCAGATTAATAAAGGCTATAAGACCTGCTTCTAAGTTTCTGGGTTAGTGGTCTACTGCAGAGATTTGCTTGAGGGTACTTCTGGCATGGCTGATGACATCCCTGAGAATTAATGATCCCAAGTCACAAAGCAGTAGCCATAATAAATACATCTTATGATTTGTCTTACAAAATTCTATTAATTATAATGTCTTTCTATTCACACTGGCCACAGAGGGCATAGATAGCCAAGTAGAGACAAATATGATCATCTTATAGTCTGGTGACTGTATTCTTTGATATATATATATATATATATATATATATATATATATATATATATATATATATATATATATATTTTAAAATTCAAATGAGTAAATATTTCCACAATGCTCTCAAATTTAAACTACTAACCCATACTGTCCATTAGCTATTCCTGTTAGAAGGAAAAAAAAGAGGTTATTGAGAACAAGGATGTTAGAAGATACTTAAATACTGAGCCCAAAAATGCTAGAGAGAATCTTCTAAGGAGTGGTACATATCAAAAATAGCATAGTAACTGGCTAAGAGAGCTAAGGAAATGTCCCATAAGGAAGGATCAGATTCATGTGCAGAACACAAGAGAACTTTGTCCATATAGACTATGAGCTGGAATAATTGACCCTGCTATCAGGAGACTACTAACATCACTAGTACTTAATTTTATTTAAATTTTCTGTAACTAAAAAAGTAGCACCATTTTTAGTTTCAGTGAGCTTTCACATATGCTAGAAAATCTCTACTCTGAAAGAATGTCACTTCTATTCATTTCTTACTTTCCATTAAAGAATCCTGATTCTTCATGATATGGCATCTAGCTTATGATCTGTGCTATGCCAGCACAACACTAACACCTCTCTCTCTCGGTCTCTCTCTGTCCCTCTCTCTGTCTCTCTCTGTGTGTATGTGTGTGTGTGTGTGTGTATGTATGTATGTATGTGTTAGAAATGTTTCCATCATAGTTAATTTCAAAATACTAACAGGCTGCTACAGGTAGAACTGAAGAGAGACACTTTAGCAAGAATTCCAGCACTTCCTGTTGTAACTCATAGTAAACGCAGTGTATTCTTTCTTTATAGCTCTCATCCATTTGATATTGGCTAGAATTTAGGTTCATATAGTAGACTTTCTGAACTATGTAGTCTGTCAAAACTATTCAACTCTGCTGCTATAGTTCTAAATTATCTGGCTGTAGCTTTTCCATGGTCTTGGATGAGCAGATTCCTTGGCATCAGAGCTTGAACCAAAGACTTAGTTGCAGATGTGTCGAGGCAGAATGATCAGGTGAGGTCTCTAAAGGATAAGTAGAGTCAGATTGAGTGAGAATGTGGCTTTAGATAAATATTGTCTAACTGTGGTATGGTTTCCTGCTGGTGTTTTGGAGTGTAGACCACACTGTAACTCTTTCCACATTGCAGCCATGAACCTAAACATTTCTGTTCCCACATCAGGTTATCATTACCTGAGATCCTCAGTGGTAGCCAAATCTCTGAAATACCTCCTGTTTTGAACAAGTTGGTTCAGACAAAGGCAACAGTTCAGGCAAGGTTGTTTGTAGACCCTTAGCTCCAAGTCCCATAGATGACCACACTGCTGATAAAGGGAGTCTAGAGTAGTTCCAGAAGAGTACCATCAGCAGCATAGGTTCTACAAGGTACATTACCCTGGATCCCCAAAGCCATTTAATCAGTGCCCGCACGTAATAAGGACACATGATCCACTATGTCTATAGCATCTCTATTTATAATATCCAGAAGCTGGAAAGAACCCAGATATCCCTCAACAGAGAAATGGATACAGAAAATCTGGTATATTTACACTATGGAATGCTACTCAGCTATTAAAAACAATGAATTCATGAAATTCTTAGGCAAGTGGGTGGAACTGGAAAATGTCATCCTGAGTGAGGCAAC
This sequence comes from Apodemus sylvaticus, assembly GCF_947179515.1. NCBI lineage: Eukaryota > Metazoa > Chordata > Mammalia > Rodentia > Muridae > Apodemus > Apodemus sylvaticus. The sequence goes on from NC_067476.1 coordinate 120,963,847, forward strand.
CCAATCACAAAAGAACACACATGGTATGCACTTACTGATAAGCAGATATTAGCCCAGAAGCTCAGAATAACCAAGACAAAATTTACATATCAAATGATGCCCAAGAAGAAGGAAGGAGAGGCCCCTGGTCCTTGACAGGCTCAGTGCAGCAGTATAGGGGAAATACCAGGACTGGGAAAAGGGAAGGGGGTGATTGGAGAACAAGGGCAGGGAAGAGGGCTTATGGGACTTTCAGGGAGGGGGGATCCAGGAAAGGGGATATCATTTGAAATGTAAATAAAGAATATATCGAATAAAAAAAAAGAATTATTAAGTTCCCAGTTAGTGTTAGTTAGTGAGCTAGTTAGTTAGTTAGTTAGTTAGTGTTGCTGATCCCACATCCTTATGTTAGGAACTGAATGTTAGAATATTAATCCCTTAGTGTAGACAAGTGTAGCAGTTTGAATGAGCAATGTCCCTGATATGCTCATGTAATGAGCTCTTGATCGTGAATGGTAGTGATGTTTGGGGAGGTTGTTAAATCAATAGGGGAAGGAGTCTTGCTGGAGGAGGTACATCACTGGGCTTAAGCTTTGAGGATCTATAGTAGAACCCCACTTCCAGCTTTTTCTCTCTGGTTTAGGTTTACAGTTGAAGATGCAACCTCTCTACTTCCTACTGCTACCTGTTGCCATCCTCCTTTCCCATTCATTATAGTCTCTCACTCTGGAACCACAAGCCCCAGTAAACTCTTCCTTCTCTCAGTTCCCCTGGTTGTGGTGCTATATCTCAGCAAGAGACATGTATCTAATACAAGCAGAAGTGCTTAGAGAATCCAACATGTTATTCAGTGTGATGGTGTGACCAGAAAGATGGCAATGAAACACTTTTGGACTGGCTTCCATTGTTCCTTCCAGGCAGTGAATCTAGCTTGCTTATCCAAGATGCATTTGTGTTATATGAACTTAGTAAAACAACTCACAATACTGCCCAATAAGAACCTGACTTTCTGCTATCTTATTTCTGCCTGCTGGCATCCATAGTCCATTAAGCATCTCCGCAGCATTCTTAAAAAGGTCAGTTATAAAGAAGTATGTTTTAGCCAGGTTTGATTTTTTTTTTTCAAGACAGGGTTTCTCTGTATAGCCCTGGCTGTCCTGGAACTTACTCTGTAGACCAGGCTGGCCTCAAACTGAGAAATCCGCCTGCCTCTGCCTCCCAAGTGCTGGGATTACAGGTGTGTGCCACCGCCGCCTGGCTCAGGTTTGATTTTTTTTTTTTATCACGCAATTTATGTGATACAGGGGACAATCCAAACTGCCATGTATGCCTAAGGCTTTCCCTGGCACCTGTATAGAGCCTCTCACCTTTAGACAACTACACTGTTGGTTGGGACATTTAGACCTATTACTTAAAACTCACTATTTTGCTGCTGTTGTTGTCGTTGTTGCTGCTGCTGCTGCTGACAGCACTGTTGGCATCCTCCAAAAATATTAGCTCCTTTAATAAGAAACAGGAAAATAACAGGTAACATTTCTGGCATTCTCCAATTTACCAACCCGATGAGTCTTACTTTTAAAGTGTGATTCTTCCTTTTAATCCTATAGCAAGGCCGGGTGTGATTCATAGAACTTAAGCATGACATCTCAGAGCTAGTGTGGGGATTAGGAAAGTCTGGTATGTGTGTGCTATTTTGCCAGCTCAGTTTGAAACGAGAGCAGACAATTTGCTCCTAAAAACACAGCAAAATTTGCAAGTCATTAACATTTTTAATGACCTGGAGTGGACTTGGATGACTTTTGTAATGTCAAAAGTAATAATTGCTCTTGCATTTTAAAATTTCCTGAAAGACTTAGGAAGATTCTGATGGTGTAGTTAATGTTCCTGGAACCCTGTGTACCCTTGCCTCTACATACAGTTTCACTATGAATAATTGGTGGGTCTGTGGTTGAAGAACTGCTATGTTTGCATGAAGCACTGTAAGCCAATGGGAATGTCATGTGTGTTACATGTTATGTCAAAATTGGAAGTTTGGCATTCAAGTTGTCATATTAAAAGAAATGGAAAAATAATTTTAACATTTTACTTGACTTGGTGCATCCAAAATATTATATTTCAACATAATCAATAAAAAATGAAGGCATTTTCTATTGTTCATACTGAAGTAGATACCTAGACTTACATTTAGACTGGCTATACTTCAAGTACCCAGCCTAGAAGTGAAGAGTCATCTCAGATCTAGGTTGATCTCACAATTTATAAAAGGAACAGAAGTTCAGTGCCCAAAGTGACTGGTCCAAGATCATCAAGCTGATGAAAATAGAAAAATACTGAGTTCACACCCAATAATTCTCACACTACCAAATAGCAACTTCTAAACTTCTTGAAATGACCCAGGGGACATTTCATTAGAAATTACTTCTTGGAAGAAAATTGTCTAAAAAAAAATAAAATGGCAGACCATGGTGGCTTTGGGGTGACTAGTAAGCAATATAGACAGGTAAGGCAGTGCATACTTTTAATACCAGGATTAGGGAGGTACAGGTGTGGGAATGTATCTACTTTGAGATCTGCCAGAGATAAACAGAAACATTGTGTCTCCCCAAATACAAGAAACTAACAAACATGCTAAGGAAGTGTAATTGCATCAGGCTGAGATCGTCACCAGCTTCTTCAACACACTAACATATCTTTAGCAGGTTACTAATGTCTCAGAGCTTTCATGTCTTATCTGCAAAATGGGAAGTATAAGGACTGAGTGTATCAATGTATGCATGTGTGTGTAAAATATACCTAGGGTAATATGTACATGTGTATGTAGCATACACATATAGTATTAAATATAAAATTCAGAAAGCTGCCTTAATCAAAGGAATCAACAGATAAGTTTGATTTACAGATTACTGAAAATATTCAAGACATTGAGAACATACATTATGTGAATAGACACTAAGCCTAAACCATAATGCTTCTGACAGTCCTATATCACATTGGAAGGAAGGAGTCTATAGTGTGCTACTAAGGACTTAATATTTCTTAGAGCCCTGTTTAATTTAAAAATGTTTGGAAAAATGAGTCCTGGATTAATTTCATTTGGCCAAATCTCTAAATATAAACCTCTGATTTTCAATAATCAGGTTAATTAAGGTGCTATGATGCTGTAAAAGTAGCATTTTCATCCTGCTCTCTAAAAGAAACACAAATGTATTTTTGTTTTTCTTTGCCATAGAAATAAAACCTATATAGTTAAGAGAAATCTAATTGGATACAGACAAAATTTGTGACTGCCTAGATTCAAGATAAACCAAAGCCATGTACTGACTGCAGATTCAGTGAAAAAAAAAATGACCCACAGCCAAAAGTTCAGTCAAAGTCTAGTTTGTGGCTAGGAATTGTTTTTCTCTTTCTTTCCTTTTTAACCAACTTGGGTGAACCAAGGTCAAAGTAATTTTCTTTATTGCAAAAACACAGAAAATTGTTCTGTAAAACATGTCCTAAAAACAACTGTGTCTGATTATTAAAGAAGGTTACTTTTTCTTTCTTTCAAATGGACTTAGCAGCTGATGTCATTTGAGGAATTTAGCAGGTGAATTTATTGTGAGGAGATCCTGAAATGGGGTCAGAGCCTCATAGTTTAGTTTATAGGCTTTGTTATTTGGAACCGTGCTGAAGCACTGTGTGGTTTCATTTGAGCAGGTAACATTTGCACTTAGAACTTGGAAAGTTTTGATGTGCTCAAAGTTGGATTATTTTTCGGGGAGTATATGATTTTAGATTTATATGTAATGTCTAAGTAAGGTAGAACCCTTTTGCGTATTAGTTATGTCACCCCTTGGTCTCTAAGGATCGCCTTGACTGGACACCCTCTCAATAGTGGGGATATTTAGGGTGATTTGTAGAGGCTCAAAAGTGTTTTCCAGAGCATACAACTGTAGAGCTATTCTTTGGTTATAATGGGACTATGTGTATGATTCCCATTCCTTACTGAAAGTAGTTTTTCCCTTAAAAGGCCCGTGGTCTCCTACATTTAAAAAAAAAAAAAGTAGTCTTGACCTACTGTGTGCCAGACATTTTCTTGCTTGATGGAATTCAAAAATATTTTACAAAAATACCCTCATCTCTCATTAGCCCACATTGCCCCTCCTTTTACCTTGCTTATTCCAGTCATCCTTTGAACTGTATTGACGCAGACCTTGGGAATCAAAGTGACCTCTCTTCCTCATGGCCAAAGGAATGTTTTAGTGATAACTATGATTGTAGTGCTTGCTGACAGTCAACATTTCAAAGTGCATCAATGACTTGCAGATTTGGGAAATCAATAGCTTGTTTTCTTTCCAATTCATCTGATGCAAAATAGCACAAAGCCAGAAACAATTTCAGTAATAGCAGTGGAGATGAGTACATTAAGTACATTGTCAGACCCATACCTATAGTTTGTGCCAAGTAGAAGGACTTTGTTTTTTATCTAACATAAATATAATGACTGCTAGATATGGAAGCAAAGGAGATGGATATTATTACTGTTCTAGCACTAAGTGTATGACTTTGGCAAATCTTACTGACATTTTTGTTTGTTTTTAAATTGTGTGTGTGTGTGTGTGAGAGAGAGAGAGAGAGGGGGGGGGATAGGGAGAGGGAGAGGGAGAGGGAGAGGGAGAGGGAGAGGGAGAGAGAGAGAGAGAGAGGTGGATCTAACCAAAGAGTCTTACCTGCACATAAGAGCTCTACAACTACCTCAATCCCCAGCATGCTTCTGAGCTATCACTCCCTTAGATATGTTATAGAGCTCAGAAATTCAGGGGAAGATCATTTTGTCTGAACAGTGCCTCTTCCTTAGAAACACCAATCAATTTCACCTCCACATCATACAAGTGGAGCTCTCCATGACCAAGCCCAGCTTGACCACAGCAGGCCAGGTTACCTATTCTAATCTACTTTATTTCCCTTCTGCATGTTCAGATCTTGAATGGAGATTCATAGTGTGGAGAGGGCTTAGATATCTTGATAATCTCATAATTGCTGATATCTCTCTGAAGAATTGCAAAGCTATAGATACTACCTAATGTGTTTTATGTAGATTCTCATTTAATTCTCATGAGCACTCAGGTATGCATTCTAACTATGGGCTATGTTTATTTAGTATCTTAAAAGTAGGTTTCTCCAAAGTTAGAACTGATAAAAACAAGAATAAAAAAGGTTCTTAGAGATGACACTAGGAAGTGAGGGATATTTGTGGTAACAAAGAGGGTCAGAAAGCCCATCACAACCTAGTTGATTAAATGTTTGTGATGTGCTGTGTTAGTGAAGACTCCCTCAGAATGCTACATAGTGACATTATGTGCATGACAAATATATATAGAATTTTGTTTGTTTTTTATTGTAATGTTTTGACAGTATTGATGGAGGACAAATCTCATGTCTTGAACAAGTGGAATGTGTAGTTGTGTTGTCATTTATGAGATTCTCATAATCTGTTCATATAGCTACTTCAATCAAGGCAATCTTTATAGGAATTTTCTTATTTTTACTTATTCAATTTATATATTCCAGAGCTGGATTGGCTGTTAATGAAGCATTCTGCCCCCTTGAGACAGACATTGAATGAGTTCACCCTAAATATTAAATATCAGCAAGTGCTTCTATAATTTGTATTTTCTTCGCTGTGCATCTTAACATAGTATCTCACATGGCTTCAAGAACCTTTAAATAGGACCCCTGAAATAAGAAAATCATGTTCCATTTTATTTTTCATACTGAAGTTTACAAGATAAATCCAAGGAAGGACAAAAACTGACTTCATTTTCTCTCCACGGTGGGAAAGTAAAAGAGGTGAGGGCTGGAGGAAGTTTATTAAACACACAGGCTGAATAAGTTCTGACTATATCATAACTTTTTCCAACAACGTCTTAAATCCAAGTTATTACTGCAAGTTGTTTATCTGGTACTTTGTATTCTTAACAGTTGCTCCTGGCAGATTTAGGATAGAGTATAAGTCTTGCTTTGTGCTCAGATCCTTGAATAACCTGACTATGGGTAATGGTATAAGTGGAGTTGGTCCTGAGATGGCTCCAAAAGACACAACCTCAGTAATATCAAAGAAGACATGCATTTAAAGGGAAGAATCAGATTCTCAAACTTAGTTTCTCATAGAAAAGGCGCATCATTTTCTTTCCTGTCAGAAATTCTCATGCCTAGATAGAACTACCTCATATCTTTTGACGACACTGGAGCTTCATACCTTGTAATGGCAAGCCAACAAGTATGTGTGGACCATCTGATTTGTTTTCCTAATGTTGGAAGAACTGTAGACCCAGATGTCAACTAAATTTGTCTAACTATTCAGAATTCAATTATCTATTATGTACCCTTGACATCCTCTAAAGAATATGAGAGCCTTTCCCTGGGACACCAGAGAAGTTGAGGGATGCTGCTGTTTTAAATATAGCAACTCAGCTCTCATATATGACAAACGTACAGGACATTAACTTGATAGCAACTTTATGAGCACATGCAACCCTCCCCTTCCACATGCCCTGGCAGATGTACTCCTTTGCCTCCTTTTATTGTTAGCTCAGTAATAAATATGAACCCAGTAAGCTTTCCAAGCCTCGTGTCATGTATTTTTTCTCTAAAGGAATGTACACACTGAAGGCGATGACAGGAGAATGTTTAATCAGGTGACCCAACAAAGATTTAAAAGAATGAGTTTGACATTTTCCTTATCATTTGCTCCAATTTTTAATCCTAGATTTACTTGGGGGCCAATATGCATGCTTCAGAAATGATGTTTTTTCTAAATATCCCTGTCACCTCATAGTAGCATTGCCGGCAACAAACAAAGGCCAGGATGATCCTTCTCAATCCCCGAGTGCCTGGACCATGCTTCTAACCTCAGCCAGCTCACATATCAGAATCCTTAGTCCCTATGACTTTTCAAGCAACCAGAGCCTTCAGTCACTCATATTCTACTCCCTGAACTTCCAGCTTTTCAGAGTCTTGGCTCTGCCCTTTCTCATCTAAAACCTTCCAATGTGCTTTAGTGTTTTTGTTTGTTTGCTTTTATATTGTTCTATTTTGCTTTTGATAATGTCCAAAATTCTTTGTCTTTCTTCTCCATCTCTTTTTCATATAATCATGTCAGTCTTATCTAGTTGTGACAGAGATAAGAAGGTAAAAAATGTACAGTAGAAAGAATGAATTATTTTATTGTGCCTGCTGCTATAGCACCAGGGACAGCAGATGAAATTGCCTGCCAACTTAATCTAAATGTGCTCTAAAGACAGTGCTTATATAATGAGGAGCAAATGATTATGTTTATACCAATCATAGCACAGCTTCTAGTTCCCCTTAACAAAGTGTCTTCTCAGTGACCAGTACTAGCCCTTATATAAGGAAAATTCACAACTTCAACATTGTATCTATTGTGTCTTGATAGCTTAATGCCAGGTTGTCTAAAATGGTCATGAATAGGACCAGGCATTCTAGGATGGAAGCCATGACTTTAGGTACAGTGGTCCTTGAATCTAGAGTGCTTTAAAAGTAAGTGTGATGAATCCAATCTAGCTAATCTGACAAAAGAATGGTGTGCCCTGTTGTCAGAAAATCAGCCAGTTGGTTGTAATGTTTTCATACATGAATGCCAATCATAGGGAAGGATTTACCTGACAATTCAAGTACCAACAGACATACTTCTGCGGTCTCACTTATTCAAAGAACATACATTATTATAAGGTGACTAGGTTAAAAATTTAAAGATCAGCCCAAGACTCAATAGCACTCAACATGTTTAACAGTATTTGTTAAAACTTAGACCTTGCCACATGTCCCTAAGAAGGTTTGGGTCCCTCTAGCCTGTCTAATTAAGAGTTTTAAGCTACAATCACTGATGATTGCGTTCTAGTTACACTCCATTCTCAAACCAATCTCTCTTTCCTCCCATTGGGTACAGAAATTGAGTTTCCATTACTCCAACTTTCAGGACCTCATAATCAGGACTCTTAGTTTAGAGCTGAGCTTTGATCTTACCACTTTGTTCTTCAAGAACATCCCAAGGTTCTCTTTATGTTTCAATGTGACCCAAGACTCAATACAACATTTGAAAACACACAGTTTCAAATGTAACTCTTCCTTGGCATACACTGTTCTTCTCATTTACAAGGATCACCCTCCCCCCTGCACTTAGTAGAGGATTTCTCCCTTTCCCATTATACTTTATAGATGCAGAGTGATGATTTTTCCCCCTTAAATCTTTACATGTAAACTTGGCTTACAGTTAAATTTAAAAAAAGCTCTACTGCCAGGTTGTTGTTTATATTCATCTTTATTGCATTCTTCTCTTCCTCTTATAGAAGCAGAATACTTTGATACTCAGTCAGCATTAATAAGTACCTACTAACTGACATCAGAGAAAATTTTATTTTTAATCTATTAATCATTTATGATCATTCATACATTTGGAACTAAGCTTGAAAAGTTAAGAAGGAATAATAGAATTGTTGGGTTTTAATTAAAGCCAGGGAAGAAAAGATGCTCATAGTAAGAGCTATTTTTCTCTCTAGATATGTATTCCAAGCACTGTTTTGGTTGCTGCAGTTTAAGCAACAGGTAATTCTTCAAGCTGATTAATTCTGGATAGATCCAACCTTAATATCCTCTGAGGATGCTTCGGTTCAGTTTGCCGCATCATTACATTTAGGCAACAGCATATGACACCAAACATTACAGATGCCTGTACATTCCCCCAAACTTCCCTCCCAAATTGAAAACCATTTTAAAATAATTCAAGATAAAGTTCAGTCAGTTAGCTAGTTACAGCATTCTCTTAGGGTAACATTAGCATTAATTAATATTTGCGTATTGCTTTGAAAATCACAAATGCTATGGAAGTGCTGACTATTAATTTAGTAAAAGCACAGGGCATGAAGGCTGAGATATAAAGGCAGTTGCACACTAATGAAATGTTTTAATATTTAAATGAACTAGCCTGAAGAGGAAGTCCCTGACATCCTGTGCCTGTAAATCAGGAGGAAAGAATCCAAAGTGGATGGACTTAAAATGATTTATAAGGGAATACCGAAGAGCAAGATGATAAGGATGACATTTAACCATAAGAGGAAGTTGTGACCTTCGAAATCAAAATCATTTTTGGAGGGAGCTACGTGCTAATCAATAGGTAATTAGCAGTGTTTTAAATGGAGGAATATGGGCAAAAGGCAGATGGGGAAATGAAAGAAGAGAAAAGGGAAAGGAGAAGCAAAGGAGATCTGTGGACTAAGGTAAGAAGTAATGATGAAACAACATGGTCAGTATTCTGCTGCCTCTCACCTCAAATGCGGTGACATCACAGCGAAGGGTCCCAATCAGAGCCATGCTAGCTCCACTGAGCATCCTTTCCAGATGGGCCCCTCCAGGCCCGTGTTCCCTGTGCAACTGAGAACTAGAGCTTTTGCCTACCTTTGGAACTCACTGGGCTTCCTAAGATTTGTTTGGCACCCTATGCCCTCTTCCCCCATCCCTGCATCTACCAGAAAGCACTCCTAATGGGTTATTTCCTTCAGGATTTTTCTTGACTCCTGCAGTGACACTAGCAATGTGAGGTCTTTGTCCCCATATGACACCACTCTGATGGCTGGGAATGGAATGATCTTCCTACTAACATTCTCCAGAAGAAATGACTTATTTGAATAAGAAAATGAACTTTCTAAATAATTTTACTGTGGTCCTGCCAGAACGCAAGAGAATGATTTAATAACTTATATAGAAATTCATGTTATTTATTTAAAAATTCTTAAAAGACAAGTGACTTCCTTCTCTCAATACCTCCTTATATTTGTCACTATTACTGTATCATGTATCTATATATGTATGTATCTATGAATGTATGTATATATGTATCTATCTATCTATCTATACACATTTATATTACAGGGTAATTGGTAAATAGAAATATATTCAAGTTTAAAATATGCAAATTTTGTTAAAATCATACTTTAAACTAGATATATACATGGAAATATTCATACACATATATGGAAAGACAAACATATATAAATTATAAAAATATAAGCACAAATATTTAACATTATAATTTATAATTTTACCTTCTTAAATGTTTACAGAAAACTTAGTATTCTGTAAATCACTATACCATATTTTCCTTTCCATTTGATATCCACATTACTATTTTCCTGCTTTGATAAACACCATGACAAAAAGCAACTTGGAGAGGTAGGTTTGTATGTCATCTTCTTCTTGCAGATGACTATCTGACACTGAGGGAATTCAGGGCAGAAACTCAAGCAGGAACTCAGGGAGAAAGCATCAAGGAGAGCCTATTACATCAGACTTGCCCCTAGCCTCTACTCAGCTAGCTTTCTGTAACTTCTTTGAGGATTTCATGCATTGCATTTTGGTCATATTCATTCCCCCTCCCTCATCTCCTCCCAGATATATCCCTTTGATTCATATGCACAAAACTTTGAGTCCTTGATAATTTTTAGACCCATTAAGTTACTGCTGATTACATAGCTTTAGGGTCATGGCCACTCACTAGAATGTTAGACCTACCAGGGGTCACAACCTGAAAAAGGGTTAACTCTTTCCCAGTAGCTCTCAAATCTCAAATCAATAGCTCATCACCTACAGATCAGTGTCTATCTTCACTTTTTGTGCTTTAAATTTGTCTTGCATCTGCTTGCTCAGGTCTTGTGCAACCTGCCATAACTTTACTGAGTTCATATGTACAACTGTAATGCTGTCACATATGTACAGAAAACACAGTTTCTATGTAGTCACCCGCTGCATCTTGCCTTACAGTTCCCTCCACCGTCCTTTTACAATGATCCCTGAACCATGGGAGGGGGGTTATTGTATAGATGGCCCATTTAAAGCTGTGCATTCTTCAGCCACTCATTCTCTGTACCCTGATCGGTTGTAGCTCTCTGTATTGTTCACTACCTGCTACAAAGAGAGGGCTTCTCTGGTGAGGATGCAGAGGTGTGCTAATTTATAGGTATAATGACAAGTTCTTAGGAATCAGTTTAGTTCTGTTTCCCATAAGCATGCTAAAAGGAGGTTCTCCCCCAGTCTATGATGAGTCTAACCATGGGTTCTTGGCTCAAATATCTATACCAGGTATGGAATCCATTCTGTAGAATGGGGTTTAAATCTAAACAGAAAGTGGATAGTTACTCCAATGACCTTTTTTTGGTATTTTATACCAATGAGCATATTTTACCAGGCAGGTTGTTATTGCAGCTAGAAGGTTTCACAGATGAATAAGACTACAGATTATTTTCTCCTCCACAACATGCACAGCACCTTCTAACACTATGAAAGCTAGTGGTGAAACTTCCAAGTCAGTAGCATCTTGGTTTCCCCATCATATACTTGAGTCATATTCTGTGACTCAAGTATATGATGTCTTCAGGAACAGAATGTCTCCCTCAAATTCTGGAAGGTCACCAAAAGCAATGTTAACATCCTTTAATAATGATGATGGCGTGTCTATGACACATAACTAGCCAACAAGTCATTCTGGACTTTGTATTTATTCTTAGTGGTAATGTTTCTCCATTACAGGATAACTACATTTAAAACAAATTTAAACAAGTCATTCTGGACTTTGTATTTATTCTTAGTGGTAATGTTTCTCCATTACAGGATAACTACATTTAAAACATATATTTGTTTATATTTCTGAAGCTTCTGCCATAGTAGTTTTTTTTTTTTTTTTTTTGGTTTTTCGATTTTTTTTATTCGATATATTTTTTATTTACATTTCAAATGATTTCCCCTTTCCTAGCCCCCCCACTCCCAGAAAGTCCCGTAAGCCCCCTTCTCTCCCCCTGTCCTCCTACCCACCCCTTCCCACTTCCCCGTTCTGGTTTTGCTGAATACTGCTTCACTGAGTCTTTCCAGAACAAGGGGCCACTCTTCCTTTCTTCTTGTACCTCATTTGATGTGTAGATTATGTTTTGGGTATTCCAGGTTTCTAGGTTAATATCCACTTATTAGTGAGTGTATACCATGATTCACCTTTTGAGTCTGGGTTACCTCACTTAGTATGATGTTCTCTAGCTCCATCCATTTGCCTAAGAATTTCATGAATTCATTGTTTCTAATGGCTGAATAGTACTCCATTGTGTAGATGTACCACATTTTTTGCATCCACTCTTCTGTTGAGAGATACCTGGGTTCTTTCCAGCATCTGGCAATTATAAATAGGGCTGCTATGAACATAGTAGAGCATATATCCTTATTACATGGTGGGGAATCCTCTGGGTATATGCCCAGGAGTGGTATAGCAGGATCTTCTGGAAGTGAGGTGCCCAGTTTTCGGAGGAACCACCAGACTGATTTCCAGAGTGGTTGTACCAATGTGCAACCCCACCAGCAGTGGAGGAGTGTTCCTCTTTCTCCACACCCTCTCCAACACCTGCTGTCTCCTGAATTTTTAATCTTAGCCATTCTGACTGGTGTAGGGTGAAATCTCAAGGTTGTTTTGATTTGCATTTCTCTAATGACTAATGAAGTTGAGCATTTTTCAAGATGCTTCTCCGCCATCCGAAGTTCTTCAGGTGAGAATTCCTTGTTTAATTCTGTACCCCATTTTTTAATAGGGTTGTTTGGTTTTCTGGAGTCTAACTTCTTGAGTTCTTTATATATATTGGGTATTAGCCCTCTATCTGATGTAGGATTGGTGAAGATCTTTTCCCAATTTGTTGGTTGCCGATTTGTCCTCTTGATGGTGTCCTTTGCCTTACAGAAACTTTGTAATTTTATAAGGTCCCATTTGTCAATTCTTGCTCTTAGAGCACATGCTATTGGTGTTCTGTTCAGAAACTTTCTCCCTGTACCGATGTCCTCAAGGATCTTCCCCAGTTTCTTTTCTATTAGCTTCAGAGTGTCTGGCTTTATGTGGAGGTCCTTGATCCATTTGGATTTGAGCTTAGTACAAGGAGACAAGGATGGATCAATTCGCATTCTTCTGCATGCTGACCTCCAGTTGAACCAGCACCATTTGTTGAAAAGGCTATCTATCTTTTTTCCATTGGATGTTTTCAGCCCCTTTGTCGAGGATCAAGTGGCCATAGGTGTGTGGGTTCATTTCTGGATCTTCAATCCTGTTCCATTGATCCTCCTGCCTGTCAGTGTATCAATACCATGCAGTTTTTAACAGTATTGCTCTGTAGTATTGCTTGAGGTCAGGGATGGGTTTCAAAAGCTTTTGAGTGTTAGTGGCATTTCTCCTTTGATATCATTGTATTCTTTATTTTCTCTCTTGAAAAACATCCCTTAATATTGGTCACTTACTAATTTGCTGACCTCTGTAAGTATGCCAAAAGAGACATGCATATCTTTTTCTTTTATTATTAGATATATTTTTCATTTACATTTCAAATGATTTCCCCTTTCCTGGTTCCCCCCTCCCCAAAAGTCTCATAAGCCCTCTCCTCACATATCTAACAATTCAATAATAACAGACTAAAAAGAAAAGAAAAGGATGAAGGAGAAAGAGAGAGAGAGAGAGAGAGAGAGAGAGAGAGAGAGAGAGAGAGAGAGAGAGAGAATACAATGTTTGTCCTTCTGAGTCTGGACGATTACATCTCTTGGAATGATTCCTTTCAGCTATATCCATTTATCTGCAAATTTCATAATTTAATTTTTCTTATGTTTACATTCTCATAAATCAATCACACTTTGTGTTGATATCTATTCATCTGGTGATAAAAACCTGGGCAGTTTCCACTTCCTAGCTATTGTGAATAGAAAGTCAATGAAGACTGGTAAACAAGTATGTCCATAAAAGGCTATATGGTCATTTGTGTATATGTCCCAAAATGGTATAGCTGGACCATTTGGTAGATATTCTTTCTAGCTTTTAGAGGAACTTACACAATGATTTTGATAATAGTTGCATCAATTTTCTCCTAAGCAGCATTGACTAACTGTTCCTATTCCTTCACATTTGGGCAAGTGCTTGTTGTCATTTTTTCTTAATCTTAGCTATTCTGACTATGGTAAGTTGAAATCTCTAAGTAATTTTAATTTTCATTTCCCTGATGGCTATATGTTGAACTTCTACAGTGTATTTCTCAACCACTTCTATTTCATTTTTTTAGAACTCTAAAATTGGGTTGTTTGTTTTTGTTGTGTTTATATTTTTGCAGTTCCTTGTATATTTAGATATTAACTCTGTCAGATGCATAGATGATAAAGATTTTCTCACAATCCATAGGTTACCTCTTCATTTGAATGATGATACCTTTGATGTGCAGATACATTTAATTTCATGGGGTTCCATTTGCTAACTGGCTATTCTTGATGTTTGTACTACTAATGAACTAATTCAGAAAAACCTTTTTGTGTGTGACAATGAGTTCAAGCATATTCTAGTCATTAATCTCTATGAAATTCAAGGTATCAGGTCTTATGTTGAGGTCAGTGATTTTTTTTAAAGTTAAGTGTTATACAGGGTAAAAGACAACGAATTGGTTTTATTCTACATTCATTATTAATAAGTTTGAACAGTACTATTTTTTAAAGATGGTATCTTTTATCCAATGTGTAGTTTGACCTCATTGTAAAGAATCAAGTAGCCTTAGGCGTATGGGCATATATGTATGTCCTCAATTCTATTCAATGATTAAACATGCCTGATTTTTTGCCTACACTAGACTTTTATTTTTTTACTATAGTTTTGTAATACAACTAGAAATCTGGAATGGTGATACCACCAGTAGTTTCAGAGCTTCCATTAAAATCAAGAAAAAGATAAACACGTCCATTCTTCTTTCTTCTGTTCAACCTAGTAATTGGAATCTTGGAGCAATAAGATAAGGAGAAACAATAAAAGGAGTCAAAATAGTCCTACTTGCATATGATATGATTCTACACATAAAAGACTGTAATGATTCCACTTGAAATTTCTACAGCTTATGTACACAGTCAGCAAATAACAGAATACAAAATAAAGACAAAAAAATCAGTAGTTTTCCTATATACAAATGAAAAAAGAGAAAGAAGGCAGGAAAGCCATTTTATTCACAATTATTTATGAAAATGAATTATCATGTAATAAGTCTAATCAAGGAAGTAAAAGACTTATTCACTGAAAAATTTAAGATGTTGAAGAAGATAGAAAGACTGCCCATGCTCATGGATTATTAGGATAAATGTAAGAATGGCCACCATATCAAGGTCAATCTACAGATTCATTGCACTGCCCATCAAACTCCTAATGTGATTTTTCACAGAAATTCAAAAAATAATATTAAATTTCATACAGAAACAAAATTGGCCTGGGATTAAACAAAGCAATTCTGAACAATTAAAAAGTCAGTTTGCTTTCTTACATAGTCCAAGACTTCCTGACTAGGAATAGCTCTATCCACATTGGGCTTAACCATCCCCCACAGAAGTGCCCAATGGTCAGTCTGATGGAGACAATCCACCAACTGAGGCTCTCTCAGATCTCTGCGCTGTATGAAGCTGACAGCTGACACTATTAAGTTTTTAATATTTCTACAAAGGTTGTCTTTATAAATTATAAGGAAAGATTTTTGTGAGAAATTTTGCTAAAATAAGCTAGGCTTATTTTCCAACAAAGATACTAAAATATTTTGTTTTCTGTAGCCTAGTGAGTTCAATTTTTGTAAGGGTACCAGAAGACAGACTTTTTTCTCATTTCTTTTAGTTTTTACATGTGAGGCTTATAAATTAAACTGATAAGAGGCAAATCTATACAAAAAAAAAATAAGTGCAAAAAATGCTTATGGGAAAGCATGAGAAAGAACGTCAAGAAATGGTTGACTCAGAGACCTGTATCTTATCTATCCTCTTTTAACAAAGGTGCCAAGTTATGAAGATGTGAATAGATGAAGAAAAGTGGTTATGAGTTTCTAGGAAGTTATACCCTGTGGCTAGGGGACTATGTGAGAGAAATGATGGCAGATGGGATGCTTAGGAAATCTGTTTACATGGACACAGCTCGGTGTCAGCTTCAATGAGGAACAATCTTGGAGTCCTCAACATTTTTAGAGCTGGGAGGAGACAACATTATAATGAAAATTAGCACTCTTAGAGTCCTTCACTTTTTGGTACTGAGGAGGAAGATGCCTTTAGAGTGGAAATATCTACCTTCCTAGGAGACAGCTAAAGAGACCCAGAAGTTTCAGGGCCTTCCCTTTTTCTATCTCTGTAAAATCTCAGAATAATTCAAAAGCAAAAGTAGCACATTAAAGGTGACATGGCTTGATCCCCTCATGAATATGGTAAACATCACATTTTAACAGAATTTGGGTTCTGGCCATGGATTGCAAAGACTATTTAGAGATAAAAATCAAGTAAAAATTCTCCAAGATATTCATTAAATGATGAAAATGTCACGTGTGTTGAATAGGACAATATTAGAGAAATCAATATGAATGAAACATGAACCCTCTCATTGAAAGACTCCAGATTTGTTTTAAAATCGTAGCAGATCTACTGGCAAGAGGGAAATAATTTTCCTCCTATGATATTCATGGTGATGGCAGTGTGAGGTTAGGGCATTTTCTATTTCTCCCCCTGTGAGTCTTTTGTACTGGGATGTAACTTGCTTTGGTCAGTGGAATAGAGTAGATACGATATTGAGCTAGTACTAGACTGAATATCAGAGAACTGACCTTGAAAACCTCAGGGATCCATGCTTTGATATATAAACAAGTTTGATCCATGCTGTTAAAAGTTGAGGGAACACATTGATCAGGATGTAATTCTCTGCGTACAATCCTCAACATTACTGTACAGCCCCTGATGACAAATATATGTCATTGAAGACCCAAGAAACTGCCCAACCTAGTCCATAAACCTAACTCAAACCATTGGTTCATGAGGTAGTCTGAAAACACAGCATGCTAATACAACCTCTAAGCTATCCACAAAATAATGAACTTAGTATCATATCTCATAAGAGAGAAAAGGCATGGTATTTAAAGTTGTTTATAACATTACTTTTGCTTTTGGTTGCATTAAGCTTAAGATAATTTTGAGATGTCCTTAAGAGAAAATTCTATGAAAGACTGAATACATCACAATGTCAGACAATCCAACATTTTTCTTAAACTATTTTAACTTCCAGCATATTTATTTCTGGGCTGAGTTGCAAGCTCACCCAAGTGTTGTTGAATTATGCTACAAATTCTCTTAGTTTTGAATCATGTGAAGAGTGACCACTAAGGTTTCCATGAATAGATATACATGACTCAATATGCAATCCTACAGAATGTCCATGAATTTTTTGGTGTTTCCAAGTGAATTAAGTAAGGAAAATAGCTTTTCTAGCAGTGCTTTTTCACTGGAAGCTCTGATTTGCCTATGTCATATCCTTGTGGTCGCTGGGCTCCATTTTATGGGAACCTGCAAATAAGTCTATCTTCTTAAAAGTCTATGAAGCTGTAAGACTCAAGTAATCAGTTAGACCTTCTTTCTGGGCACTTACCTTCTTACTGCATCCATTCTTCTTTAATGTATATAAAAGTTGCTCAGCAGTCTTACTAAAGTATGGGTTTCAGTTCAGTGGGTCTAATGGGAAGCAAATATTTTTGTTCTAACAAGCTCACAGGTGATACTGGTAGTACCAGGATAAAGTTGTGGCATTAAAGTAAAGTCATAAATGGCAAAAAGATCTTCACTAAGCAAAATTGGGAGGTAGAAAACCTTTTTGAGTGAAGAGGAATTGACAGCCATTAAAACTTTTCTGTTCTTGTTCATTCATAGACAAGTATGTACATCCTAGCTTCTGCCTTCTGGGAAAGGAATAGTGATTAGATTCAGGTGATATATATATGCCAAATAAAAGTGTATTCTCAAATACTGTATCTTTATTTTTCTAACTACCATCTTCCCAGAGGACATTCAATATACCATGGTGACTCAGTCCTTACAACCTCCTTCCTCTTCACTCTGCCTTATTTCATCTGGACCTGTCCTGTTTCTAGCCATCTCTTCCATATTTCCATGTTGTGGAGCCCACCAAAATATAAAAAATGTCATAATTTCCTCAAATCTCCTGATTCCCACTTTATTATCTGTGCTGAAGGAAATATGACACCTACAGTAGAATAGCCTTGTTTGGTAATGGTTGGGATATCTGCTAATTGTCCTTTTTATTTTAAGTACAACTTGCAACTTTCTTCCCCATTGTACATGCCATAGGATAGAATCTCAATATTCCAGGTAGGATGATTGGCCCAGAAGCTTCTCTGTTTTCATAATTTACTAAATAAGAATCAACACTTTATCAAAATTCAAAGGTTTTATTAAAATATAAAACATTATTTGTAGACATTGCAAAAAGTTGAAATAGACTGCAGCATGCATTTCACAGCAATTCTTATTCTATGACAGATATAAGATCTGACTTCTTATATCTATCTCCAGTAGTAATCTCCAGCTACTTGATTCTTCATAGCCAGGGACAGGTAATGGAAATTATACTTCTTAGTAGAGCTGTGATAATTAAATAAATTGAGTTTTATAAAGCCCTTGTTTTGATGCCTGGCACAGTGATATGCAATAAATTGTTTTGTTTAAGGAAAACATACAAAACCTTGATAGATGGACAATACACGATAGTTAGACAGTAATATATCAACTATAGTTTGCTATCTCAGTACAGAGCTATACTTGTATATTTCTCAAAGTTTAGTTATTAGCTTAAAGTGTATTGGTTCTTAATTGTAAGTGCATGGATTTAAAAACTAACAATATAAAATATTGAATAATAATAGAGGTAAGAATTCAGAGATGCATTTGTTTTAACCATTATCTGAAATTTTATATAGTTATGAGCTCAATGAATACACACACACACACACACACACACACACACTTATTCAGATATATAATATAGATATCTAAAGATCCAGATTACTGATGACTATAGAAATATTTTGATATTTAAATTATATTCTAAGCATCTAAACTCTATGAAGAATTTAAATAAATTTCCTTGAAGTTAGGCATAGTTTTTGTATACTATTTAAGTGGCTATGAAAATATAGGTCTCATTTCAATATGAAGTTGCAATTGAGCAATTTTAATTGCATAGAGAACAAGGTTTTGCATATCTTGAAATGAACAATAAGCAAAAGCCCATCATGGCTACCCCTTTAATGTACAAAATTGATGCAAAAATTTTATGCAAAGCTTTGTACATCCCTAAGCTAATGCAAAGACTTACACAGAGATATTTTTGTAGCTTGAAACCAACTATAAAGGGGGAAACCTCCCCAAATGGTTCCCATTTTAATGTACTTCTCTGAAATCCATCTTGGATATCAAGAAGAAGAATCCCCTTGCTTTTCAAATATGCATTGGGAGTTCATAAAACGACTCCATTGTCAAGCCCTGCATGGCGTTTTCCAGTCTAACAGGAGACAAGAGCTACATCTCTCTTTTTCTCTACCTTCTCACAAACAGATTATTTTAAATTCAAATCACTATAATATGGCTCTCTGGGAAATCTCAGCCTACATGTGAAAGACAAGTTGTTCTTACAGGATCATTTTAGATTTAAAATTTATAAATAGCGTAAAAGCATCTGCCTGTCACCTGTTTAGATGAACCACATGAAATTGCCAATACATGACAACCACTGACCCACAAAAATGACAATTTCAAATGATTCAATCTAATGTTTTTCTCCTGTTATACTTCAGAGAAATGTTCCACTTATTTACTGTATTGCCCATCAGGAAAGGAAATTTTTAATGGTCAAGATGCTTTTTATCAAATTATAAGCATTCTTTCAGTTATGTAAATTATAATTCTTTAATTCATATGCAAAAACCACCTGGAAAATAGGACTAACATGTACTGTTCTGATTAATTCTTGGCATTTATATCAAGCGCCATAAAGAATTGCACTCCTTTATAATTAGAAAGGGGGGGGAAACATCATTGAAAATGTGTTTTTCCTAAAAGCTTCCTATGAAAGATATTCCACAGTAAGATGATTTAAGAACTGTGTATATATTCCCCCATGATAGATGCTTTGTCCAGTAAATCTTATATATGGAACAATAATAATGGGATTCTGCAAAAACCCAGGTGTCCTCAGTGCTATACCTTGAGACGTGTGTAGTGAGTGAATACTGAACAGATTTATCAGGGTTTTGTTCAATAAATAAGTGGGCTGTGTCACAGAATAAAAGCACACCAGCCAAAGCCTCCTTCAGTTAACGTTTGTTGTTCACCCCAATGAGAGCATTGTTTTTTAATGATTACATGGAGGAATCGCAAAATCCTGAATAGCCTTCAAAGCCCTTAAGGAGAATTAGTCATGTTTAGCAGGGCAATAGACACTTAGATATTTCATTGCTTCTCAATTTCCTGCAAACTTGTAAATTCTGGAGCCCTATAGTATAATGGCATACAGAATTAACTTAGATATATGCAAACCAAATTCCATATATTTACTAATGTTCTGAATAATGAAATTCTGAAAAAAACACCAACTCTTTCACATGATAAGTTCTTGGCCTTCTGAGCATATGATTCCATGTCTTATACGTTAGAAGTACCATTCGATAGAGACCCACCTGGCATCCCCAGCTCAGACACCAAACCTCTTACTTATAATTAATAACACATCTTCATTTTGGGATAGAAATTTTCACTAATTTTCATTGTTATTGTGTAGCAAAAGGCTATGAGTTTTGTGTTCACAATGGCTCAGTTACTAAATGGGCAGTAAGGCTTGCCTACCCTGAAAAGAAGTTTGCGCTGCTACTTTATCCAAACATACACTACTGGGGGCTTTGAGCTTTTCTTTGTGGGTTACAATGAGAGCCAAGAAAAAAAAATGAAGGGCAAATTTTATCAAAGGTTCATCGGCTAAAAACCCAACATATTCAAACTGAGCACAAAGCCCACGATATGCCTCATAGCGTGTATTATTCTTTCTCTATTGAACCGTAAATCCATTCTCTCAAGCAGTAGAGCATTCTTTGAAGAATATCTAAACATGTCAGAAGGCTAAAGTGGATCTGGCCTGCCAAAAAATTACCTTACAAATTTATGAGCATTTCAACTCTCTGAGGTGAAGATAGAAGATATTTTCTGAAACAATTATAAGGCATCAGCCAACTAGAGAAAGAGTGAACAGATGTGCAGCTGCTGTAGATGTCCAAGAAAGAAGTGTTTGACACATGATCTTATCTAGTTGCACTCAGCATTCAGTCTTCAACAAGCATGGCTATAAGATCCATTACTTCTAGGTCTTCACAAAAATTAGTGTCAAAATATTTATAAACTCATAAAAAAAGGTTCAACTAAATTATTTTATAAGGAATTTAAATATATTTAGACATAAATGCTACTTGTGAATTTGTTTTTCTTAGCAAGTCAAGTTATGTTACATCCTTCAGAAATCGTAGTCAAAAATACATTGGAAATTTAAAAAGCAAAATAACTTTAAAACTAGTCACAGTCCTTACTACCTATGGGAGATCTGTAATCTGCAGCTTCTAAATAAGTTCTTAGGTAGGTGCTTCCATGCTGTTTGTAAAACTGCAGAAGTACTATTCTGACTTCTCTCAGCATTAAGTGAGTGCTCTATCACGCTTTATAAGTGCCACAGAAAGATGTGAGGTCAAGCTACTATCTCCTTTCTAGTCAGACAGATGTGAGGTCAAGTTGTTATCTTCTTTCTAGTCCATAGCATTAGAAATGGCTAATAAAAAAGATACTTTCTTTTCTCTATGTCCATCTTCCTACCCACTCCACTTCTCTCTTTTTGCAAAGGAAAGAAGGTCAGACAATAGGTTTAGTTGATTTCATTCTGCATATATGTTTTATATCTATACTTGTCTTGGTTTTTATTTGTTTTTGTTTGATAGTATTGTTTTTGTGCTGCTGTGAGGAAGGAATCAAAATGGCTTTAATGACATTTACAACAGAATAAAACACAATAGAATGCTCATGAATAAATCTCATCAGGTAACCCAAGCATATGTACAATGAAACTCTAAAACATGAGTGGCGATCGTAAAGAAAAGATGGAGAAATGACTAAGAGCACTTGATGTTCTTGCAGCCGATCCATGGTCAGTTCCAGAAGCACATGTTGGCTCACAACTGTCTGTAACTCTTGTCCCAGGAAATCTGACTCTCCAGAAATAATCAGGCAAATAGGCATAGCTATACATGCTGGCAAAACACTCATATACATAAAAATAAATAATTATTTAAGACATAAAAATACATAAATGAATGGATAAATTTAAATTATCCATGATTTGAAGTAGAAATGATAAAGCATCCATACTATCCAAGAAGTACATAGATTCGGCATGATTTTTATGAAAGTTCTACAGGCAATTTTCAGAGAAAAAAAGTTTTAAAATGTATATGATACTTCAAAAGACCACCAGTCATTAGATAGAGTAATTCTGATGAAT